>NW_027508734.1:21812500-23012500 GCF_051911475.1 Siphateles boraxobius
TATTCAAGAGGTCACGGCTTCCCAAGTTGACAGCCAATTCTCACAGCCTAACAATGTCTTAAATAGGGCTTCAAGAGCAGTTCAGCCGTCCCATTCAGTGGTCTGCGCTGAAACATCTCGACATAAAGATAACTAATACATGTCTCAGGCAACAAATCTCTCGCAATATTTTAATGTTCAAAAAAGTAAAATCATCTTTTCTCTTTCTGGCTGTGGCAGTTCTGGCATCCATGGCCAAAACAAAGTTCCTTTGGAATGGACAAGTAATATCCTCAGGCCATGAACGGAGAATGACTCACTTGCTAGACTTTGCACATCCTGCAGCTGTCCCCCTGCCATGTGAACCGTTGCAACTGGACTCAAAAGTACACCATGATGTCCATAGTTACCACTTACCAGTATTTACCATTTAAAAGATTAGGGACAGAAAGATGTTTCTGTGAAATTAATACTTTTAATTAGCAAGCAAGCATTACATTGACCAAAAGTGACAGTGAAGACATCTATAATGTTAAAAATGTTTTAATTTTCGAATAAATGCTGTTCTTTTGAGCTTTTTATCAAAGAAAATGTGGTTTCTTCTGACCACTAAGGCATTATGTAACACCGGAGACAGAAGGCTTCTGAAAATGCAGCTTTGTCATAATAATAAATGACATGCTAAAATAGAAAGGTTATTTTAAATTGTAAAAATATTTCACAATATTACTGTTTATTATAGTACAATATTTTGTAATCAAATAAATGCAGCCTTAGTGAGCATAAGCATAATGTTCAAAACATTAAAAAATCTTACTGACCCCAAACTTTTTAACAGTAGTGTAGACACAAACACATGTTAGTTTTTTAGGTAAAAAAACCCCCACAAAACAAATGATTGCTTTATTCCGTGTGAAATAGAACCTTTAAAGTGCAAGTAAACGCTCTTAGTCTGTCTGAAAAACTAAATGGCAAAGTGAAAACCCAGTTCCAAATCTATACTCAATGGCAGAAGCATTTCCATTGTCACAGGTGCCATCTGTATGATAAGAGGTAACAGTCATGACAGTTACGGAAGCTTCAGCTCTACCTCTTTATCTGTAAACCACAGACACACACACAAAAGTTCTAACATGATATGTATTGATGTTATCTGTCTCTGCATATAAAATTCTGGGAATTCTGCTTAGGGAAACTCAGTGCAGCTAGATCAAAATCAAAGGAGCAGAGCATGAGATAGGTACAACTAGGCAATAGTATCAGATATACGTATTATAACTAAAAGAAAAGGAATCCGAGTCTCATTGAAAAGATGAGATGTTGCAGCAGATGCAATTAGAACATGGACATTTACACATATGGCATGTTACCTGGAATACTTACATTACATTCAAGACTATTTATCAGTTCACGGCATGGATTTCTTGGGAAATGAACCCTTGACATTGGCTTTGCTAGCCACATCCTTCACTGCGTGAGCCACAGGAATGCTTTACAAAAATATGTGAAACACTATATGAACACCTTTGGCCACTATAAATGTCATGCAAATAGAGGGAAAAAAATTTACATTTACAAGAAAAATTAAACATTACTTAAACCAAGTCACATCTGCAAACACATGAAAGATCTAGACCTGGCAAGGTAATTTTTAGTGGATGTATGAAGTTGTTTCCTCTCACAGTATAATAACAGTAGTCCATCATATAAGCATGTTAAACTAACATTTGCAACCAGAAAATGTAAAAATGCTTGCCTATGTTTTGAGTACTCCTCCAGTGACAGTCCACGCAACTACCACTTTGACGCTTCAAAAAGTTAATGAAGATATTGTAAAACTATTCTCAATTGAGTGGTTTTGTCCAAATTTTCTGAAGAGGTATACACTGAACAGATTTAAATTTAGGTTTTGATAAACATATAGTTGAGCAGCTGTCAATGGAGAGTACAAAAATCTCTCAGATTTCATTAAAAAGATCTTCATTTGCATTCCGAAGATGAACAAAAGTTTTAAGGGTTTGGAACAAAGTGAAGGTGAGTAAATGATGACAGAATTTTCATTTTTGGATGAACAATCCCTTTAAGTATGACTTAAGTGTCTAAATACTTTTTGGGACCACTGTATAGTATTCTGAATTTATGTGTAAAATTATTCTTTGTAGATCTTGCAGATGCTTTGGCAATACACTACCTTTTCATAACAATAAAGCACTTTTGAATTGACTTGAAATGTCTGCTGTCCTGTTGTGTGCTCACTCCTACTTATCCTCAAAATAACAGAACTGTCTTTTTATAGACTTTCAAGGGGGTCTTCCCAGTCCACAACACTATAATAGTGGGGTCTCCATATGGCCCAATCCTGCCACAGGTCTGGTTTAAGACCACATTTAACCACACATGACAATCAATACTAAAAGCAGGAATTTAAATAGCTTAGTTGGAGTCTTTGGCGGTATACAGTTACTCGTTCTCCTCTGTGAACTATTTGCGATTTTATTTTGTCAAGGCAATTACTGTAGTCTTTTGATAACATTTGAAAAAGGAAATTCAGGACAAAGGCACTAAGACAGACAACCATTTGCTAAGCTGAAAGACATAAAATCATGCACCGAAAGCCAAACACCTGGTGAACCGGCAAGGTTATAAACCTTTTATGAATCTACTCTTGTTAATTATCTTCACAGACTCTTTGTGTGTCGAGAATTTTATAACAGTCAGTATCTGACATGTTTAATATGTCTGCTTTGAAGAAAAAAAAGACACCCTTGTAAATGTGGGAGCCTGCATCCACAATCGTCCTTAGTGATAAATGGCTCCCCTTCCTAAGTCATGCCTCCCCACACCACTATGAGCCCTCCTGTGTGGTCATGTGACCAAGTGGACAGCAGCACGGAATGGAAGGAATGCGATCGTATGACTGTTTACCCAACCAGCATCATGAGGAATAGACCCCGCTTCACACTCGTTCACACATGCACGCACCAACGCATACATTAACATGCCACTATACATACACATTTTATCGAATGATTATTCATTAAACACACAACAGAATTCAACATTATACTTAACATAATATCCATAACATAAACAGACTGTGAGATAAATGACAAAATATTGCAGTAAGAGAATGATGACTGATGACAAAAAAATAATCATAATTTTTGACCCAACTTTTTCATTTCCAAGATTCATTCAGAGAACTAATGTCAACCCATTGAAACTCCATAATTTACTGAACAGCAGTGATGATCTTCTCTGTTTCATCAAAATGCATAGAGTATACACAAAACACAGTGGATCATGATTTCTTTTCAATGGCTACAAACACCAACGTTTACCGACTGGATAAACATTGTGAATCGCTGGAAATCACAGTAGACATGGCCTTGAAGCTGTGTGTGTGTGTGTGTGTGTGTGTGTGTGTGTGTGTGTGTGTGTGTGTGTGTGTGTGTGTGTGTGTGTGTGTGTGTGTGTGTGTGTGTGTGTGTGTGTGCGCACCTATGTAACAAAAACAGATACTGGCACAGTATGGACAGATATCAGACAATATTCTGCTGTGGTCATTCAGGTCGGTGTGATAAAGCTGCTATGCACAAACTGCACAAACTCAAGTGGGAGATGGTGAGTTGCTGAAAAAACACTGGATATCAATCACTGTGAGGGAAACATTTCTGGCTATGCTTAACAGCAAGCTGTCCAATAAAACTAAGGGAATTGGATCAAATGTGATTGCGAACAGTAGAACCATTAAAAAACGTCAACTTTATTTAAAAAAATATTCTACGGGGTCTTGGCTAAGAGGCCCTTGACAGGGCTTGAATGTTCTTGGCAGTTTGTATGCAAGCAAACAAGTCAATTATCAACTCATAGTGGAGGGAATGCAGTGATGCAATGAAGTTTAAGTTATAGTGTGGACTTGAAATAAATAAATAAATAAAATAACAAAAATCACTATACTGGCTCTGTCACTAGCTAGTATGAGAGAACTTTAAAGGGATAGTCATCATATACTTACCCTCATCTCGTCTCAAATCAGTAAAAGGCTCTTTCTTCTGTGCAACAAAAAAAAAAATGTCTTGAAGAATGTTGGTAACCGAGCAGTTTTGGTGACCATTAATTTCCGTTTTATGGACAAAAGAAAATATTCAGTTTTGGTGAGCATTCATTTCCATTTTATGGACAAAAGAAAATAAGAATATTTTCTTTTGTGTTTAGCAGAAAAAAAAGTCATGGTTTTGGACCAACATGATGGTAAGTAAATACTGACAGAATTTAATATATCTTTAAGAAAGACAAGCAATCACTTTAATTATCATTTAAATGGGCAATACTAATTATTCCAGTTACTCAAACATGTCCATTCTCCCTTTGTCCTTCTTTTCATCTCCCTTTGACCCATCTGAGGTTCTATCCCTGGTCAAGCCACATGCTGATAGATTTTGACAGCTGTTATCCAGGTCACAGTATCCCTGGAGTCCATGTGTACAAATGCTGAACTCAAATAGCCATTGCAACACAGAACACACTAAGCACTATCTGATTCATATATATGACCCATAGATCAGTTTGGGGTTTCTTATTGGACTTAATGCAGGTGGTCAAATATATAATACATTGATGTTACATTTTTTCTCTAACAACAACTGAATCACTTTCAGGTCTCACTACTTAAAACATTAAGTACATTACAGAGATCATTGAAGAGATTTGTCAACCTTTCCTAGGGTTAACAACCTGTGGCAGAGCTTTGTAAAGACTGAAAGGAAGTAGGATAATGAATGACTTCCTTGTACGACCAACATTTCATTATCCTAAAAATGATTCACCTCACCATGAGCAGCAAACCCAGCAAATGCAAAATAGAAAACAAACCACATACACCCAACAAAAAAAACAAAAAAAGACAAAATAATATTAAATCAACCTAAATTTTAGCGTCAAAGTTAAGGTATAAGAGAACAAAGACATACACAGTAAATCTAGAAAACAAACAGAAGGCAAGCAGAAACATCTTAACTGAAAGGAGGGTTTCATGACCTCAAGTCACCATGAAATCAAAGTTGTTCATGGAATGTTGCAGAATTTAAAATAAATTATTTATAAGTGCACATAATTTGTTTTAAACAATGTGCTCTCATATTCTTTAAGTAACTCTTTCCCGGCCAGCATTTTAAAAAAAAAGTTGCCAGGCACAGCCGGCATTTTTGACAATTTACACAAAATGTTCATGGCCTCCAGAATATTTTGTTGTATGAATATATGAACATCCAAAATATCCAAGAAACAGCCTCTGCTTTTGAACAAAAAAAACTGTTTTTATTCTAGCTTAATGCATTCTTTTTTTTATCAATACTTGAGTCTAGGTAAGTTTCATTAAAAAAAAGCAAAATCTTGAGCAAAAAGCTTTTTTTGCCAAAGACTACGTCTAGATCGGATTCAGAACGATGATCAAAACATACTAGACAGAGTAAATAGAGTAAATCACACCCCTAAAGCATCACAGTCCTGAACCTCGTGCTGGGTCGACATTTCATTCAGTAACATAAGGCACTTTTGATTTATATGATCTTTATAGCATATTAGCATATTTAACAAATGCTATCGCTTGTTTCTGCTGCTTCTTCACATGTCTTTTGATCAGGAGGTTCAGTACTCTTTCAGAAGATGTGTCATAGCCCCCTCTACCGTAGGCCTATAACAGTGAAAACACTGAAAGCAGGAAATTTCAGTCAATGGCGGGGAAGCATTGTCTCATAAATGACGAAAAAGTTTCATCAATGGCGGGGAAAGAGTTAAAAACAAGTTTTTAAAGTTTCCGGCGCGAGAACCGGGCGATAAGTTTTTCCAACAGCGAGACCAGTTTCAACTTTTCCTACAGAAAACTTTCAATTAGCAAATGACAATGATCCAATCAATTCCCAGCAGAAAAAAATCAGGTCCCACCCAACATTTCCTTCTCAGAAATGGGAGTGAAAGACAATAGCAATTTCATGCTGACTTTAAAGGGAATTCGCACTAACCCCAAGCTGCATCTACAAAGAAGTATAAATTATTTTTTTTTCAATGACAGTTCACATACTTAGCATATGAAATATCATTAATTTTCTTTCTAATTTATCAGTTGATATTGAATTTTCATCAGCTGATAATTTAATTATATCTGCACATTTTAAGATTTAGATAATCAATTTAAAAGGATAATGATGGCATAGATTTAAGAGCTCTTGACGCACACGTTCAACACATACTGAAGAGAGTTGCTGTGCTTATAATATTCACCATTTAGGGTAAGTGTACCCATTAAGCCCATGTACCCTTTAAGCCCACTTTCAACTCTGAAGTCAAATTAAAAAAAGAGAAAATATTTTATGCTGCTCACTATTTTAACCAATCCAATGATTTGTTACTTCCCTGGCATTTTTAATTGCATACCCATCACATGTGGCAATGTTGAGTTAGCCCCACTCATGTGCATGCTGTCTCAGGGGACCCTGCTTTTTGTGTATGAACAAATAGTACTTTATCATTTTATATCGTTTTCCTTTAAGTGGAAAGATGAGTTTTATTAGCTTGCGTTCAAAGCTAATCTTTAAGTCAAACCATAAGCCTTACAGAAAGATAGACTTCCAAAGAATTAAGCATGTGTACTGCAAACAATAAATGTTTTGTGATTCCTTTTACATTAATTTACAAATAAATACATCATAAATTGTTTTGTAGAGAAGATTATTTTCATAAATTAACTTATTTTTAAAGATGGGCTTAAATCGTACAGTGCCACAAAACGCATGCAAACTATAGCCAACACAAGCTAACCTTGAATAAAAAAAAAATAATATTTCTCAATGTGGGCACAATGAAAATTACTATTATACTTAGTCCACAGTATATTTAAGCTCCATGCATGTATTTGTAAACATATCTTACATTTTTAAAGGAAAACATTGTCTTTTTTCACCATTACTCAATGTGGAACCATTTAAGCCCACCTTATGTGTTTCAATGAGGAATCCCTCTAATTGCAAACTTTGATACATTTTCTGAAAGTGTTTAATGATAACATTTCTTTGTGTGCTTTTACCTTACTAAAATTTTAACCTTACCTTACTTACTACCTTAATTTACAACTATATTTAGATGCCTACAAATTATACACATTCATTCAAATGAGATAGAGCCCGTTTTGTCCTAAAGCCTCTTATGTATAACGGGCATAATTTGGGAGACAAGCCGAGTTAAGCCTTGAGATTCCGGGCATGGAGAGGGCCCAGAGGGACCCTACATTCCCCACAGTCCTGAGCCCTTGGGACCGTCCGGCTCTGAGATACCGCCACTTCCTGTCCGGATATCACCGGGAAAAACTCGGGACCCAAGCTGAGTGGGGGCTCCGGACTCCGGGAATGGAGGGCGTCACCCAGTGGGCCCCCTATGCCGGGAGTACTGAGCCCTAACTTGGCTTTCTTCCTGAGATATGGTCACTTCCTGTGGAACTTTGATCAGGCATAACTCTGGAACCAAGCCGACTTAAGGCTCCAGAGTCCCAGCATGGGGGGCCAACTGTAGGGCACCCCCTAACCCCAGAGTCTGGAGCCCAAACTCGGCTTCCTTCCTAAGATACACCCAGTCAAACTTCCAGCTTGACTCCAGCTACAACTCCAGTCAAGCTGACTTAAGGCTCCAGACCACCATCCACTAACACCTACCCATCCCACCCATGGCTCTAATCAAACATTAGCAAAAGGATTTTTTTTAATACGTCCCTGTCACTGAATACATATATTGATGTTTTACTTCTTTAAAATCAATACATTTTCATATTTTGTGAATCAATGATGATTGAATCATCAATGATGATGATTTTATATCTAAAATATACATCATATACTAACTAATACATTTTCAAATGAGAGATAAATCTTGCATTTGAACAAATTATTTTTCTTATAAACCATGTCAATATCTATGAAAAATACCTAGACTTTGATTTTGGTGGGCTTAATGGGTACACTTCAGGAAGCCAGAATTTCACTATCACTGCATCCCTAGAAGTTAACCAGTAAGACATTTTCTTTTTGAACTATAACTTAAGGATCACAGACCAAACAGCGAAAGTAAGTATAAATGCATCTATATACTGTTCGCTACTATAACTACCCTGACTTCAGAAGCATCTGCTTCAATCTACAGTTTGTGCAATTATTGAAAATCCCTTCATCCCTCTCAGGGGCATTAAACAATATTAAGGCTTGATAAAGAAGAGGGTAAATTAGGTCATGAACGGATGCTTTAATGGTGGTAAAGGAAAAAGTGCTACAGCAGTACTAGAGAAAGATAACACAGCAGATCAAGTGATGAAGCTGAAAATAATGCGATGGAGCACAAAAGAGTAACTCTTTCCTTTCTGCAGGACAGGCTATGTTGCACTGATGTTGTGATCAAAACATGGTGAGCCCCTCAGGACAGAGCACACAGTGCAGCTCTGAGTCACGTGTTTTGGAGCAGCATGCCTGTGAGACCATGTGACAGACCCTGTAAAACATGCCCTCTGGCCTCTACGCTACTTCTATTTTTGGGGGGGCAGGGGCATAGGCATGGGGGGGGGGGGGGGGGTCTTTGAAAAAACAGACAGCTGTACATGGATTTCTAGGAGAACACTGGAATGTTAGACAACACAATATGAGAAAGCAAAACATAAGCTGGATTTTTAAAGTGGAGAGGTACAGCCTCCAAAGTGCATCAGGGAAAAAAGAGAAGAATAGATCCCCTCAAATTACCTTCAAGATTATCCAGCATCACTTAACACAACAACACACATACATATAACAACATTCCTCTAACCCTTTGTAAAACCGGCACACAGCCTCAGGGAAACCCAGCCTGAAACTCTGGGCACAAATCTTAGTGGACAGTAGGGAATAGTTGTAGTGAAGAAATAGGGTGTTATGTTCATGACTTTCGAAGATCAACCTGAACCCTCAGACAAGGTCTACTTACTCAAACACTCCTTCTACCTTTTCAAAGTAATGTTTTTGCTTACAGCATCTCTTGCGGTGACACCTGTCAAAATAATGTGCTCCTCTGCAGCCTGTCCATAATAAAAGTCTCAAAACATCTCTGATTTTTATTGTTATGATAAACCACAGGTGCTCAAGTCAGCATTTCAGACGATTTTCATTCCAACAACACAACAAACCTGTAACTTTCAAACTAACTCCAAAGAACCATAACTAATGTGTGTTTAGTAATAGTTAAGCCTTTTGGATTAGATTTAGGTAGGGCTGGGTACCGAGTTCGGTACTTTTTAGGTACCGACCGAATTGCCTCGATACTACCGAGTATCGAAACATGTCTTGTTTTTCGGTACCAACTTTAGATACCTAAGTGGTTAATCTCGTCAACGTCAGTGAAACAATAAGCATGCAGCATGATTGGCTGTGGCGGAAAAACACTAGTTTACGCGTCTGCCTAGAGACGTGGCTCGTCGCACGTGAGGCTGTAGTGTGTGTGTGTGTGTGTGTGTGTGTGTGTGAAAAGCGCACAGAATACACTTGAGAGTAGAAAGTTTATCCGTCTTCGACTGCAAGAACTGGAGCGTGTCACAAATGAACTGAAACTCAACTTTAGGATACTTGCCTCACAGACATGAGGAATAGTCCTGAATACGGTCAAAACATATCTATTTTTAAACGAAACAATTCGAAATAAATAGTTTGATTACCTAATCCATATAGGCGCGCGCACGTTCACTACTGCAGGAATGACGAGTCAGCATCGCAATAATCATCTTTGCTGCCAACACACTGTAAACACTTGTTCATTAATAAACAATTAAAATATCTCCTTGCTATCGTTTCCCGACACATCCATAATCATTAGGCTACTTTCGCCAGTGCTTTGCGGCAAGCTTCATGTGTGCTGAGCGCGAGGCATATATCTCGCCCCCCAGTAGCCTATATTTAATTTAATTCACATTTATTATAGCATTTTACACAATACATATCGTTTCAAAGTAGCTTTACAGAAAATGCATGTGTCTAAATTACAATTTAGAGTGATCTGTTATCAGAGATGACTGTGTGTAATGCATTTCAATTCATTTTCATTCAGTTTCATTGTTAAACAATGCATTAAGAAAAATGAGCTAATTGAAGTAAAGAATACATGTTGTTAAATGATTAGGAAACAGAAAACTTTAGCATTGGTTCTTCTACTCAAAATATGTGTAAAAAAGTCAACAAACTGACTGAAAAAATAAGTTTATTTTTTAGGTATTGTTATATTGTTAAAACTGGTTTCATAAAATTGGTATCGAAAAAAATCAGGAACCGGTATCGAAGTCAAGGTATCGGTATTGGTATCGAAAATTTTGTTATGATACCCAGCCCTAGATTTAGGTCTTTCAGAAATGCCTTCACCCAATTTTCCTCAAACAACTTAGCTAGAGATCACTTGTTGGATTTCATGAACTGGATTTACAATTTTCTGAAATGTTTTACCTCATCTGGAAGGATTATAGAATGTTTGTCAAAATGTCAAAAAATGTTGGACCGAATGCAATGATAGGATGTTCTACCTGCCTGTCAACACGTATTTCCAAACCTGCTCGCGCAGACATCACACATCATCAGCGTGCTTCATGATGCTATGCTGCAGAGTTGTAGACAGACAGTCACCGAGTAGCAAACAAACAAAAGGCAGCCACCTTTTACAGTTCCTCCTGAACCAAAACAACAAGCTTATGCTGTGTTCACAGTAATTAAGAGATGGCAACCCATGATGTTCTACTCTGAGCTGTTGTGCGGAATTGTGCATTTCTATGGCAACACTATCAACAAAGAAATAAATCTGCAGCAGTCACAAGCTGCTTGCCAATTTAGAGACTGCATCCACATTCAATGCCATATTCAAAGGCCGACTGCGTCACAGTGCCACAACGAAGGCTGTCCCAATTTAAAGGCTCCTTCAAATGTAGCGTCGAAACGCATCCTTCGTTTCACAGGCAATGGAGGATAAAACCGATGGATCCTTTAAAGGCGCTCCTTTAAAGGAGTTCCCTAGCCTTCCCCAGAGTTCATTGCGCACAGGTGACAACATTTTTTTACACTTTTAAATGTAAGTATTGGGTTTCAACTCAATATCTAATGATTCAAATGTAAAAATAAAAAAGTAAAAAACTTTAAACCGGTTCAAATGTTGACATCTTACTAAGATTCATACATATACAGTTCATACTTTTATGCACAGAAATGGACCACGGTAAACATATTTAGACAGGTTGAGAACCCTGTTTTTTTTTTTTCAGACAGAGTTCAATATTATTCATAAAAGTCTAGAACAAACGCTACTCCCGCTCGTAGACTGCAGCTGTCACGGTTGCTAGACAACAAGAACAATCCCCCGTGGGCTAGACCGTCCCACTTAACAAAGCTCGGTCTAACACTACAACACGGCGTGTTGGTACTAACACGCGTTTCGAAAGCATTTCCTGTGATCTTGCGTTCATATTTTTTCGAGACTTAACCATAGATTTTAAAAAAAGATGGACAGCGTGTCTCTGCTTCCACAGTAGAAAAATTAAGCAAAAATATCCCAGTAACGTTGCCTATTACGTTGTTCGGAGCCTGAGTTTGCGCAGCAGTTATCCTGACGTTGTGTGTTCGTGCACTTGCGCGTGCCGAGGAATGCGCGGCGCTGCGCTATGCAACCCATTAATTTCAAGGACTTCCAAAAATACATAACAGCTAAAAGTTTATGCACTATGCAAGCAGGATTCACATATTCACAGGATATACAGGATTCACCCTATTATACTTTATCGACACAAATTGATAAGTCAAACAGCAAACAGCCATCCACAAATAATCTATAAATAGGCTGTCTTTGGGTTTCCTTGAACACGGGTTAAATTACTCATCAGGCTACAGAAGAATACCATAATTCCTCCGTTCAATTAGGCCTAAGACATCGAGAGTCACGCAGGCGCGCTGGTTAAACTCCGCGAGCGCGGCCTGCGCACTGCTCTCCCCAGCATTTATCTCGCGAACCTCCGATCCCTTCCTAACAAAATGGACGAACTACTACTCCTCACAAGGATTAACAAGGATTTTTCTAACTCTGCTGCTCTGTGCTTCACTGAAACCTGGCTGAGTGAAGCCATACCGGACAACGCAATACATCTGCCGGGCTTCCAGCTGTTCCGAGCGGATCGCATCGCGGAGCTAACGGGGAAAACGAGAGGTGGTGGATTGTGTTTCTACATTAACGAAAATTGGTGTTCAGATGTAACAACACTGAACAAGATATGCTCTCCTAACTTAGAGACCCATTTCATTAATTGCAAACCTTTCTACTCGCCACGGGAGTTTTCCTCTTTCATTCTCGTGAATGTTTACATCCCTCCAGACGCGTGCGTGAGCGCGGCGCTACAACAGCTGGCTGAAGAAATATCTGAAACGGAACAAAGGCACCTGGACTCTCTTCTAATAATTATTGGGGATTTTAATAAAGCAAATCTTTCCTGTGAACTACCAAAATACAGACAGCACGTTACATGTCCCACCAGAGACAGTAATATACTGGACCACTGTTACACCACAATAAGGAATGCGTATCACTCCGTCTCACGGGCAGCTTTAGGACTCTCTGATCACTGTTTGGTTCATCTTATTCCGACCTACAGGCAGAAACTGAAATCAGCTAAACCTGTGTTAAGGACTGTTAAAAGATGGACTAATGAAGCAGAGCAGAATCTACAGGCCTGCTTTGATTGCACTGATTGGACTGTTTTTGAAGCTGCTACCACCGATCTGGATGAGCTCACAGATACTGTAACATCATATATAAGTTTCTGTGAGGATACATGCATTCCTACCAGGACATTCTTATCATTTACTAATGATAAACCATGGTTTACTGGGAAACTCAAACACCTTCGTCATGCCAAAGAGGATGCTTACAGAAGTGGAGATAAAATCTTGTATAACCAGGCCAGAAACAGACTGACAAAGGAGATCAGAGTTGCTAAAAGGAACTACTCTGAAAAACTGAAAAAACAGTTTTCAGCCAACGACCCATCATCAGTCTGGAATGGCCTGAGGAACATCACCAACTACAAGTCACCATCCCCCCGGTCTGTGGACAATCAACACCTGGCTGACGATTTAAATTCTTTTTATTGCAGGTTTGAAAAGCCCTCATTCACACCACACACCGGCTCAGACCTGCACTTCACACATTCACCATCTCCTCCTGCACTCCCATTACTCCCCCCTCCTGCCATCCAACCTGAGCTTAAGGTCTGTGTGGAGGACGTGAGCCGAGTCTTCAAAAAACAGAAGACTAGGAAAGCCTCAGGCCCAGACGGCATCTCATCTGCTTGTTTAAAAGCCTGCGCTGACCAACTGGCCCCGGTCTTCACACAGATCTTCAATAGATCATTGGAGCGGTGTGAAGTTCCCTGCTGCTTCAAACGCTCCACTATCATTCCTGTCCCCAAAAAAACCCAAAATCACTGGACTTAATGACTACAGACCTGTCGCTCTCACGTCTGTGGTCATGAAATCGTTTGAAAGACTGATGTTGGCCCACCTGAAGGACATCACTGGACCCCTGCTGGATCCCTTTCAGTTTGCTTACAGAGCAAACAGGTCTGTGGATGATGCAGTCAACATGGGACTGCATTATATCCTGCAACATGTCGACAGACCTGGGACTTATGCAAGGATCCTCTTTGTGGACTTCAGTTCGGCCTTCAATACCATCATGCCTGGTCTTCTCACAGCCAAACTGACCAAGCTCTCCATACCATCCTCGATCTGTCAGTGGATCTCCAGCTTCCTGACGGACCGGCAGCAGCGAGTGAGACTGGGGAAACACACATCCAGGACTCTCACCACCAGCACTGGCGCCCCTCAAGGGTGCGTTCTCTCCCCACTGCTCTTCTCCCTGTACACTAATGACTGCACTTCTAAAGACCCCACTGTCAAGCTCCTGAAATTTGCCGACGACACCACTGTCATCGGTCTCATCCGGAACGGTGACGAGTCTGCTTACAGACTGGAGGTTGAACAGCTGGCTGTCTGGTGCAGTTATAACAACCTTGAGCTGAACACGCTCAAAACAGTGGAGATGATCGTGGACTTCAGGAGGAACAGCTCAGCACTCCCCACACTCACCATCATGAACAGCACTGTGGAAGCAGTGGAGTCATTCAGGTTCCTGGGCACTGTCATCTCTCAGGACCTGAAGTGGGACAATCACATTGACTCCATTGTGAAAAAAGCCCAGCAGAGACTGTACTTCCTTCGCCAGCTGAGGAAGTTCAACTTGCAACAGGAGCTGCTGTTTCAGTTCTACGCAGCCGTCATTGAGTCTGTCTTATGCACATCCATCACTGTCTGGTTTGGTTCAGCTACCAAATCAGACATCAGGAGACTACAACGGACAGTCCAGACTGCGGAGAGGATCATTGGTGCCCCCCTGCCATCCCTCCAGGACCTGCACTCTTCCAGAGTGAGGAAGAGAGCAGGTAAAATCATCACAGACTCCACTCACCCTGGACACCTCCTGTTTGAACTGTTACCGTCAAGACGGCGACTCAGATCACTGGCCACAAGAACATCTCGGCACAGGAACAGTTTCTTCCCACAGGCCATTTCGCTTCTGAACAGTTAACACACCTCCCAAGGGATACGCCTTTAAGTGCAATACTCCCACTGTTAAGTGCAATATCCTACAACTCAGGTGATACTTATATGTAGATTTATTTATTTATAATATTCAAAACACTGTAAATATTTTCATAATCTGTAAATCTGGAAATGTCTATTCTGACTAAACCCAACTGTGATACTTTTATTCTCATATATTTATATTTTTATTCTTTATTCTTATAATTTGTAGTATTATGTTTTATGTTTCATGTTTCTTGTTGTATTTGTATAGTCCACTGGAAGCCTCAGCACCAAAACAAATTCCTTGTGTGTGCAAGCACACTTGGCAATAAAGCTCTTTCTGATTCTGATTCTGATTCTGATTCTTACCTTAACACAGAATGGATTTCAAGGACTTCATGCGCAGATCAATAGCCTCCAACATTTATATTTTTTCTACAAATCTTTGAGTTAATATGCACTAAACATGATTGGAATTTGCACTGCAGCGCCACCACACCTTGATGCTCATGACAAGAATAGCATGTATAGTTATCTTTATTGAAGTGAATTAGGTTTTAATCGCCGTCATGCATGAATTAATGATATTTTTGCAATTTTACACATAATACTCGACGATGATCACATTACACAAAACGGAAATTGCACGTCAAAATAAAACATTGTCAATATATTTTGAGACCCCCCCAAAATTTCAAGAATCACGTTTTCAGGGGAGCCAATGTCTTATTACGGGGAGCCGATCTCCCCCGTAGTTCGCACCCTGTTTCAGCGCATAGGTATACTACTCTAAGAACGAACCCGTGTTACATGGCTTATGCGAATTAATATAATATAATATAATATTATCTTTTTATGCAAACTACCTCTTGGAAATGAGTTTTTGCCAAAGACCATACAAAGATGGTACACTCCTATTACTTATGAATGGGAGAAACGCAATATGGAGAAATCCTACCTTCTAAATAAAAGAAGGTGGGTCTTAAAAACTATTGCTAGCCTCTCCGAAATTGCCTATCCTACCTTTAAGATGTTTTAAAAAATCTGTCAAAACAATTCTGGAAGAAAATCTAAGAACAAATAAATAAATAATATATATATTTTAAACTAAATAAATAAATAAATAAATAAAGTAGCCTAGGCTACTTTGACGCCATAAACTGAGCCACCCTACAGCACAGCAGATCTGCACAGCGGTCTAGCGCAAACATTTTTAATGCAATTGATCACTAGGTCCTGCCCCGCTGTAAATAATACAGGCACTAAAATCGTTAACAGAGCTCAAAGATGAAACAGTGTTTTGACCGCTGTGGTTGCCGTTTATACTTCCCAATGGACATCGGTGAGACAGGGGCATCGCTGGATGCCAAGAGGTGCCCATATGTTTCAGTGCTCTTCTTTGTTATGTAAATAATGTGTATAGTCTTTGGATAATTCGCCCTGACCACTCCCCACCCCTTTTTCTTCCGCTGAATCCTGCCCGAAGCTCCTGCACTGAACAGCGCCAGCGCTCACCCCTCTCAAGCCATAACTCACCCCTCTCAAGCCATAACAACACTGTCTTTGATCTCTCTAATTTCATTACATGATATTTAGTGTGATAAATATATGCCATAAAATTGCACAAACGTATGGTATTCTACACAAAAAGCATCAAAGCCTTGTTTAAACTCATAAGTCAATAATTTGATTTAAATGTCAGAATAAGCTAGAAATATCAATACCGCAACAAGCTCGTGCCAGTAATTTTCCGCTCACCCAAGTTACCATCTCTCTACTTTAAAAAGGGTGCGAATTACACAATGCCTTTCGGGGGGGTCAATTTTGGGGAGTGGGGGTATTTCAGTCCAGTCCCCCTTGTGGGCGAAAAAGGTAATATAACAAGCTACAAAATATATTTTTATTTTCATGTGTTGCTGTCTTGGCAATTTAGGGTATGTAGGCAAAAATGTTGCAGAATATGTATTTTATGGTCTAAGTTGTAGTAGGCTAGGCTACATCTTAACTAAAACTGGGGGGTGGGGGGAGTGTAAAGACACTTAAAAGACACTAAAACATAAGCAGACTTCCGTCTCTTCTACCTGACCTGTCCAACTCATGTCATCTTGTTCTGTGTGAAAGGCACTTTGGTCGTTTAAAAAAAACAAACAGAACCCTACTCGTTTTCTTTTGTTAAAGCTGTAGTCGTTTGAACTTTTACACGTAGGCTAGATGTATTTACGCAAGATTATAATAAATAGTCTATAGGTAGGCTATATCACAATTTAGTCAAACAATTTGAGGAATTATGACTATTTAACTTCTGCAGTTTCTACGGGTTTTTTTTTTCAGTGTCAAGACAAACATGCTGCTTCAACAAATGGCCATTTTAACAAGTTTCATATATTCAACTCAAGGACACCTATATCTAAATATTAGTTAATATATTAACACGAGTTAATGGTTTGCAACATTTAAGTAATTACGTGGACTGATAGCCTATGGACTTTTTAAAACACCCCTCGTCCATCGATCGGGGGGGGGGGGGGGGTCTTCTAAATAAATCCAAAATTAGGCATTCATTTAAACCCCCTTTAAAGTCCAACTTTTCTTTTACCAGACTTACTTTGCTTTAATGATGAGTGATGACAATATGAACCTGTACATTCCAAAACTAGAGCCCCCTACTACATTATCCGCCTCTCTGAGCTAACATTGCTTGCTTTATTTGTCTCTTCATAGAGGATTTTTTTTTTATTGTTAATGTTTCAATATGCTTTACTATTACGTTGAATTTATCAACAGTTACTTTACAAATGAGTGAGTTTAAGAATGTTAAGTTTGGATGTGACAAAAAAAAGTTGAATCCACATATAAATATAGTACTTCAGTGTAAATAGGCTGCCTGTTTGCGTAAAGGATATCAAAAAAAGGAAAACGTAAAAAAGTAAAAGCTCCACAACGCTGCAACAAGCAAGGTGCACAATTTCTCTCTCCAGCCCCTATAGCCTACTCACACACTCTGACAGATACAAATAAATACATTTAAACATATAGGCTACCAGAAACACACAACTTAAAAGACATAGCATGGGAAAACACCGGGGATTAGATTTAGATTGTATTACCTTGCACGGATAATCCACAGTAACCCAGAGAAAGTAGACAGAAGAACCAGATATTCTCCACCGCCATGTACAGCGTTTGATTTCCAGCAGCGGGGTAAAGCAGTGTGCTTTATATGACCGCTACAAGCTACATGCATATAATGGAATTCGGGAAATAATCTCTTCAGGTTTAATTCGTTTCGCGTAATTTCACGTATTTCCCTTTCGCGCGCTCCCCCTAACCTATAACATAACGTGGTCGTGTTAGTCGGGGAAGAGTCGTCGTGTCTCTCGGCGCCTCATCGCCATGTTGTGTCCAAATGTTAAGTGTGTGTGAGAGTCTGTTAGCTCTCTTTACACACACACACCAGTGAGTCCCGCTTTAGGTGTCCACTAGAGCTGCATGAAACGCTGCCAGTATCCTCACACACCCCCTTTCCGTGTACACTGCTGCACGCTAGTTTCACCAAACGCGCTGCGCCAAACACACGATACAACAATGTAAAATGAACATACATTTATTTATTTAGAGCTTCGTATTTCGGTAGTAGCAATGAGAAAATACACCCTTATCTGCTGATATGTTCCCAGTTCTCCCCAGTGTATTATAAAGTCAGAAGTGTGTTCTATATTCACAATATCATTAATTGTAAATTCAATGTTACAAACACAATTCCATGTGCCACTATAATCCACAACAGAATTATATGTCAATAACATTCACTTGTTTATTGATATGCAAGTCATAGATTCACTATAGTATGCAACACACACAGTAGGGGTTGCAGGACCCTCTGCCATGACCTTCAAATGGGCTGAGAGAGAATTCTTCTCTCCTGGTGTCTGAGGGGGCGAGAGATCACATGTGATCATCCATGTCATGTGCTCCTACAGGCTGAGGATACCACTCCGCCTGACCACTGAGTCAGCCATGTGCACGGGACCCTATAGCCAACTACTGTCTCTGAACACAAATCTATCCATCATCTATCTGTGTATCTAACTAAAAGAAGAAAAGGTTTATACTCTTTATACATCACACAACTAAAAGATACCGGGTATAAATTATGTTATCATATACACCACATGGCAACATTTTGAGGAGAGGGTCCAGCCTTGAGTATTTACAGAACAGATTAGAGAAAAGAATGGGAGATTATTATGTAAAGCATTTATTCATTACCCATGGAAGTATGTTTTATGGTACAGGCTTTAATATTTTATAGTGTTTGTGCATGTGGATTCCGCCTTAGGCCAATCATGTTCAGAATGGGCTAAGATATTTTATCTCTCTCAAGTCCCAACTGCAAACCGATGGGCTTCCTTGGGGTAACCGTATCCAAACCGCAGAGGGACTGAAACAGATCAAACAACGGGGATGTCCCTCCTGCAGCTGCTGTCTCTCCAAACAGCACTGCTCCTGTAAGCAGAGTGTGTTCACTCGGTAAATATCTCCTGCCTCTCTGTGCTGTTGTGACTCTAGATTGCTCCGCTTCCACCACATCAAAGGCACTTTTGTCATGGCATAATGGAGTGATTGTGTGCTCGTTGTTTTTAGGGTGGGCTGCTTTTGCTTCAAAACAAAAACAAATAAAAAGAACGATTATGCATTTGTTACAGACGCAAAGAAACACCCCAAAACACAAATATGCTGTTTACACATCTCGAACATCCTTTCAAATCCGTTCATTTGGGCTGATAAAGCTCGTTTAGGGTTATAAACTGCTTGCATGAATGAAAGCTCCCTCAGTCCTGAGTACATAAAAGTATGTTTTGTCAAACCAATATAGAATTATAGTACATTTTAGGTCTTGTCAGCAATCAGATGCCTTTGAAGAAGTCAGAGGAAACCTTATTGCCCTAAGCTTGATCTGAAATCTGAGTCATGCTGTTCATTGCACGATTCAGTGAATGAATGAGATGAACTTTACATCCTTGAAACGACACATGCCAGTGAATTTAAAGCCAAGGCATTTTAGAAATGTTTTATTCCGCTGTTATTCATTATGGAACTGTTACACATCTGAAGGAGAAAATCAATACAGTATTTTTTTCAGAGTGAAAGACTCTAAATAAGGGATGACACATGAAATGAAAAAGCTGTAGAAAAGTGTTCCGTTTAAAAAAAACGAATACCCTTTTTGCAGTGCATATACTGTAGCACTCAAGTTTTATACAAAATGTACTGGGAAATACTTTTCTGCTCTGGGGCATTCAATGTAGCCATGAGGGGTTCTAGATGTCCTCACAAAATGAGGACATGAATTGTGCTTTTAAATGAAAATAAAAAATAATTAATAAGAGTTTCGATTTTTAGGATTTTAATATTATTCAAAGTATAGGAATGAATGCCTCACTTACAGTTTTTCTTGTCTGGACAAAATGACCCATCATCTATTTGAACCAGCAGATCCAATCCCCAAATATGATGGTGTTGTAAACTGCCCTGCCCAGTTACTACCCCACTCTTCAGTCATTGAAAGGGCACCAAATGTATGCTTGGCACAGTCAGCATATCACCATGGTTACTGAGACTCAGGAGTGGCACATAGGCATAGGACAAAAAGCTCAGTGGTACAATTGGTGGTCCAGTGCCACTTTGATACGCTGGTATGCGGCCCAGAGAGGGAGTAGAAAGGTATGTAGGCTACTACTGTACGAATGGAGTGGCACCCAAGAAGTAGCCTGAAATCTCACCGCAATATATTGAAGGTCAGGTTTTGCTTGGCTTATTTTCCTGGACTCCAAAAAAAGTATGAACTATTGTTGTTGTGGCTAAAAATATGATTCCTGTTGGCTTGATATAATATATAGCTCTCTCTCTCTCTATTTCCTTTTATCCCTGGGAACAAGCAATAGCTTATTATTATTTATACTAACATTTCCTCATTCAGAAGTTGTGGCATATTTGAAGCTGGTGGGAAACACTGCAAGAAACAATGAATAGCCTATCGCATTTTATACAACAGTTAGTGTCAGTTCTTAAATCTGATTGGCTGAGCAGTCTTCCAAGACTGCTGATATTTAGTCCGAAAGCAATTGGACTTTTGTAGCACTCCGCTCATCTAGTGTTTGTATTGTCAGTGTGTGTTTTAGTGGTGGGGATTATCAGTAGGTTTCTCATTACACTGACATGTCCACCTAACCCAGTGGGACCTCAGTTAATTTACATTATTTTTTATTATTATCTTAAAAGAATCTAACTCTAATCTAAATTAAAATGCTACACAAGCATAAAATCATGATATAAACTGAAATCATATTTCTGCCCCATTTTTCTTCTGGAATCAGTATGTTTTAATGGATTTAATTTAATGTATGAACATTCCTTTCTGTTAATACAAAGTTTGAAAACAAGCAGGATTTTCATAATTGCAGTAGAAATACCGGAAAAATAGGCCTATATCCTAAAAGGCTTTTTTGAGTCAATAAGGTTGAGAAACACTGACCTAAATGATTCCTGAATGAGGAACGAAACACTACTTCGCGTTGCCCTGAAAACACAACGGCTGTGGCTACGTTTGGAACTATTATCTCAGCAAAAATAAATAAAGTAACTAACATTATTGTGTCTAAATGTAAAGGATGCTGTCACATTTAACGTGAGCATCGACATGCAGTCTCTTCAATGGGAATCCACGTGATTTGGAATTTTGCATGTGAGCGAAAGAATTCCATATGCAGATTTCGCAACAGGACTACAGAAAGCTGCTTAACAGTTTATGCTCTGTTTTGTTATTATCATGCTGTTTTGGTTTCCCTGTTTGCCTTTCTGTGTTCCCTAGTTAGTTTCCCTGGTTGTTAAGTTCCTGCACCTGTTCTGTTTGACATTGATTACGCTCCTCATGTATTTAAGCCCTGTGTTTCCTTAGTTCCTTGGTCCAGTATCGTCAATTCGTCAATGTTAACGTGGTTGTGTTTGTGTTACCTCCTGCAAAGTGGTCTGTTATGGATTTATTAAAGACTCTTTTTGTTCCCTAACAGTTCGTCATTTAGCTCACTACAACCAACCGTGACAGCTTGTTTTGAAAGTGAAAGTTGTGTTTTTATACTATACTATTGGCGATAGACAATAAACCTTTTTGTACAAGAATCTTTGCATAAATTTTACTAATGTGACCATACCCTAAATCTTTCTATATTAACTCCTTGCTTATTGCGTTATTGTATCTTAGAGAGAGTGACTCGGCTGTGTCCAGCCCTTCCCATTAACAATGAACACAGCTCAGTGGAGATCCACCCTCAAAGGGATTCTACCTCCTCGATGGCCTGTCCATCAATACTAGACCCACTATAGTCGCATAAATCTACATAGACTTAAACCCATCCGTTTTTAAAATAGGTTTGCATAAAAGTGCACCACAAAGATTCCATTGATGGAGCCATGAACATGACCCTATTTTACTGTATAGTGAGGAAGAGGAGGACAGTGGTCAAAAAGAGAGGGTGCTCTCATCATAATGACCATAAAAGTGGATTTTAAATGCTCGTAAAGCAGTGCGTGCTAGAGACAGGAGGAATCCGTCCAGTGCGGCTAACCACCGTGCCATCATGAACATCCCATAAATGGGAGTGTTGTTAGCCAGCGGGAGAGAAACCCTTTCCCAGAGTACACTTATTTACATTTGGACTCTCTGCTGAATGTCATTAACACACTGCTCCAAACAAGAACTGTGAAGTGTATAGTCCGACTGAACCTGATGAATGTGGGGGGATGGAAGGACAGAAGCAGAGAGAAAAATGGCAAAGAGGGAAGGGACGAGATGGAGGTAAAGAAAGGTTGTTGTATAGAGAAATGATAAAAAAGAGAAAAAGATCTTGAGCCAAAGACATATCACAAAAGATGAAACTAAGAAACACAGAGCTTTAAAAACTCTAAAGGTTTACTTTTTAGGTCTATTCGATAGAATCATTTATAATCATATAAATAAAAAGGTGAAATCAATCAAAGCAGAAGGGGAAAATTAAGAGTTACAAGGACAGGACAGGATTTTTAAAGGATGTAAACAGAAGAAACGTATAAGAGAAAGAAATACAAATATATTGTAGAAGAAGCATATTCAGTTAGAAAGCAACTAATAATGATTTTTGCTGGCAAAATAATATTTGACTGGGTTTATGTGTATGTGATATGTTTTCCCTTTTCATCTTCCATATACATACTGTAGAAGCATGTGAGCACAAGTAGACCACTGTTGAAAAGTTTGTTTTTATTTATTCAGCAAGAAAGCATTAAATTGATCAAACAAAATGTTGCAAAAATGTTCAATTACAAATAAATGCTGTTCTTTTTTTAACTATTCATCAAAGCATTCTGGAAAAAATACATGTCATGGTTTCCACAAAAATATTAATCAGCACAACTGTCTTCAACAATGATAATAATAATAATAAATATTTCTTGAGCACCAAATCAGTATATTAGAATGATTTCTGAAGGATCATGTGACAACGAAGAATTGTAATGATGCTGAAAATTCAGCTTTGCTATCACAGGAATAAATTACATTTTAAAATATAATCAAATAGAAAAGAGTTATTTGAATTGGAATAATATTTCACAATATTACTGTATTTTTAATCAAATTAAATGTTGCCATGGCGGTGAGCATAAAAGACAAGTGTCATGGCGATAAGGCCTTTTAAGATGTCAGTCCCACTGGATGAGAGAGAATAGGAGAGTCCACTGACATCAGTGACACTATACAGTACTAAGGAGTGAAGACTCTTGTGTGTAAGTGCTTGACAATCAGCACATTTAAATTTTTATAGACTCCCCAGTAACTAGACATTGAGAACCGATTGGCATGTAACTCCTCCTCTTTAGGATAAGCACTTTAGCCTGTCTTAGGGAGTCAAGCTGGCCTTTTGTCCTGGAGAAGATTATGAAAATGTTATCGTGCTTTAAAAGTATAATAACAGAGATGAGGATGGTACACATTTAAAAAGTGCTTATTAAAATGAATGACAGATGTCATGTGAATGGGGGTTTCTCTTTGCTTAAATAAAATAAAAAATAAAAAAAGTGAGTCAGGGAGAAAGTGGTTGCAGTAGGCTACCCCCTACAGACAATACTACCAAAATGCACATAATAACAACACCTCTGAAGAACGGAAGAACTCTATTACATAGCCTTGTCTTTAGATTTAACATTAGAAGACAGCAGACATTGCCTAGAATGACTCAAAAACAGTTTAGCATCATAATAACGTAGTGTATTAGCCCTGGGCTGTGCAAACTCGGCCTTGGAGGAGTCCTGCGGTCTGTCATGCAGGTTTAGCTCCAAAAACACACCTGACTGTGTAGGAATAGAAAATGGCAGTTTCTTTCCAATAAGACCAAAACAGAATGTGTGCTTTTTGAAGAAATTGTGAATTTTGCATGGCATGCTATGATGTCATTACCACCCTTCACAATAACGCCACATACTGCCACAGCAGATGGATAACTTATAACTTGAGCATTTTTAATCATTTAAAAATAATTAAGCTGTGATTTTCATCGAAGCATAATGGTACATAGTTACATAGTAACAGGTAGTGTAGAATTAAAATTCAATATTATTCTTGTAACTTAATGTCTTACACTTTCAGTCCGAGATCTTCAGTATTTTCTCCTCATAAGTGAAAATGACGTATTTTTCATCGAGCAGAAACTGGAAACAATTAATCCCAAAGGACTTTTCAAGTCAACACTGAAGAAAAGAAATGCAAAATCTTGTAGGCTATAAGCTTCATATTTCTTGCTGTTGAAAGCAAAAGTGAGGGATGAATCAGACTTATCTTTTGTTGTAACAAACATTGTGCCACAAATGCTGTCTATTGAGCTTAACTTGAAACATTCCTTCAATATAACCTGCATTCTTTAGTATCATTATCTGTCAAATTATTTTAAATTAAATCCAGACCTGAAATGCTTTGACAAAGAAATGGTTGGCGTAAAGGGAAATCAGATCACTCTCTTTGGCAATAAACATGTTTAATTGTTGTTGTTTTTTGTGTATTTTTTTAGTAAGTGCTTGGGCAGTACAGCAAAATCATTTTAAAATGCTAAAAGGGGCTATAATCTACTAGGTACAGTACATACATCAGCAAAACATTCTCTCAGGGATCCAACAAGAAGCACAAGACCAACACTGAGAGTTCAAAACAATAATAAAAAGATGGAAAACAATATATATATATATATATATATATATAATTAACTCTGTAATAACTAAAAGATTTAGTACAAGACAAAAGAGAACATTAAGCAGGTTAGATAGCAACAGTTTCACAATGCTGGATACTCGCACACTGTCATCTTGGCATAAAAAACCCTGAGTAACCTATGAGATCAAGTCACAAAATAAATTATTCGGTCAACTTTGGGATGTGATGATGTATCTCGAAAAATGGCGTTGAGGATGTGCTCACATAAAACATGTGACTTTCAGGAAGTGAAATCATCTGCAGTTCACTCAGAATTCAGTGACCATTGGCAGTGAACTTTCACCCTATCGTCTTTGACTACTATATATCTAAATTGAGCAATTCCAGCATAATGGATTTTATGTATTTTTAAGTAACTAAACAAAATGACACTACATCACTTTAGCATATAGGTATTTAAAATAGTTGAGTGCAGGGATTCATTTAAAAAAAAATATGATCTTCAAGTGAAAGATAAATATGTTAGACATCCATATTGTAAAGTAGCCGGATATGATCATTGATACATTAGTTGGTAGCTAGCTAGCAACTGTCCACACATTTCCATAAATAAATAAGTGCATAAACATGCTGTTTTGTAAATAAATAGATATGCTGTGTTAAAAAAAAGAAAACAAGGTTATGCCCATGACACAAAACATTTCAAAATTGAGTAAAGAATCTATTTTTTAAATACAAACAACCTTGACGAAAGTTACATGTGCACAGAAAGTTATAATATAATCCCATTTGTTTCAGTTCAGGCTTAAAATTTTACCTGTTTGAATGTGAAGACACAATTCTTGCAAGTTAAATAAAAAAGCAAGATTGTTTCAAACCTGTGCAAGTCAACTTTTTTTGGCTATGCAACTGCATGTCTGAAGTGATTATGTCTTTTTGTTTTAACGTTTACATGTACACACACACATACAACAGTTCTTTCTGAGAGCCTTTTCCAGCCATGCAATATTCCCCCAGTATCAGCAATGGAACAGTTTCACTGTTTTAAATACATTCTCGCCTAAAAAACTCTTACATTCCATGACACAATAATTAATAATAATTACATTCCATGACACAATAACCGTAGTATTTGAAAAATGGTGGTTTGCTCGTCCGCCATGACTCTGTGAAAAATGTTGCAAACGGAGTGATACAAATGGTGAAGTGGTTTGAGTGCTGATACTGGGGAAATATCACACGGCTGGAAAAGGCTCCCAGCAAATCAGATTCGAGAACCAGAACGAAATGTTGTATAAATATATATATTATTCTGAGGCTGCCTGTAATGTGGAATTGCCCAATCTATACTGTTTGTTGTATTATAGCATGTGAATTTTAAAGCAATCAAATTCTGCTGGATAAAAACAAACAAAAAAAACAACAAAAACTAATTTTCCAATGTACTGCATCATCATGTTTTGTTAGACGGTGTGCTCAGCAGAGACTGTATGCAGCACTACAGAGCTGATGGGGTTTGACAGTGGCAGGAGTGAGCGCTTCAAACTACTGTTGTTTGCACTCTGCAGGCTGAGGATCCAAGGGCTGAAAAAAAAAGAAAGACAGGGATGGAGAAGGAGAGATAATTTTTTATTCAATAACTTAATACTATATCTGCAACTTGATGCAGGAAGAGTGCAGGAGAAAAAGAAAGGGAGATATATCTTCATCACAGAAGAGTGGCTAATGAAAGCACATTTACACTGACACATCTCTCTAGGCATCTGTAGGATCAACAATGTGAATACAGTCATTAATTAAGATAAAAGTGTGAGGGAATCTAAAGTGAATCACCACTCTTTTGTACTGCAGATACATCACTATCACTAAATGGGAGAAAGCGTGTTTCACCACAGCCACAGATCCACCGAAAGAAAATGGTTGTTTGAAGCAGTTGTTTTGCATGAAGGGGTCATATTACAATGCATCAAATCTCCCTTCAAGTAAAAGAAAAAAGGTTGATTTATTAAGAAATAATTCCATAACCTCTCCTGTGCAAAGAGACCACTAATAAACTGCTAAAACTCTTCATTCTGAAATCCTTCCGTTTCTGTTTACACAGTATTAAATTGGCCCATCCAGTCATGGTGAAGTGACTGAAATGGTCAAGAAAACAGTTTGAGGGAAAAAATAAAATTTGACTAACATTATTAGTGGCCCTAGTGAAAAATAAATATACTAAAATGTATTTGAAATAAATTAATTTTATGCTAAGTATACTACAAATACATTTACATATTTATGTACTTAATATAAATACCCTACAATTGTACTTTTGGTATACTCAATTGATATACTTTTTTTTGCACTTAATGCACGTTAGTTATCCAGAAATAGTGCTGAGGTCCAACAATTGCAAGTATACTTAAGGTAGACTTAAATATATTGTATTTAAAGCCTGATCAGAGATCATACTATCCTTACTAATAGTTATATTAAACACATTTTAGGCTTAATATTAAGAAATGTGCATTGTGCAATACAGAAGTACTCCAAATAAAGTTTAATTTTAATATTTATATCAGTAAGTCTCAGGCGATATATCAGTAAATATATGGATTTGTAGTATAGTTAATATGAAATGTATGTATTTTAAATACAATTTGGTATAGTTTTTTTCACTAGGGGAGCATTGCTTTGGACTAGCTAATGTTTTTAAAAAAGTATATTATGCTCGCCAAGGCTGCATTTATTTGATCAAAAATACAGTAAAAACAGTAATATTGTGAAATACTCCAGTCTTCAGTGTCACATGATCAAAGTCCCTTTCAGGCAAGTCATTTCACTCGGCAGCCATCTCTGAAACGCCTCTCAGGCAGCTATTTCAGTCATGCACGTGCAGGTCCTATCTATTTGAATGGGGAAACATCAAATTCTCCAAAGCTTTTCACCAAGCTTACAATTCAATTTCATATTTGAAATCACCAAAGAAATCTGACAACAACTGTCTCATAAATTTTGTTTCTAAACGCTCAAATCATGACAAAAAACAGCATTTTTCAGGTTGGACCAGCCAATGCGCATATCCAGGAACCGGAGCTTCTAAAGGCAGCTGCAGTGATGCAATGTCTTTACCAATTGGCTCTTTCATTTAGAAGGCGGGAATTATTCAGCCATATTGCGTGTTGCACTTTCTCCCATTCATAGTAATACGAGAGCACCAGCTTTCTATATCTAAATTCTTTGACATGATCCTTCAGAAATAATTCTAATATACTGATTTGGTGCTTAAGAAAAACAATACTTAATCCTAACCCTTTGAACAGTAGTGAATGATATTATCCCTTTAAAATAAGACATAAAAGAAGAAACCCCAATACTGAAACACTCCAGGATCAGGGTCTAAAATGAGTGCTTTTTGCTTGAATAAATGGATGTTATAGCAATAGTAAGTTAAAGCAAAATATTATGTATTCAAAAAAGAATGCCACATATCTGAGCTGGAAAAGTTCTTGACCAACTAAAAACCATCAATAATTATTCAGCAAGATTAAAAAGGCTACAGGGTATACATAGACAGGGTTCCCACTCTTTTCTTGAAATGATTTTCCAGGACTTTTCCAGGACATTTTCAAGACTTTTTCAGCTGCTACAGTGCGAATCAAGTTATCACAACTAAGGCTGGGCGATATACCGATATTATCATATCGAGATATATTTTGAAACAAATGTGATATTGTACCTATACCGTTATTTCTGTATTATAGTTGTGCAAAGATTGTTGTCTTTCACAATGCCACCTGCTTTCCTCTACTTGCAATGCCACACTACTAAAACAGAAGTTATTCTCTACTTTAGTTCATACACTGCTATTTTACTTGCTGATATCAGTTTAAAAGTCCAAACTCTCACAGTCAAGCTGTATTCGCAATCAGTCACTAACGTTAGAAAATATTAACTATTATCGGAATTCTAAATTAATTGCATCTGCCCGCACCAAGGCACATTACGCATCTGGTATACATAATGGCATAAACTGATGAGTTATGTGTTTTTGACTCTAAATTATTTTGATTTATCAAATCTTTGTAACCGTTTTTGTCAATTATATTGCTGAAATGGATAGACCTTTTGTAAAGCTAAATGTGTTTAAATGCAAAATCCACTTAGCCTACTGGTGTAAACTTTAATTTAATGATGTAAATAGACTTCTGTCCCTCACATTAAGCTATGGAATGGCTTCAGATGACTTTGTGAAATTATAATAAGACCCTCTCAGTCTCAGACCCAAGTCACCCAAACTGAAGTGAAAAAAGCGTGAGGCGCCGAAAAGCGCGCTGTTTGCATCCCTGCGTTTTATTCTCCCACAATCCGCACACACAGAGTGAGTGCATTACCGGCCGCGCCCGCACTCGGCCATCAAATCTAGTGCCGCGCCGCACTCTATTGCGTTGGGAGTGCGTACGTCTCTAGATCAAGGGCCCGGCCCGAGGATAGTGTCGGGAAATATCGGCCCGCGGGTCGGGTCAAGTTCGGGCTCGGGCAGAGAATCTAAGCTCTAGTTCACGCTAAGAAACCGAGAGTTGTCATCCAGTCTCTTTGGTAGAGAGAGACGAGGAAAACACACAAGCATGCAAATGGAAATTATTGCGACCGGAAAGATTATCGAGCTAATTTTTTTATCGTGCGATTAATTGACTATCGCGACAGGCCTACACACACACACAGTTTACCTTTTTAAGCCCAACTGCAGCGAATGGGGAACATTCAGGCAGAGGGCAGGAGGAGAGGGACGGGAATGTTACGTTGTAGGTTCGGTAGACTCGTTATTCTCCGCTTTTCTACAATGATTAGCTGAAAGTGCTTCACCACGCTGCTGCATCGTGTTGTCACATGTCCGTAGTTTACAGGGGCAAGTCCTACATACTGAGATGTCAAATCGCGTACTTGCTACGCAAAATGCGTACATATTGGCAGGTTTGTGTCACGTGGGGCGCTGTGCTGGCTACATGCAGAAATGAAAGCAGACAAGCGCTTCAGCCCAATATTACCCTTTGAAGGCAGCTGAAAACAGACATTCATGCGTAAAATGTTTAACCCGTTTGCGTTCATCCACAAGGAGGGAAAATTATTTTCCAGGACAACACAAAAGTTTCCAGGACATTTTACTTTTTTTCCCATTTTCCATGTGTTTTCCAGGACTGGAAAATTGGTCTTTCATTTTCCAGGTTTTCCAGGACGCGTGGGAACCCTGATAGAACAAAATGGATGGAAGGACATTGCCCCAAATTCTCTAATACAGCAGTCGTGATTCTGTGCTCTTCTCTGTTCTTTTACAGTCATGTACTGAGATTTTGGGCAAGGCCTCAATAATATGATATGAAATGAAAGGTTCAATATAATGTTACAGGGTTGCTGTGGGCATGGGATAGCAGACGTAAGAAGAGGGATGAGGCCGAGGGGATGTGGAGTCAAAGGTTAGAATGGACTCATGACATTTCTGTCTTACCTAGAAATGTATGAGGTGAGAATGACTTACGCCTGTCACTAGGGCAGAACAGGAGGAAGAAAACAACCACAATCAGCACTAATCATCAAACATGCAAATACACCACAAACATTCAACCAAAGAAAAAACAGAACAGAAAATTAAGTTACAGTGAGTGAGGACTGCTAAACAAAGAGACAATGCAGTAATTCCTTTTCAAATTCAACTCATTTAGATCAAGTTATAATCTAAATCCAAACTGACCTTGGAATCTCCCTCCTCTTCGTCGTCCTCATCCTCCTCATCTTTGTCCTATTTCACACAAAACACACTTACCCTACACAATTGCAACTTAATATCAAATAAAACGTCACTTATTACATTGTGAGGTTTTATAAAACACTGATTGCTCCTTTTATCTTTAATACTATGTATATGGTGAACTCACCTCCTCTTCATCCTCATCCAGTTCCTCCTCCTCAAACTGACAAACAAATAAATGAATGTATATTACAAATGAATGCCCACTGGAACTATTCTGTGGAACCATAGACATCATAAGACAAGAAACAGTTGTTTGAAAATACGTACACTTTCGTCATCCTCCAGAGCTTCTCCTGTGAAGTACAAAACTGCTCTTGGAATGATTCTTTCCCTGAAGAAATGACCAATTTCAAAATCTGTGGCTAAGGTGAACTCTGAATCCTCATCCTGTTGAACACAAAGGAATTATATCAACTTCTCTGATCATTTGAAGATGAAAATTAACATCTGATTATTTCTAGATCTCTGAAATGATTCTCTAAACTTTCAAAGTAAACTAATCACTCGTGACTATCAGAAGGCAGGCAAAATCCTATTTTATTTTATTGTCTCATACAAACTAAATGCCTAGATAAAACAGGATGAGCTAAAACCAAAAAGGATAAAGTAACAAAATACTTACCAACTCTTTATCTGGTGAAACTAAAACAGAAAAAAATATTGATGACTTCATGTGATAGCAAAAAGTAAACCTAAAGTACATTAAACATCTGAATGGCAGAATACAAATTTTCATCTGATAATTACTTAATACAAAACTCTGGCTCATTGGTACAAATGTGTACGATCTAAATTTAAGAGGGCTTAAATACAATAGGTTGTAAACAACACTATAGCTGTAAATAATGTTATTTCAAAATAAAGTATTTTTGATAAAAATGGGATATAACAAGGAACCTAAAGAAACAGTGACACCTAAACTAAACTTAGTTAAAGAACCATATTGAGACTTATCATGACATCACACAATGTCGATCATATTCACTTCCTCTGCCTTTAGGCGGTGTGTCCATCAAAGTGTTTTTTAATTCAGCCAAGAGGTCACACAGTGACGTATCAATCTTTTACTGGTCACACGTCATCACGTGATACGAATTTGTAGGTCAGGAATTCACCAAACTTTGAACTTTGGAACGAAGCGAAATGCTAAACTTTTTCGCATGATTTTGAGTTTCCGGTCTGACGCATTGAATGGAAGTCAATTGAAAGAAAAGTGCAGTGTGACCACCCCTTAGCGAGGCGCGGAATGCTAAGTGTTTTTTACCAGTCGCCAAGAGTTGAAGAATGTTCAACTTTGGGTAAAATGCAGCGCTCATCACAGTCACATTTTACCCAGCCATCCAATCACAGTGAAGGAGGGGCGGGACAAATACAACACCGACCAACCGCCACATTCTGCATGTACAACAACAAGCATAGTAATGGAACAAAATTTAAAACAAGAGCAAATACTTTGTTGTTTCTATATAAAAATGTCGATACAATGTACAGAAATACACTATCTGTGAAATGAGATACTAGTAACGCTTCCGCGGATATTCCATATGATAGCAAGCAAAGCATCTCACTCTCAACTGAGAAAAAAACACTGTGCTGCCAAAACGCTGTCAAGCGCCCACAGGTAGGCGTTTTCAGCAACTGATTTTTATTCAGTGCTGTGACATTTTTCTAAGTGAAACGGAATATTGAATAGAGGGCGGGATTTATTCAGCGCACCTCCTCTCCATCTCTTGCTCATAGCAGACAAACGGTTGGAGGGGAGTGGTTAAGCGTTTTCAACCCAAGCTGTCAAACTGACATCACTGGAAAAAGGAACGCCATTCCAGACTGGAAGTAACTTTTCAGATTTTAATTAAAGATTACTATGACAAAAAAAAATGTCTGTGTATTAACTTGCATGGTTTAATTGTACACTATAAGACCAGTAATGTGTGCTAGCAAAGTAAATAGGGTCAATTTTGATTTCATGAGGACTTTAACTCCTCACTTCCACACAAGCGCAAAGGTGCGCATTGAAAAATGACATCATAGCAGTGTGAGTCTATGGGTCTTGCACGTTGAGTGCGCAAGAGTCGAGACCCCATTCCGCAAAGAAGCTTGATGTGAAGTTCAAACTCCATCTGGTGCTTTTTTTAATTAAAGATGGGAAAACATTCAATACGTCAGCATACGGTATAATGAAAATTAGTGTAGTGATGGAGACATTGATCTGAGGCAGATCTCTCTCTGGCCCTGATAACACCTGATAATAAGATGCGTTTTGGTTGATCGAATCACAAGTGGACCAAGCCAAATACAGGTGTAAACTGGATCTAAAACGTTTTGAGCTTGTCTACTTTCGAAAACTTCCAGAGGTAGTTGAAAATGCATTCAACCGGATTGCTTTCGTAGTGTAAACGCTCATGTGGTCGAAATAGTTCAAACAACCACAAAAGACCGCCTTCTCTATGCCTACTGGGCTAATGAGTACATTATGGGAAGAGCGCTAGCCAGACAGGAATTAAACTTCGGTTGGAGACCGAAGTTTGATTTGAAAATGAAAAACTGACCAAGAACAATGTTCTCTCACTATTCCTAAATTCTAACAAGCACTAACGCCATTCAGTGTGGTCTTGCGGCTGTCAGAGAAGAAACGAAAAGTGATCTCTGGAATCATAATCACACACTATGATCGTTCGTTGGCCACAGGAGAACTGGCCCCCGACCGAGCCTAGTTTCTCCCAAGGATTTTTTTCTCCATTCTGTCACCTGATGGAGTTTGGGTTCCTTGTCACGGTCACCTCTGGCTGGCTTAGTTGAGGGACACTTAATATTAAACAATATTACTGATCTGACTGCACTGACACTATTGATGAGAACTGAAATGAGATGCACATTGTCTTCACTGTTTTCTGCAGAGCTGCTTTATAGCTGAATTGAACTAATTTAAAAATTGATGATTTGAACGTAATCAACACTGAACTGACTTTAGCAGAACAATGAGACTCTTTTTCTTTTTAGAGCTACTGTATAGTCGAAATGAACTCAGTTTGCATCATTGAATTATTATTTTCTGTTTGTCCCTGTAAAGCTGCTTGAAACAATCTGTGAAATTGAAAAATTGAATAAAGCACTATAAAAATAATAAAGATGACTTGGCATAAAAAAAAAGCAATCACCTAATTATATAAATGTGACCAATTACATTTGCATTAAGCGTTCTAAGTTAATTTTTTTTATTAAATTCTTACATTTACAAAATGAGTACAATAGCAGAAATAGGCCTTTTTAAAGAAAGTAAAGATCCATGTTTAATAAAAATTATGAATGAAAATAGAAAAAAAGTTAAAATTGTTTTTCTATTTAGTTTTATACATGTATCATATCCATATATTTTGCTCCAATGTCACAAGTAATAATCTCAAGGTTTATTGGGTTTAACATGATTTTTTGGTAATGTGGGTTTGGTGAAGTGTACTAAAAACAAACATTTTTACATGTGCCTTCCGAACTGACCCACCACCTAATCAGTTTGTATGTAAAGAAAATAAATTAATTCAGTAACTCAACGTGAGATGCCATGCTTTTAATATTGTTCCAGCATACTACTTCTTACCGCTGCTTTCTGATGGTTTAAAGCACAATTAATCTGAGTTCCCCCCTGTCGTTTCAAATAATAGTTAAGTATAAACGCGTATTAACACACACAGTCAGCAGAGGCTCGCCAGGCGAAAGTATAACAATATGTTTCTGCAGTACACCTTACACAGTACACATTAATGATTTCCCAAAGTATTCAACCTACCAGTCTCATTTTCCTGTTATTAGCATTCATAAAAGTTCTGTTATATTGTGTACCTTTAATAGGGTTGAAAAAGTTGAAAAAAGAGTCATTGGGCACTTGTTTGGTGATGACCCTCGCTGTCCCTCTGCCTTTGTGCTTCTGCTTCTTCTTGATTGTTTTAACAGTCACATCTTTGCCTTTGTGCCAATCAATTTCACACCTGCCAACAGGAGAGATGAATAATGAAAAAGTGTGAAAGTCTGTTGACGATCTGAGCCGATCTAACTGATTAACTGCTCACCCCTCACAGTCCATGATTTCTGGTCCCTCGAACAAAAAAGTATCATCTGCATCTGGCTCCGATTTCATTTTGTATACTTTTGTGAGGACTGTGTTGGTAAAGTATTCATTGGGTTCAAAATGGAACTCTAATGTGAAGCTCTGTAAAATACAGAATAAATAATAATAAAACATTTAAAATTATCTGATTTGCCCAGCAGTTAGCAATATGACAATATTTTATAATATGATCACACACGCGCACACACGCGTTCAGAGGGTTTGATCTAAAATAATCATGAGCCTTTAAATTATTGTCTTTACCATAGGCTGATCAGGACCAGAAAATATCACTTTAATATCTTGAAGATGTTTAAGTATTGGTTCATCATGCTCCTGTTGAGAAAAAGCACAAGTTTCTTTTAATTTCAAATATGTTGGGGAAAAAATCTGGTGTTTGAATATTACCATGTCTTTTTCATGATGAAACTGTATTCATAATTATTTTAATAAATATGTAGTATCCACATTCATAATATGAAGTTGCATATCATCTGTACAATGTTACAGAGCGAAAGCAAACATTAAATAATCATTAATAAGAATAGAATAGAGACTTCAGAGGAAAATGTTTCTGCTGTTGGTTCACCTGCAGCATATCGCTCAACATGTCCACACTCCGGAATATGGTGAGCCAGAACTCTGGAATTCCCTTGGGCTTTTCCTCATTAGCATCTTCTGTCTTTTCCCCTATAGCAGCTTTCTTCTTCAGATCTTCCTGAAAAAGAAAAGTTTGCATTGGATTACTGCTCTTTTTTTTGTCAGCATCAGATCTGATTTCAATGTGAGTGGTCAGATAATACTCACTGCTAATGCTGCTTCATCCTCATGGTCACTCTGCCATTCACACTCCTCATCAGTGGGTTCCACTTCTCCAGACACAAATTTTCTTCTCTAGAAATATAGAAAAGCTCACTTGAGAGAGAATATCATACCATTACCATGCAGACATATTAAAAGGAATGTTCGCATTCAGCTCAAAAGATTTTCTGTGCTTTAGAGCCATTCTGAAACCTTCAGGACACCGAGGAAGAATGTTCTACTAAAGCAGGACAACAATCAGAGATATTTATTCAATAATTGTTTTTCTGTCGTACACAAAAAAAAATATTAGAATACATAATGTATTACAAATTAAAGAATAATACATATTAAATATACACATATGTACGATGTGTGTGTATATAATTTATAAATACAGTTATGTAAAAAAAAAAAAAAAAAAGAAATAACACCCTTTTGAATTCTATGGTTTTATGTAACGGCATAATAAAAAAACATTTAGTCTTTAGCAGGTCTTAAAATTATGTAAATACAACCTCAGATGAATACAACACACGGTATATTACACCGTAACATTATTTATTTAACAAATATAAAGCCAAAATAGAGAAGCCATGCGTGACAAACTAAGTGCATCTTATGATTAAATTACTTGTAGAGCCACCTTTAGCAGCAATAACTTGAAGTAATCATTTTCTATATGTCTTTATCAGTCTCTCATATCATTCTGGAGGAATTTTGGCCCACTATTCATTTCTTTGAGGTTTGTGGGCATTTGTTTATGCACAGCTCTCTTAAGGTCATGTCACAGCATTTCAATCGGGTTAAGGTCTGGACATTGCCTGAGCCAGTGCAAGACCGGGACTCTTTTCTTTTTCAACCATTCTGTTGTAGATTTGCTGGTGTGCTTGTCGATCATTGTCCTGTTGCATGGCCCAATTTCAGCCTAGCTTTGGCTGTCGGACAGATGGCCTCACATTTGACTCAAGAATACTTTGGTATACAAAGGAGTTCATGGTCGACTTAATGAAGTGGCCTGTGCAGAATGGCCAAACATCTCCACTTTGGTCTCGTCGGTCCAAAGGACAATGTTCCAGAAGTCTTGTGGTTTGTTCAGATAAAACTTTGCAAACATAAGCCATGCTGCCATGTTCTTTTTTATAAAGCAGCTTTCTCCTGGCAACCCTTCCAAACATGCCATACCTATTCAGTCTTTTTCTTTAACGGTCATGAACTTTAACATTTAACATGTTAACTGAGGCCTGTAGAGTCTGAGGTTTAGTTCTTGAATGTTTTGCGATTTCTCTGAGCATTGCACAGTCTGACCTTGGGGTGAATTTGCTGGGATGCCCACTCCTGGGAAGATTGGCAACTGTCATGAATGTTTTCCACTTGTGAATAATCTTCCTCACTGTAGAATAATGAACTTGAACATTTTGGGAAATGGCCTCGTAACACTTCGTAGATTGATGGGCAATTGCTTCTCTAAGATCATTGCTAATATCTTTCCTATTTGACATTGTGTTAACACACACCTGAATGGTTCAGATCAGCAAACCGCCAAAACTTCTGCTTTTATAGAGTTGGTCACGCTTGCCGATGATCAATTAATCAAAGGGATTTAATTAGCAGTGCCTGACTGTTACTTACCCTCTTAATTTCTATGGAAGCAGTAAGGGGGTATTTAGTTTGTCACCCATAGCTTCTCCATTTTGGCCTAGTTTTTGTTAAATAAACAATGACACGGTATAAAATTGTCATTGTTTTAGTTCATCTGAGTCTGTATTTACCTGATTTTAAGACCTGCCAAGGATCAATTTTTAATTATGTTCTGATACATAAAACCATAAAATTCAAAAGGTTGTACTCTCTTTTTCACATGACTGAGATATATGGTATGTATATTCACTATCATTCTCTTATGATCAACAAGGCAGCCCTAATTTGATAAAAATACAGTAAAAACATTATTATTGTGAAATTGTGAAGTGCACACACACACACACACACACACTCACTTTGTCAAATAACGGCTGATAAAGACTGCTATACTTTCTCTCCAGCTCATGCACCTCCTTGTAAAACTTTGCTTCGATGTGTGTGCTGTTAACCTGAAGATTCTTTAAGGCATTGACTCTCCTTTTCACAGACTTTGGTAAGCTGGACAGAAGTTGATAGAGGAAGAGAAGACAGATATTATGTGAGCAGATGGGTGTCCGATAATGCACAGCTGGACTGGTGCATTTCCCTGCTCTCTAGGGTCAACAGATTGGTTTGAAGTAAGAGCATCAGATACAAGATCCCTGTTCAAATCACATCTTGAGAACTCAAGTCATGCGCTTCATGTACACAGCAAAGATAAGGTTTGTGCTGCCGTTGCTGAATCTGTTTTAGTCTAAGTTGACTCGACTGCTTGACCCAACAGCACCCTTTCCACAAGCCTTATGTTTGGTCTTGCAGTGTTCACGCACAAATTAATTATTGCTGTTTTGTGCAAATACTGTTGTCTGTGTCATCGTTTTCATGACCACTACACCTACAGCCAAATTCAGGAAGTGAAATAAGCATTCATGGGTGTGAGACCTCTCTCTGGGCATCATCAATCAAAAACAATATACATGTATACACACACCATTAGGATTGACTTCTGTGTGATAACTATACAAGCAGAGACAGATTTTAGGTTGCAGACAGATGGCCTGACTAGAGTTTTCCCCCTTAGACAGGCGGTTATATTACACTAGCAGGGTTATCACTCTATGTAACATTAGAAACAATGAAAATGCTATGTGCAGTTTTAAAATTCCATGCAGGAAATATGAGACGCATCCAGTCGGGGAAATAGTTTTCTTCAGATAGGAAACAATAAAAACATGATGCCATGACAAGGAATAAAGTCCTGTTAGTCTCTCTTTGGTTCCAAGTTATTAGTTTGGTTTGTATGAAACAGCCTTAGTATTTCACCTTCTGTGTCTTGCTTACCTGTCCATGATGGAAGCACTATGTGAGACACTGTCTATTTTGTCCTGAAGAGCTGCCAATGCCTGTGGGTTCTGCATCGCCTGGTCGCTCACCTTACCTGAAAATAACATGCCATCACCAGCATTAAAAATGAATGCACTAAATCATAATTCATCAGTCAAATGTCTCAAAGTCAAAGCATGTTAATACGGCACAGTCTTTTCCAGAAACAAATATCCACTTTAAAGGAAGAATTAAATCATGTTCAGCACAGTGAAACACACCACTACTGTTTATTTTATTTTTAGACTTTAATATTGCTCTCAGTAGGTTAGTGAGACTTCTTAAGAGATCCTACAAAATCTTTTCCATTAAATCATTGGCAACAGCGATGTGCAGAAGCTTCATGAAACTTTTACACTGAAACATTATACTGGCTTTTGTCAGAGCAGCACCACGAATCAGTAACACACATTAAAAACATTTTCTCTGCCAGCTCATAAATGTATAAGTATTTAAAAAAAAAAAAAAACTAAACAGAATATACAAGGTAAATCTTATCTAAAAAAATGTTGTGAGCTTGACAATAATCAAAGACAATCCAGGAATCCCTAGTTCCTTTACCTTTGGCTTCCTTGTCAGCATCCATCTTGCTACCACAGGTCAAATATTCTACGAAAAACACAAAACGTACAACCTCAGCTTGTCTAAAAGTACATTTTTGGCTATTAGTTAAGACGAAAGTACATATTTTGATTAACTAGACTTTTAACTAATATATATATATATATATAATATATATATATAAATATATAAAAGTATTAAAAACAGCTGATGCTGGGAAATGCACAACCAAAACATCAGTGTAATTAACCTCAATACAGAGTCAGAAGTTAATTATTTTTTAACCATGACAACCAATGCAGTATCCATTTATGTCAAATAGTTCAGTGCTTTCATCATGGACAGTGACTCGAATGTATTATTATTTAAAAAAAAAAATGAAAACCTCAAGCTACACATTATTCAACCCCAAATTTGCCATGGTAATTCCATAGTTACTGTTGTATCATTATTATATGATAAAGTTATTTTAACTCAAATAAAACAGATAACTTGGTATTAGAAGCCAATTATTATTATTTTATTATGACTACTATTAAAAATAATAACCTACTCTTGATAACAATTATAAAAATTATTATAATTAACTAAAGATTTTAGAAACGTCTTAGCTTGAAAAATAACATTAATTCTTCATTAATTAATTATCTTTATAATTGTATTAATTTGGTGGAAACTTTGCGTAGCATAGAATATGCTGGCAAGAGAAAACAAAATATTCCTTGTTCCAAAGAAACGTTTAAATTGCTTATGTTAGCATGCCATTGTATCAAAACTGCAAAAATCCAAAATCAACATCTCAAAGTAAACGTACAAGCAGATGTGTCATGTTGACGCCCATCACACACTCACGCTAGCAGCTAACACGCTAAACTAGCCATATCCAGACCATAACAAATCAGATCAGATCTCATAATCTCCACAACCACAGAATTGAATGAAGGGGGTCATAACAGTGGCAGAGGGCGGACACTGGACGATCTCCAAAAGAAACCTGTAGACGGGTCACGGCTGAAGTGTAAATATCACAGGTTAGCAGGCTAACAGACCCTCACAAAAACACATTCCGGGGCTGAGCTTTGACTAACGTTATCTCTGCCGCGTTTAACAGGTTACAGGATCATTGTTTGCTAACTGACTTATATTGAAACTGTAACAATTCATAATAGTCGCTCGTAACTTTATCAAAACAAAGATGGCATGCAGTGAGAGCACAAGCAGCACATTAATATAAGACATTTAGAACCACGAAAATATCACCCGTTCTGCTTTACATAAACTGGACATGCATAACATATCATGTATTTTAAAGTAAAATGCCTAATTTTGTTGAAACATTCATTTGTTTTAGGGAGATTGCTGTTCTTACCCGAATCAGCGGGTGTTGTTCTGCTGATGAACTCGGCAGTAAAGCTGAAGCGCATTGGTTGGCCAGTAGTACTCCGCTTCAGCGACAGTGATGTTGGACCATAGTCTTCAACCGGTTCTTTGAAATGTATTGTTCGATTGAACCGATTCGCTGAAATAAGTCGGATTTCGTTTCGGTGATTATCAGGGAGTAGCACATTACATGCTCTAAAACATTCAAATAAAGCGGGTTATTGTCATTTAACGCACCTTAGTTTAATTTGTTGTAGCCATGAATAAGATACACAGGATAAAGTAACTTAGAACCTAAATATGATTTGCATTTACAATAAACAATTCCAATATTAATTTTTATCTCAAATGTTTTTTTTTGTGCATGTTTTAATACATTTCTAACACGTTTCATTTGTAACATTTCTGCTATTGGGGTATTCAAGTTCCAAGTGCCGATTCTCGGCTCATTAAGAATAGGACATATCGATTATTTCAGAATCAGTCAGTAATTGACTCGGTTCACTCTACAATTCATGAAATAATCATTCAGTTCGATTTGTGAACTGCTTCAATCTACTCATTAAAAATATCCCAGTAAAATTCGTTGACAAATTCGATTTCACTAATCACAGGCTTATTGTGCATAAACAGCGTTTGATGTTTTATACCTGAATTTACCCTTATTCTGATTACATTTTATACTATTACCCCCCCCCCCCCCTTTTTTTTTTCTATTTTATTTTTGTATGCATAATTTTATAGTGATTAAGAGTTGCATAATAATAAATGCATGCTGCCTACAACATTGTCTAGGTAAGAAGTTCACTAGGTTTGGTATATGCAGCTCTGTGCATGTTTTATGACTGTAAACTAAATAAAAAAAGTCTTTATGGAAAAATATATAGAAATAAGTTATTGGAGACAAATAAGCATATCCTTGTTTTATTTTGGTATTTCATGTTCCTATAAAGACTATGTAAATACTAACAATAACTGGTGCTCCTATGTATGTCTCTGTTTTTTCATTTGTGGTAAACCTACAAACCTGAAGTCCCTTCATTCCTGTATTATCAGAGATATTTTGATTCTGAGTGAATAATTTTTATCACTAGCTGATTTGTAAACTATGTTTCAGAGAAAACACCTACTTGATCAGCCAGATTTTAAAAATCCATAATGAAAACATTAAAGTTTGATCCATTTCCACATTAACAAGCTAAATAGTTCTTGCATACTTCATATAAACCACCAAACCCACATTAGAAAAATTCTGATATACTTGCATCTTTGTTCTACATGTGCAAAAAGCACACAATTTTTAAGTATACACCCTTAATATCATAGTCATAAAATACCTCTCAAAGTCATGTTTGTAGAACATCAGGAAAACAAAAATCCCCCAACCATGACCAGAAGGATTTGGCAAACCTTGCTAAAGTTTAGGGCCAAAACTCACAGATGAGGTCTTTGAGTTTTGCTGCCTTTTCACAAACAAAAGACATGTTCACAACAGACACTATGGGCGGATCGCAGGTTGCATCAGACTCAATGCCTCATGTTCTCAGCTCCCATTCTGAGTCAGCTGAAGGTATTCATTATACAGCTTCTCCTGAGCCTCGTAAAGCTTGCGAAGCTTTTTGGTCAGTCCCTTACTGAGCTCCTTCCCCTCAGCATCATGTATTGGGAAACCCTGTATATACAAAGAACAGACGTACTATTAGCATTTCTGAATAGATGTAACCAAATGATTAAAAATGCAATAGGACTCATCTATCCCCTATAGACTAAAAGTCACCTTGAAATAGATCCAACATACAGCACTGTGACATAAAAGAGTGTATCTTAAGACAAAGGAAGAATGAATGGTTTGCATTACCGTTTCATCAAAGCTGGAGTACTTGTCAGTCTCTGAACGGAACATTTCATTGGGTTTAACCTTCATTTTTGCCAACTTTGCCATCTATCACAAAAAATATACAAATAGTTAAAAACAATGGAGGACTAACGGGAACATAGTTTCTTAAATCTAAAAATATTTAACAATAGACATGAGAGGCTTTCTACATGACGGGTGACTAAATTATGGAGCGTTTCAGGTGGTTTCTGTAATCGCTCTAATCACCTCTTGTTCTTGTTTTTTCCTGGCAGCCTCCTCTTTTTTCTTTTTCTTTTCATCTTCCATCTTGAAACATAAAACAATATAAGTATTATGCAGAACAGTAATATTAACATGTCAAATAAATGAACCAAATTGACAACATAAGTAATATCATCTTATAATATAACTTATATAATATATAAGTATACTAATATATATATATATATATATATATATATATATACACTGAAAATAATGCATCACAGTTTCTACAAAAGTGTAAAGCAGCAAAACTGTTTTCAACATAATAATAATAATAATAATAATAATAAGAAGAAATGTTTCTTGACCACCAAATCAGCATATTATAATGATTGTAGAAGGATCACGTGACGACACTGAAAACGGCTGAAGAATTATCTTTGACACCACAGAAATAAATTATAGAAACACACACACACACACACACACACACACACACACACACACACACACACACACACACACACACACACACACACACACACACACACACACACACACACACACACACATATATATATAATCAGTTTAAAAAAAGTGTATATATATATATATATATATATATATATATATATATATACACACACACATTTTATTTTAGAAACACTGTTTATTGTTTATCAATGACCATCTCAGGTGGATCATGATGGATCAGCAGAACGTGTCCAAAGCTGTAGCATGCATACAAGGTTCAAAGGAGTAATTCAAAGAAGGTACAACAATTAACCCGTGCAACTTGAGTCCTTATAATACATTCAGAAGGCCAGCATTTACACTCACAAGCTTGAAAGACCTAAATACATTTTTCATGACCTGGTTTGCATCTGATTAATTTCTTTTGTGATGCTTGAGATGGAAAGAAACTTTTTTCCATTGACAAAAAACGCACCACCTTACCCTGATGGTGAGATAACTTTGATCTGATTAATGGCTATTTTTTAACCTAATAAGGTGTACTACAAACAGTACATCACTGGCAGTGTATAATGGGATACAAAATCTACACCACGGAAACAGAAAATATCAAGTAGAGAGTTCATAGTACATGGCCATATAGACGGATTCTGACATTACCTTTTTCTTCTCTTCTCTTTCCTTCAGAAGAGTTTCTTTGTCCACCAACTTCACCGATGTGGGGAGTCCTTTGAGGAGGGGGAAAAAAAACAACTTGTAATTTTCCATGACATTCAGAGTTTAAGCTTATCTCCATTTCTTTACTTTACCATCACGATCCTCCAGTCGGACACCCAGCTCAGGTAAAGTGTCATCACGCAATTCGTCACAGAGCTTCAGCAATTCTGTAACTGGAACACAAACAAATTTTCCTAATAAATTCTCTTTTCTTTATAAAAAGTTCAATCTGTATTGTACGCAGATGTCTGCTGGAGGTATAGCCACAACAATAGCCATAAAAAAAAGAAATGTTTTATACAGAAATCATTTATAACCAACCAAATAACTTTGTACTGTAGCAGATATTCACACTAAAATATAAATAAATAAAAAAACAGCAAAAGAGTTTTACCTTTCTTCTCTCGAGATATTTTTCTGATGTCTTCCCTGAAATCCGACAGCACTGACAAATAGGGCATGACTGTGCTCTCCAACTGAACCAGAAACCAAAAGATTAAGTAGAGTTTAATGACAGATTAGATATCATCTTAACAATCCACAAGAAAGCATTATTAGATTGAATCTTTAATAACATGTCTTAACAAGTCTAGCTTTGTAACATTAATTAAAAAGAAAACCTTTGAATCAAACATGATCTGAGTGGTGTTGCTTACATCAGCATTCTGACCGTTTCCTCCAACAGGGAAGCCAATGGGCTCAGTTCCCTCAATTGCTCCAAATGTCTGTCAAAGCAGAAAAAAGCTTAAGCAAGCACTTCACTGTACATCCACAGTTTCAGTTCTGTCCCGACATCTCAGCTCATGCAGATTTCAAGAAAGGACTAGACATTAAGGTTTAATGTAGCAATTAGGGTAAGGATTACAGAGAATACAGAAACAGTTCTGTTCCTTTGCTGCATCCAGGTTTCAAAGTATGTCAAAGTTCAAGCTCTGTTTTACAAAAACAAAATTGTTGACATGTTACCTTAAGCATATCGGTCAAGTACAGGGCAATGCTCTCCAGCAGCATGCGGTTAGGGGGCAGTTTTGCACTCCTTCTGGCAGCCATATAGGTGTTACTCTGACCGACGAGAGCCCGCATCTCTTCCAGAGCTGAACGAGTGTCTATGTTGTCACACAACGCCTCATGAACTGAGGTTTTCTTCTTGTAGAAGCTACGCAAACACAAATACACATACACATAAACGACTATAATGACGAGTGGTAACACTTTACTTCCAAGACACAGACAATGTTAAAAAGTAAGGAATGTATGCATCACCTTTTGTTCAGTTCAATCTCTTCAGCTTCCCATTTTTCAAATTGGCCAGTGATGTCTGTCGGGCTCCTCAGTATATCTTTAACATTTAAGAAGAACTCCTGTGAAAACATAAAATAAGAACTGAATGAATTGTGAGATGCGTTAAAATTACACCATACTGTTCTTATATTTAATACACCATACCGTTATTATATTTCAAAATGTAATTTATTCTTATTATTATCACAGCTGAAAATGGTTTGGCTGCTTAATATTTTTTGTGGAAACTTTGATCCATTTTTTTTCAGGATTCAAAAGAATTGCTTGCTAAATTTAATTAAAAAAGTAACCATTAAAAGTTATTGTAAGTCACTTTTGATCAATTTATTGCGTCCTTTCTGAACAAAAGTATTTAAAATATATATTTTACCATACTAAAAGTTAACAAAATCGTACGGAGCCCAAACTTTTGAAAAATAGTGCATTTTCTGTGGTAATAAACAACAAGCCACACATTCTGTTGATAGAGCTTGTTTAATCTATCATATTCCTTTCATTTGTTTAAGTGTTTTAAAAATATTTTACCATACTAAGAGTTAACATATTGAGACAATCCACAGTCCCTAAAATAAAAAATAAAAAACCCACCAGGTCCTATTACTTCAAGGGTAGCAAAGAACTTGCATGCATAAATACATTTTTTGCATAATTCATAAACATCTTTCCTGAAGCAATTTATTTATTTAACTAAATTTTTTTTTATTTCTAGACCATTTGTAAAACAGTGCTTTGTTTACAAAGTATGTAACATTCCTCTCTGTACAGACACTAACAACAACCTCAGCTTTTTAGTTACTTTGTTTGAATATTTACAGCTTTTACTTCTAATTTGGGACCTCAGAATATCTGTTCATCTCCAGTTTTATTTAAGCCAAACTCTGTTGAGGGAATTGCACTCTTATTGCATCACCCTCTAATAAGCCATCTTAATTTTCACTCAAGTACAGCCTACGGAGGCGCACTGGGGTAGAGGAAAAACATGGTGTGTCTCATTAAGATCCAAACCTCAAGTTCGGGTGAGGCTGGTCTAAGAAAATATAGCATGTAGGTCAGTCATAAGTAACCTTCGCATACTTCCCATGCTAATAGCTGCCTGTGTGAGTATCAGGCAGATTTGGAGCTCTGCCCACGTTATATTCCTTGGTGACAGAGTAATTGATAGAAAGAAAGATGCGCAAGACAGAATTAATGCGCCCTGAAGGACACCTGCTATTCTCCGACCTTCTGGGTTCATGAAGGAATCTAAATAAGCCTATTGTGCACTCATGAGGATTCTTTATGCTGATAAGTGGCAGATATTAAATTTGGATAGACTGAATTTTTGGGTGTTCTCCCCTACTTTATCATCCTTCTTGGTTTCTCACTTACATTTATGAATCTCTCATATTGGATGGCTGACTCCATTGTGTTGCTGGAGTAATCCAACGTGTCTTTCCATGAATGCATCAGAAAGGCCAAACGAAGCTGCCTTGCTAAAAGGAAACAGAGCACAAATGCACAATGTCAAAACTTTAACATCCTATCGTAGTTTGCAGATAATTACCGGAAAATATGTATAAGGGAGAAAAGAAATTACCACACAAACACAGTAACTCACATAGGTTAATGAAAGAATTTCATGGAGATAAGGAAAAAACTATAAAAAATATCTTATGTGCCAAGGTCTTAGTAATCTTTGCAATAATGTTGGTTTCATACATCTTTGAAAAATTGTTTTTCTGCACAATAATTTTTTTAATAACCCTTAGAATGAAAAGAGTAAAAACTGGGAGCTGTGAAAAATATGATACACCGGTGTTTTGCCAGATGAGAAGTTCATCTTTTTTACTCTTAATTCATTTTATAACTGTATCATATATCTATTTTAATTTATTTTATATCTCTTTTAATTTTCCTTGCTTTTATATTGTGATTATTTTAATTCCTCTCTGTAAAGCACTTTGAATAGTGTATGAAATGTGCTATATAAATAAACTTGCCTTGCCTTTCATTTAAGAGGATGAAATGTGTGATATATACAAAGAGGCTTGTATAATGACCTTGACACAGTCAAAGAGGTCTAAAGGGGTACTTTTATGCTTGCTTGTCATATGATAAAAAAATGTTTTTTATTTTTTAAATAATAATCTCAAAAAAAATAATAATTTGAAAATTGACAACATGAGGATTATTCAAATTAAAAATATTTCAATCGTATTTTTTGAAATCATAAATTCAGACCAAAAAAGAGCATCACATCTTTGACCCATATGCAGATAATAGTAACACAGTGATTCTAATAAAACTTTAATTGTAACATAATTACCCGTATGTTTGGCCAGGGCATCTTTGATAGTAATGAAGTTCTTCAGAGATTTGGACATCTTGCATCCGGCGATGGTCAGGTGACCCGTGTGCAAGAAATACCGTACCCAGTGATCATTCTCAAAGTAAGCCTATCAAAAATATACAATGTTAAAACTTTAATCCACACATACTGTTTGCAACTTTAAAGGTGTGACAAACAAGAATCCAGGACCAGGATCAAGTTCTCTACCATCGGTCTTCAGATTTACCTTTTACTAGAAAAAATTTGTTTACAAGGCAGTGCTAAAAAAAAAAGTATGCAGCTTTGTAGTTGATGACAGCAAAATATTTAATCACCCCCTTATTATTTCCTCTCTATATGCTCTTGTAAAATAAGAAAAAAAGAGCACCTGCTAACAATGACTATAACAACATGCACATCAAACAGAAATATGTTTTAAAGTCCCCCTATGGTGAAATCAAAGCTTTTAATGTTATTTATATGTCTATGTGGTGTTTTTAATATGCTTTAAGACAAACCATGTGCAAATTCATAAGTCAACACCATTGTTGAGTATTTTCTCCTTAAATCAGCAGTGAACCAAATGCGGTTTGAAATCGCTGGTGTTTCTGACGTCACAAACTACCTTGCAACCAATCTCGTCAACAAATGGATCTCTGAGCTGGTGTGGGTGAGTGGAGGTGGGGCTAATTTGCATATTCATAGAACCTTGCATACTAAATGAGGCAAGGGTGTAGAGTTACATTCAAGCTATTTTAAGGCAAAAACATTTAAAAATGTCATTTTGGTGATCAAAGATGAGTTAAAAGGGATAAAACTATTGACTACAGGGGGACTTTAATTAAAAGTCTGACAAAGACACAAATGGTTTTAACTAGTCAGAAGCAATTATGTTAATTCCAACGTGACGTGAATGAAGCATTAATCTGTATGGAATAATTAACTGGATTCTAATGATAGCTTTTCAACAATGGCTACTGGCCATATTTTTTATATGAGCACCTAGTAATTTTCTCACTTCAGATTGTGCCAACTCATTGTCATGATGAGGAAAACGCAAGTCAAAACCTCCTCCGTGGATATCCATAGACTCTCCCAATATGGATCCAGCCATGGCGGAACACTCAATGTGCCATCCAGGTCTCCCCTGTAACAACCCCAGCAGATTTGTAAATGTTCAGCCCAACTTGAAAACATAGGCGATGCATTCAAACCTTTGTTGTACCATGTTAAACCTACTTAGCTGCCAAGTCGTCATTATCATCTATTCATTCTCTGAACTTAACAAAAGTAAAGGGCATGTTTGCCTGATGTGTACTTGCTCACCTTTCCCCAAGGGGAATCCCAAGATGGTTCTCCAGGCTTGGAGGCCTTCCACAGCGCAAAGTCATTCTGTGACCTCTTTTCACTGAGTCTGTCTGCTGAGATACTCAAGTCTCCTGCAAAAGAAAAGAAAAAAAAACATTCAAAGTCCAGGTGAAGACTGAAGCCAACACTTTTCATGAAAAGAATTCAGAGTAAAAGCAACTGCATTAGGTCCTAATGCTCTGTAATACAATAAATGATTCTAGCTCATAGTATCCACTGCTCAGATTATGATTCGAGCTATAAGCATTATCTGATAACTCTGCCCTTTCAGTGAGCATCATAGCAGTTGCTTTATAGCAATAGCATTGCAATTCCACATTAAGTTGCCATGGAAACGATAGACAGCTGAACTGCATACATTTATTGTAGGCCTACTTTTCAAAGACCCATTTGCAAAAGAAAAATAAAGAGTAAATCAGTTTAAAGGAAGTATTGCAATTTATTCCTGTACCTTCTCCTTCTTGAAGAGCCTTCTGATCTCCAACAGCCTCTGGTACCAGTTTGGCATAAGAATGAGCAGGGCAGGCATCAAACTTTGCAGTGTCAAAATATACTGACCCATTTGACTCATATCTTGTGAGAAAAGAAAGAAAATTAATTCATAGACATTCTAGGAAAGTATTGTTTTTCTTTTTAAAGGGGCAAATCATGAAATATCAAAATAATCAAACAATCTAGAAAGAAGACATCTCTAGTCTTACCCATAACCATTGTCCACAATCTTTTTGACAAATGCCACAATCTCCGGAACGTACTCACTGACCCGTGTGAGAACATCAGCAGGGAGCACCTGTCAATCAAAAACACCACAGGCTTTTGTCACTGCTCAGAGTTAACACGTTTTAACTAGAGATGCATCGATAAGAACATGTTGGCCAATAACGATAACCGATAATTCTTTATATTTAAAAGCCATTAAAGGGATAGTTCACCCAAAAATGAAAATTCTGTCAGTATTTACTCACCCTCATGTTGTTCCAACCCCGTAAGACCTTCGTTCATCTTCGGAACACGAATTAAGATATTTTTGATTAAATCTGAGAGCCGGATCACTCCTCCATAGGCTTCTTCAGGGATTGAAACTTGCCAGTTATTGTTATTAAAAAATAATAAGTCAGTTATTAAAAGTTATTAAAGACATCGTTAAAATAGTCCAAGTGACCACAGTGGCTCAATCTTAAGTTTATCAAGCGACGAGAATACTTTTTCTGCGCAAAAACAAACAAAAATAACGACTTTATTTCGACTATTCATTTCCTTCTCTGTGGGCCTCTAGTCAGTTAACGTAGTGTGATCGCGTAGAGCTACGTCACACGTAGGCTCACTATTGGCCGACGCTGGACATGTGTGTGATGCGTGTGACGTATAACAAGAGAAGCTTACGATATTAAACTAGTGAACTGACTCGAGACCCACAGAGAAGGAAATTAATAGTTGAAATAAAGTCGTTACTTTTGGGGTTTTTTGCGCACAAAAAGTATTCTCGTCGTTTGATAAACTTAGGATTGAGCCACTGTGGTCACTTGGACTATTTTAACGATGTCTTTAATAACTTTTTGGGGAACAAGTGTCAATCCCTTAAGAAGCCTATTGAAGAGTGATCCAGCTCTCAGATTTAATCAAAAATATCTTAATTCGTGTTCAGAAGATGAACGAAGGTCTTACGGGGTTGTAACAACATGAGGGTGAGTAAATACTGACAGAATTTTCATTTTTGGGTGAACTATCCCTTTAACTGATATATTGGCCAATAAATCTAAATCCACATTTTTATATAATCTTTGAGAGCCTGATTACAAAAACAAAAGTCTCACCATTAAAAGCCATGTCTCAAGCACACAATTATAATGTTCTCATTATAATTTTATGTAGCCTATATGACAGACTTGCGCTGCACGTTGCACTTAACTGTATTTTCTTTTTTGAAGTGATTTCAATCAATTCAAAACCATCATGGCGAACACTGCACATTTGAAGTGTCTTGGCTGAAGGAAATAATCCATTATTTATCGGCTTTATTATATCAGCCAAATTTTCTTATCAGGCAGATAACATTAAAAATGAACATTTATCGGCCGATACCGACATGTTAGCCAATATATCGTGAATTGTGCTAGTTTTAACACATCAGTATGAACATCACAATATATTTTCTTGGTTTCTACAAAAATATTAAGTAGCACAACTGTCAGCGTTGATAATAATACAAAATATTTCTTGAGCAGCAAGTCAGCATATGACACTGAAGACTGGAGTAATGATGCTGAAAATTCATCTTTGCACCACATGAATAAATTACATTTTAAAATATATTAAAACAGAAAACAGTTATTTTAAATTTCATTAATATTACTGTATTTATTCTTAATTTATTCTTACTGTATTATTATTATTTTTAGCAAATAAACGCAGCCTTGGTGAGCATAAGACACTATAAAACATTAAAAAACTCGGTTACACTTTATTTTTAGGTGACATAGTTACATTATACTTAATGAAATAAGTACTGAGTAATATTAATTAACTACATGTACTTACTATAAAGTTACGTTTAGGGTTTGGTTTAGAGCTAGTTACTTGTAAGTATGCATAATTTAATGTTATTACAATATTTATTACACGTAGTAACGTGTAACTACGTCACCTTAAAATAAAGTGTTACCAAAAAAATCGTACTGACCCTAAACATTTGAACTTAAGTCATAGTTAGGTCATTTTAAAGCTATTGAATTTCCCATCAGTTCAAGTTCACTCACATTGAGGGCTTCCATGTCTTTATGGTACTCTCCCTCCCAGTACTTTGGCAACAAAGAGAAGATGGAGTTTTCTGTCACTTGGCTCCCAAACTGGTAGTCTAACCATTCTGACAAAAGATCCTTGGCCTCCTCCAATAAGACCTAAAAATGAGAACCATTTAAAAAAATGGTTAAAGAATCCCACTACAAATACAAGTTTGATAGATGCGGCACAGAATATCATAAGCCAAATGATATGGAACAGAAAGCCTCAGACATGGCCCTGATCAAACTAGGTCACATGTGTATTTTTAAAACACAGTGCGAATCATCTACCTGTGCGAGATTCTGGAGTGAATGGCCCGCAGCGTTGGTCTGCGCTGCCATCTGCAGGGGACCCAGGGCAGCGTCCACAGCTGCATCCAGCCTCTCCAGCATCTGCTTCTTATCTGGGTCAGTAGTCTCAGCAAGCTTGGCTTTAAAAGGCTAAACATAATAAAACCAAATTAGAGCACATTGATGAAGAACGAGATGAAAGCTATGAAAACATTTGTGAGAAGGCCAGTCACTAACTGTCTAGACGGTTTGAGGTAGTCATACTTTTATTTTGTCTTCAGAGCTGCTTAAACCTCTTAAGCAAAATCATTTATTTTCATTAGTTAATAGAAGCTCTGCCAGTACTTCAGCAGTACGTATAAATCTTTATTACCTTGTTAATGTTCACTTGGAAGGTTTGTGCCACCATAAGGCAGCACACACTGATAATAATGACTGATAATGAGTTAAGTGATAACTGGAGACAGATCTGAACTATTAGAAGAAAAGTAATAGTAATAGTCATAATAGTATCATTTAGAGCACAGGTTTTCAACCTTTTTGACTTGAAGGCCCCCCACTGTTCAACACAATTATAAATTTTCAAAATGTATTGGCTAATATCTTTCCTTTGGTATTTCTGCTGTAATTATAACAATGCTGCTTGTTCTCAAACTTTATAATAACAGAAACAAGGAATGTTGATATATCAAAAATAACTAACCACAATTCATTTGGTGATTAAAGAAGAAAGAAATTAATAATTTTAAGTCATCGTGTTGCACCCTTGGAAGTTTACTAAACCCTTCTGGTTGAAAACTACTAATTAACAGAAAATAATTCAAATTTAACTGTATTTATGACTTAACATTTCATCTCTACTGTGACTTATATATTGAGTGAAACGTATTCTTGAACAAGGAAAAAAAGATTAGGGCAGGACTTTGTCCCATGGGAACTGATTGGACTGATGAATCGTTGTTTTGTTTGTGATCTTTTCATGTGAGTGACAGGTTCAAACTACCCCTTGCGGTCACTTCACTGTATGAGTGATGTAGTTGTTCCCTCACCGTTCGGGCTGCTAACACATCCTGCAGTATCTGAGACGCACTGGGCTTCTTCTCTCGGTACTGCTCCAGCAAGTAGTTCTGTCGAGCTCTTTTGATGATCTGAAATGAAGAAGTCACGCTGATAATCGTATATTGAGAAAATTGTATCGAATGTGAACTTTAGATTCATTTTATATGACCAAAAGAGTTAAAGAGTTTATAAAGAATACTATAAAGAAGAAAAAGTTTACATTCAGACTCTGTAAGCACTGCTCTTACTTTGTCATCAATATCTGTGATGTTCATACAGTAGAAGACGTCATATTTGAAATAATTCTTCAGTATTCTCCGGAGTATGTCAAAAGATATGTAGGACCTGAAAGAACAAGGACACTGAATCCTCATGAAATACAGAGAACTGATACTGTACATCAAACATGCTGCAAGAGCCTTGGATGGAAAACTTTCTGTTTTCTCTCTGTCTTCCACCAAACCATATTCAAACAATAGTTCAAAGCGCTTTCTGATTTGGTTTAAAGCCTCACATGCACACACTAACAAATCCTTGGCTCAGATTGAATGGCTGAATGTCTGTTTCAGCCTTTTCATTGACCGTTGTTCTGTCTATTGGGCTGTTTTGAACAGCTGGGGGACACTGAAAACAAAGAAACATCTATGAATGGATGGGGAATGTGTCACCTGGCATGGCCCATGTGAGAAGCGTCATACACCGTCGGGCCGCAGCAGTACCACGAAACCCTGTTGCCCTTCTGTGGTACAAACACCTCCTATAAGACATAAAACAGAACAGGTGTGAATGATACTGGCAGTTTATTGTCAGCATCCAATATACACCTCTGACAATAACAACAAAGAACAGAACGGACAATCATTTGTATCTGTTCAATTTCAACCAGCAAAGATGCCAATTTGCCAACCAGCAAGTTTACTGATTACTCATTACTGGCAATGCAAACAACAATGAATTCTGTAGATTTTCACAAAATTCGAACAAAATTCAAATGCTCCCATCCATGCACACTAACATTCAAATGTTTGGGGTAAAATCTTTATAATGTTTTTGAAACAAGTCTCTTATATGCTCACCAAGGCTTCCTGGCGAGCTAGATTTTCAGCATAATTTCTCCAATCTTCAGCGTCACAGAAATAATTGATTCTAATATGCTGATTTGGTGTTCAAGAAACATTTCTTATCATTATCAATGTTGAAAAAAGTTGTACTGCTCAATATTTCTTGTGGGATCGTTACACATATTTTCATGATTCTTTGATGAACAAAGTTCAACAGAACAGCATTTATTTAAAACAGAAGTGTTTTTTGTAACATTGTAAATGTCTTTACTGTCACTTTTGATCACTTTAGTGCATCCCTGCTGAATAAATTAATTTCTCAAATAAAAATGTACTACTGACCCTAAACTTTTGAAAAATGTATTGAGTGGTAATATTATACTGTAGTAAGGAAAAAATATAGTATAAATTTGAAGCCATGTTGTTTTATCTGTCATACCTTGGTCCGTGTGAGGCTGTTGTAAAGACGCAACTTTGAATTGTCTGTTGCTTGTGGGGGAGACCATGGTGGCTGCACCCGCTTTCCCTTTGCTGAAAAACAAGAGACAATTTTTTTTTAACCAAAATGACTTTGTTTAGTACAAAAATGAGTCCGATCTATAGATTAATTTATAGTAACCAATCCCAAAAATATCCAGCATTTGTGTCAAAACAACAGGTGCACTATGGGAAACATAGAAAACATAAAACATGTATAGATAAAGGTGACACATACACAAAGTGAAAATGAAAAAAACAATGTGCAAAATGAACATTGCACATAAAGAAAGAGCAGCACAAACACCTCATGGTGGACGAGTCACCTATAACTCAACTCATTCCGGTCCTGTTCAGAACAAACTTGTCTCGTTTTGACTACACTCCTTGTCAGATTCCTGTCAAAACCTCAGCTTATGTATAATAACACACCAAACACCCTCAGACTCATGCAACACATTCTGCAGATGTCCTCAGCACAGAAACCACTAACTTGAAGAAGTGCAAAATGCAGAAACTACAATTTAGCTACAGCCTACGTTCATGCACCCTGACTATGACAGGGGGAGTTCTGTCTACTCACTGCTGCATTCTGAGGTCTGGTCATTCGTTTGGGGCTTCAGGGCGGCTATGTGTTTGTACCAGCGCAGGGCGTGGACATGCCGCTCAGGTGGAGGCCCACATAGAAGCGCAAAGGCTTCTGCATCCGCCTGCGAAGGCCCGTAGCCAGCCAAGTAACTGCGACTGCTCAAGTACTCATTCAGAGCCTCAACCCTGCGAGCATCCTCACTTATGCGCAGTAAGAAGCCATAATCAAAGGCTGGGAAAACAAAAGGGCATAGACACACATAAACACATAGAGGAGCAGACATTAGAAATGAGCAAGGGGCCTGTAGAGAATGCCTGTGATGACGCCTGTAATCCTTTCTAACCTCATTCCTCTGAAACATAAAACTGTAATAATCTGATCACACACTTTTGGACAACAACACTCACAAATATGTCAATTAATTTTATAATTGAGGGTAACTTCAATGACATTGTTTTGAAATTAACTGAAATTTAAAATTACTTTTGTTATTGCTAAAAGTATTGTAAAACTACAGGTCCTTCTCAAAAAATTAGCATATTGTGATAAAGTTAATTATTTTCCATAATGGAATGATAAAAATTAAACTTTCATACATTGTAGATTCATTGCACACCAACTGAAATATTTCAGGTCTTTTATTGTTTTAAAACTGATGATTTTGACATACAGCTCATGAAAACCCAAAATTCCTATCTCAAAAAATTAGCATATTTCATCCGCCCAATAAAAGAAGTGTTTTTAATACAAAAAAAGTCAACCTTAAAATAATTATGTTCATGCACTCAATACTTGGTCTGGAATCCTTTTGCAGAAATGACTGCTTCAATGCGGCGTGGCATGGAGGCAATCAGCCTGTGGCACTGCTGAGGTGTTATGGAGGCCCAGGATGCTTCGATAGCGGCCTTAAAGGGTCATGAAACCCTAAACCAAATTTTCTGAGATTTTAACAGAGGTATATGTGTTGAACACCATTGAAGACAATGTTAGCATCTGTTAGTTTTAAAAGTAGGGTGAAAATGGTTAAATTTGAGTTTTTCCCCGCTATTTTCGTCTTCCGGGTTTAAAATCTTCATCGCAGGCTGTGACGTGGCAGAGCACAGTGTAGTGCGTCGATGACTCATCGGTCTCTCATAATTATTAATGAGACACTGTCTCTAAATTATTCATGACACCACGTGGATCTTTCCACAGACATGTCAAACTGTGATATCGCGTAGTAAAGGAGAGAGACAATCATGGGACGCAAAATTTTCGTGGTGCAAAAGTCAAAGTGGGTTGAATATATTTACCCGCGATGCTGCCAGGGCTAGACTCTGGCTCCGGGTGGTTGGTTGGCCATCAACCACGGACACTTCTAATACGTGTGCCGCAAACATTTTACCAGAGGGAGCTTCAAGAACTGGAGAATGGTGGACTTTGGCCTTCTCGATGACCAATGCAAGTTACGTCTTGCGAGTAATGCGGTACCAAGTCCTGAGGACTTTTCTATCCCTTCAGAGGTAGGCTATGTGTGTGTCTAAAATGTAACCCTGGTCATTTTACTTGCCTTTTGTTAAATAAGCGGTCGTTATGAACATTTTAGATATTTCGATAATATATCAATTGAATGCTTAATGCGGGAGACTTGTGAATGTGTAGTGTTGACGTGCGGGCCGGGCGACACAGTGTGGTGCCTGTGTGTGTGTGTGTACGTGGTTGCGTGCAGGCAGGGCGAGCCTGCGAAATGATTCGGGGTCAGAGAGAGAAGCGGTAGGATGTGTGTTTGGACGAGCGACTGAAAACTCTGAAATTATTGTTCATTATTGATCGTACATTGTACAGAGGTCAAAATTATTGTACAAATACGAGAATTATCGTACATCTGGCAACACTGCTGGCTGATGACAGTACCCCCTCTCCCCTGCCGTGCCACACCCACTCCCTGCCTTCTTCTCACAGCCATCCACGCCCATTTAATTAGCATTTTTCAAAAAGATTGTGAGCTAGACTTGAGCTGAAAGAGGGGGGTTTCATGACCCTTTAAACTCATCCAGAGTGTTGGGTCTTGCGTCTCTCAACTTTCTCTTCACAATATCCCACAGATTCTCTATGGGGTTCAGGTCAGGAGAGTTGGCAGGCCAATTGAGCACAGTAATACCATGGTCAGTAAACCATTTACCAGTGGTTTTGGCACTGTGAGCAGGTGCCAGGTCGTGCTGAAAAATGAAATGTTCATCTCCATAAAGCTTTTCAGCAGATGGAAGCATGAAGTGCTCCAAAATCTCCTGATAGCTAGCTGCATTGACCCTGCCCTTGATAAAACACAGTGGACCAACACCAGCAGCTGACATGGCACCCCAGACCATCACTGACTGAGGGTACTTGACACTGGACTTCAGGCATTTTGGCATTTCCTTCTCCCCAGTCTTCCTCCAGACTCTGGCACCTTGATTTCCGAATGACAAGCAAAATTTGCTTTCATCCGAAAAAAGTACTTTGGACCACTGAGCAACAGTCCAGTGCTGCTTCTCTGTAGCCCAGGTCAGGCGCTTCTACCGCTGTTTCTGGTTCAAAAGTGGCTTGACCTGGGGAATGCGGCACCTGTAGCCCATTTCCTGCACACGCCTGTGCACGGTGGCTCTGGATGTTTCTACTCCAGACTCAGTCCACTGCTTCCGCAGGTCCCCCAAGGTCTGGAATCGGTCCATCTCCACAATCTTCCTCAGGGTCCGGTCACCTCTTCTCGTTGTGCAGCGTTTTTTGCCACACTTTTTCCTTCCCACAGACTTCCCACTGAGGTGCCTTGATACAGCACTCTGGGAACAGCCTATTTGTTCAGAAATTTCTTTCTGTGTCTTACCCTCTTTTTTGAGGGTGTCAATGATGGCCTTCTGGACAGCAGTCAGGTCGGCAGTCTTACCCATGATTGCGGTGTTGAGTAATGAAACAGGCTGGGAGTTTTTAAAAGCCTCAGGAATCTTTTGCAGGTGTTTAGAGTTAATTAGTTGATTCAGATGATTAGGTTAATAGCTCGTTTAGAGACCCTTTTCATGAACTTTATCACAATATGCTAATTTTTTGAGAAGGACCTGTATTTAAAATCCTTTCGTTAATTGAAGTAAATCTAAAACTTCATAGAAGTTTTAGATTTAAAACTTAAGATAACAATTTAATTAGATGAAAAACTTAAATGAAAATGAGAAATGTTGCCTTGGCAACTAACTGAAATGAAATAACTAGTTAAAGTACTGAAATTACAAAAAATTAACTGAAATAAAAATAGATGTTTTAAATATTTAAACAAAATATTAAATCATAATAATAAATAAATTACAAAAGCCCATAACTAAATCAATAAAACTTAATATATAAATAAAAACTTATAAAAACAATAAAAACTTAGTATATAAATAATGCTACAATAACACGGATTAAAGTAACGTTACTGTTGTGAAAAAAATACATGACAAAATTCTGCGGGAGGAGTGCAACATGGGAAAGAGCAAAAAACGATTATTATAAATAATGTCTTTATTGAATTAAAAACTATTATGAAACAGTCGAGGATGAATAAATCTAACTTATTTGTATGTGTGTGTATGTTCTGAAAAAGAACAAATCTGAAAAATGATAATGATCTCATAATTTTGTAACAGGCTGCATTTCTTTCACAAAAACGCCCACGATCACAGAATAATTAATGTAAACGTCAAGAAACCGGAAGAGGTACATTCCATTCGATTCCCACCTCTAACGTTAGTTAAATATGAAATTATTGCACTCCATATGTGTTTTACTATTTCGACTGTCTGATTTAATCTTATCTGTCAAAACAATATTCAGACACGGCGCTAATAAAACAATATGACAGACAGTGAAACAGCAATAGGAGAGACTCTGGAATGTTGCCACATTATAAAACATTACATGTTAATGTAAAGAGTAGTAAAATGGTAGAATAAATTGTGGGAAAAATCTTGTAACAGCTGCAAGATTGAATAGAACCAGCATTAATGAATCACTTTAAACAGGTCTAACAGAACGAACACGCATTAATGTTCAGTAGCATACATCATGCCTGATACATCGCAAGAAAAGTGAAATAAGTAAATAGATAAATATTACCTATATCTCCTGTGCTTGCCATTTTCCTCTATCTGATGCAACAATAACGTGTCCGGAAAACACAATGAAACACAGGACATACACGAAATCAATGCTGGTTTACGGATCTCTAGGTAATTTACACGGCTTTCGTTGCGTGTCTTATCATATACAGATCCAATGCTCTTGCTCTTCTACGGCGATTATGCGATTATAGCTGCTACTATTACTACTTCCAGGCAAACATTAAAGCTCCTTTCGTTCCAAAATAAAAGTCTCATGTCGAAAATAATTACTTTAAAAAAAATAACAGTATTACTAATTAAGGTAATTTAAAAGAATTGCTTACGTAAACATTGTTTAAATACAATTTCAAATATTAAGTGTAAGCATTAATAGCCATATTCGATTTAAATTATTTATTATTGGGGTGAATATAGTATAGGCCTACTACACGATATAAATCATGTTTAAAGACCGTGTAGTTTTTAGTTAATTTACATATTGTCTTAAGTTATTCGATTAGATTGTTGTCACCTCTACTTTTCTTTATTTCTCTTTCCTTTTTCCTCCCGGAAATTTGTAAAGACAGACCGCTAGGTGGAATCCAAGTATTACCTCGGGAGGGTGAGTAAATTATGACTGTGTTTTCATTTTGGGTGAACTAACGTTATTCCTTTAAAATGGGAAAGTTTATAAAATCATAAATAAATTAATAGAATAAGCATTCTTTCTATTTACGTGTAACCATCTGCTTACATTACTGGAAAATAAATATTATCCTATCTGGCCATATTAATAAAACATTAAAACAAATCGCAGTGGCACATTATTTATTATTATTATTAACAGCAGCTTCTTCACTTACGTTTGTGAATTTGTATGGAAGACAATAGGCCTAGCCTACTTGTTTGTGTTTCCCCTTGTTTTTGTACGAAATTAAACTTCTAAAAAGTTGCTACACTGTTTCACAGTATTCATTCTAGGTCAAGGACCCTGTCAGACAGCTCTTATCTTAGGTTTGTGATTCCAGGCAGACTACAGATCTTAACCGCGACGCAGAGTGTCAATGGAATGTGCCATTGAAGAGTGACAGCGCACACGTAGTCCACGCATTTATTTGCGTTGGCCGTGTTGAGGGGTCATGATATCCTGCTGCGAAACACGTCATGTACATACATAAAATGCATTTTCTGTGTTGAGTATCCAAATAGTCCAAGTGGTCATTCGAATTACAAGGAAACACTTAACGTTAAATCACACAACACAGCATCACAGTGGTTGATAATTCCAGTTCATTGTGATTCAGCTTTGGCAGATCCTCCTGGATTCACACTTAGATTAGAAGAAAGCCAACTGCGGTACCCGATGCCAAAATATAGTCATTACAAGAACTGAAAATAACTTTCTTTCATGTCGTATCTGCAGCTGAAGACTTTCATGCAGTTGTCAGCATGCAACGCAAGCGTGACTGTCTGGAATGACGAGGTGCTGACAGGCCTTTGTGACGGTGGTCAAAAGACCATACAACTCATCACAGTGATGGACACTAATGCATGCAATGGTAATCTGTTATTTAATACAACTCGACTTTCAAAAGATACAAAAGGACATCAGGGCACTGCAATTTCGGTTAAAGCAATAAATTATCAGAATGTTAGAAGGTCGTCTTAACACTATCATGCCTATCTAAAATAGCTGAATACTAGATTATGTCAAGATGCAATATTAATCTAAGAGGGCATTCAGTTAAACGACAGGGTTTATTTTCTTAAAAGGTAAGATCAAAACAAGATGCATAAATCAAAAGCCAGTGGTTGTTGATGTTCTGTTGTGTCGTGTATGCTTCGGGGTCAAGGAAAGGCTGACACTGGGTCGCCTAAATGGGTATGCAATGGGCTCTGCACAAGGGCCATTTTGACAAAATATTTCTGTGAAAATCTTTTTTAATAAAACGTAAATAACCTAAGCTTATTTGTTAAAAAAATATTGAAAGGGAATATTTGTTTAAACTTTTGTTTACCATTTTAAATGAGTTCAAAAATGTTTTATTATTAAGTGTCGACATTTGATAGATGTTACACTTGATACTGTGTATTGCGACATTACACAGTCACAATACCAAAATGAACAGTCAGAACAGAAAAACACAAAGTGAAATTTAAAAAAATGCATTAAAATGATAACAGCAATGTCCAAGTGAACAAACAGAGATTGGTAAGCTTTTTTTTATTTTATTGTAAAGTTAATATCAGTTCATTTCCAAATATCTCTGTTGCTCAAAAAATAAAGTCGTGCTTTGTTTGTAAATGGGCAGTCGATTTACATCGATAGGAAATGAGGAAATTGTAAACAGGGATGAAAACTGTTACAAGTTTTGTACTTCATACTTCGCTACAAAACTTTGACAAAAAAAGTGATTTTTAAGTGCTTAAATATAAATCCAAAAAAAAACTATTTTAGGGAGTGGAAATGGCAAATGTGACAATGAGTGATCTTCTGCAGCCATCTACTGGTTAAAGTGGTAAAATGTAATTTTCATTTTAATAGTGTTTGTTTTCCACAAGGTGGCAGAAATCTTTCACTTAAGCATGGCACATTTCCCATGACTTATCTCCATGAACAAAAATGAAAGAAAAAAAGGTAATCTTTAAAGGGAATTTTAAATGTAATGTTCACATATTATATAAAAAGATATAAAAAATATGAATCATTTTTAGACTAATAAATAATTACCATAAATAATTAAAAAACTGCTTAACTAAAAAGTGAGCAATACATGCATTGTTTAAAACGTGTTGTTCTAAAAAAATTATATACAAATTTCTGCCTGGGGTCAAACGGCTGTCAGGGGGTTAAAGGGGGTGTTATATAATACACTTTTTTTGTTTTTTGCTATTGTATCAAATATGGGGGAGAGGAGTTGCATCTTTGTCACTTTTTTAAGCCCTGATGAGTTTGCATCACTCCAAGCACAATCGATTATTGGACTTTTGGCCTCATCTTCTGTTAATCTTAAGTGCGCAGTCAAACATGACATCAGAAACAATTGGATGTGTGAGTAAATTACCTCATCCAGATATAATTTAATAATTACAGTGGCTGTCAATGACTTGCAGAAAATGTTCTGTGAGGGTTAGTTTTAGGGGATAGAATATACAGTGGAATATACTCTGAATATACACTGATCTTGCCTTCAGGAAATGTGCAGTTTCGCCCAATGGTTGACAATAGTATGCAAGATGGTGAAAGCAGTCTCAAAGTTAAGTCAATTAATCCTGCATAAAAGAACCTTCAGGAGATAAAAAAGATTATAAACTCAGCAACTCAGGATATTGTATTTTAAAGGTAATTTTGTAAAATCCAAATAAGCTTTATAGATCTTTATTAGAAATGGTTTTATTTATGTTTTTTTTATGCATGTTCAATGAACCATAAAATGTGGAAGCACAGAACTAAGAACTTACTAACAGTTTACAGGTATACAATTAAACAATACTAGCTTAGGACACTATAGAGACCTTTCTGACTCCAGAAAACCAAAAGAAAGATGTGTGTAGCCAAGTGTCCCCCAGACGTGTTTGAGAACTTGCAAGTGCCTTGGTGGAAGAGTGGAGTAATATCTCACAGCAAGAACTGGTGCAGTCCATGAGGATGAGATGCACTGTATATTCAAAACAGCTGCTGGCCAAACCACATACTGACTGCTACTTTTGAAACATCTGAAGATCCTTTGCTACAGTCAGACTCTAAATTTACCCCATCCGGTCTGTGCTCCCTTATCCTCCATCCACCTTTAGCTTCTTTGTTCTGTCATCCAATTGGGGGTGATGGAAGGTGGGCTCAATGATAGGTCATGGTGGTAGAGGTGTGAAGGGGTGGGATGATTTGGGGCAAGTACTTTACGACATTTAAGGGATGTGGGGGCGGGGGGTATCTATTAAAAGAGAAGTGTTGGTGTTGGTGTCCACAATGCCTGTTTGGGACACTCAACCAGGATGCCAGAACCAACTAAAAAAACAGGTATGCTAGTGTTTTTGTTCTTAATTCCGAAATTTTAGAAGAGATATTTAACCAGAGTTGTTGGTTGAGGAAATGTTAACCTTTCTGTTCTGAACTTTGAACCTATGTGTACTGGGTTGATCACAGTACAACTTCAAAACGTCAGCAATTTGTAATATATACGGTGCTTTCCATGAATTGAACTCCTGAACCTCTGTTGTTTTTTGGTGTAGCCTAATCTGTAGAACAATTGTGCACATTTGTAATTGAACACATGGGCAAAATGGGCAGAATCAATTGATTTAATGAACATTTTCTTAATATACTGTCAAGATGTTCTTTTAAACTGTACTGCATATGGTATGAAAACAGCTTTCAAAGCATGTGACTGTATTATGCACTGCTCTAGAATTTCTTCTTGACAATTTTTTTATTATATATATATTTTTAATCCAAATACCATTTAATGCCTTATCTAAGCAAAAGAGATAGAATAATGGCAGTGGACTAGAGGGCTTTTTTCCAAAAGTGCACAGAATAACCTTGCCTAAACAGGAATTAAAGGATTGCCATAATGTGATTGACAGCCCACTCAGGCGATATTCGCTAAGACCTACAGCTTGCTAACAATGCTGTTGCTTCAATTTTTAGCATTAAGCAATGGAGTTTAGTGGTAGTCACATAATCCATCTGCAGACGCTTTCTCTTCCCTTTTTCAATATCTTCAGTGTACTTCAATGGCTCTAGACCAGTGGTTCTCAATCAGGGGCAGTGGACAAATAGGGGTACTCGGCAAACTTACAGTGGAGTCCCAAAAAGCCTTAAAATGATTTAGATGTAGTTATATTAACAATCTTAATTAAAATAAAGACATAATATTTTTTATTTTTTTATTTTTATTACACCAGAAATACCAGAGGTACATCAGCTTAGATTAAAGGGCCTTCGAATATTATCTTGGACAAAGGGCATCCTTGGAGTCAAAAAGTGGAGAACCACTGCTTTAGATTCATAACAGGACATCTCAACAACAATATGCTCTTAAGTTTATCGTGACTGAACAGATGTTACATTTTCTTTTGAGTGACAGACATGCCTAGGATTTAAATGTTTGTGTGGCAACCATCAGCATCTAGTATAAGTTTAATGATACAAGTCACCTTCATGAAATACTTTCCCTTCCAATCCCAGCGAAGTGACTATTGGCTGGAACACTGGCTGACTTAAATTATCCCATGAACTGCCTCTTTTACTCTAGAGTCTAAATAATTTCCCTTTATGTATCAGTCCTCTATTATTGACATTCAACCCAACATTTCGAAGTAACATATCCTCGTACAGGTCCTGACATTGTGCTTACCTCACATGCATTATAGTTCAAAACACATTTACCACATAGAGATCAATAGTTTACTGCCACTGCTTCCATCAATCCATGGAACAAAGACAATGAGGATACCAGCAGTTTTGAAATGGCAAGAGAGGGACCAGTACTTGATATACAACAGAAATAGATCTCAGTTAATCCATCTAGCAGCTACCTGCGGCTGAGTCAAAATGCACTGCAGTTCTCAATGAAGAGCACATTCACTATTTTTAAACCCAGAGGGTTTGACTTGCTTTATGTTTGAATTATGCGATTGAAGATGCGTGACTTAAAGTGAAAGAAAGAACGATGAATAAGCGGTTAATAATGCAAGGCATGTGAGTAACAATAACCACGGAGATCAAGTTCCAGCAACACCTTCAAGTGTCAAAAGTGTAAAGTAGTTTTCTAAATATTGCCTAAGCTATTCCTATGCAAATTACTGTGTGTATACGTTTTACTCTATGTTTACTCATTAGTATTTTTACAGAATTCCCTCTGGAGAATTACTTCACTAAATGAGCTAAATGCACACCAAAAAATTTACTTTAAAATATACTTTTAATTTAACTTTAAAAGCAAACTAAATAAATCAGGGCCTGGTTTCACAGACAGCGCTTAGATTAAAGGGGTCCTATTATGCCCTTTTACGAAGTCTTGATTTTATTTTTGCGGTGTACTAGCATATGCTGTCATGCGGGGTGGTTAAAAAAAACCCACAGTATTATTTTACATTATTACAGCACTTCTCTCCCCAGTCTGCTTCAAACATGTCATTTAGTTTGTGTTTCGATTAAACGCCTCCTTCCGAAATACAAAATGTACTGTGATTGGTTAGCTGGCCCAGGGTGTTGTGATTGGCAGGCACCACGAGAGGAGAGACTGGAGAGACTGTTCACTCCCTATTAAGCCCTATTGTACCGAATTTTGGTTGTAGTTCCACCAGAGTTCCACTGGGGGGCGATCGTCCTGAGTGCAAAATGAATGGGAGTCTATGGAGCTGGACGGCTAAATTTGTCTCTTTCACCTGATTGCCATTGAGAATCTCAGATTTGATTGTAGGTTTTGCAAGTTCAACATGGGTTATAGGTCGAAAGTTGAATGACCGAGTACTTATGTCCTTTCGATTTTTTACAGGTTGAGTTGTTTTTGCCCATTAAACGCTAGCATTCTGCTAATGAACGCTGATTGGTCAGTGAAGGACTGATTACGACCAGAGAGACCGCTTGATGGCATCGTGGCATCCGAAGCGGGACCAGAATGTGTGTGTGTATTTTCGGCGTGGTGTTTAAAAACAACAAAACAAAAACTCTTCTAGCACGTGTATTTACCTGTGTCAGCTGTGTTGACGATGCCTCGAGAGAAAAGAAAGTGCAGAGCGCGAAACGATGTGGTACGATGTGTATGACGTCATTGACATTTTAAAATACTTTTTAAACCAAATAAGTGACTCTAACACCAAGCAATGCGTAATTTCTTTGCATCTCCTTTCGAATACAACATTCAAATTACTAGACAAAAAATTATATCATGAGATAAGTGGATTTTGAGGGGTTTAGCTCCATAGACCTCCATTCATTCTGCACTCGTCCTATGAGTGCCCTCATATGGAGCCAGAATGGAACTGCAACCAGTTCAGAAGCCGGAAGTTTACTGAGAGTGAAAGTTCTCCACTCTTAGACATTCTCTGGCACCACTCAGCGCAATGTCACGTCCCTTACCATTACAGCGAGCTCTACTCTGATGTAAATATTAAAGGGGTCATATAATGCCATTTTTGTACAAGTTAATATGAATCTTTAGGGTCTAAATGAAAACTTTGTAATATACTTTTATTGAAAATTCTCATTAGTATTATAAGAAAACACAAATTTTACCTGGTCAAAAACAGCTCTGTTTTCAGCACGCCGTTTCAGTGCATATGCCTTTAAATGATAATGAGCTTTGGTCAATCCGCCCCTCTGTTCTGTGGGGCATTTTGCTTTTGACACAACCACACATGGAGTGTTGCCTTGACAACAGTTGAGGGTATATTTTGGAACAAAAATGGCAGCGGGAGTCTCTGAGGACACATCTGTGCAACCATACAAGATGACGGCCCCGAAGAAGTTCGACAATTAAGGCTCGAACAGAACGTTTCTGAATGGTTGGTTAACTTATGTCACGTAATGTACACCTGCGTACACAGTTTTTAATGACACATTAACCATAATGCGTTGTTCATTATAAACGTTGGATTACGAATTATATTGAGAACGTCGTAACGTTACATAGGAAACTTGCCGTAATATACCCTGAGTGTGAACATTAGCCACATTCATCGTGAAGCGTACAAGTGATTTGCAAAGATACACTCACTTGTTCTGGAGGTGCAGCAGGAACACGAATAGCACCTATTCTGTTTTCAGGACCAGCTTCTTAGCAAAACCAGATTTACACTGACCCTCGTTTATAAAGCAGTCTGGTGAGAAATGATTAGCGCAAACATAAAAGCATTTACGTTGATCGTTGGGAATATTCCCTTCAAAAATAAAACTCAGCCACTGCATCTTCAGCGGTTCGAATTTAGGAACATTAAAATGACTGCTCTGTTCCTTATTACAGCCAAGAACAGAACACCACAATCGCTTAGATGCCATTCTGCTCCAGTGTATCAACAATGGCGGACTACGATGACAGCTCGCTCAGGGCGGGTCTGTGTTGAAACGCTGCTGTCAATTAACAACCGTGGGAGGGGCGTCACGCGCCGTGTGACGTCACACGGTGAAACGGCTCGATTTTAGGCAGGGGAATACATATAAGGAGATTAAAACAAAAACACTGGATGCCTTTTTATCATTATATGATGGTTGTGTACAGGCACTGCCAACACACATTTCAGTACAATCAACTTGTAAAAGTGCATGTACCATTATATGACCCCTTTAATAAGGATAGTTTTAAACCAATTCAAGCCTGATTTAGACTTAATAATGTGAACCAACAAGAGGATCGTCCAGAACATATTTCATGCACGAACTGTGCCAGCAAAGGATTTCACAGGACATTTTTACATCATAGCAAAAACATAAAACTTATAATTGGAACTGTTAAAGTCCCCCTGTAGTCAATAATTTTGTCCCTTAAAACTCATCTTTGATCACCAAAATTACATATTTAAACCTTTTTTTACTGTGAAAAGTAAAAATGGTACGCTGCACAACGCATCGCTCTTTACAACGATTGGGATAACCTTGCTTCTCTTGAGACTTCACTGTTTTGGGTTCACTGGGTTTGTCTTAAAGCATAGTAAAAACACCACATAGACATAAACAACATTAAAAACTTGATTTTCACCACAGGGGAACTTTAATAGAAAACACTACTACAAATAACATACTTACAAGTGTGATCCGCAAAGAACAGATTGTCCCGACAAAGTGGGAACTGCTCCATTTCAGGAGAAGCATTTATGTGTAGTCTGCATTGTACTCTCTTAGTTTCTTGAAACGGATCAACGTAAAATGAGCAGCACTAAACAACAAATAATCGGGATTATAATGCTCAGGAACAGTGTTTAAAATAAATTTTAACCACTCTAAGTTCGTCATCCTTAGGAAGGTCAACAAATGAGTTTTGGAAAAGGGGTGGCCTGCCTCGTCCCTTTTTTTGCCTATTCTGTGGGTGGATATTATTTAAATGAGTAACATTGTGACTTCATAAAGCCCGGAAAAAAACGTGTTGTAGTCCAAACGAGTTGTTCATTGTAGTTCTTGGAAAGTGAATTCTGTTGAATAAAAATACCTGCCTTTGGAGTGGATTTTGAGCATTGTAACCTTGCAGATCTTTATGCTCAAACAGCAACTTTACACTAACTAAATTTGAAAAAGTGAAAAAGCATAAAAGGACCCCTTTAAAATAGGATTAAGCCTTAGTTCAATTAGTACATTAAAGTAGCTTTTATAAAAATGCTTTAGAAAGAAACATTACTGGTGCGTCTTGAGACAAATCAAGTGATATGACATTTAAGATATGTCAGTGTAAGTTGCTTTCAGTTAAGAGAGCTAAAACATGTATTTTAGTCTGGGACTAGGTTTAAGCCTTGTCTGTAAAACCAGGGGCAGGTGTTTTAGATTTGTTTCCACTGGAAATAAAATGAGGAGACTACAAATCAAGTGTAAAAACTTTATTTTTTAGTTCCGAGACATGAAGGTGGAGGATCCAAATGCAGTTTTATTGAAAGGGTAATCAAAAGTACAGGCAGGGTCAAACACAGGCAGGCAGACCATACAAAAAAACACAACAAAGCAGGGAACACAGGCAAAAGAGTAATCCACGGAACAGGCAAGAAATCCAAAAACCAAGAGACATGAAACCAGGGAGAATGCTCGGAATTGCAGTGTAACACTAAACAAGACTTCACAGGGAATGAATGAGTGTACATGGTTTAAATGGGCTGAGACTAACAAGGTAATGAGACACAGGTGGATGCAATCAGGGAGGATGAGTCCGGGCAGTAAGTTATGGAAAACGTAGGTTTTGAGGGAATGACAATAGCCTGATGTGGAGTGCCCTCTGGTGGCTCTCAAGGGCACTCCAGCTGGTGACCGTTACATAGTCCCCCCTCAAAGGAGCGGCTTTCAGACGCTCCTAAAATTGTCCAGGAGGGAGGTGGACCCGGGGGCGGGATGGAGGGCCAGGCCCGTGGAACGGAAGAGGGCACCAGGACCGTTACAAGTTGATTAGATAATTGCATTAATGAGAAATTGAACAGATGTTCCTAATAATCCTTTAGGTGAGTGTATATATATATATATATATATATATATATATATATATATATGCTATACTCGGTCCAACTCGGTAACACAGGGACGCAATGGGCAGACGAAGACAGCAATATATCCACATGGGCTCATAAGAATTAGTCCACAGGAAATACCAGAGTGACGATCCAGAAAACAGCACGAAACAACGGAGGGAATCTCTGGAGACCTCGACGACGATCTGACAAAGACAAGACGAGATCACAAACAATATATTTGGACCGCTCATTCAAAACAGCTGGCACAGATCAAACGGGGCAGGCGGATTAATGTGAGAACGAAATACGGGTTTTAATTTGGAGACATGAAAAACGGGATGAATACTCCTGTACGCAGGAGGGAGTTTGAGGCGGACTGCCACTGAGCTAAGAATCTTGGTGACAGTGAACGGGCCGATAAATTTGGGAGCCAGTTTATTACTAACAGGGCGAAGAGGAATGTTCTTGGAGGAAAGCCAACCCAGACGAGAGACTGACACTCGCCCCCAGTAACCGACAAAACTCTCTCCAAAATTTGGATATAAATTGGGGCCCCCTGTCGGAAACCACGTCTGTCGGGAGGCCATGAATGCGAAAGACGTGATCTACGACAGTAACCGCTGTTTCCTTAGCTGAGGGTAATTTGGGTAAGGGAATAAAATGTGCTGCCTTCGAGAACCGGTCCAATACAGTCAAAATGACTGCATTGCCCTGGGAGGGTGGGAGGCCCATGACGAAATCTAGTGCGATATGGGACCAGGGTCTGGAAGGGACAAACAGCGGTTGAAGTAACCCATCAGGGGGTCAATTGGAAGTTTTACCACGGGCGCAAATTGAGCAGGCCAAAACAAAATCCCGAAAATCGTGAGCCATAGCAGGCCATCAGAATCGTTGTTTGACCAAAAATCTGGTAGGACTAACTCCTGGATGACAAGCCACATTGGAACCATGACCCCACCTGATAACGTTGGACTGGACTCCCTCCGGCTCAAATAACCGACCCGGTGGGCAAACGGGTGGAGGCGTTACCCCCGTGCGGACCTTCGACTAGACATCCCATGTGAGTGTAGAGACAGTAAGTCTCTCAGGTAGAATGCACTCGGGAGTAGACGGGCGTTCGGAGCGATCAAAAATGTGGGACAACGCTTCGGGTTTGATGTTCTTGGAATCCGGGCGGTACGAGAGCGAGAAGTCAAAACGACCGAAAAAAGGTGCCCACCGAGCCTGCCTGGAGATCAATCGTTTAGCCTGATGTATTCGAGGTTCTTATGATCTGTCCAGACAATAAAGTGTTCCCCCGTCCCCTCTAACCAGTGGCGCCATTCTTCCAATGCTAATTTGACAGCCAACAATTCTCTGTTACCAATATCATAGTTGCATTCAGCCGACGATAAGCAATCGTTGAGGTTGGTAACAAAGCAGCTCTTGAGATTGGTAAATTTCGCTTCTGCAGCATTAGACCACCTGACACCGTTCCGGTGGAGGTCAAGGCGGTCAGAGGAGCGGCTAGTTGGCTGAAATTATGAATGAAACGTTGGTAAAAATTGGCGAATCCCAGGAACCTCTGCAGGGCCTTACGGGAATCTGGATCTGGAATTGGACAATTTACCACAGCCTTAACCTTGTCAGGATCCATGCGTACTCCCTCGGACGAGACGATGTACCCCAAAAACGAGACTGACTGTGCGTAAAACGCGCACTTCTCAGCCTTTACAAAAAGCCCATTCTCGAGCAGCCTCTGGAGTACTCGCCTGATGTGTTGAACGTGTTCCTGGAGAGAAGAAGAAAATATCAATTTGTCATCCAGGTAGACATATATGAACTGGTCAATCATGTCTCTCAACACGTCATTGACGAATGCTTGGAAAACTGCGGGGGAGTTGGAGAGCCGCATTGTAGGCCGAAAGGCATAACCAAGTATTCAAAATGTCCCCTGGGGGTATTGAACGCCGTTTTCCACTCATCACCCCTTCTTATGCGGACCAAATGATAAGCGTTGCGCAAGTCCAGATTCTTGAAAAAAGACACTCCCTGCAACCGCTCAAAGGCTGAAGATATCAATGGCAAAGGATAGGACTACTCATTGAAAACAGCTGGCACAGATCAACTCATCAGTCACGCTAACGGCTCACCCTGATGAGCGACGCCCATACACACATACATGCACACACATAGCGAGGGCGAGTCTGTGAATCCATGAACTGTGACTATATATATATATATATATATATATATATATATATATATATATATATATATATATATATATTGTAAATATAAATTAGATTTGGCTTAATCTTCTAAAAACACATTTTCTTATATTGCTAAATGATAGAATATTGATCTGAGACATCTAGAGATCTAAGCATTAGACCACAAAGTCTTGAGGACCATTCAAAGTGTGTAATATCGGAGAGGCTAGGGGAGAATATAGAGGCGGGGCAAGCCGTTTTCAGAGATTAGAACTTGAGGTGGAGATTTTGGAAATACATCCTTTCCTTCTGACCCTCCCTCCCTCCTTCAGTCTCAGCTTTCATCAAGAAACCAAAGTCTCAGACTGCTGAGATTGGGGCAACAGTCATATTTGAAGCCGAGACTGAGAAGCCTGATGCAAAGGTGAGATGGCAGCGAGACTCCAAGGACATCTCATCCAGTGACAAGTATACCATCTCAGCAGAGGGCATTAAGCACTCTCTCACAATAAATAATGCAGTCCACGAGGATGCAGTGGGATATGCTGTTATTGCTGGGGTGTCAAAATTCAAATTTGAATTAAAGATAAAAGAATCAGAAGGTGGGTGATTTTTGGATGGCGTCTTATTTATTTCCTGTATTTGCCTCACTATTACCCCACCTTTGGTTTGTTTGTTTGTAAAGCAGTCACAGAGCACCATAACCATTCTACTTTCTGATTTACTTTTTCCCTGGCGTTGCAACCAGAAGTTTTTAAAGCACATTTTCTGAGCATGTAATCACTATTTGTAAGGATTTCTCAGACTGCTGTGGAATCTAGGGAACTCACCAGACCTCTTATAGCTGTTCCTCACTTCAAACTTTTAGGCCCGGTTTCACCGACAGGGCTTAGATTAAGCTATGATTAGTCCTTAGTTCAATTACAACATTTAAGTAGCTTTTTTAAACGTTCCTTAGAAGAAAAACATTACTTGTGCATCTTGAGACAAAAGAATGGCACTGATATATTTTAAGATTTGTCACAGCAAGTTGCTTTCAGTTAAGACAACTCAAACATGCATTTTAGTCTGGGACTAGGCTTAAACCTAGTCTGTGAAACCAGGGATTAAACTTCAGTGTCCTATCATAGAGTTGTGATCCTGTAAGGCATTATAAAGATAAGTGTGGGTTCAATTAAATACTCGACGAATAGCCTTATAAAGTCAGTGTCTAGAGGGGCAAAGTAAAGTGTAGTTGTCTTTTAGTGCATTTTTTCCTGATAAATTGATTCTCAGAAAAAAGAAACAAAAATTCAACAGAATTATCCTTGTACATATAGAACTCTCCTATAGAACTCTGTTGAAGGGGTTCAGTGTAACAAGTATTAGTGCTATTTTTTTTCATGGCCAAAGCACACGAGTATAAATGGCCAATGTTTCATGTGCTTCATCTGGACATATTGCAACTTTAAGTCTCTACCGTTGTTACATAGATCTATGGTTATACATCAGGTATTTAGAGCCATTTATCCAGCCACAGACGAAGATGAAAGCAAGTGCTAATTTGTATGGCCAGTAGAATCCTGAAAAGAGTGATATCAAAGCTAAAAAGGAGATGCAAAAGCATGTTCATTAATAGACAGAGAGTGTGTTTTAAGGGTAATATATCTTAAATGTTTTATTTTTAAAAAGTTATACTCAAGAGCCATGTGAACTTGTGAGCATCTTGCTTTGTAGTGAAGGAACCACAAAAAGCCATATCTCCAGATCCTGCAGCTGTGGATCCTATGCCTGAAGAACCTAAAGAAGCTCCACCAGCACCTTCTGAAAGCTCAGCTCCAGACACCAGTGGACCCGCGTCAGATGGTGTAGTACCTGAAGGTGAAAAACACACAGAGACATGTTTAATTAAGCTTTGTCATCTAATTACACATTTCAAATTATTGAAATTGACTGAATAACAAACCCTATTTTTCGGTTTGTTTTTAAGCTCTGCCTGAGAGTCATCATCCTGACACAAGGCAGGACCTTACAGGTCTCTTCACAGAGAAGCCCCAAAGCGGGGAGGTGAATGTAGGTGAGTAACACTGCCTCTAGTCAAAAAGAAACTGATAATGCATATGAAATGAAAACATTCTTCCAATCTGTTCCTCCCATGTAGGTGAGAACATTACCATTGTTGCTCGGGTGTGTGGTGAATCTCTGCTGAAGAAGCCCACGGTAAAATGGTTCAAAGGAAAGTGGATGGATCTGGCCAGCAAGTCAGGAAAGCACCTGCAACTCAAAGAGCACTATGACCGCAACAGTAAGGTCTGTGTTCAAATAGTTACGTAATACACAATACATTTAGAATAGTTTGAAAGTCAAAAATTATTCAAATTAACCCAACACGTGTTTTTGTTTGTTTTCTATTCAGGTGTACACATTCGAGATGCATATCGTTGCAGCTAAAGCCAATTTTGCTGGAGCCTATCGATGTGAGGTGTCATCTAGAGACAAGTTTGACAGCTGTAATTTTGACTTAGTAGTACATGGTAAGACCCAAACTTTTATTTTGGGCCTGAAAAAAAGACAGTTTGAATAAGAAGAACCATTTGCATGCTTGATAAACAACAACAAGGAAAAGTGTTAAGAATATATAGTGCTGAATTCATTTCTAATGTGTGCTTTTCACTGTATGCATTCTACTCCAGAGGCTCGTACAACAGAAGGGTTTGATATTCGCTCTGCATTTAGACGCACGTGAGTATTTATGTCATTTATTATTTTTCTTTATTTAATAAAGTATAAATGAAAGTATTGATTTCAACAGTTCCTTCCTTAAAATTAAAAAAGGTCATGCTGGCCGACAGTATCATGCCATTTCAGCAACATATACTGAAACGCTAACCTGTTGTTGTTTTTTTTGCTTGCTTGCTTGCCTAGTTTGAGGTTTGATGAAATAATTTTGTGTGCATAGATCCTAGCACTTCTTTTCGAGGTTTGTTTGTACATTAAGATAGCATTTGAGTCCATATTTTGGATTTAAAATTTTGCATTTATACTGCATTGACCCTTTTGGAACTGCTGATTACCCAGGAGCACCAGTGCAGGTGGTAAGAAGAAGATGGGAGAACCTGGCAGGTAGCTAAGTATAGGGGTTTGCTGCAGCAGCAGGGGATATATTCACAACACTGTCATTGTCTTTACTCAACCAAACCCTCTGATTTGTCATCAAAGAGTTCATTGAGTCCTTTAGTGTCCATCCGTGTCCCACTGTCAGTCATCTGTTATAGCTTGCCCTTTTCTTTCTGTCTTTTTCAATCTTCCCTTTGTCTGCCAACATCTAAGGAGAGTGATATTAGTCATCGCTGATGCTTTATGACTCACTCTCCAAGGATCTTTGCAAACTCTCATCCTGACTCTCATTTCCTGTTCTCTTCTTCTGACCATTTTCTCTGTTTTTGTGGGAAGGGCAATTTCCCCAACACTCATTACTGGTGTATCGGAGGCAGATGGCCTTAAAGTGAATATGATTTCCCTGTCCACTGATCTTTTCAAGTGCAGAAACTGATTAAGAGTGAGCAAATTAGAGGATCACACTAATAACGTTGCCACCAGTTTAATCAGAAACCGCACTATGTCCGTGACTGTTTTGTAATACTTTAATTCTGGTTATTTCAATCATAATAACAGAAATCTCTCCATGCACCTCAACTTCTTAACTGTGGCTGATACCTTGTCAAAATCAGTGGAACCAGCTGCTCAAACTTTGAGTGATGTGTCTCTTTTGTTGTCCCTCTTCATTCCATGGTGATTTGCTAGATGTTGTCAAACCATTGAAGTTCCTCACTTGTTGCCTTATAATAACTAAACAGCCTCCGGGGTCTTTGATATGTACAGTGATTCTAGAAGGAGTCTGCTATGGATTTCTTCTGTGCATCAGGATTTCTGTGTTTTTACCCTCCTCTTCGACATCCTCCAACAAAGTGCCTTTAAAGTGCCCCTATTCTGCTTTTTCTTTTTGGAAATTACCTTTTCATGTAGTCTGTTATATAGCTGCAAAAGGTCTATAAAGTTTCAAAGGTCAGAGTGTACGATAAATAAGTAATTTATTGTCTACCCCCAAAAAAGAGCCCATTATGAACTGCCTGAAATGAGTCGTCAGTAATTCCATTCTTACTTCCTGCACAAACATATGCAAGTTTCATAATGCCAGCCGATATGGTCGTCACTGGCTGCCCGCAAACAATGTCTAATTTGACCCAACCTTAAACACTGACTACGTTTACATGCAGCCAATTTTCGGGTTATGTTCGTGTTAAGGTCACTATTCGGGTTTCTGAAACATTAGGAATAACCCGTTTACATGTGTGAGCAGAGAGAGTTACTCCTGTATACATGGAATTGTAATATCCCGATGTAAACGGCGACGCACGGTTAGCGTCTGGAAGTACGGACAACCTTAAGACGCAATACGCGTCATTTCCGATTCTTCTTTCTGTATCCAAAGACAACAACAACAGCAGCAGCACGCGGATAATGAATAGTTCGGGGCAAATAGAGATCGCCTTTGTTTGCGCTGTGATGCTGGTACTGACCTCGCTCCAAATGTATGCTGTGCTGCGTCTCGCCATGTTTACTTCCGGTATACTGCACGCGGGTTTTGGTATGCGCCAAGAAGTTCCTCTACTCAAAAGACGATTCCTTGCGAATAGAACATGCACAGAACACAAATCGTTATGGGGATATGCCGATACACGTTTACATGACCAAAAATTCGGGTTAGAAAAGGGGTACCCCAGGTATCATATCCTGGTTTTGAAAAATCCGGGATATGAGCATATTCGGGTTTTTGCCGGTGTTTACATGGCCGTGCGTGACCGGGTTATTGCTAATATCCCAGTTTTGAACGGGTTATTGGCTGCATGTAAGCGTAGTCACTGTAGTTGTAGCTGAGGCCTGGAAGAGTTTGTTTTGTGTTGTCGACATGTTGAGAAGAGGTTGCTTTCTGCGCTGCCACTTTGCAGGCATTTCCAAAGGCTCAAATTGATCTTTGGCTCGAATTGATATGGTAAAACGAACGCTATTGTTGCTGTTCGAATCACTGTGTATCAAGGACTGAGGAAGCCTCTGGAGCTGAAATTGGTGAGATATGGTAACCGGCATTTTGTTGGCATTTTGATTCCGAAATGCACAGTGAGCAGGTGAACAATCACAATAGACGGCGCCATCTGACCAATCAGAGCAGGCTCTCGGAAAAGACGTGGTTTCGAAAGACCGAATCCTTTATCAAACCGTTTCATGCACTTAGCATGTGAACCTATTATAGCATACCTACAAAACCTAATGAGGAACCTTTAAAATAGCATAATAGGGACACTTTAAAAACAGCATAGTGCAGATCTGTTCCAGTTTCTATTGCCTCAGAAAATTATTTGCATGTGTTGTTTGTGCATCTGTCCTAAATCAGCATCTACACATCAGTCGCAAATGTGCTCTGTATGTGTCTGTATAAACTACTGTTTGAGGGTCAGTAAGATATTTTGTTAGAAAGAAATGAACTTTTATTCAGTAAGGATGCATTAAATTGCATCAATAAAGTGACAATAAAGACACTTTTGATCAAAAACATAAAAAAATATATATTTAAAGTAAATGCTGTTCTTTTGAACTTTCTATGCATCAAAGAATACGGTGAAAAATGATAAAGCTTCAAAAATATTAAGCTGCACAAGTGTTTTCAACACAGATAATGAGAATAATTGTTTCTTGAGCACCAAATCAGCATTAGAATGGTTTGGTGCTCAATGGTTTGAAATCATGTGACACTGGAGTAATGGCTGCTGTAAATTAAGTTTTGCCATCATAGGAATAATTTTCATTATAAAATAGAAAACATTTAATTAAATTGTAATAATATTTCATAATATTACAGTTTTTTTTACTGTAATTTCTCAAATAAATGCAGCTTTGGTGAGTAATAAGGGACTTCTTTCAAAAATATTTTAAAGAATCTTACTGAACCATTAACCATATTCTGTTATTTTACATAATCATTAATTACATTTTAGTTTTTAAAAATGACTGCATTTCAACATTATAGAAGCTGTTAAAAGATTTCCCCTATTTTAAAAATGTGCCTACCTTATAATGAGGTTAGAATGTAACAATTTTGTATGCTCATGTTTTGTGGTTCTCGATTCCTTCTTCTCCTACAGTAGCATAGATGCAGGTGATGACTCGGGTGAACTGGACTTCAGTGCTTTACTGAAAAAGAGGTGAGTCTTGAGGCATCTAAACATACATTCAGAGACATTCATTGTCTACACATGTCCAAAACTTTCACAATGAATGCAGTGGGTCTCCAGAAGTCTGAGACTACTTGTGAATAAATGCAATAATTTTATCCATTTTTGAACAAATGACTATTATTAACAATTTAAGTTGTCCTCAAAAATTGAACTGTTTCCTTTGTTCCTTGCTCCCGTTTCCATGGTTACTCATTAGTTCATTGATTTAGTCACACTTGTCCTTTTTTACCCCTGATTAGTTTGTGTTTTTCCGTTATTAACATTGTGGATGTGGTTGTTCTGTTCCAGTTCTTTTGAGATTTGCCTAGATGCCTTAGTATTTTATTTTGATTAAGGGGCCGTTTATACAACACTGTTTTCAACAGAAACCTGAAAACTGTTTTGGCCATTCATTTACATGACAACAGTTTTTTGGGTGCCAGAAAATGCTGTCTTTTGAAAACGGGTTTTAAAGTGCAAGGTTTTTGAAAACTATTCTGTTACCGTCTCTGTGTTAACAAAAAGATTGACTTCATTTACATACGTATTACGTGTTTAGTTTATAGGTGCGTAGCTTTTCTTTACAAAGTGCACATCGCCAACAACTGATCTGGCTTGCATAATACAGTGTTTTTAAAGGTTTTCGCGGATCCGTGTGAACGGGATCGTTTTGACAACATTGCCGTCTGAATGTTGTCATGTAAATATACCCTTAGTTATTATTAAAAACTGTTGCGCATAGATCCTGCTCCTTTTTCATGATTTTTGTTGCAACCAATGTTACAAATGTTTGTTTCCAAGTCTAAAATTGATTGTAAATCCAAGATTTTCAAAGTGTTGTCTGATGTTTTAACTCCACTGTATGTTTAGAGCTACATATGGTGTGAATGATTTAAATTAAATATAGGCACCTTGTGAATTAATATATTGAGGTATAAGCTTTATTTATTCCAATTTCCCTATATAAATGTTCCAATTTACCTGCACAATTTGTAGGCTCATCTATGTATAATTGTTTTTGTTTTTCTCCTCTGTGGCTCTGCCACTCATATTCAGAGAGTAAGTGAGTCACACTGCACTGACTGCTTGTGCATGAAGGAATGTTGAGTGTTGTACTGCCAAGTGTGTGTGTGTGTGTGTGTGTGTGTGTGTGTGTGTGTGTGTGTGTGTGTGTGTGTGTGTGTGTGTGTGTGTGTGTGTGTGTGTGTGTGTGTGTGTGTGTGTGTGTGTGTGTGTGTGTGTGTGTGTGTGATTCCTTGATTGTTCTCTCTCCTAATCAGCCACTGATTGCCAACTTTAGTCCTTCAATGTTTTTCCACTCCGCAGACTGCACACCCACTTGGAACTAGATAGACAGAGTCACGATTTACTTATTTTTAGCAAACTCCTTTATCATACTCATTTACTCCTAATTGATCACATTAATAAACCTAGAACTCTCACGATTCCCACGTCATTCTACATCCCACACCATTCATCCCACATTCACTGACTCTGCTACAGCCTATCAAATTGCTTATGTCAGTAAATACTCTACGTTTATGCAAAACATTTTTTTATAGGTTTAATAGACACAAGAGACACAGGAAGATAAGCTATAATTAAATAGAAACTTTTCTGTAGGCTACAATGTAGATTATGCATGTTTCTTTTGTTTAATGCATGTATAAAAATGAATTGTAAAATTGTCTTGATGGACTAGCAGTTTGTTGCTATGTGATCTAAAAGGTTGATAATGTGAAATTAATCAGCTGTGGTTTGTTTTTGCTTGACGCTTGGGTTCTGCCTCTACATAAGTACAGCAGTTTCTTAAAAACTGGCCTACGGTAAGATTCTTTTAAAATACAGAATAAAAATGTAATAATAACATTGATTTCATTCATTAATACTTATTTGCTGTTGTAAATTGCATTTCTATACTTTAATAAAGAATTTGAATGAATAATGTAAACACTCTTAAAGCTTATATTTTCATTATTTTTGAGTCTTAAATGTATAGTTCATCCGAAAATTCTGTCATCATTTACTCACCCTCATGTCATTCCAAGCCAGTATGACTTTTTTTTTTTTTTGAAAAATGTTTCAACTGTTTTTATGTTGCAGTCAATGAAAGTCATTGGGGTCCATTGCAGTTTTGGACTTTTATTGTATGGACAAAAAACATTTTTCAAAATATAATCTTTTACAGCATTACACAAAAGAAAGTCATAGAGGTTTGCCACAACAGGAGGCTGAGCAAATAATGACAAAATTATAGTTTTTTTTATGAAATATTCCTTTAATAAACTCTTAAAAGAGCATTATTAAATCATTTTGAAGACACCAGATGTTCAGACTTGATTTGCCTGTCCTGATCAACATCCATCTTCTGTTGTGGTTTGCAGAGCTGTTCATGTGAGCACAGAGCCTGACGTAGACGTATGGGATATCCTCCAGAAGGCTCCACCGACAGAGTATGAAAAGATCGCCTTCCAGTATGGAATCACTGACTTGCGAGGGATGCTTAAGAGACTCAAAAAGATGAAAAAAGAAGAGAAAAAAAGTGCAGGTTTGTAGCCCTTTGTTAATCTTAAAGACCACAAAAAATTTGACTATTAGCAATAGCTCAAGTTTGAAGGATGATGGATACTGTGTGTGTATTAATACATGAAAGACTGTGCTTTGCAGTTTTATAGCTTAAAATGGATTTGTTCAATAAAAAACATCAAATGTTTATTTGTTACATGCACATTTGATGCATTAGAACTGATGTGTTTTTTTTCCCCTACAAACTTTTATCACTTTACAAGAGTACAAAGCCAAAAAAAGACAGCAAACAAGCAAACAATGTAACATTATATAAGTTTTTTTTCTGATAGTGCGACTGAGCTTTTCGTTATTTTATTCACAGCTTTTCTTAGGAAGCTGGACCCAGCCTACCAAGTCGAAAAGGGACACAAGATCAAAATGCAAATTGAATTGGCCAATCCAGATGCAGAAGTAAAATGGTTAAAAAATGGACAAGAGATACACCCAACTGGAAGGTATCTATTTAGGTCCTTTCAATTTAATTAAAAAGGGGGAAAACACATTCTGAGTTATAATTATTATGCATTGTCTTAAAGAAGTTACGTGCATGGAAAGGGCACGATCACAAATAACTGTCTATTTCTTTGACTTTTGAAAATGCTTTGTGCTTGCTGATGGATGGACTGTTCTTCCTGCTCTCCGCTGTCAACCCTAGCAAGTGAGTGGCACTCAACAGTATGTCTATGACAGTACGCAGCTTACACTTGATAAGCAACTCTGGGGCTCGTCTGTGGGGTTAGATGTCTCAAACAGCCTGTTGACTATGAATATGCAGGGACAGTTTTACAAGAATGCACAGCAGCACTGTAGACTCAGATGTCAGCTGTGGCAATGGATGGAGGCTGTCAGATGTTTAAGGACAGACTGAAATAACAATGGAAAAAAAACTAAACAATCCTCAATGGCTCATAATAGCATTCAGTGACCTTAGTTAAGTGAAACTTCTTTTAAAAATACATCTTGTGAATTGAAGCATTTTAAAGCAAGTCTTGTCATATGTTTAACAATTGTATATTATTTGTTTGCCACAAAATTTCTGACATGATAATGTCTTCATTGATAAAAAATAAAAAATACTTTTAGAAAAGTGTTTTGTTAATTTGTGATGTAGGAAGAGCCTCTCCAACAGTGATGCTTTGTCCCCATCTAGAGAACAAAACTGGAAATGCTACTGAATAATTTCTTGTTTTTCCACAGGTACATCTTTGAGAGTGTAGGCAACAAACGTTTCCTCACCATAAACAACTGTTCTCTGGCAGATGATGCTGCTTATATGTGCGTAATTGGAGATGAGAAGACCGTCACCGAGCTCTTTGTTAAAGGTAATTAACATCCACAGACAAAGACCTTTGAGAAAATACATTTTGTAAATATTTTATATATTTTTTTTATAAATATTCAATTATTATTTTTTTAATCTCTCTCTCTGTACCTTTTAGAGCCTCCTGTTCTGATCGTACGTAACCTAGAGGATCAGATGGTTATGAAAGGAGAAAGAGTGGAGTTTGAGTGTGAAGTGTCTGAAGAGGGGGCTCAGGTGAAATGGTAGGTCTATCAAAATGCACACACTTCCTATTCCTTTTCCTTTTCGTTATTAATAACACATTTACAGGACAGATTAAAAAAGGGGTTTTTCTGGTTAGATGTGCATCTGTAGTAAACATGAATGATCAAATAAAAATTTGATTTCAAATGATGTCAGAGAAGAGGTTAGCACAAGCTGTCCTTGAGTCCTGGCATTCTTCAGATGTCCAGTAGATGGCATATGTGTCTGTTTCTGCGTGGCTGGCTGGTTGGGTGAGTCACACTGACTGACAGATGGTGGTGCATGAGTGAGTGCTGGTTCTGCCATACCTGTAGCCAAGGCTCTATATCACCCTGGGCTGTAAATGATCAGTGCCTGGAAAAGGTCATAGCAGCCTTTTAGCACCTCACAAGTGTCATAGAATGGAATGAGAAAGTCACCGGTGGTTAATGGCACCTCTCTTGAATAGTGGATGACTTTCTAGAACCAACATGATTAGGGAAAGGCAGAAGTAGATACTGTTCCTGGTACTGAGACTCCGCAGTGTATGGCTATATTACAAGTATGGGGGTAGTAATGTGTTTTTGTGTGTCTTTAGTCTAAATGGATTAGAACATTATATACAGTATAAGATGTAGAATGGCATGGCTTGGAGATCGGCACATATTGTGTGCATGAGAAAAGATTAGCAACTACGAACTTAATATAAATCGTTAGTCTTTTACTATGTCAGCCATTTGATTTATCACATTTGTTCCCACTACTAGCCTGAAGTAATGCTCATAAATCAAGATTTACTTTTCAGAGGTTGTTATTATTGAGTATACACCATAGCAATAACTCTTTCAGCCATTGCACCTTCAAAAATGTTCAGATGCAAACCTTCTTGGAATTTCCCTTACTATTGTATTTAAACATTTTTTCTGTCATTGATTTCTTTCTAACTGGCTCATTTTCAAGATAATAGTGGTTTGATATGTATTAAATGCCTAGGCACTAGAGAAGCATGCCAGTTTTACAAAAGTCATTTCAGGGTTTCATTCTTAGTTACTTCTGTAGTACTTGAAAGGATTTAGTTTTAGAGATCTTAAGGTCAGATTGAAATGCATCTATTTAGTAAATGCATTCTACAGAACTTATTGTGAACCATTCATGAAATATCATAACATGATCTTCTGGTCAAAACGACTCTCGCATTCATTTTGTAGTGCAATGCTTACATCTCAAAATCCAATCAAGTACCGATGGACAGAACCATTTCACTCGAATGTATGTCAAAATACAGACAAAAAGATCTGTTGCTACTTTTGTTTCATAATGACTTTAAGATTATAATTCAAATGAACCCTAACACAAATCTCTATAGAGTTGAAATACATAAATGAGTATGAGTATGAAATGTATATGAGTTTGAATAGTGAATTGCAATTCAATGAGATGCTGACTGAAGTTTTAATGAATATTAACAAATAGCAAACCTCTGACCTGTACAGGGAGAAAGATGGTGTGGAACTCACCCGAGATGAGTCCTTCAAGTACCGCTTCAAGAAAGATGGATGTAAGCATGTCCTTATCATTAATGATGTGACTAAGGAGGACTGTGGACACTACCGGGTGAAAACCAATGGAGGACAATCATTAGCAGAGCTCATGGTTCAGGGTAAATACCTGACTTTGGATATAGTTCCAAGGCCTTTGATATTTTTTTGCAGATGTCTGTCCCCACAAATGTTTCCAGATTTGTAATGTAACTTGTGTTTGATACTGGAAAGGATAAAAAATGTACACACACATCTATTGCATATATGGCAGTTGTTAGGGTTTCTAATTTGTAGGATGTGTAACTAGTCCTAAGTCTGCATGTCATGATTTAAGTTCAAGACATCTAAGAGTTCTTCATTCTTCAGTCCTCCCTTAAACCTCACCCCCTCATGGCCATGTCATTCAAACTTCACCTCTTGTCAGTTCAGAAAACATGGCCACCGACACTTCTGTACAAGGTTACCACTCACAGTGCCCACATGCCAGCTATTGTTAGATCGCCTGACCCATATTTTTTAACAAGGCAGATGACTCTTTCCCTCCCTCACTCTCTCTTTCTGTCATTGTCACACACCACTCCATCCATCTCTTTTAATAGCATCTTAGAAAGTTGACTCATTCCCTTTCTCTCCCATTTCTTTTTATTGTTTGTTTCTGTCTCTTTCACACACTCTCTCTCCTCTCCCTCCTTCATTTTGTCTCTGAGTCTTCTAGCATGTATTGCACTTAACAAGCAAACTGATACCCAGGTGTGTCAGCTACCAGGTTGTCTGGGCTTTTGATCAAGTGCAAGAGGTGCCAAGGGGGAAAAAAAACAGCTGCCAAGCAATACTGTAACTCTACCAGGTTGCAGTGGGATTGTTACCTTTTTTTACCCCACATCTCTTTATTATAATCTTAAAGGGATAATTCACCCAAAAATAACAAAAGACCATATGAAAACAAGAATATTTCATATTATACATCTAACACCTGAATTTCCACATTACATTTGATAATACATACTGTATGCTAGAATAGCATTTTTGGTGTAATGCGGTAGTGATGACATAGTTCTCTCTTTGACCCCTGACCTTTAGAGAAACAGCTAGAGGTCTATCAAAGCATTGCTGATCTGACCGTGAAAGCCAAAGACCAGGCTGTGTTCAAATGTGAGGTTTCTGATGAGAATGTGAAAGGCATTTGGTACAAAAATGGAGTGGAGGTGAAACCTGATGCCAGAACTCATATAACACACATTGGCAGGTACGTGCATGTGTGTGTTACTTTAATGGTGAGTTTGAAACATAAATGTAATGTGTATGCACTCATTTATAAGGACTAGTTTTAGTTAGTACAAATGTTTAGTATATACCATTTCATCACACACCCACAATCTGATTTATGACAGTATTTAGTTGTGTAACTGGTTCAGGTTGAGCACGTTACTCAAAAAAACTATAACAACAGCTCTACTGAAAAAAGTAAGATTAATCTAAACTGAATGGTGGCCAACCAACAAAAACACTGCATACTGCAAAAAACAAAACTGCTCTAAATGTATAAAACATTGTATGACTGTACTCAGTGACTCCTACTAGTCACTTTGGTGGGTTTAATATTATATATATATATGTGTATATATATATATATATATATATGTGTGTATATATATATATATATATATATATATATATATATATATATTTACATTTTACAATTGTAGTCTTTTAAAAAGGCATCTGAAATAATAAACTAAGTGCAATGTAGTGTTGTCAAAAATATAGATTTTTCGATATATATATATATATATATATATATATATATATATAGACTGAAATATCTGAAATGCTTCCAAACGGCGGTAAAGTTAGTTTAACTTTAGACATTCGGTTTAATAGCCATTAAACTCTCTGTGCATTTCATGATTTCAGCCCAAACCAATTCAGATATACATAAACAAATGTCCTTTGCATAGCAGAACGCTTAATTTAAAGAAATACAATGTATATTAATTAGATCTATAAATCAATGAAACAATTTAACTAAAGTATGGCATTATGGTTTTAAACTAATAGTAAAATGTTCAGAAAAATGTCCCTTTTATAGGACAAGGTTCTGTTTTTGGAATGAGCATTTTACACATTTTATAATAATTCCAGAACTTAAAATGTGTGCAATACTGTAAATCCTTTAAACTAGAACACCTTTTGACCTAAAGGTATTAAACCAACTGTCAATTACTCAGAATATTATTTTAAACAATATTGAATCCTTTTAAGTCCATTAAACTACAGTTACCATTTGACCTAAAGGTATTAAACCAACTGTAAACAACTCAGAATATTATTCCCTATAATCCACAAGGCTTGTTTTTTAGATCATTAATCTGGTATTTTTTATATACGGTACTTAACCCATTTAAATCCATTAAACTACAACACATTTGATATTGATAAAGGTATTAAATCAACTGTAAAAAAAAAAAAAAAAAAAGATTCCCTAGAATGAGACGGTCTAGTCGGTCTAGTGTCATGGCACAAATACTATTAAAACTTAATTTTGGAAAAATACTTTGTATTACAAATCTTTGTATGCATTGATGCATCCTTCAAAATGAGCTGAATTAAGGACAAAGGCAGCCTTTCAAGGATCCTTCACATTGAGATGGCCTTCAGCTGCATTTGATGAAATGGCAGCCGAGATATGCAGCCTTCCGTTTGAGAAGCAGCTAGAGAGATTCACATTTTCTGAATCAAAACCGACGAAAAAAACAGAAACTACATAAAACTGTCATTGTCAGAGAAAAGTTAGCATTGTAATGATTGCCAAAGCTAGGGCCCTTTTTAATCAACAAAAAAGCTACAGGATTTCAAAAAATATATTACAACCTCACGCTGTTGCACAACACTGCTGAGATGCTTATATTGTAAAGGTAATTTATATATTTCTATTTAGGATTCATAAGCTCACCATTGATGACGTGAAGCCAGAGGATGAGGGTGACTACACCTTCGTACCTGAAGGTTATGCCTTCAATCTCTCTGCCAAGCTCAACTTTTTAGGTAGCCTATATCCTCTTGTTTAATTATTACTGACGAATGTATATTTAAACTTTTTTTAATTTCAATTCCATTGTTTAATATGGTGTTTTGTCTTTACAGAGGTCAAGATTGACTTTGTACCCCGTCAAGGTAAAAAAAAGAACATCATCAATAATAATTTATCAATCATGTATTTCTAGGAACGACATTAAATCATAAATGCTCTGTTTGATTTGTTTCATACAGTACATTATTAAGGTAATGTATGTATCAAAATACTTCTATTTTGTTTTAGATTAAAAAAATACTTCTCTTTTGTTTACTTTAAGATCCTCCCAAGATTCATCTGGACTGCATGGGCCGCACCGCTGAATCCACAATCTTGGTTGTGGCTGGAAACAAACTGCGATTAGATGTACCTATTACTGGAGATCCTGCCCCCACTGTGGTTTGGACAAAAGGAGAAAAGGTAAGAGCGATTCATTAAATTTTGTCTAGTATCGATTTTTATCCAATCCCTCTCTGAGCGAATAAGTCTGGGCTACATTTCCCAAAAGCATTCTAAGTAGATATTTTAAACATTTGGCAACAATAGTCTGTACTATCTACTTGCTTTTGGGAAATGTAGATCTGGTCAGTTATGGCAGAAGAGCCAAACCTAAATATTTCCTTTAGAATCTTATTTAGTAAGAAAGTCATTTTTATTTGAGGACAAATTATGTTTGAATTCATCTGCAGTTTGTGGTTTACTGTAATTCTTTACGATTTGCCATGTTGTTGCAAATGTAACAGGAGATCCAGCATGTGGGCTTCAGAAGCCTTGACAGGTAGGTTCTGTAACCTCTCCCAACCATAACCAGAAAGTCTTGTCGAGGCTCACTGGGACTGGGAGGTTTGTGCTGAGATGAGAGGTTGACACTTCAGTTTCTCACACTTAACTAAACCCCTGACCTGGTTGCCATGGCTTCACAGCTTCTGCTCTGCTCATGTAGGATAGCTCTAAGGAGGGAGAGTCGCGTCCTGAACCGAGGCATACATGGACAGTGAAGAACGGTGATGTGAGTTCGGGCCTTAACAATCCCCGACTGCTTGTACAATGTACATTATTCTGTGCCTTTTATGCTTCTTGCTTTGGCTATGATGTTGGATGTCGTGTTATTCACCCATGCTGCATGATGATGATGCAGTCTTGATTGATTTAATCCAGGGAGACACTCCATGGGAACTCATGTTCAAAAATGTAGTCAATATTTAATTATACTTCATTTTTAAGTGTTTTATTTTTTATTGTTTAGTGACGTGTAGTGTAGTTTAGTTCTTTCTTCTCTACTTTAACTGTGGTTTGTCTTTCCCTGGGTACAATGGAAACAAGCTGCTCTAACATTAACACAAGCATCACTTTGAAACAAAATTCATCAGTTTTGTGAAATCCCTACACTGCTACAAAACATCAAGTGTTTCACACACACCACATACTACTCTGTAGAATACTGTGTCTACAAGGTGAGTGCGTCTTTCATGATTTAATGTTCATAAAGTATAAAATTTGAAAATAATAGGCACCTTCCATTCATAGGAACTAGAGGAAGGTATTTACCAGGTAATGTATAATATCCTGGATTTCAGATATCTGTAGTATCTTATGAGTGTTTTGGCAAGTATTATATTAGATCTTTCTCCATGATCTATTCCTGATTGCCTGGTTTTGAAATTTGAAGTAGAGTTGAATGTGAAGGCCTGTGACTGATTCAGATTGAAAACCACTGACCATTTTTTAACAAGTGGTTTTGATTGGTCGATCAGGTGCTGACAGCCTCAGATGGGCGTGTCCATGTAGAGAGTACCAAAGGCCATTGCATCTTTACCATTGAGGGGGCGGAGCGTCAGGACGAGGGCGTGTACTCTGTCATTGTACGCAATCCTGCTGGAGAGGATACAGCTGACATTAACGTCAAAGTTGTTGGTAAGCTTAACCTCATTAGTGTGGGTACGCTTCCCAGCTGTTCTCCAGGAGGCTGAAGTTAGTCCCTAATTTCATTACGGCCCATGTGGCAACACCCTGTTGTACATGAACTCAGAAAGCTCTTTAGATTTCTTAAAACAGTTCTTGGGTTTTTTTCATGGCTTCTGGCACACAGCAGAACTGCACTTTCTAGTTTGAGATAATAAAATAAAATTCATAAAAAGGCCACAAACTGAACTGTCCAGATCTCTTTTTTGGATCTGGATGTTTATCACTCCAGAAATAAATAGATTACCTCATGTTTTGCCATTATGAGGTTTGCAGTACATTCAAATTAATAGCAGAGTGCTGCCATTTGAGAGCAAAATGCCTTTTATGTAACTGTATATTAGCTGTACCGCACTTTGACCCTTATAAAATAAATTTCTGACTGCACTTTTAATGTTTTACAGATGTGCCAGATCCACCCGAAGCTCCCAGAATCCTTAGCGTTGGTGAAGATTCTTGTATTGTCCAATGGGATCTCCCACTCTTTGATGGTGGTCAGCCAGTCATAGGTGACTTACCTTACAGTACATGTTACGATACATAGTCAATATTGTATCGACAGTAACTCTTGTTGACATCATTACAAGTTCATAAGAACTATAAACGAGTTTCTCTCAACCACTAACTTAACACAAACCCCATCTAACTTGAAGTTAAGTGAAGTTATGTAAACCTATACAACCTAGATATTCTGAAAAATGACCTAATTATATGGCTGAAAAGTCTGAAAATCTCCTTTTAAATGTGCACTTTAGGAAAATGCATGATGACAACAGTTTGTTCTCAATGTCTTCTAAGGTTATGTTCTGGAAAGGAAGAAGAAAAAGAGCTATAGATGGATGAGACTCAATTTTGATCCTTATAAAGAGACAACATATGAGGCCAAGAGAATGATTGAGGGCGTGGCCTACGAGATGCGCGTTTATGCAGTAAATGCCATCGGCATGTCACGCCCCAGTGCCGCCTCCCAGCCGTTTGTGCCAGTTGGTGAGTTCCACTGCTTTGATTTATAACTTTACTTATGTTTAAGGGGCATGTTTGTTTTCCCTGATGTTCTTTAAACCTCATATTTACCATATACATACATGCATACCAATATTTAAATGTAATAGGTAGTGGCTGCTGTTCATCTCCAGACATGTAGAATAACTTAGACACATCTTGCCATTCGTCTAATTGGTCCATTCAACAGGTAGTGTGCTGCTAAACTGGTCAGAAAAGGTCCTTTCAGTTTAAATTTTGCATCCATTTTTTCTCATCTTTCACATAATCTTCTAGTGCGCTGCATTAAAAGGATTGCTATCTGTGTAGACTGTTGTCTGTTACAAGACAGCTGATTAGGAAACTATCCTTGGCATCCTCCTCTATAAATAATGGCATGTTAAAACTGTGCAAAGCTGTATCTATGGCATTGTCTAAAGAGAGGAGGGGGCAGGACAGTGCACTTCCTTTGTTGCTTGCCCTGTCGCGTCACTGTGGCCAGAAGAGAAGACCACAGCAGGTGTTACAGAGCGGACAGACACTTTTCAGGAGGCTCTCCTTGGAAAACGTACTAGACTGTAGTGATCCAGAGGCAGAATGACCAAACCGATGCTCCCCAAGACTGCGGAGAAGAAGCCAGTCGAGGCACCACCAGCTGAGACACCACCGGCCGATCCAGTGCCCAATGTTCCAGCAGAAACCAAAGAGCCGGAGCCAGAAACACCTCGTCCAGAAGAACCTGCACAAGAGGGCAGTGCTGAAGCTCCTGTACCTCTAGCTGAGGAGGCAGCTCCTGCACATCCTGAAGATGGAGCTTCTCCAGCAGAAGCAGCACCAACAGTACAGGAGGTGGTACCATCTGCAGAAGCAGCCCCCCCACCAGAGCCGGAATCAGAGCCTGAACCTGTTGGCAGTAGGCGTCCATTTCTAACAATCTTTTGGGGAGCTTATTAATTCAGGGACTATATCAGTCTCCATGACATCTTTATATCTCTTTTTATGGATGTTTTGATCGATCATTGTCATTAACTTATGTCAAGAACCATTCACTGATGAAAATGCCATAGAGAGGAATTAAAACCTAAAACTGTTTGATAATGCCTGTCCGCATGTAATCACTGGCTATTGTATTTGGCTTGGGCAATGATGTGCTTTAAACTTTTGTTTTGTTGAACTGAGCATGTAGAATTTTAATATGTAAGTGGATTTTGCGTGAATGGTTGCATGCAAACATTAGCGCAATTATGTGAGTAAAGAAGGTCCATTGTCAATAGAGTAGTGATGTATGAAGCACAGACCACTTCCAAAGTCACTTCCAAACCGAACAGTTTTCTTTTGGTCAACAGTCAACACATCAAAGTTGTGTACCCGACCTAAATGCAATGCAAAATCTGCATACGGAAATATTTCTCCTTCCAGGCGAAATTCCCTATTGTGCAAATTCCTATTGAAATGACTATGAAAATTTGCTGAACAATAGTAAATGTAACCACACCTTAAGGCCTGAATAAGTGCGCCAAACTGAAGCCTCATAATTTTACTCTATTTATTTCAGATAAAATTCAACTGCCGTCCTATTTACAGTGATAAACGGTTGTTTGCATTTCAAGGAAAAGTAACTGTACTCTAGATAACTTGGCTAGATAAGAATAGATGTACTTGGATTCGCTGCAAGTTCATAGTCTTCATAAATAAAGTTTGACCTGAGCATGTCATTGCCGCTTAAATATGGCATAAACATTTTAGACTGAAGCTTGCGTGCAAATCACAGTAGAGAGCATGTATATCTTCAGGAGGCCCTTATCGCCACTGACCTAGTCAACCTCAGACTCATTCAAGCAATGTTGGTTATTCTTGTATATCTATGGCTGCTTGGCTTGTGACAATGCCATACTATTCTCACATTATTCAGTGAGACTTTATTGGACACCAGGGTGATAAGTCTAGGTAAATCCAGCCATGTAGTAAAAAGTATTCAGTACTATCTCTGTGTTTGATGGCTTAGTAACAGTGCATAAATGTAATACAGAAAATGTGTGCATTTAAAATACATCATACACACAAGGGTTTTCCTTGCAATCAGCTGGCAAAGCTAACATTTAGTACAATATCATTTCAGAATGGCTAGGTGCAAAAATCCAAACCAGTTTATTGGCTAAAGTGATAATGGAAAGAAAAATGATAGTGTCAGTTGAACTTTTCCAACAGTTTCACTATGCATTTACTCCAGCTGCTGATATAAAACACTTGAACAACATATTTTCTTTTTAGTGGAACACCATCTCATTCTTAAAACTTCCTTTCAACAGCACCTACCAGCGAGCCCACTGGCCTGTGTGTTGATGACATCAGTGATACCTCTATTTCGCTGAAATGGAGGGCTCCAGAGAGGATAGGCTCAGTTGAGCTTGAAGGCTATGGGGTTGAGTACTGCAAGGAAGGCTGTAAGTCAAGTTAAAAGCTCAGCTAAATTAGCAAGCCCACAGATTCCACATAATTGCTTTAAATGTGTTTATCAAGAGAGTACAGTTGTGGTCAGAATTATTGGGCGTCTTTGGTAAATATGATCAAATATGGCTGTAAAAATAAATCTGCATTGTTTATCCTTTTGATCTTTCATTCAAAAAATTTGCAAAAATCTAACCTTTCATTGAAAAGTAAAATAGTTGAAAGTGGGGGGTGGCGTTACTCACATTATGCAATAAAACACGTTAGCTACAGTTATTGGCATCCCTAGATTTTTTTTATGAGTAAAGTATCTCTGAAGTATATTACCATTAATATTTAATTTTTTTAGCACACCAGGGTGACTAGGAACATGAAATTGTATAGCTATGACTTGTTTCAAAGGAGTTTAAATATGAGGAAACACAGGCCAAATTTCCTTAATCATTCATCACAATGAGTAAAACCAAAGAATATAGTTCTGACGTGCAGCAAAAGAATGTTGAGCTTCACAAAATAGAAAGTGGCTGTAAGAAAATAGCTAAAGCATTGAAAATACCAATTTCCATCATTAGGGCAATAATTAAGAAGTTCCAATCAACTAAGCAGCTTTTTGGCAGCAAACACACTAGATGGGTTTGGTGCAAACTGGGATAAAAAGTGATCCATGCCCACAGTTAAATATACAACTGGATCTTTAATGTTATGGGCCTATTTTTTTGCTGGAGGTCCTGGACATCTTGTTCAGATACATGGGTATCTGCAAATACCAACAGGATTCATGATATCATGGATTCTAGCAAATACCAACAAACAAAAAAATCAAAACCTGATGGCCTCTGCTAGAAATAATAATTTTAATGGGCTGTTCTTGGATCTTCTATCAGGACAAAGATCCAAAACAAAATCAACACAAAAATGTGTCACTGAGCACAAAATGAAGCTTCTGCCATGACTGTCCCAGACCCCTGACCTGAACCCTATAGAAAATTAGTGGGCTGAACTGAAGAGAAGAAGCACCAACATGGAGCTGGAAATCTGAAGGATCTGGAGAGAATCTGTATGGAGGAATGGTCTCTGATCTCTTGTCAGGTGTTCTCCAAACTCATCAGGCATTATAGGAGAAAACTCAAGAGCTGTTATCTTGGCAAAAAGTATTTAATAAAAGGGTGCCAATAATTATGGCCCCGTGTTTTGGAGAAAAGGAATGGTCTCTGATCTCTTGTCAGGTGTTCTCCAAACTCATCAGGCATTATAGGAGAAAACTCAAGAGCTGTTATCTTGGCAAAAAGTATTTAATAAAAGGGTGCCAATAATTATGGCCCCGTGTTTTGGAGAAAAGCATTTAGCGATTGCCCCCCCCCCCCCCCCCCCCCCTTAAATTATTTTACTTCAATGAAAGATTAGAATTTTGCAAATTTTTTAATGAAAGATCAAAAGGATAAACAATGTTTTTTTTACAGCCATCTTTGATCATATTTACTAGGGATGCCAATAATTATGAACACAACTGTACACTACTACTATTCAAAATTTTGGGTTCGGTAAGATTTTTTTCTTATGCTCACCAAGGCTGCATTTTTACTGCAAAAACTGAAATATTCTAAACTATTATTACTGTTTTCTATTTTAATATATGTAGTTTATTCCTGTGATGGTAAAGCTGAATTTTCAGTAGCCATTACTCCAGTCTTCAGTGTCTAATATGCTGAATTGGTTTAAATATGGATTTTTAACCTGGCTTTTTTCCAGGTTTCTTTGATAAATAGAAAGTTTAAAAGGACAGCATTCATTTTAAATAGAAAATTTTAGTAACTATGAAAAATCTTCCCGACCTCAAACATTTTGAACGGTAGTGTAGCTTCAGCCTAGTGATATATTTGTATGAAATGTATCTCCATCAAACCTTTTTTACATCTACTCATGTTACAATGCACTAGTATTTATTTCTTATTTTTAGCAATCCTGGTGTAAAAACATTATTTTCAAAGGCATCAAAATGCTTTTTCGAATAAATCCTCAATATTCTGTGTCTGAAAACTTTATTTCATCTCTATAGCTGATGAATGGATCCCTGCATTTTCGGGTCTCACAGATAGGACCTCTGTGATCATCCGTGACCTGCCAACTGGAGAGAAGATGCAGTTCCGTGTGAGGGCATTTAACATGGCAGGCCCAAGCCCTCCAGCCACACTGCAACAAGCAGTCACCATCCGTGAAATCATGCGTGAGTTAAGACAGAATAATCTTAAAATGTTAGGCTAGCCCATTTAAGGGCAACTTTTTGGATCATTCCCCAAGGACAAGTCTAAAACCATGTCTTCACCATTGGAGGGGAACACTTTTTTTTAAAGCATAAAGAAATAGAACAGTGAAGGAAATTCTAGGTCTAATTCTAGTTGGGAAAATAATCATTTTGCACTCGAGTAATTTGCATCACTGGACATTACTGTCAGTGGTTTAACATTTCTATTGTAAAAGCTGTATTAAATGTATAGATATTTACATCTCTCACTCTCTTTCAATGTTAAACTGACGCTTTGCACTGGAATTCACGCTCTGCTTTTGTGCTTTTGGCCATCTCAATCATTTTGACATCAACGAGCGCTGAGTCAGACCAGACTAAAAATGGGGGGGGGGGGGGGGGGGGGGCTAATTACCCTCCTCCATCCCCAGCTCCTCCTCTCACCTAGTCAGAATTTGGATTTACCCTTGAATCAGAATAAATTCTCAAATTATGTTGTACTTTAAAATCTGGAATTAATGATATCTGCGATACATTTATGTTGGTTCTGTTCTGTTTACCCTAAGGGGGGTTATTGCTGCTCTCCCTGCTCTTATACATGCTCTCGCCCAGAACGGAACCATACCGACAATCCAAACTGTATGCTAATTGTCAATCGTAATTGAAAAAAAAGAAATTAAAATTCTGTCAGTAATTACTCACCCTCATTTTGTTCCAACCCCGCAAGACTTTCGTTCATCTTCGGAACACAAATTAAGATATTTTTGATGAAATCTGAGAGCATGCGTGAGAACTGAGAAGATGGCGCTCACGATCATTTAATGGGAAAGTGTGAAAGGTCAGCCATTCATTTTGCGGCATTGGTAAAGCACTTTTACGTTTTCTTGTTGATTTCTCACGATTCGGACATCCAGGAAATGCAAACTTTAGAACCACATCAAGACCCATCTTCCAGATACCACAACAAGATACATCTTCTCAGTTCTCGCGCATGCGTCGTGGCGCTCTCGTGAACTCACGTCAGAGGCCCACACAGAATAAAATGAATAGTTGAATGAAGTCGTTATTTTTGTTTTTTTTGCGCACAAAAGTATTCTCGTCGCTTGAAGGAGTGAGCCAGTTCTCAGATTTCATCAAAAATATCTTAATTTGTGTTCCAAAGATGATCAAAAATCAAAAATGGTTGGAACAACATGAGGGTGAGTAATTACTGACAGAATTTTCATTTTTGGGTTAAAGGGGTGGTAAAACATGATTTCACTTTTCTAACTTTAGTGTGTAATGTTGCTGTTTGAGCATAAACAACATCTGCAAAGTTACAGTGCTCAAAGTTCAAAGCAAACAGAGATATTTGCTTTTAAAGAAATCAATTTCTAAGGACTACAGCAAACAGCCGGTTTTGGACTACACAACATTCCTCCAGGGTTGCTGACGTCAGCAAACCCCAATAAACCCCTCCTCCGAGAATACGAAATAAGGGGGGCGAGGCCATTTTTATATTGCGTTGGAGAAGAGTTATTGTGGTATAGGAGTGTTGTTGTCGCCGCAATGTCGTCGAAACGCTGTTATTTTCATCAGTGCCCGGATTGCAGGTCCACTTTGTTCAGCCTTCCTAGGGTCGCGGGAGTTAGGGATCAATGGTTAATTATTACCCAAATCTCGCTCTCTGTGCTGCACATTTAACGGAGGAAAGCTTCCACAATCTTGGCGAGTTCAATGCAGGATTCGCACAACGGCTTGTGCTGAAAGATGGAGCAGTTCCAACTTTAAGAACAGAAGCTGTTGTTTACGGGCCACAATCTGTAAGTATGATTTATTTTTCGTTGATGTATTTTCCTGTAATAGTTCGTATTGTTAATTGTACGTTGTAGCAAGGAAGTAAACAAATCACAACGCTGTTTGGCTCTGCAAACCAGCTTGTTAAATGCTCATTCATACTTAACGTTATCCGACAAACACCTAACGTTACAAACTTTTTTAAAATCTCAACAGCTAACAGCGAACTTGGAATTAGAGTAAATTATTCTTTGATTAGAGCTTTTATGTATTGTTTATCGCTTGTTTATCTACAGGCATGCTAAACATGGTTCTGTGTTTGCTTTGGCTACTGTAGTAAATCCAATGTTTAGTGTTCGTTTTGGGTTAATAATTCTGTCGATAGATATTTGGCTACAATCGTTCTAAAAATACAAAAGTAACCGTGCCATACAGTCAGTAACGATCACTATAGATCCGCAGTCTTTACTCAAAAAAATCCCTTTGAGGTCAGTAGTATAATTTGTTAGAACGATTATATGAAATTCTTGTTAATGAAGTTTGGCGAAGGAAGGCCGAGGGACGTGAGAGAACGGCGCGAGGCCGGTGGTGCGATTGCTAATGAGCAACACCTGTGTAGCACACCGGTCTCGCATGTCTAACGGAGGAGCGGAAGCATAAAGGAGGCGCGACGACGTTGATGATCGAGAGAGGAACAGTCCTGTATTTTAGTTGTGTTGTGTTTTGTTTTTGTATTTGTATTTTACTTTAGCCAGCAGTCGTCCGTGAGGGGCTGCTGGCAGTTATATTTATTTTCGGTAGCCAGCAGTCGTCCGCGAGGGGCTGCTGGCGGTATTTTGGTTTGTTTGTTTTATTTTAAGTAAAGTTTCTTTGATTGTTCGCCGGTTCCCACCTCCTTCTTCCCTGAACATTGCTACACTGGTACCGAAGCCCGGGAAGAGGGAGCAACGCGCTGTCAGAGAGTCCTCGCCGCTGTGGGGAATCCGCGGTGCCACCGAGCATGGTGCACGAGTCGCCGCCGCTCGCCGTGGGCCGGAGCCTGCTACCATCCGCCGGGCAGGGGAGGAGCAGGGAGCGCGGGAGGAGCGGCCATGGACGCTCGAGGCGGTGCGCTGGAGTGGGTTGCCGGGGGGACGGCCAAGCTCGCTGCCGGCCGCCTGGAAGTTGGAGGGGCGGCTGCCGTCCGGGAGGGAGCGGGGGAGTCGCTGCCGCTCGCCGTGGGCCGGAGCCTGCTGCCGTCCACCAGTGAAGGGGAGGAGCAGGGAGCGGGGGACTCCTGCCGTCTGCCCTAGAGCCCAAGGAGCCGTCGCCGTCCACCGGGCGGCGGAGGAGTGTCGAGCCGTCCACCGAGGGCTACCCAGCGTCACCGCCAGGCACTGCGGTGGAGATTGCCCAGCTGGTGGAGGACCATGATGGCAGCGCGTTGTGTGAATCGGACCAAGTTTTTTTTTTCCTCTCTCCCCTCTCTCGATCTGTCGCTCCTCATGCTTCCGTCTCCGTTTCCCTCGGCTTGTCGGTCCATACCTCCTAGGGATCGCCGCCACCGGGGTAGGCAAAGGCTCGTGGGTACCCCCGGCCTGTGAGGGGCGATGGGGGTATGTGGCGAAGGACGTGAGAGAACGGCGCGAGTAGTGCGATTGCTAATGAGCAACACCTGTGTAGCACACCGGTCTCGCATCTCTCACGGAGGAGTGGAAGCATAAAGGAGGAGCGAAGACATTGATGATCGAGAGAGGAACAGGCCTGTATTTTAGTTGTGTTGTTTTTTGTATTTGTATTTTACTTTAGCCAGCAGTCGTCCGCGAGGGGCTGCTGGCAGTTATATTTATTTTCGGTAGCCAGCAGTCGTCCGCGAGGGGCTGCTGGCAGTATTTTGGTTTGTTTGTTTTATTTCAAATAAAGTTTCTTTGATTGTTCGGCGGTTCCCGCCTCCTTCTTCCCTGAACATTGCTACATGAAGCTTATTTTTTTGTAATACTATAATAATTAGTACAATTAAATAACAGCGTATCTAAAAGGTAATGAGACAAAATAAAAAAAACCTTTCTGAAACGTCGTTTAACAGCTGTTCTTGAGCAGGTTCTGCTCGATCATCTTCAACTAACATTTTCTGGGTCTGATTCGGGCTCAAATTGGTATGGTTTTATTGACGCCATCGTTTATAATACACCACAGCACAAACTGGCTACCGGTAAAGGTACGGGGCGTGACGTTGCCGGAAAACGTGCACTAGTCGGTTAGCGAATCACAACACACTGGGCCAGCTAACCAATCTGAGCCCATTGCGTATTTTTGAGGGATTGGCTTCATAGGACCCGGAAACCATCAGACCGTTTTTACAAGGAGGGACAGAGCAGTGTAGAATAAAGGTAAAATATATGAAAAATAATGCAATTTTTTTAAAACGAAGCATGAACACATGTTACAGTGCACCCCACAAACACAATCAAGCCTTTGAAAAAATGTGTTTTACCACCCCTTTAACTAACTCTTTAAGGTGTGCTTTTTCCTGGGATACAAAACACAACGATTACTTTTTGCACAGTGTGGACTGTTAGAGTTCAATGTTGATTCAATTCAGTTCAGTAACAGTGCCGATGGGGGAGGGTGCAGTTCTTCTCTGACCTACATATGGGCTTGTTCTCCCCTTATAGATTGTGTTTACAGACATGATATGTGAGGCCTCTTGCTACAGATGAGTATACTTGATAATAGACTGAAGCTAAGTTTATACATGGTAATGTTCAGACAAATAAGCTTTATTTTTAAGTGGAGATCCATTTATTACATCACATTATAGTCTAGTGTTGGGAAGGAAATTAGATGGAAAAGGGTTAAATAGGCTATTATCTTCATGAATCACTTACATTCTCTTATTGCAGAGCGGCCCAAAATCTGGCTTCCCCGTAACCTTCGTCAAACACTCATCAAGAAAGTAGGAGAAACGATTAACCTGGTAATCCCCTTCCAGGTGAGAAAAGTCATCCTTCAGACTGTGTTTGTAACGTGCAAATACAAAATTATGCCGCAGATCATGAGAATAATTCATTTGAGCCTCTCTCAAATGCAAACAATTAAGATTCATTTCTTAGCAGGCATTCTCTGAGTACAATGAAAAGATCCAGCAAAGTTCTCAATTGCTAGCCTGTATCCAGCTGCATTAATTGTCACAGAATTAAGCGATTGGCTGTCCTCTTTTGATGCAGACTTTGACCTCAAGCAGTTTCCATCAGCCAGAGCTTCAGTGTTCGGCTAGACTGTAACTTGTCCACTTGTTTGTTCACAGAACCCAGTTTGTGAAACATAGATCTTCATCCTCTCACTCTATAAATAAACTGTACTCTATGGCTGAAATACAATGAAGGAGGCTGCATACAGATAACAGTCAATGACACGAGGCTGAACAGCAGCTGTAACACCCCTCCCTGTAGGGAACTCTAAGCGTCTAAAACATCTCCATCCATCCATCCACTTTTGTCATAACATAATTACTTTTTATGTTTCTTGTAAGTAATATAGTTAGTGAGATGTCTTGACACATTCTTCACCCACTTTTAAGGGTAAACCACGGCCTCAAGTAACCTGGACAAAAAACAATGAGCCTCTGGACCCTAAGCTGGTCAGCATACGGAACAGCGACACTGATACCATCCTCTTCATCAGGAGATCTGAGAGAAAGGATTCTGGGAAGTATGATGTTCAAGTGCAAATTGAGAATGTGGAGGACAAAGCCAATGTGAATATACAGATTGTTGGTAAGTTACTAGGACCTATTTGTTAGCATTTCAGTTTAAACTGTATTTTTGACCAGATTTGACACAGTTGCCCAATAATAACATGTAGTAATTACATACACAGAAACATAATATATTTTCTTCTATATAGTACTTTTGTCTTTGTTTGCATCAGTAAACATCAGAACGCATTTTGTTCTCTTCCAATGTCAGACCTGCCAGGCCCACCCCAGAGTTTAAAGGTGATGGATATTTGGGGCTTCAACGTTGCCCTGGAGTGGAAACCACCCAAGGATAATGGAAACTGTGACATCACAGGCTACACCGTCCAGAAGGCTGACAAGAAAACCATGGTAAACCCAAACCTGCAAACTAGGGATTTTGCTGAAATGAAAAATTATTTTATTTTATTTTATTTAGAAAATGACTGCCCTACCTGTTCTCTTTGATATTGAACTATTATGTACAATATTCATCAGTGGCACAGCATTGCAGGGACACTCTGAGTTTATGGCCTCTCTTGTGATATATAGTTGGCCAGTGGCACTGAATTGAGGGCCAGAGGAACAACATCCAGAACATCCAGGACCCAAAGCTCTAAAATGACCCCTACCACTCACCACTTCATGGCACCTGTGCCCCCTTCGGTGCAGGCATGCTGTAATCTTAGCCCACGGCCTTGCCCTGATTTAAGTGCTGTCATTATAGTGCTCTCTTTACCCCTTTGTACTCTTGAGCCACTAAAGTTAGCAGCTAAATAAAAAGCACCCGTTTTGAGTTTCACCTCACATTGTTACTAGAGCCAGTCTGTTCCTCTTGCTGTGTTCAGAGCAGCAGGCAGGAAGACAACGAATTATCAGGTTTCACAGGACAATCTCAATCAGAAATCGGAGATGCTCTGCTGCTAAATATAAAAGCTCTTTAGGCTGCAGGCCTTGGGGCACATTCATAGGCAGGCCATTTACCTGCTTCTGCATCTACTACTCCCACGGACATAGTAATGACACTTCGGCTTAATACATGTGCTAAGCGATCCTACAACGTTTTCCCGATTGTCTACTTCTATAACAATGGACAGAATGATTTTACAGTGGTATATTCAGACATCTGAGAGCCACGTGACAATGTTTTAGATTAGCACAGGTAATTGGTGCCATAGTATAACCACATACTGTTTGCTGGTGACCATATGACAAAGTGTTTCACAATGAACATGAACATGCAGTGTTTTTATGCCCAAACAGTTAAATCCAATGCAACCCCCACCCTGCAATAAATAAATAAATATGATTAAAACATAGCTGAAACAAAACAATACAAAAGAGAGGTCGACCTCGGGGTGAAGGTCTGATGGCAGGCCCGAGTAACTGGTACTCGGAGCATGCATGGTTGCCATACCCATCTCGGGACTCGATCATGAAGCCAGTGCTGAAGCGGTGTCATATGAAGCAGTCCGAGCGGCGTGGCAGCCGCTGCGGACGCCATATGCCCCGGGAGCCTCTGAAATAACCTTGATTTGTCTCAGGCAAGTCAGCAGTGACTTTGAGCACTCTCTCGTACGCTGATTTCCATACCAAGAAAAGGCACAAACGGGTGAGGTACCGAAGCACCATGTCCCTGTGTTCGCAAACCTGGTCTTGAGAGTGAGCTAGACAAGGGCTGCCTCGACGACTTTCGTGAAGACACGAGGGGACAGGGCTAACCTGAATGGGAGAACCGTGTACTGGTATGCCTGCCCTTCGAAAGCAAACCGTAGAAACGGTCTGTGTCGAGGAAGAATGGAGACATGGAAGGTTGATCGCTGCAAACCAATCCAGTGGACGAACACATTCGAAAATTCCATCTTGAATGGAAGCCTGTGAAGGGTTCGGTTCAAGACGCCCAGGTCCAGGATTGGTTGTAACCCACCGGTTTTCTTGGGTACAATGAAGTAGGGGCTGTAGAAGCCAGATCACACCCTTCGCCTACGCATGACAGGCGCGGCCCAGGCAAAGGCTGCTGCTGGGGCCGGGCGGGAGGGGCGGGAGTCGCAGGAGGGCATCCTCGTGGGCAAGCAGACTGAGAACATGTTTAATGGCTTCAGTCTGCTTCTGGGCTGCCGAGAACTGTTGGGCGAAGTCCTCGTCCGCGCCGCCGTAAAGGCCAGCCTGGGATATGGGAGAGTTGAGGAAGCGGGTTCGCTCTGCCTCTCTCATATCAGCCAGGTTTAGCCAGAAGTGTCTCTCCTGGACCACAGCGTTGGACATCACCTGACCCAGGGAACGTGCAGTCACCTTCATTGCCCGGAGATCGAGGTCAGTGGCGGCACGCAGCTCTTCCATGAGCCCCAGATCAGCTCTACCCTTGTGCATGTCCCTGAGCATCCGGGCCTGGTAGACCTACAGGACGGCCATGCCCTGCAGCTCTGTAGGATTTTGCCACCAGGGTAGACGAAAATCTACAGGCTTTGGAGGCGTGCTTTGGATCACCACGCCAGGTAGAAGCGCTCTGAGGACACAACTGCATCGCAACAGAGCACTCCACCAGGCGGACCCCAGTGTACCCAGTGTACCCTTTAGCCGCGGCCCCATCGAGGGAAGAGACGGCGGAGGAGTCCGCCGAACGATCATGGGAAGACAATGGTGACTTCCAGGACCTCGTGACCTCCTCATGCACTTCTGGGAAGAAAGGTTTTGGGGTACTCGTCACCCCCAAAAACCAATCCTCCAGCTGTGAGCGCTCGGGACAGGGTAGAGGATTCCATTCCAGCCCGATGCTCGCGGCTGCCCGGGAAAGCATGGCTGTCATTGCTGGCACACCCAAAGGCGGCTATTATTTTTTTATATGTTATGGTCTAGTCAGTTTCAGAGAAGAACAGATAAAGCTTTTAAACACAATAAAGGGTGTCTCACAATGAGGTACACAATATTTTTTTATTTTATTAGTTTATTTTTCAGGGACCATGCACAGTTCAGACCCTGTACCAGAGTTAGCTATGCAGCTAATTTACATCTGTTGTCCCTGGGCAAGGAAAATAAAGGACAATACAGACAAACATTATTCACATTACTCACATAAAAACCAAAATACAGATATACAATACATATTATAAAAAAGGTCAATGATAACATAGTTGATTCGCCTTCAGCCAAGTCTTTAAGGACATTTTAAAACTGCTGAGACTTGCACAATCTCTAATATAATTTGGAATTAAGTTCCACTTTTCTACTACAGTAAATGAAAAAGCAGATTGACCATATATGACTACGTTTATGTGTTTTTTCTTTTCTTCGCAGGAATGGTACACTGTGTATGAACAGTATCGTCGCACTAATTGTGTGGTATCAGACCTGATCATGGGGAATGAGTATGTGTTTCGTGTGTACGCAATAAACATGGTGGGTCTGAGTCCAGAGCCTTGCCTTTCCAAGGACAGTGCCTACATCCAGAAAACAGGTGACCATTTGTGCCCAGATACACTAGATTCTCATGTCTGCTCACTAGTATGCAGTATTGCAAGAATACTTCTGCTAGAATTTGGTGGTTAGGCTGTTAGTGTTTTGAATCTTTCTAATTCCCATGTAGCTCACCCAGATCTCCTGATAAAATGTTTTGGTTCTCTTTACAGGCATTGTGTATAAGCATCCTTCCTACAAAGAGCATGATTTCTCTGAGGCCCCCAAGTTCACACACCCTCTCATGAGTCGCTCAGTTATATCCGGATACAACGCTACACTCAGCTGCTCCGTTAGAGGCATCCCTAAGGTGAGCATGTGTGACCTTACTATCAATGGTTATGCACTATATAGCCAAAAGTATGAGCACAAAATATCACACTCATTTGTGCTTGTTAAGCATTTCATTTTAAATTGAAAGGAATGCAACTGGGCTTTTGCTCTCATTCAGACACAGTAGCATCAGTGAGGTCACTAATGGGCTCTGGCTCACAGTTGGCATTACAATTTATCCCAAAAGTCCTCACTTTGTTCACAAGAATATTGTCATGCAGAGGTGGAAAATGCCCAACCTGTTAAGAGTTCAAATTAGTCTATTTATTTTGACCGTGTAGTAGAAATTACAAAAACATAGAATCATTTTACCCTGTTCTTGAAATGTTTGACATATTCATTTTGTTTTACACATAATTCTGATAAATATATTAGTATCATATGTTAGCAGGTTCAAAGAAATAAATACCAATAGATTTGGATAGCTATATTATCTATCATTATGTCTATGTAAGAAAATTGGAAAGATAATCTGTTTCTACTTGCATCTCATTGTTTTGTGAAAGCCTAAAATCACATGGTACAAAAACAAGATGGACATTACAAACGAGGCCAAGTATCGTATGTTCAGCAATCAGGGTGTGCTGACTCTGGAGATCCGTAAGCCGTGTCCTTTTGATGGAGGTGTGTACATGTGTAAGGCGGTCAATGCAAGCGGAGAAGACTTAGTAGAATGCAAACTGGAAGTTCGCTGTAAGTATTTGCCTCTTGCTCAAGAGCTACTGAGAGATTTACTTAGCATTATTTGGTTGATGTCTCACTGAAAATTGTCTCATTGTTACATACTGTATATTTTAAGTCTGATTTGTCTAGTAATAATTACACTACTGTGTATAATTACACTATCTATCTATCTATCTATCTATCTATCTATCTATCTATCTATCTATCTATCTATCTATCTATCTATCTATCTATCTATTTTATAGTTCAAAACTTTTAGATTGTTTTTAAAGGAAGTCTCCTCTGCTCACCAAGGCTGCATTTATGTGATCCAAAATACAGCAAAAACAATAATATTGTGAAATAATTTTACATTTTATTTGAACATATTTTAAAATGTAATTTATTCCTGTCATTGCAAAGCTGAATTTTTAGCAGTCACATAATCCTTCTGAAATCATTCTAATGCTTATTTGCTGATCAAGAAAAATGTCTTATTATTATCAATGTTGAATTTTTTTCAGGATTCTTTAATAAATAGAAAGCTTTTGTAACATTATACAGGCCTTTACTGTCACTTTTGATCAATTTAATGCATCATTGCTGAATAAAAGTTTTAATTTAAAAAAAAATGTGACGGGTAGTGTATAATGTTAAAAAGGATTTCTATTTCAGATAAATGCTGTTCTTTTGAACTTTCTATTCATCAAATAATCCTGAAAAAATGTACACTGTTTTCAACATAATAATTATAATAATAAATGTTTATTGAGCAGCAAATCAGCATATTAGAATGATTTCTGAAGGATCATGTGACACTGAAGACTGGAGTAATGCTGCTATAAAAATATTTCACAATATTACTGTTTTTGCTGTATTTTGGATTTTTTAAAAACAGCCTTGATGAGCAGAGGTTTCTTAAAAAAAACAAACAAAAAAAAAAAACATTAAAATTCTTACCGATCTAAACTTTTTCAATGGTAGTAGTGTAGTATGTATACAGTACGTGAATTAATGAAACTCACCTGAATGACCGCTGATCATAAGAGCACAATCTTATAATCAAATGAAAGATATATGCTGATACATGTACTGTAGAACAAAATCCATCCATGCTGTATTAACATCTTATTTTTATTTTATAAAATGTTAACACTGACTCTGCTGAGTTGGGGGGAAAAAAATCCTATAATGGCAGTTTTACTCAAACAAAATAAAGAAACATTGATGGCATGTCCTGGCATAAATCCAAATGTTTCATTGTGGTTAATAACAGTTGGATTGGACCTAGAGGTGTATCTGAAGGTCCAGAATGGATCGATTTCTAATGATCCATCATTCCTGATGTGTGTCACTCTTTAATACTCCTTACTTCCTGTTTCCCTTCACATTCCCTACTGCCCTCACTCCCTCAGTGCGTGAGTAAACAGTAAGCTCAGGTTTGCTCTGTGTCCAAGGTAAGCATGATGGTGCCCCATGTGTTGCAATCACACCCACACTGCATGCACTTTCTCTAACAAACAGTCTCAAATCCAGCCTGTCTGGCTGCTTCTCATTACTGACATCGATCGAACTCCGCCATCACGAAGGACATCTCTATTCTCTAAAAGCATGCACTGCGAGGAGAGGTAAAACTTGCATCCTATGAAGACGTTTGCTGAAACACGATACACACATTTATTCTCCTCCTATGATTTCAATTCAGACTTTTCTGTAATGTCGTTTAGATATATATATATATATATATATATATATATATATATATATATATATATATATACCTGTATATGATACACATATACTGTGTGTTGCTATGATGCTTGTGTCCTTGCGTCTGATCCTTGAATCCTTCCCTTGTATCTTGAAATATAGGAGATTAGACGTGATGTGAAGAAAAGGACACTAGAAAGCACAATTAAAGAAATGAGAAGCACCCTAGGTCTCTGAGCCACCAGATACTGACATAACTAATATTAGTGTTGAACATACAGTTGAGGTACACCTCTGTTCAAAAGTTTGGTCTCTGTAAGATTTTTTTTAATGTTTTTGAAAGAAACTGTTTATGCTCACCAAGGCTTCATTTATTTTATCAAAAATACAGTAAACAATAATATTGTCAAATATTATTACAATCTTCAATAACTGTAATGGAAAAGCTGAATTTTCAGCATTATTATTCCAGTCTTCAGTTTCACATGATCCTTCAGAAATCATTCTAATATGCTGATTAAGTGTTCAAGAAACATTTTTTATTATTATCAGCATTGTAAACAGTTGTGCTGCTTAATAGTTGTGTGAAAACCGTGATACTTTTTTTCAGTATTTTTGATGAATAGAAAGTTCAAAAGAACATAGTTTGAAGCAGAAATTATTTATTGTCACTTTTAAACAATGTATTGTGCCATTACTGAATGGAAGTATATATTTGTTTTATCTTAAAAAAAAAATCTTACTGACCCCAAACTTTCAACAGGTGCACTTATCCATATTTTTCGACCTGAAGTTTAAGATATAACTTATTGGACATTGAACATTTCCACGGGTTATCTTTTAAAGAGTAATTCATTTCAAATGAACATTAAACTTCTTAACTCACAATGTCCAGTACAGTATATGATCAAAATTAACAAAAGTGGGTTCATCCACTTTGAAGATGGAGCTCTGAAATGCATGCAGGTTTGTTGTAGATCACTCAGATGTACAATGAATTATTTTAAACATAATTTAAGGTAACTTTAGGTAATTCTACAGTGGTAGCCTTTTTTTTTCTTGTAAATGCAGGATGTAATCTAATAATGGTTCTTTCACTTAATTGCAGCTCCAGTCATAAAAGAAGACGTCAAGAAATGAGAGAGACGTAGGTTGGAGAAACTGTCACTATCCTTTTTCTGTCTCCTGAAACTGATCCCTATGACATGTCCGTGATCAAATGACAGAGCAAAGAAATCTATTTGAGTGTTTTCTTCTTTTGCTTGTGCTCCCCATTTATCACTAACATCCTATGGTTTGTGCTTAGGTGTGGTTTTCCTTTCTTTATTGCTTGGGTTCATTTTATTTCACTTCATTTTACTTTATTTAAGATCTCTGCTGTAGGGTCTAGTATTTTCTCTTCACACTTTGATGTTATATAACGTGCTAAATAAAGCTGAGTTTTCTTGAAGCTTATTGTTATCGTCTGGTTTTCTTTTGAACATTCTTAATATAATTATATTACTAATTTTTGCAATTTTTTCCCGAACACACAGGACATTTCATTTTTCTTTGAATTATGACATAAATGCATCACCAAGCAGACACTATCAATTAGCTACACGAGAAACCAGTCACCCTGGGAGCGGAAGAAAGGTGTCTACTGGAAGTTTCCATACATCATGATGACGCACTCTCATGAGTCTGAGTCATGGCGCAGCTATCAAATGCATTCTTTATGCACACGGTCAGTATGTCCCATAGTCCACCTGGAAGAGCCATCTCAGTGGTATTATCCTGAGAGCAGACAGATACCATGACTGGCCTGCATGGCTTCGTTCTGGAATTTTCTCCAGTGGCAAATTGAGAGGATAAAATGTTTGAAACGAGTCCCAGACATTCCATGATGGCCGAGGTGTCAAAATGACTGTGGATGGCCTGTTCCATATTGAAATTAAGCAGCTGTGTCTCTGTCCTTGTGCACACACTACACAGGTATTTCTTTCATTGTTCACAACTGGTTTTATTACTGGCCAAAATATTACAAACAATATTTGCATGTTAAAACAATATTATTTGTTATTATTTTTTAGATTTAATTAAACGTTACATGTCCCGCTGACAGAAATGTGTTCTACAAACATTTTGCTAACGTTCACATTGTTAAAAATGCCAGATTAAAAAAAAAAAAAGATTTACAAAATAAATAAAAATTCATTGGTTATGTGAACATTAATTAAACATTCCATTTTATAATTTTCAAACATTATGGAAATTTTACTGTAACAAGTAGGCCTAACATTAAAAAATGTTAGACGAACATCGAACTAAAACGTTTCAGTGAAAACGCTCAATGCAAAAACGTTTTTGTACTAACGTTGAGAACAGTAAGACTATGTTGTGGTCACAATTAATGGCACCCCTGGTAAATATGATCAAAAATGGCTTTAAAAATTAAATCTGCATTGTTTATCCTTTTGATCTTTCATTCAAAACATTTTCAAAAATCTAACCTTTCATTGAAGTAAAATAATTGAAAGTGGGGGAAAATCACTTTATGAAATAAATGCTTTTCTCCAAAACACACTGGCCATAATTATTGGCTCCCTGTTATTAAATACTTTTTACAACCTCCTTTTGCCAAGATAACAGCTCTGACTTTTCTCCTATAATGCCTGATGAGTTTGGAGAACAACTGACAAGAGATCAGAGACCATTCCTCCATATAGAATCTCTGCAGATCCTTTCTGATTTCCAAGTTCATGTTTGCGCTTCTTCTCTTCAGTTCAGCCCACTCATTTTTTTATAGCGTCAGGTTTTGATTTTTAATCTGTTGATATTTGCTAGAATCCACAATGCCATGTATCTGAACAAGATGTCCAGGACCTCCAGCAAAAAAGTAGGCCCACAACATTAAAGATCCAACGGTATATTAAATTGTACACATGTACTTTTTATTCATGTGTGCACACAAACCCATCTAGTGTGTTTGCTGCCAAAAAGCTATTTTTTTAATTTCATCTGACCATAGAGCCCTGTATTACTGTCAGTGGCTCAAACCTCCGTTACTAACTCTAAAATTACGTTTTGAAATTAGCAACGGAGCCATGGGATTAGATGCGTAAGAAATTAGTCCTACACACAAGAGCGTTTTAATGACAAAAACTTTATCACGTTTTAATGACAAAAACAATGTTTCGAGGTGTGGTAACTGTAGTAGGCTATAAGCGGAATAATTGACTTCAGGCCATTGAATTATTAGAAAAATAATGCACACCCGAGGTGGTAATGCGGTCACGACGCAAAGCGGAGTCAATTACTCCTTACATATAGGCGTAAGGATATGACAAAACGGCGAAATACTACGCACATGGCACCCTTTATCGTGAATATAACACGCGAACCCAAGGCGTCATAAAGTTGACTGGCATCCTTTAGCGTGAATATGAGACGCAGACCCTACCCCACACCTAAACCTACCCATCACAGTGTTATATTGACGATAAAGGGTGCCATGTGCGTAGTATTTCGCCGTTTTGTATGGCGTCACATATGACGCCAAAGGATGAGAATGCGTTACAAGTTTTGGATCGGTAAGATTTTTTAATGTTTTTAAAAGAATTAAGTCTCTTCTGCTCACCAAGGTATTATTTGATTAAAAATACAAAAAACAGTAATATTGTTAAATATTATGACAATTTAAAATTACTGTTTTATATTTTAATATATTTTATATTTTCCTGTGATCAAAGCTGAATTTTCAGCATCATTACTCCAGTCTTTAGTGTCACATGACCCTTCAGAAATCATTTTAATATGCGAACAGCATTTATTTGAAATATAATCTTTTCTAACATTGTACATGTCTTTACTGTAACTTTTGATCAATTTAATTCATCCTTGGTGAAAAAAAGTATTGATTTCTTGGGGTGTTTTACTCATAAACATCATATAGATAGACGCCCTATCGACCGCTACTGCCTTTTGGCGCGGACAAACCGTGGGGCCGCCATCTTAAACCGGTCACCCGTTCCGCTCAGTGTAATCTGTTTGGCAGGTGCAATGAGTTGCCAGCGCATTTAATTAATCATATCTCACTGAATACTGAACTGATTTTCACACAGTTTTTTTTGCTGCAAAGGTCATACACGTAGCTACGATACAGGACACATTGAATATTTTGTTCACAAAATACAACCAATAGTACAGTAATGTTAAATGTTAAACCTTACTTGTAAAAAAGTAATCCCCGAGTGATGGTTCGCCGATTTGAGCAGGAATCTGCTGCACAGTGCCCTGGCATCTACTGCTGCTATGCAACGCAAATAGGAGTATGACCGGTTTAAGATGGCGGCCGCATTTCTTGCGCCACAGCGGCCAATATGGCATCTAGTCTCTATGATATCTATGGTTATACTCATAGATATCATATAGAGACTAAATGCCCTATTGGCCGCTGTGGCGCAAGAAATGCGGCCGCCATCTTAAACTGGTGCAGCATATTCCTACTCAAATCGGCGAACCATCACTCGGGGATTACTTTTCACAAGTAAGATTTAACATTTAACATTACCGTACTATTGGTTGTATTTTGTGAACAAAATATTCAATGTGATTCAATGTGACAACGCGCGCATCCAGGGGGCAAAAAACCGCTATCTGTTATGCCAAGTTCTGTAAAAGAACAATGTAATTAACGTAGATATCGCATTGTTTGTAATTTCTTGTTGACTCAATAATAAACTGCAATTTCAGAGTTGGATCTGTTTGTTTGTTTCATATTAATATAACATTTTGTAAAACGTCCAACTGTTTACGAATCAAAATCCGGAGATACTGTGATGCAAGTATTAATTATCATGTTAGCCTCTATAGAGCCCGAATTTGCTTTTATTTAAGTTAAACTTGTTTACGTTAGGCCTACTTTACGACCTGCAACATATCATGACTGCACACATATAACGTTACTTTACTGTAAATCAAAGATTTGACGATGGATTGTGTGGGAAGTAGTAGCCTACCTCAGACCGTGGCAATTATATTAAAAAACTTACTCTCAGCAATGGTGAGATCTTGCAGGTGTTGTGCCGAATTTTGACCCCCGCCAAATTACTACCCCCCCTAGCATTGGTAGGTTTAGGATTAGTTGTGGGGGAGGGGTTAGGATTAGGGGCGGGGTTAGGATTAGGCAATCAGGTACTGACTTCAACGAGGGGGGTAATAATTTGGCAGGGGGTCGAAATTCGGCACAACACCTGATCCCTACGCAATACCTGACGATCTTTGGATTGTGGATGACAAGTGGCCAGCAATTGTATGGCCTGATATATATAATTATCTAATTCAGACACCAAGTGTGTATACAAGAGAAATGATTCGAGCGAACAAATCCCTTGATGCACAACTACGTGCTATGTGGTCATGTGCAGCTCATCAAATACTTTGATGCTGCACCGGATTTTTGCGTGTTGAGGTCAGATGTGCTCCCTGGTCAAAGGCAAGGCATTAAAGCCAAGCCTTATGATGCCTGGGTGTATGTCCATAAGGGCCTTGGTTACATCCTTACGGCTAACTGCAAATGCATGGCAGGGTACGTCTATCAAAATGTATCTGCCATCAGAACTTTACTCCGGTACCGTACGAAGACCGCGGGTCTTTTGCCCCCTGTCTGCGTGTGCAAGCATTGATGACGTCGCCGAGAAATCCATGTAAAGCCTACATAAAAGCATGTAAACTCATCCACAATTTGTTAGGTATTTATAGTGAAATTTGATTGTTTTATGTCTTCTCGGAAATTGTAAAAAAAGTCATTAACATGTTTAAAATATGATGTAATTTTCGGATCCCCAATGCCACACTTGGTTTTGTACTATATTGTATGCTGTTTGTTACTTCGGTCTTCAATAATAAAAACATAAGGATGTTGTGATTCCATATTGTTTGCTCTTTTCTACCTTTGTTTTCTGTTACAGAGGGATTATATAACAACTAAATTGCAATTATTTCTTCTGATCAAGATTTTCAGAGCAAAAAGAGCTCGAGATCAGAGAACAGTAATAACAAATGTGTTGTCCTACAGCGCCCTCTACTGTTTAGGTAAATGCGTAGCCTACTACTCTGGCTAACCGATGTAACTGTACTGTTGCCTGGGAATTAAATTGTTAAACATTTTATTTTTTTCTTTCTCTTTCACACATGCAATGGAAAAAAAAAACAAAGCACACAAAAGATTTAAACCCACAGTATATTTAAACTCTATCCTCAAAAATCCCTTTTTGATCAGTCTTAATACATCCACATTAATGTAACACAGTAAGTAAGAAATGTCAAACAATACATTAAAACAACAGATACTTAAAAACTAGCTGACCAGACACTGAAAGAGCTCCCAAAAAGGATGCAAGTTTGGTCTTGTTACTTGAATCACAGGGAGAATGTGGCCAAGATAAATCAATACAAAACATTCCTGGAAAAAAATCTAGAGAAAAATCACTTTATCAAAATGGGTAAAATATAAAAAGAAAATGGTTATAAAAATAGTTAGTCAGCCCCCAGTGGAAAAACCTAAGTATAATGGGGAGTGAGTAACTGGTTAGAGATGATGACAGAATCATGTCTTATTATTGCTCTTGTTATACATGATGCTTTAAAATTCATGATATAGTAGAAAGAACCAACCTGAGCACATAATACACCAAAGAAAGAAAGGGATCGCTTGATTCTTGATGCTTCTTTTTTTGTCAATAACACAAATGATTCGTTCATGCAAGACATCAGACCTCCCTTATATCTCTCACCCCCAAAACACCTATGTATCTCACAGCTCAGTGTGAGTCATGGGCCTCTATAATTAGACACGTTAAATATTTTATGAGAGACTGAGAAAAATAGATTGTTTTTTTCCAAGCTTGTCAGACACTGAAAATACCTGCATTTGAGGTTAAAAATACATCAAGCGAGTTGCATTTTTTAAACGTGAAAACGAGTACAAAGAGAAAGTGCAGTGTGAAACTACTTTTAAAACATGAATCTTGACAAATCAGGATTTAACAAAAAACGTGTCAGTTAAATCCTTAAAATTTGGCTACAACATGAAGAAGTAGAGCTGAAGCTTAAGTAGCGAATGTAACGGTACTGATCCTTTAGCCACTGAGATATCTGGAGAAGACCTGATAAAACTTAAACATCTCCAGATCTGCATCTTTCCCCATAAAGTCTGACATTAATATGGGTGAATGAATTACTGACTTTTCAGAAAAACAACGGATCAGGTAAAAAAAATAAAAAAAACGTATAAAAAATACCCCGGCACCAATTGATTGAATCAATTTCACTTGAACTTCATTTAGACATGCTTTATGGTGAATAAGGTTGACATTCTTTAACATTCATTTATGCATTCATTGCTGTTTTGCTACCTCTTGATATGCTAATATCATTTAAATGAATTAATTCTGAAACATGATGCAGGTGTTTGTAATAATCAGCATGTACTGGGCGGAACATATGGACCCACAGCCGACTGAAAGGCAAGTGCCACATTAACGTTCAGAAAGCATTATGAAACAACAGACAATAAAACAAAACCATAAAACAACAATCTCCCACTACAATTTTAAACTTAGTGTTTCTGCTTTTAAATTAAAATCTTAAATTCTACAAATAAAAACTGGAATGAGAGCTGGAATAAGAGCTAGTAACTGCTTCATTGTGTTTCTGCATATGCCATGAAAATGTTTTATTTTTCATTAATTTTCTGGTTATCTAACACCCAAACAGTGCCACTTGAACAATTTGTAAACACCTCATTTTCAATCAAAAGCAGACCGTTTAAATAGCATGATCGTGACCGTATGTATCGTTTTACGACTCTAAATGAGTCTTAACAGACCCAAACAGTTATTTTTTCTCTATTTGTGTTGATAAAAATGGATTTGCTTACTCAATAGAGCTGATATATTAATAAATGTATTTTTTCACAGCATTTTTTCCTTCATAAAAGAAAAAAAAGTGTCAGCTCGACATGTACTGTAAACATGAGGAGTCCATCAGTTTGGGTCAGCAAGCGGGATCGGCTTGGCATTTTTTGTACTGGAGTATATTTACAGCTGACATTTTGTGTTTGAAGCATATAGCAATTCTGATAGGATGCTCATGTCACCACTCTGCCATTTAACTCTTCGGAGATTCAAAATAAGATTTTAACATATTTCTGGTGAACTTTTCCTTCTTCTATGGCAAACAATACACCATTAACACTTTACTCAATGATACACTGCTCTTTCGAGATCAAGAAACTTTTACACTCATTTAGCATTTTAACAAGGTGGTAGTGTTGTGCTTGGACCATAAAACAACCTACGATGGGACATACTTAGGGCTGCAGACTTTTCTTTTTTTTGTAAATCTCGAGGCACTTTTTTGACATTTTCATTCAAATGACCTCAGGATTTGAACATTGCAATGGTCCCCTTGCATATCTGACTAATCAACATCCCAAATGACAGTACATTCTTAGTAATGATGCATCGATAGTGCATGTATGTGATGTCTACGTGACAACATCCAGAGCCCATGTAGTAGTGTTCACGCTATGAGAAAGAAGTGTGTGAAAAGACTGTTAAAAAACTGTTCAGGAGGTGAGGAATTAGAAAATTTCAAAAAAAGGAGTGCCAAACATGTGGCTAATCCCTGGCTGCAGAAAGGGGGTGAATGAGTGTGAACGAGGAAGACAGATGGCAGAGGAATTAAAGACAATGACAGAGAGAGAGCGAGAGAGATGGGAGGGGCAGGTTGGGGGACACAGGCGAGACGCCCTACTAAGGGAAATTGTTCTGTTGCCGGCGTTTGGCAGATCTCAACTTTTCAAAACGCGATTCCATCTCTTCCAGGACCTTAGGGGTGTACCGTACCACCAGCTTCACTGTCCCCTGAGCAGCCTTCAACAGCTCCACAGCTTTCTCATGGTGCTCCCCTTCTACACTCTGAAAGACATGTACTTTAAAAGTTCAATCCCCGTCAGACAAAAGAAATAATTCATCTTTATGAAATGTCATTTAATGCTTAAAATAGCACCAGTCCGTTTTCTTCTTGTTGCAAAAAGTTCAAGATGACGCGATTATAGCTCGACTTCATCCAGAAAGTGTATGGAATAATCAGACTTCAATTTGACAAAGCTCGATCATTCCCATGCATGTAAACATACTTTGTGAGGCATTTCAAATAATATAAGCTATCACAAATCATGCAATGAATCTATTGTTAAAGCCACACAATGTAACTTTTCGCCGCTAATTCAAAACAAAGTCGTAGCTTGATGACGCCTTGATTTCGCGGAATCATGGGAGTTGTTGTCTTCACCTCTACACCCGGTGGAGAATACGATGGACTTGGGCAGAAATCATATTCATTGATGACCACTAATGTATTAAAGATTTATTAACGTTACAAAAGCCGTTGGGAGAGGAACGAGGCCGCTGGAGCGATTGGTAATGAGAGACAAGCGTGACACAGCTCGAGTCGAGAGCAGTGGAGCTTTATTATGCCGCAGACGACGCTTCCGCTTCTTCATGGGGTAACGCAGCGCTGTTTTATCATATACATTTGAGTGTGTTGAAAATTGTTATAATGCTACTCTGTGCGTTCGCTCGGCGGCTACTATATGAGACACTTGTTGCACACTGCAACTGATCTAGATCGATAATAGGCATGCTAAAAATGGTACTTGCGGTAAATCAAGAAAACGAGATTTAAACAAAAAGCCTGTGTTGAGCTGTATAACAATGATTTGTTTTCTGTCGATGAATGTATCCAAACAGTTGCTCAACTGTCTAATAAAACACATAATATATTAAAGCGTCTTTGGTATTTCCATTGTTTCTAAAAAATAAAAACGGAAATTGAGGGCAATGCGGGTATGATGTCACTGATAGACGACGCACAGACCCGGTCCATGTCCTGATTAAAACTAATTATTTCTCTGGATTTAAACATTTGGGATAATGTAAGTACACAAATCAACAAAATATATAACACTGTTCTAGTGGTTTTTGGATATTTTAATCCAAAAATCTTACATAGCGTGGCTTTAAACAGACTTATTAAAAATTACAACATATAAAGCGTTATTGTGGATCATGTGGGTGTGCAAGGCATTAGCTATGTACATACCACTCCATTAACGGAAAGCAGCTGGTCTCCTCTCTTTAGGCCGCCGTGCCGATCAGCGATGCCTCCAGGAATGATACGGGAGATGTAGATGGGTGAGTTTTGTTCCTTCCCACCCATGATGTTAAACCCCAGTCCCTCCTCTGTTTTTGGGAGCTCCACCACACGGGGGTGAGAATGACCCTCACTGGCTGCAAATGCAGCAACTGTAGCCTGGGAACGAAGCGAAGATGGATGTAAATCAACCACTTATGAGTACCATTTTTCTGCATTTTTGTTCAAATGCTGGATTGGTGAACAGAGTTGTTTCAAAAACATTTTTCAAAAGTTCCCCAATTTTTTCAATGGTAGTGAATAAATAAATACATTATATATGCATTATATAGTAAAAACTGCAAATGGCTACATGCCACAAATAAGTTACTCATATATTTTTAGGCCATCAGTGTGGTGTTAAAAGAGGGCATTACAACCAAGCCAATCGGATAATGAGATTGACTGTCTGTCAATGTGTGGATTTAATGGGAGTTACAGAAAAACTTCTGTCCATTCGATTAGGAGGTATTCAGTGTCTTACCTTTGCTGTTGCATTCGCCCTCACCTCTGGGCTGCTATTTATGTCCACTGTTTCATACACATGCTCATATACCTGAAAATAACAGGAAAAATGCTAGAATTTCACCAATACAGTATTGAATAGAACCTCTACGGTCTTCCTCTGATAAACTATCCAGGTAAACAAACACAGATGTACAATTTGAGCCAGATTTCCAGAACCTGAGGCAGTTTCCCAGATCCTTCTCAGTTTAGTTACAAACTAAATTAATTGTGAATCGTAACTCACCCTTAAAAAGCAGTTTAAATGAATCACATTAGTCTGTATCAGATCTTCAGTGGACAGCCACCATTAACAGAGCAACTATGTATTAGACCGGGTGTAATCGGTGACTGGAAAGCCACACCATTAAGAGGCTACAGTATCAAATCAATCTCTTTACATGGCTTGCCTCTTGATGCTTTAGCACGTTAAACCTATATTCCATCTTCCATTAAGGGCCGCTGTTATAAGTCCACACTCATGCCTCAGCATTCAACATGCATGATTATCTGAGAATCAAGCAAGCATTCAGAGGTTCAGTGCAAAGCGTAAATGTTTAAGGGATGAAGCTGTTGAGTTACTAATCAACCACTTTACACGTCAATCACAAATTGTACAGCACATAACTCAAGCACCATCACATGCAACAACCTAAATAAGCATTTCTGGAGAAAACAAAACATGCAAAACAGACCGTTTTGTCCATCCAGAGACTGGGTTTATTAAAACTGTATGCACTGTGTAGATAAGTGAAGGCCCAGGAGCAAGTTAAACTTTCCTGGAGTTTCAGTGAACTAATGATGCATTTTCAAGACTTACACACTCACAAGGGAGGAGAAAAAAAAACTGTTGAGACTATAAAACATGCTAGAACTCATTTTATAAAACTACATTTAGGTGCTTGAACTATAATACACAGTCAGACTCTAATAATTTACAATGTTTTTTTCAAGTAATAAAAAAAAAAAAAGTCATCCACATGATATCAGTAATTGGCCGATATTCATTTTTTGCATTTAATAGTGATGCACCGATATGAACATTTTGGCTGATACCGATAACCGTTATATTGTTTATATAATAATAATAATTACATGTTCTCATTATTTTATATAGCCTATATACAGACTTATTGACCTATATGTTGCACTTGACTGTTTCAATCATATTTCAAGCAATTCACAACTATCATGGTGAACAGTGCACATCTGAAGTATCTCAGCTGAAGGAAATAATACATTATTTATCGGCTTTGATATATCTGCCAAATTTCCTTATGTGGCCGATAACGATGAAAATGAACATATTGGCCGATACCGATATGGTGGCCGATATACAGGTCCTTCTCAAAAAATTAGCATATTGTGATTAAAGTTAATTATTTTCCATAATGTAATGATAAAAATTAAACTTTCATATATGTTAGATTCATTGCACACCAACTGAAATATTTCAGGTCTTTTATTGTTTTAATACTGATGATTTTGGCATACAGCTCATGAAAACCCAAAATTCCTATCTCAAAAAATTAGCATATTTCATCCGACCAATAAAAGAAGTGTTTTTAATACAAAAAAAGACAACCTTCAAATAATTATGTTCAGTTATGCACTCAATACTTGGTCGGGAATCCTTTTGCAGAAATGACTGCTTCAATGCGGTGTGGCATGGAGGCAATCAGCCTGTGGCACTGCTGAGGTGTTATGGAGGCCCAGGATGCTTCGATAGCGGCCTTAACCTCATCCAGAGTGTTGCGTCTTGCGTCTCTCAACTTTCTCTTCACAACATCCCACAGATTCTCTATGGGGTTCAGGTCAGGAGAGTTGGCAGGCCAATTGAGCACAGTAATACCATCGTCAGTAAACCATTTACCAGTGGTTTTGGCACTGTGAGCAGGTGCCAGGTCGTGCTGAAAAATGAAATCATCTCCATAAAGCTTTTCAGCAGATGGAAGCATGAAGTGCTCCCAAATCTCCTGATAGCTAGCTGCATTGACCCTGCCCTTGATAAAACACAGTGGACCAACACCAGCAGCTGACATGGCACCCCAGACCATCACTGACTGTGGGTACTTGACACTGGACTTCAGGCATTTTGGCATTTCCTTCTCCCCAGTCTTCCTCCAGACTCTGGCACCTTGATTTCCGAATGACAAGCAAAATTTGCTTTCATCCGAAAAAAGTACTTTGGACCACTGAGCAACAGTCCAGTGCTGCTTCTCTGTAGCCCAGGTCAGGCGCTTCTGCCGCTGTTTCTGGTTCAAAAGTGGCTTGACCTGGGGAATGCGGCACCTGTAGCCCATTTCCTGCACACGCCTGTGCACGGTGGCTCTGGATGTTTCTACTCCAGACTCAGTCCACTGCTTCCGCAGGTCCCCAAGGTCTGGAATCGGTCCTTCTCCACAATCTTCCTCAGGGTCCGGTCACCTCTTCTCGTTGTGCAGCGTTTTTTGCCACACTTTTTCCTTCCCACAGACTTCCCACTGAGGTGCCTTGATACAGCACTCTGGGAACAGCCTATTTGTGCAGAAATTTCTTTCTGTGTCTTACCCTCTTGCTTGAGGGTGTCGATGATGGCCTTCTGGACAGTAGTCAGGTCGGCAGTCTTACCCATGATTGCGGTGTTGAGTAATGAAACAGGCTGGGAGTTTTTAAAAGCCTCAGGAATCTTTTGCAGGTGTTTAGAGTTAATTAGTTGATTCGGATGATTAGGTTAATAGCTCGTTTAGAGAACCTTTTCATGATATGCAAATTTTTTGAGATAGGAATTTTGGGTTTTCATGAGCTGTATGCCAAAATCATCTGTATTAAAACAATAAAAGACCTGAAATATTTCAGTTGGTGTGCAATGAATCTAAAATATATGAAAGTTTAATTTTTATCATTACATTATGGAAAATAATTAACTTTATCACAATATGCTAATTTTTTGAGAAGTACCTGTATATAGTGCATCCCTTGCATTAAATTGATTAAAAGTGATAGTAATGATACAAAAGATTTGCATTTTAAATATAAATCGTTAAAAACAGTACTTTACATTTCATGTTTAGCAAATCTCAAAATGAGTATCCATTTTTCATACTATCCATTATAATATTAAGCCTAAATTTACAAATTGAAAACAAATATTTTTACTTAGAATAGAATTTTAATATTTGACATTCATCAGTTACCAGGTATAACATGAAAATAATTGTCTTATCTGTGCATCACTACAAATAAATAAGCAGTTGCTTTATGACAATGATATTACTTTGTCGTAACTGAACATACTTAAACATACCCATAACAAAATCACTCTTAGATTGCTACTGAAAACTGAAAATACAGTTTATAAATGGGCAAAATCATTTAAGATGAGTGCCTGTCTTGACTCGTAGACAGTATTAGGGGTATAATGATCCTTATTAACTGATTTTCACAAAGCCTCTTCAAATCTTTCCAAAAATCTTTGCTTCAGAAACCCCTGCTTTATTCTAGGCTTTCACGCAAGGCGTGAACAGCATCTCTGCTGCGAGCATCACTTGTGCAGAGACTTCGGTGAGCACAACAGATGACCAAGCAGCAGGGAGGAGACCAGTTAAGTGCCAACAGTCTTAAGATTCCATACATGGGCAACAGAACACTAGTTTTATGCCCAGTCTGAAACAGACAAATGGATGGATGCTATTTGTGGACCAGAATTCAGAATCGATATCCAGTCCTTCTGCACAACAATAACTAACTACCCATGTACTACACCATTGAGCACTTTGTCATAAGTGATGAGAGCATTTTCATTCATAAGCCGTGTTCTTGGCCAGGAAAAAGGGGGTTGGTGATGAGGATGAAACAACTTCTGTCTGCTCCTTTTTTATTTGCTGGTCTATGTCATTCTTTGGCACCTGGCTCCTTTGGCATCTATTTTTCCAGCGTCATGCACCACGTTCATCACATTTTTAACACAGTGGCTGTTATTCATTAATAATTGTGTAGATATTTTTGTATTTGTGCGCACAAGATAAATTTTCAACAACAACAACAAAAATCTGCCTAATTCACAACATCCATACGCACATGAATTTTGTCACTCTCAGCAAACATGATTCTTTCTAAAGTCACGCTCTCCTCAAAACTATTTCAAACACAATAAAGACCCAGATTACTCATTAGCCAGCTCCCACAAAGAATTTAATTGGTTGTTGGTCGAAGATAGACTGTTGTATTCACTGTTAATTTTCATAAGAAACATTTCCATCTCAAAATTGCCTTCTGTTTTGTTCAAGCATCTTTCTTTTAGTGTAGACAATCATCAGTACAGTACCAGACATGCAATTAAAGGCAACTTCACTTTACCCATAGCAAGAACAAATGCCATAAAAAACACTGTTATGTTTAGAGGTATGAAGGAATGGAATAAACGGCCAAAACATATACTGCTTACTAATAATGTCAACAAATTTAAATTATATGTAAAACAGCATCTATCGAAATAATACATCTGACTGTTTATATTTATTTATATATGTGTGTGAATATGTATGTACATGCACATGTGTAGGTATATTTATGGGGTATGTGTAGAATGTGTTTTTATATTGTGTGTATATTTCATGCCCGTATGAGGGTACATATGTACGTTGATATGTGTATATGTATGTGTATATGTTTGTGTATTTACCTTTTCCATTTATTTGTTGCATTTTTAATGTACATATTTTTCAGGACCCCAGGAAGAATAGCTGCAGCATGGCTGTAGCTAATGGGGATCCTTTCAATAAAACATAAAAAAACATGTGCATATCTGAGTTGTTACTAGGGCTGGATGATTCATCAAAAAATAATCGAAACCGAAATTCAGAGCCTATAACCGACGTAATTTTAACATGTCGTTATTTAATCCTATTAATATTTCCGCCCACTGTGTGTTAATGTACTTTCCCCTTAAAACATATTACCGCGTGTCTAGTCATGTAAATCCACACCGTCCAGTCTGTGACATTGAAGCAACATGAGCCCCTTTCACACAGCGCGTTGATCCCGGGAAATTGTCGGAACAAACACCTTCTGTGTGAACGCAAACATGACCCGTGATCGATGCCGGGTTGGCGACATAGTAAAATTGCCGTGTTCAGTCCCGGTGTTGTGCCGAATTTTGACTCCCTGCCAAATTATTACCCCCCTCGTTGAAATCAGTATCTGATTGCCTAATCCTAACCCCGCCCCTAATCCTAACCCCTCCCCCACAACTAATCTTAAACCTACCATACTAGGGGTTTATAATTTGGCGGAGGTCAGAATTCGGCACCACACCGGAACGCGCGCTGTGTGAACAAAAGCCGTAATCAATGCCGTGTCGTAAGGATGGCGCTTAAGCCGGAATCGTTCGCCAGCGTGAAACGGTACGTAATGCGCTCGTTTATGATCGAATCAGAGGAAAAAAAATGCACAAGCGTGGTTTCTCGAGAGAGAAATCGTAGCTCATAACCAAACTATAGACGCCACTGAGACATGTCACGTGTCTTTACGGGTTGTGTGTGAACGCACTCTCTGATTCCGGATAATCACTGGCAGTGTGAATGAACCAAAGTCAAACGAACCCGGGTCAAATCCCAGGTCACTTTATCCGTGTATTTTCCGGAATCTCTGTGTGAAATAAAGGGAACTCAAACACTGAGTCAACTCAGCAACAGGAGCCGCTTGTACCAAAGAAACACGCGAAAAAAGAGAGAGACTGACAAACGCCCAGCAACAAGTGCCTCCACTCCACAAAGCAGATAACACAAGCATTTACAAATGCTACACAATATGAAAAGGATTAGTTTTTTAGTTTTAAGATGGCAATATTTACAATGATTTATTTTGTTTACAAAAAGAACTATTTTCTACATTTTTAGGAAACTTTGACTAAAACTTAATGACTTTTTTATAAGACGTTTTTATATCAAGCATTGTATGCTTTGTTTGATTCAATTGTTTGAAATATTTAATAAATAAGCATTAAAAGCTATCTGTGTGTTTCCTTATTTTAGAATCACAAAGATAGGATTATGCACTCTTTCATTAGAAAATATAACCGTGAACATATTTACAGTATAAGCCTTGCCAATGACATATGAGAAAGGAAAAAAATTAAAATAATCGTTCAATAATCGTAATCGAGGTAACTTGTTCGATTAATCGCGATTATGATTTTAGCCAAAATCGTCCAGCCCTAGTTGTTACAGAGAAACCTTGTAGCTCAAGCTTTAACAGCTTTCCTTACTCGTATATGATGAAATCCATAAAATTTCATCTTAACATGATTAGAAGGCCACCCAAAGTATGTGAGTACGTGTGGTTTCAGTTGCTCCTACATGTTTTAATAAATTTAAACTAAATCTCAGTAGAAAAGGTGTGAAAGGATTTGTTATGAAAATGTTTGTACGCAGATTTCACAGACAAATTTGTATGTATAGATATAGGAGTGTCAGTGTGACAAGTTAAAAAGTAAAGCCTTGTTGAACCAACTATAAATAAAACAAAGTAAAGACACCATGTTACTGTGTTTGCGTGAGGAATCACTGCATCACTTCTGAATATCACTATTAAAATCCCTAATAAATCATCAAGGGCAACCAAATGGCCTAAAATTAGACTAATCGATGACCGATTAATTGTCGATAATAATTCAATCGATAAAACTTAACCATGGTCGATAAAGCAAGGTCCATCATTAGAGTGCGTAGTTTTAAGGTGCATGTAGCTCATGTGCAAAACACACGGTGCAGACACACGAGAAAAATTTAAGACGGTGCGCCGTAGTAAGATATTCTACAAGACGTGCAATGGATTCAAGGCTAGCCGTTTATTTCGAAACATAAAGGGTCCAAAAAACCTCCAAACAAGTGATTTTACTTAACACAAGAACTACTTGTTTAAATGCCACAATAAAAGTTAAACCTCCAGTGCTGTTTTAGCTGTGTGCTCCCATTCCATGGCACAAAGCAAAGCAGCATGTCGTGTCACTCTGTGATCTACGCATTATTGCCTTATGTTTTGTTTGGGCTTGTTCGAGACCACCTGCTCTAAATAAAGATATGTGATCTACTATGGTTTATTAAGGTTTTCCAAAGTTACAAATAAAAAAAAGTGGCACAAAAGCATCATATGTATACTGTTTACAGGTGCGTCTGCGGTGCTTTTTCATACAAATATTTGGTATAGTTTGGTCCCAAATTGAAACAAATTTGCTTGTTGCATTCTGCTCGTTGAGATCTTTTCAACGATATATGACAAGTCAATCTGTTATGCTTGATGATTTAACAGATCACGTCTAGGGATGCACCGAATGTTCGGCAACCGAAATTATTAAAATGGCCGAATAAGTAAAAAGACAGAATAAATTTGACCGAACAATGACGTTTTTGATGACGCGATCAAATAGTAACCAGAGTAGAGTGAGAGGCACGCGCTTTATAAATACAGCCAACATGCCCCCTTTGAGCAGATAACAAAAGAGAAGCTCAACTGATGCATCTGTGGCAGACGTTATACGTGCAGCACTAAAGCGTCTTTTAACCCTCTGTAGTAGACAAACGCGACGCCGCGTTTTGCTGGATTTTTTTTCACATAGCGGCAAAATAGACTTAAATACTCCCTCATTTATGGTCACTTAAATGCAGACTTAAGAAATATGAAAAAAACTGTTAAATGTCTATTTGTGTCCACTTACAATCGAAACAAAACTGTGCTTTTGTAAAATAAAGAAAATAAACAGGGTGTGCTTTCTGCCCCTCCGTCTACGTTAACTTTTTTTCTGGAGCACGTCTCTAAACGTAAACAAAACTCAGCCAATACTAGAAACATAGGCAAAGGCAATATAGCTTTATAATCATTTAATTGTCTACTTTTAAATGATCTCATTCAAAACGAAAACAAATATTCTCTGTTTATGTAATCTGTATGAAAAGAGAGAGATGTCAGTCGTTCTCATGGCAACTCCTTATCTGCTAATCGCCACGGAGAGCGCGCGCTATATTGAAACCTAAATGATCTGAGGCAATCCATGCAAACCTGTCAACGCCCACGATAAAGTGTATGTGAACTGCAAAAGTAAGCTTATGTCTAGGTCAGTTATTCATTTGTTGTGGGTTCATCCACATTTTTTTTGCACTTTTCAATGCACTTTTTTGGTTACATTCTTTCAGCAGTCAGTTATAGGCCTAACATAAGCTATTTTATTTTTATATTTTATTATTTTAATTTATTTATTTTAAGTTATATTGTGCTTTTGTTTAAATAATATCTGCTGGAATGTTAAAAAACATTCAGTGTTAAATAAATTGTATTTTTGCAATATGATTTTTTTCTCTGAAAAGCAAGACAAATTAGTAAAAAAGCATATTTTTACTATTTAATTAAATGCAATGGTGAAAAAATTGGCAAAATGGAAAAAATGTGAAACAATGCATTCGGTATTCGGCCTTCGGCCAAGGGTTTCATTATTATTCGGCTTCGGCCAAGAATTTTCATTTCGGTGCATCCCTAATCACGTCTTCATTTAAAGGAGTTATTTTTTCACACTATGAAATTAGAGTACTTCTAAATGTCAGCAAATTTAAAAGCACTTGTTAAGTGATGGCCATATTCCCTATACTCACCGTAAATCCAAGCTTCTAAGCTCTAAAACAACACCTATGTTGTGTTGCTTAAAAAAGTGATTGGTAAATAACATGATAACCTCCCCGCTTTGGATTTAAGAGATTAAGGTTAACGATTAATCGATTAATTAATCAATTAATCGTTAATTTAGACATATTACATTAATTTACAATTTAATGTAAATTGACATAATGAGACAGATTTGCTAGGGTCAGAAACAAAAACTTCTATACAGATGAATGAAGCAAAACAGTCCCTACTTCTTACACTCATGGGCTAAAAGATTACATAAGGACTTGATTTCATTTTGAATGCATGAATGTGATGCTGGCACACTTACCTCCCGTACAGCATTGCAGAACTCGCTCTGCAAAACCCTCTGCAGTGCCTGCAGCTTCTGGGGAGGCACTTCCCCTGTTCTCTGGAGCTTGTCCAGCAGCTCAATAGCACGGGATATGTCTGTAGAAGAACATATGCAAAACAGTGAGGGCAAGACCAAGACCATGGACAATCATATGCATCATGCCATCTGGAGATGTTTTGTTTGGCTAAACAACTATGCCTAATAATTAACCGCTTTAAAGGTAATATTTCAGGACTGGAGTATTTCAAAAGGCTACACTGAAATTTTCTTTCCACAAAATCAAATAAGAACTGTTGCCCTGATATGTTTTTTTTTCTTATTATTATATGCGTGTTTTGCATGGACTCAAATTCAAATATCAAATTTCTGTACAGCTAAAATGAATATCCTTTGTTAATCAATCTGAAAAATAATAACTTCTGGTTGGAAGAGATCTATAAATACTCTGCATAGTTCTCAGATTCAGTCACATAACTAACATAAGTCAACGAATGCACCAACTAACTTTGTAGGGACATGTACAGATACGAATATCAAAATAACAATAGAGCTGATTATCATCATAAATCAGCGCTTTTGCTAAACTAACGTTACTAGCCAACGTTAACTCTTCACAATATAAAGCCCCATAAACTGTTAGCATGCCTAAGTATTTCCCTGAAAGACTGTACTAAACCACCAGAAACAATCAAATACTGATGTCTAATACTATTACTCAACACTGACCTGGCATGACCATGCTAACAGTGCTGCTCACAAAAGATTACTACCTCTGACAGCTAGCCTCGTGTTTTTGCTTTCATTGAACGTAAACACGCGCTTTACGACAATGAAAAAAATTGTTCATACTTCAAATTTGATACGTTTTCGTATACGTCGCGGTGTTTATTGAATATTATGAATGATTTGATACAATGAATGGGAGCTAACGTTAGCTCGCTGTCGTCCACTGCACTAATCCATTTCATGGAGTGACAGCGGGATGTTTAGAGCAAAAGGCGTGATTTACTCAACCTCCTGAGCATTACATTCAACAGAAAGTGTTTCAGCGAGCGGCTTACCTCTTTCCAGACGCACAGGTTCTCCTAAAGAGGCCATTTTAGCCCTGGTTATTGAGTTTGCGTTTGGCGAAAGCTCCAGACTCACTGCTCCGCTTATGTGTTTGTTGCTGTTAGCTAGCTAGCTGCTCAGTTTAAGCGCTGTGGCTAATGCAAAGAGATTAGAGGACGAGTCAAGCGCATCATACCTGCGTTGCTTCTGTGCAGACACTTTGCATACCACAACAAACAATATTTCATTATGAGCAGCCCAAGAAAAATGCTTATATTATATATTAGAATGATGTAATATATTTGAGTAATAAAAAATATAATTACAGTTTAAGAATACTGTTTGGCAAGCTTCTATACAGAGGTGCAATTACAGCAGGGAATCAGGTTTGGTTTATAGGCTATGTTATTATTGTTAGCCTACTATATTAACACACATTTTCATGCAAATACTATTTTAATTAATCACATTCATTTGGATTTAAAATCAGTCTAATTTGATACCAGTGCTGGGTAGATTACTTACAAATTGAAGTCATTTATTGATTACATAACAAAAATTGTAGCAACGTAACATTGTGCATTTTATGCAGGCTAGCTCCATGTATTCTGTAGTCATGTATTCTTCTGACTACTTTTTGATTGCTTTTTAGATTACTTTTTACCTAACTCATTTATCACATTGACTTGAATAGGACAATCTTGTACCATATTGATATAACAATACAAAGAGAAAGAAAATATATCCCACTTTTTTATCAACATCATCAAGCATTAAATAATAGGTCAGGGTTTCCCAGACTGTGTTTTTTGAGTTTAATGAAAATCTAGTAAGTAATTAAAACATATAATATAAAAATAGTAATTTTAAAATATAAATAATAAAAATAAAACATTTACTGAAAAAAAGATTTAAAAACATATTTGTTTACTCGCATGTTATGTGACCATAAACCAACATCAGAGAACCGTGAACATAATTTTATTATTATTATTATATTAACTTAATTTCTTTATTGACCTAACTTATTAACTTAAAATCTAAGGGCTTAGGCCTTCTTCAAGTAAATATATTAGGGCAAAGAGGTTCAGCTGACAAAAAAGTTAGGGAATCCCTGCATTAATATGAAATGATGTGAATTTGTACATTTTAACCTGTTTGAAAGGAAAAAGCCTTCCAAAGACAGTCATACATGGTTAAATGAGTCACTGTCACTGAGTGTTAATTCAAATAATAATTGTGTTTGTCAGAAGTTGAGATATGCAATGTTGAGAAAAGATTTGTCAAAAGTGAAAAGATTTCTGTATACCCAGTGATCAAAGGAGAGATCTAGTGTTTTTATGCTCAGTTTTCAGTGATCGGCTCATAGCGGCCGGTTCGTCAGTGCAAAATGTACAAACCTGGAAGACCTTTTGAATGTAGAATAGCCTAAGCAGTAGACTATTATAAAAAGTAGAATTAAGATATAACAAAGAAGTAGAATCAATTAATTTAATAATCTTCAGCCATTAATTGTAATCAATAGAAAAGTAGGCCTAACTGTATAGTCTGATTACAAGTATTTTAAAAAGTAATATAATCTAATTACAAGTACTTAATTTTTGGACTCTGATTACGTAAACCAGATTACATGTAGTCAGTTATACAGCATTGTTTGATACCACAAAGTAAGACTGATTACCCCTAACTAACTGCTAGATGGTCATCTGTCTTAAGACACTGTCTAAATATAATGGCTATGTTCGTGCAACTGGCCCCTGGTTACCAGAACTGTGCCATGCAACAAAATAATGATCTACTATATATTTTTTTATGGCCAACAGCCGTTTTTGTCATTTGTGTCAGGACATCTGCATAACCAGGATAATTTGCTTTATATATTAAAACCACAGGGTTTCATAGTTTATTATACATAACAAATGTACAGATAAATAAGAGAAAACATTTCATTTGAATTTCTTTTATTTAAAAATAAACTTTTTTAAATTAAAGAACACCATTTAAAGAAGACTAATCTACACATATGTGCCTTGAAATATACAATCCTAAGAACACACTTTTATAACCAAACTACACACTGAAAATAATATTTTTACTGTAATTATTTGACTTAATTCTGCAATTATTTTATAATATTTTCATTAGATTCATTTGATTAGTTTTTTACTCCTTCCATATTCTCATATTTTATCAAAGCCACAAAACAAACTGGACTGGCTTGTTAAAACAGTGATTCAAGGGGTTTAGTTGCTGGTATTGTAGAAAGGGAAAAAGAGAATAGAGTGGCCTACTTCTGTTGCAAATGGGACAGGGCCCTGCTGGGTCTTACCAAGGACTACTTTGAACTGGGGAAAATCTGAGCCTCACAAAAATAACTCAATCATGCAAATTCTTTCTCGGGTAAAATGCACCAGGATAATTTTGTATTGTCTCCTTATCTATTCCATTCACCATTGCTGTATATGTTGCATTTTGCAGTAAAAGAGCTCATACTATATTTTTATATATTTGTTCTAATAATGCAATAATGAGAGCTATTATTTATTTCAATACCAAACTCATTTTTGACTGTGGGAGACCTGAAAATGGTTTGTTTGCTGAGAAAGGATTCACCCATGATCAGGCATTTTGACTTTCTGCATGAGCATAATTTCTTTATTGCCCTGTCCACATACTTATGATGCAGTGAGATACTTACCATAAACTGATGAAACTCCATGTCGCCCCTTATCTGTGGCAGTGTATCGGTATCAGACAGTTTCTGTTTAGTTGTCGGATAACAGCCTTTGAAGGAAAGCAGGTTTGTGTATAGGTCTGTGTTCAGGTGTATCAGTTATCACATAGAGTGCATTGGAGTGTTGACTCCATTGATCTATCTTTCAGACAAAAGAAAATCCTAATCTCTTAGTGCTAGCGATGAAGGCCTGTACTCACTGACTGGACAACATTACATGAGGGACTGGTTTCAATAGAATTTACATGCCAAGTTTAGAATAAGTCTTACCTGAGAACTCTCTGGACTATTTGTTCTTCCGTGGAAGAGAGTCAAAACTACATTGCATATGTGTTCATCTGCATTTGCAAAATTCTTCAATGCAAAATTTTAAACTAGCATTTCATCTGCTCAATTATACTGATATATATGATGAGAAGATATAAATCTAAAATAAAATTTTAACCCTTCTGAAATCATTTGAATGTAGGATCCAATGTATGTTCGTTGCCAGAGAATATGTTCTCACCAAACTTGTGCCAAATTTAGACCTGCAAAGCGAGAGCTCAAACTTTATTGACATTGCTTTTGTTTTTCAGTTGCCTATAGTAATTTTATTTCTTCAAATATTTCAATTTAATATTGCAAACAACTTCACAACATACAAAATGAATTATATTAATCCAGAACACATGTCAATGAATAAATTTTTTATATATTTTATATATACTTTTTTCATCTTGTGGGGATAAAAAAATAAACAGCAAAGCTTTGACAACAGCACCTTGACATAGTATGTATTTCCAACATTACCTTGAGAAGTTGAGGATAGTAAACAGATAGAGTACTGAGAGGAGGAAATCCTGTTACGGTTGAGAATGTAAACGGAATGTTTTGGTCGGAAATCTTTTCCTTGTTTTCCCAAAGTGGACAGTTTCTGAATTCACAATTGAAGCAGCATGCAAGTTTTTTTTCTTTTCGTTTTTTCTTTTCTTTTCTTGAATGTAATTCTTCCTTACCCCCTCCTCTCCTCATCTCTCAAAATCTTGGCAACGTAAAAAACACAATGTCTCGAGGAATGTGATATAGTAATTTGAACTGGGCGCAAATGACTGATCAGATCTTTTTTTAATTGTTTACAAGGTCATGAATATGTTCAATAAATAGACTGTAGTATCACTTTAACTGTATAAACTTCATCTTTTTTACATGCAGTCCATAAAATTTTCATCTGACGGAATAATTTACCCTGTTATGTATATATACAAATAGATATTTTCTCTTTTCTCTCTCTTTTTTAGAACTCTCGATAAAATCTATACATTGTGTACACTATCTGCCTCTTTTAATGGTCAATGTGCATACACACGAAGTGTCTATCCGTATAAACCGCCAGCCGATCTTCCTTTTGCTATCCATGGTAAGGGCACGCACGTAAGACTGGGTTGTCCGGCATTGCGAGTTATAGTGCCGCTTGTCTATTCCTCGGCAGCCCTCCTTTGTGTACCCCAAGGGGTTGCATTTGGTCTCGTAAAAGTATTGCTTCAGCTGACCGTTAGTCACAGGGACCTTCTCCAGGACAGTGACTGTCTGTCCCGACATGTCTATGGCCGTCTTTTTGTCCACAGCCGTCACCCACTGGCTAATACTGTCACAAACGCTGAGTTCCCCTCGCCGTGCGGGGTCCGAGTGCCGCCGCACGCGCATCGACATGTTGGCGGCATCCAGGTAGTTTTTGTATTCCTCCAAGAGAAAGAGTAACGGCGGCTCCAAAGGCACTTGGTTGCTGATCATCACCCGCGAGGCATACAGGTCAACGTCCTTCGAGTCTGCCGTGGCTGCGGGACCGCCCCCCCCTTTGCCTTGGTCGGCCCCGGGACCCAGTTGCTGCGTCGCCTCCCCTTCCCCCTCAAGCAACTCCTCAATCACCTGCTCGAAAGTGTCCGTGAGCGAGGGCAGCCCGCCCCCACTCTGTGGAGTCCCGTGGCCTCGGCTGCCTGAGGTGACAGCAGCAGCGGAGGCGGCAGCGGCGTCCAGGTAGCTCTCGGCCCAATGGCCCCCCTGCAGGCCCGGGATCTCTCTCACGGGCGCAGCTCTCATGCAACTGATGTATGAAATAACCATAGTAACAAACAGGATGGTCATCACTCTTCTAACCTGTTGGAACTGGAGACAGCAAAAGGGGAAAGACAAGAGGGATGGGGGAGTGAAAAAGGGGAGGGAGGAAGAGAAAACACAACGTAAAGAAACCATTTTCATTCAAGATACTGCATATAACATTACGTGAAACACTTCTCCCCTAATCAAAGAAAAATGAATAGTCTTGTGTGGTTATTGTGGACAATGAAACTGAGATCGCAAATAATTTCCGTAACGCATGTACAAAGCGTGACACAAACACAACATGCCAACTTGTTATTTCTTTAATTCATTTTTAGTTACTGGCCCATGGGAGTGCAACTAACACTGCACATTTTCTCCATCCCCACTCACACACCTGCACTTTGGCGGCCCCCTTCCCCCTTAGCAGCAAATGCAGCAGGCTAAATTCAGAGACCCTGGAGTATCATTAGGAGGACACCAGAGAACTGCTCCCACTCTCCTCCGTCTCTCTCTTCCCCTTCCCTTCCTCCTCCTCCACTCTTCCCTTAGAGGTGTGTGAACTGCTTGTGCGACTTTCAGACGGAGCAGATATAGGTGACATGTCAAAGCCCACCAAAAAAATGACAGAACAGTGTCTATCATCAAAGTTTGCATGAGTAATCCAATGCTGAAATAATTGTATTTTAAAATGTGATATTATTACAATTATATATTTGTATTATCAAATAATATAATTGTCTTATTATTATTATCATCATTATTTATTATATTTATTATTATAAAAGTCAAGTCAAGGATGAACAATACATACTGCTTAAATGTAAAACAAACATCTAAACTTCTCTGGAATTAACTGAGCAAGAAGAACAAGCCTGCACACTACGATGCCAAACAGATGATTATCTTTCCAAATAAGAGTTAAACACTGAAACGGAGAGACAAAGGAACAGAGAGAGATATGGAAAGACACTGTAAGAAATCAGAGAGAGATTTGAAATCAAGTGATCAGGGAACGAGACGGAGATAAGGAGAAAAGATGCCAGTCATTCATTCAATCTTTCAAACCTACAAACAAACTGCCGTTTTTTAGTCAATGGAATTTTTTTTCCTGGCAACAAAATCAATGCAAATAAATTACAATTCTAGGAAACCTATTTGATTCCTCATCTCTCTCATTTCCTCTCTGCAGCTTTCTCTTACCTCTCTGAAGTCCCTCTATGAGTCGCTGTGATTCATTGCATCCAACGGCATCCCGACACATACGAACAGACAGGGGGACATGCATACACAACAACAAAAAAAAGATACCCATTACTCGCACTTTCCTAAGGAGAAGGAGGAGAGGTAGGGCTGGGGTAAGGGGGGTGGAGGGGGGTGCATTTAAAAATATCCAGCACCGCAGCAAGGCTTCGCCAGTTCTCTGCGTGCTGTCCTCCCGATGCCCCACGCAGCCTCAGGAAGAGGCAGAGGGAGGATCCGCTCCCAGAGCAAAAGGCAGTACGGGCCAGCAGGAGACAAGGAGGGACACGCCCTGTCTAAAAGGCATTTTGTTTCATTCTTAATTGGTGTCTGGGGCCACGGCTGCGATTTGCTAGCGCAGAGATGACTGCCATGGAGATGTGCTATCTATAAATAGGCCGGTTGGGAGTCCCACAGTCTCGATTCAGAATATCACAGCCCTCTACTTAATGAGCTCAAAGTCCCCTCGCTCAGTGACGTTGCAGTCCACGAGGGGCGCGTGTGTGCGTCAATGTGTGTGTGTTTAGCTAGGGAGATGAGATGGGAGCATCTTTAATCTCTCCTCTCAAATGGTCAAAAACACGCATGGAAAAACCCAGACCCGAGGATACAGCTGTGGAGGACAGATCAATCTTAATCAAATCAGGCAGCACGCAAAATGTGTGTACAAGCTGCTTCTGCAGGCACGAAAAGATACTTCAGTCAGTCAGCTTTCCCCGTAATGGAAAAAGCTTCTTACATTGTCAGCAATTACCTCTGCTAAATATAGCGAAGAATTTAAAGTGCCTGCCTGAGGATTATTCAATGATTCTGTCTTATTTCATTCCTCCAGATGTGGGATATATATATTGCGGAGGCTTCTGAATGAAATACCAGCATCAGTCATGCTGACACCCAAATCCCTTCTGTCGCCTACCTAACAGCAGGTGGAGTACCAATGTCATCTCTCAACCAAATCCAACTGGTAATAGATCACCTCAATAAATATATTACAGAGCTACTTGGCTTGCAGTATCATGTAAAAGGTCAGTTATTGTTGATTACTGAACTTCGAAAAGCTGACTAAATACTATATTTCCCTCCTAATTAGACCAGCGCATCGTGTGTAGTTGTGTGGCAGGGGGTGGAGGCCAAGAACACAACAACCCTGATGACGTCTCTCTCTGGTCTCAAATGGGGATGAGAGGAAAAGGGCGGTGGGGCTAGAAGGAGTGGTGCTAGGGGGCAGTGCCACTCATAAGCTCGCAATTGCTTTCCATTTCCCTCTGGGGTCCGTTCTCACCAGGAACAACACACGATTTTATTTCTAACTCTGCTATTTCCTGTTTCCATCAAGAGAATCAATATGGATTACACTCTCAATCAACTTCCTGTTAAAACGTAATCTAGACGATGAATCACTTTATTGCTCTGGGATTGAGTTGGCAATAACCGAGACCTTCTGTCTCATTCAAAGCAGCGAGGGAAGACAAGATAACCTCGATGGACATGTTTGTTCTGCTTTAATATGTATTTGAACTGCGTATGATAATGAAATATCAATATCCTGTCATCGTATGTAACGATGTGCAAACATGAAGTGTGTTTGTGTATAGAGAGAGTACAGGTGGTTTTGATGGGTCACAGAAAGAGAGTGGTTATGTGGTAGTAGCTATCACAAAAAAAGAAAAGAATCTAGTCACGGTTTCAGGTGTTTAAATGTCTAAAATGAAGGAGATGACTTTCATGGTTGATGCTGAGATAATCTGTTAGACTGTCATGTAAACAAAGCTGCTAATTCATGCTATTCGAGTCCCATTTGTTGGACCTTTGAAGCCAGATTCATTATGAGGCATTGAAAATACTACAAACAAAGTTCCATCAATCTCTTCCATCAAAGCTCTTATGAGAAATCATCCAGCCTGCAGTGATCTTTCAAGCTCTCTATCTACAAAGTAATATTGATGAAATACTTCATCCACACAGCTGTATTTGATCCTTGTGGTCAGGGCTTATAGGAGCATGTTCAAACACCTTTCACAGTAAAACATGATTGTACTTTAATTGGGCATGAGTGGCAGCTCTATAGTTTTGGCAAAAGTCTACATGCACCTGCTCAATTGTTTGGAGAGGGGCAGGTAGAACAGGATAGATTGGTTAACATAATCCTGATTCCCCCACAACTTTATTTGCTTAAATCTCCATGCTATAGAAGGATTAGGAGAGAAAAGCACTCATGACAGATGTATAAGAATCTTCCAACTTAAAAGTATTGTGGTAACAGACACTTTTTTTGTGGGTCTTAGCACTCTAAAGGAAAATAGAAAAAAAGAAGAAGCATTCACTCCTTGGGGCAAGATCCTTAACAATGCATGATTAAATATTTGAAAAGAACAAAGGTTAGGGGAAAATGCTTGTAGCACAAGAAAATATTTTAGATTGCTTTGGTGTACTTGTTTCAATGAACTGTAGCGTGCATCACCTAAGCTCACACAGGTGTCTCAGCTGTTAATTATTATTCTGACTTTGAGAACACAATAAAATGTGAAACTCATAACAGTTACAATCTGGCATTAGTTGTTAACACAAAAAGGGACAACTGTGAAATAACTCAACTTATCTGTGGTGAAATATTTGTTTTCAAATTTAAGGTTTTTCAAAGAGTTTGAGTTGTAGCTGATTTAAAGGGGTGGTTCAGGATTTTGGACATCGGACCTCACTTCCAAGTTAGACTGGGTGTTATTTATCAGTGGAGACAGTAATCAAAAATTTTCATTCAGTGCTTCCAGTTGCATAGTTCGCTGGTGTTAGGCTAACGCAAGTCAACGGTATCTGCTAGCCTGCAATTAAAAACAGTTTTACCCACTCCACAGAACACCAAAAGCAAATAAATTATAACGCCAGACTATCGATGTAAATGTCTGTTGAGAGAATAATGTTAGAAATCAAACTACCCTTTCATCGCATTGCAATAGTTAGACTTTGTTCCCTGTATTTATTAGCACAGTCTACAGCAGCAGCGGAGTGATATTAAGTTACCTAGGCAACCGAGAGAGCCGGTCCACATGACAATCACGCAAGTGTATAGAGTGCCGAAGATGACGTCACTTTAGCCCCTTTCACACAGAGATTCCGGAATATACACGGATAAAGTGACCCGGGATTTGACCCGGGTTCATTTGATTTTGGTTCATTCACACTGCCAGTGATTTTCCGGAATCAAGAGAGTGCATTCACACACAACCCGTAAAAATCCTGTAAAGACACGTGACATCGATGTGACATGTAATGTCTCAGAAGCGTTTATAGTTTGCTTATGAGTGGCGATTCTCTCTCGAGAAACCACGCTTGAACATTTTTATCTCTGATTCGAGCATAAACTAGTGCATTACGTACCGTTTCACTAGCCTGCTTTCACTTCACTTCAGCGTCATCATTATGACACGGCATTGATTACGGCTTTTGTTCACACAGCGCGCGTTCCGGGACTGATCCCGGCAATGTTACTAGGTCCCCAACCCGGCATCGATCCCGGCATCAATCCCGGGTCGTGTTTGCGTTCACACAGAAGGCGTTCTGGCAATTTCCCGGCAATTTCCCGGGATCGGCGCGCTGTGTAAAAGGGGCTTTTGTAGGACAACTCGGAAGTTAGCGGTGCATGGGTTCCCTCGATCGAAAAGCTATGCATTTTCCCCATAGACTTTTGGAAGATCTGTGTTCAACAAAGAGTTGTGACCCTTACACCTTGAGTCTATCAAGATAATCTTTACAAGTTAATCCAAAATTTATACATTTTGAAGCCTATATAAAGTTTAAAAAACCACAAGCAGACACAATAAAGTAAAAAAAAAAAAACACAAGCAGGTTACAACTGGTGTGTTTTATCTCATAGATCAAAACGTAAAAATATTTAGAGGCTTTGTTAACCACAGACCTTATTTCAGGCGATTTAGCAAAAACCCATTCAAAAAACCCAAAGACTTTAGGGCGAGGGAACCGGAAGTGCTAAAATGCTAACTCACTTCCGCGTTTTGGCCTACAAAGTGACGTCATAACTTCGGCACTCTATTTACCTGCCGCTGACACTCATCACTACAGAAGCAGAGTATATCACCATGTTGCCAATTCCTTCGTTTACAATCGAATATTTCAATATCGTTGTTCAAGGCTAATACTAGCTAGCTAGACGTCCCGACTGTAGTGCGCTTCTGTTCTGTGTTTTCTTTTCGGTGCAGTACCCGGAGCAAAGTAAAATTCCGCCGCTGCTGAGAAAATAGTTCCTGTTAATGTAATGCGATCATTGAGATGCAAGAGTAGTTTGATTTCTAACATTATTCTCTAAACAGACATTTAGACATCGCGCTAGCCTAGCACCGAAGAACTATGCAACTGGAAGGACTGGATGAAAATTTTTGAAATCTGCCTCCACTGATAAATAACACCCAGGCTAACTTGGAAATAATCTGATGTCCAAAATCCTGAACCACCCCTTTAAGTATGTCAAGGCCTCTATCTTGACCCACCCCTAATCCTACCCATCTCCACCCCTTGGATCTTGATCCGACTCCTCCCCATCGATCTCATGTACTGCATTGAGGTGCTACTGGAGAGTTCACATCAATAATGTGATATGGGGTGGGGGTCTTAGTCAAATATATATTTCCATTACAAGATATACAGCTTTAAACAGTGTTTTATCATCACCTCACCAGTGATAAAAGTTAGATTGCAATTAGAGCGCGTATTTTCACCTGCACTTTCACCGGAAGTCGCTTTTGCTAGAAAAGGTAGCCATGACAACAAAACGTTGCGCAAGCGCAATACAATCAGTTACGGGCGGTAAGTAGAAAAGCAAGTCACTAGGCTTGTTCGACTTGAACCGGCGCTGCACAAACCGATCGGTTGATGACATCAAAGTACCGCGAGAGCGATTCAAAAGCATAAGGAGCCGTCTGCTCTCTAATCGCTCTCGCGGTACTTTGATGTCATCAACCGATCGGTCTGTGCAGCGCCAGTTCAAGTCGAACAAGCCTACTATATATCACTTCTTTAGCCTATAGATTTACATATTCACAGATATATCACAATAAATGTTTTATTAAAAAGTTTTTATTGACGTTTAGCTAACTGTACTAGCGGCACGTTTAGTTGCGTAAAACGAACCTCAACAGATTATTACACCCATTGGCTAAAACTAAATAGGGCCTAGGCTATTATACACAGAACAGTTGAAATTCCTTTAAAAGCCCTTTAAAATACAGAACCCCATTGAAAGACAATGTAATTCGCTCGATTGTAAATGTGTCTCTAAAGCTGAAAGGGAGAAGACAAAGACAAATTAAACATTAGTGCTGTAATAATTTATGTATAAGTTTCGTCTTTTCTCGTAACAGGAGTAAGGGCAACGCATTGGCGAACAGGATCCGCGAGGGAAATATCATCTAAGATTTGCCATTATATAGTAGAGTTTGAGTTTTTTCCGGGAACTTTCAAAGGGGGAATTGAAAATATATCCAAGTACACATACTTCTCAAGCCGCGATGGTGCTGGAAGCACAAACTTTGTCACATTACAGTTTCTAAACTTGAAAAGTGGTATCAGAGAGAGGATTCTCTTAAAACATCGACATCCACTCAATCCATCCTTTACTTGTTAATAGGCTTTACAACACTTCTGCACTAGATGGCGCATTCGTCTACACAAAGCTCATTTGAAGTGAAGGCAAGAAGATTAGCATAGCATGAGAAACATCTTTCTCTTTCTGTGACATAAACATATACGCGCACACAAAGAGAACGCAGATTAATGAGGCTACCAGATAGCTATAAGAATAAATGTGCATGTTTTCTTTGCTGCAGCCTATATTATCTATATGCTTTTCATCTAAAACAAATTACAAACAGAATAGTGTGTGTATATAAGCATCATAAATTACAACACGCATTAGAGTCAATTAGGATTTGGATAAAATGTTTGAAAATCAACTTAAGTGTAATTTTGTTCAAGCAGTGTTGTCCAGTTAGCATCCAAAAAGCAGTCTAGAACTATAATTTATTTGTTAGTTTTTAATTCAAAAACTTAATGTTTGCTTTGGGAGTTCATCTGTTCCTACACGGTAAACCTAAACGATGATCTCAAGTTTCATGTTCTTCCAAGTCTCATTGAATTCACCAAACGCATTTATTCTCTGAACGTTCTTATACACAGCCTAGTTTTCGCTTAAACTGTCTAAACAATCTGTCCTTATGAATAAATAGCCTATGTTATGCAGTTTGGTGAAACTTTAATACGCCTTTAATTCCTACGTAAAACAGGATATCAGTAAAGCTAACTAATAAACAGTTGAACAGATAAAAGCTACAAGGATAAACAGCTAATAGCCCTGTATAATAAGCAAAAAAAACTTATTGGTTTTACTGACCCCTATGAGAAATTCAATCAACATAATAACGCCGTATCGTGTTAATGAACGCGAGGATACCGTTTCATGTTGCCGCTGCATGATCCAACACTTGATTACTTTTTCCTAACTCCCTTTCTCAATTCAGACGCAGCCAGTACAAAACCTGCATTTCTCACTCTTTTCCGCACAAAAAACAAAACAAAAAAACAAACAAAAAAAAACATACCTTTACTGTCCAGTCGTAAAGGAGACCATTCAGGAGGATAGTGTCATCTGGGATGTTTTGGATAAGCCCTCCGCGTAACTAGTTTACGATATTCACCCGCTCTTCGCCAAGCAGCAGCTGCAAGTAGTCTCTTCAGCTTTTGAGCAAATAGATTAAATTATTGATAGTGGAAATTGCATGGTTGAGGTAATGGACTCCCATGACTGAGCGGATCCTTTGGAGTTGGGTTGAAGCAATTGGATGGCATGGTGAGCGCTCGCGGTGTAGTGCGCATTGAGAGAGCTCTCCAGCTTGAAATGACGGCTTCATTCCTCGCGACTACAGTAACTAACTACTGCCGTGACGTTGCAACATGTGACTCCAGCGAGAGCGCGACCGAGCGCCAACCGAGTGAGACACTTATGCCTAACAAATAACCGGAAAGAATGTTATTGTGGCGTTTGGCCAAAGAGCAGCATATGACATAAACCTTTATAATTCCTGGTATACGGGTTAATTCAACCGAAGCAGGAACCCATAATTCCTGAACATATTGAGCCTGAAAATGTTTTGTTTTTCTGTTTGTTTTTGAAGTCATCGCTTTCTTCTCTTAAACGGTCCTTCAACTGATAATTGATCAATCAACAATCAATGTGGGTTTTTGATATTTGTCCCCATTCTTTTCTTTTCTTTTCTTTTCGTCTCTCTCTCTCTCTCTCTCTCTCTCTCTCTCTCTCTCTCTCTCTCTCTCTCTCTCTCTCTCTCTCTCTCTCTCTCTCTCTCTCTCTCTCTCTCTCTCTCTCTCTGTGTATGTATGTATGTATATATATATATATATATATATATATATATATATATATATATATATAATGATTCCTTTGTATGCTGATACAGAGTAGGCTAGTGTTTTGTTTCAGACATCAGAAATTGGCCACAGGTGAACACCTGAAATCTTTGTAGTTTTAGCTTAATTCGTAAAACCTGTACAATAATCATTTATGGTTTAAAGTTATTACATTTGCTGTTCTCAATTAAAAAGATGGTTTTAAGTTATTGCGTTTGCTATCTAAATCTCATCAGTTAATTGCACTTTCAATTCATTGGCTTTGCTGCCACCAAATGCTGCAACAGCTTCCTAATGGACAGCCGTTAGGTTAATATGAAACACCTTTATGCGATCTGCTGAAATTGATATTTGCAATTGTGACTCCACAAAGGTAGCTTCAAAGTAAAGAGCTCATTCCTTGTCCCCGCCACATCAAGGATCTATTATTCCCTGGCCATCTTTGTATGTGATATTTTAAACTATTGTCAGTTTGAGCCCCTCTGTCTGCCAATGGAGCTTATGTGCCAGATGTTGGACTGCTTTTAAAACTATTCATTGTTCTTCCAGTGTCAGTTATATTCCTCCAATAATGGGAGCGCTTTGTTTGATATTTGTAAGGTAAATGGTCAAAGATGTTTAGACTAATAGCAGGGTGATATAATTTTGCTCTTCAACTTCAACTTTGCCATTTATTCTATGTAGAATTTAAAATGACCTTCCAGGGAGAGTTTAGGGAAAGCATTCTTTGCTCTTTCACCCAATGCTGAACCACATCATTAGCCCCATACTTTCACCAAGACTCTGAGCTCCAAGTGCTTTTGGATCTCATCCAATGGAAGATTTATATTGATGAGTTTCGTGTATAGTGATGATGATTTTTCGCTGCATAAGGTAATGAGGTGGAGCGGTTTCAAACCTAGCTGTTCCCAGCATGAGAGTGGATGCTAACACCTGCCTCCTCTCACATACATACACACAAAACTCCCTCTTTCTCTTTCTTTCTCTCATTCTCATCTTCCATGATTTTGCACTGGTAAACTTACATACTTTCACAAATATACCCTCTCCTTCACTCCTTTTGACATATTCATGCTTACAGCTCCCTTCCTCTCTCCTATAGGGACAAGCCAAGATGAATATAATTCATCCCATAGGTTCACAGGAGGAGAGGGCAAACCCTGGATGACAAAGAGTTGCATCAGCAATTACTGAGCGACATGACTCCAAGAGAGGTAAAACACACACACACACACACACACACACACACACACACACACACACACACACACACACACACACACACACACACACACACACACACACACACTCATGTACACTCTCACACTGTGCATTAGGGCTGTTCCAGCTAGGTAATCCATAAATAAATCACTCTGCTTCTCATTAGGAGCACAAAAACAACATGGATCAGAACTGCACATACAGCACAAAGTTGACACCACCACCACAGAAAGAACTATGATAACCACAAAGTGGACATATGGACTAATGAGAATACAGCAAGTGATGAACTGTGGGAAGACCTTGACTTTCATTCGCTGCAACTTTGTGAAAACTTTAGGATCCATAAAAATATTGACAAAACACACAGTGTGGGCATTATAGCTGAAAGGTTGGTTGAAACTTGATGATCAGGATCGACATGTTCAAAGTGTTGAATGTTGAGAGAGTCGGAGCGGCGTCAGAAGCGATGGCCGTGTCTCTATCCAATAGGTCGGGTCGCTAATGACGTCACCTCAGCTTTCTCAAAATCTCTCCCTCTGTTGTCTTGTGTGCTGTCTTGACCCATCGTAGCATATTCCATCCTGGAACAGGTCTTCCACATAATGGCAAAATAGGATTCTTAAGTCGCATTGTGAGACCTAATGAAGGTGATCGGTGTCTAATACAAACCTGAAATGGTGGAATAGTTTACGCTATTTCAGGGCAAGATAAAACTTTTAGAGTATCAAAAATAGTTGTAAAAACAGAGGTGATGGCTTCTTCATAAGTCACTTTGAGAAAAAAAAGAGTTTTGAGCCACTGTAGAAACTTAGAAAACTAGACCAGATATTAGTGTGACAGGACAATAAAGTTTATAACATTCATCACAGAGCACAGGAAAGTGAACAATGCCCTTTTTGACCATCAGCACTGCAATGAAAAACAAAAATCACAAAATGTTTGTCAGCATGGCACCAGTTTTCAAACAGAAATACACTTTCAAAAATAAACGTTCTTTACATTGTTGAATTAATAACCTTTAACATTCATCTTTTCATTGCACAAAAAGTTCTTTAAAGTGGTTCTTTTTGCAATTTCTATGGCAGGTTCTATATGGCATCGCTGCGAAAACATCCTTTTGAATCTTTTTTTTTTAAGAGCGTAGCCAAGTGTTCACAAACATTTCCCACACTAAATATGAATGTCAACAAAAATATGAATGTGAAAAACGTTTAAATCATGCAGAGTATATCTTATAAAACTCAGTCCAATTCAATGATTTAGTGTTATTTAGACTGTAATGTGGAGTGTACATTTAAGAATGTACACTTGTTCAAGTGGGTTCTGTCTTTCCATTTTGTCATTGCATTGAAATGAGTGAGTCACTTTTTGGAATTTAAGTTTGCCCATTCCTGGGTGCCTGTCTCTGTTCTTCAGCTTGCTGTCTTTAGTGAAGGGAGTCTGGACAGTGCTTTGTGTGACTCACATCACCGTCTCTCATTCTAGACCCACTCTGTACACTGAAGAATTGCGCAGTGCTCATCTCTCCAATAGCAAATATGCAACAGGTCCCGGTTATCAATAAACGGCTGAAGATGGTCAACAGCGGGCAGCCATGTAAGATAAAGATCTCAAAGTCTTGACTTATAGCAGCTACATTATAGGACTACACACTCAGATATCCACTTTAGCACATAGGCACAATGAGCTATACAATCCACGTAACTGTAATCTATCCCTTGCAGCATACACCAACTACACTGGTAATGTATCCGTGGGGTATAAGCCCTCTGCTTCACTTTATCCTTTTGTACACACATCCTCTGGTAATCTAGCCTTTTGCTTGCCCAACAAACCCTTATGTGTCAAGGGTGAGTATATTTACATAATTAGGCAGACATTTCTTGTCTTTTACACATTTAGTGGTTACTAGATTCATAGTTTGGATATCCATTTGAAATATTGATATATTAATATATGAACAAATGCATCTAAAAAAACACTATAAACCTATAGTGTACTTTGAGATACAGCGCAGATGAGAGTAAAGATGAGAAATGAAGAACTGTCTATGAAGTATGAAAAGGACTGTTCTACAAAGCAATAGCAGAGAAAGTGCAGTCTAAGTGACCTCTAAGAAATGTTAAACATTCAAATTTTGAGAAAAACAAAACAAAAAACTTTGCTTTGTTAAACATCCTTGTTTTAGAGACCTAAGAAATAGCATTAAGCAAGTATATCAAAGTCAGGCTCAGACACAAACACAGTTGGGATGCCATTCTTAACCAACATGCGCAGACGCTAATTGCAAACATGTTAGATAAGTCCTGCATATACATACAGAAGCATTGACGTTGGCAAATAATTAGAGGATTCCTTGGCGGAGCCTTAGTTGCCAGGCACCAGCACTAATGCTGCTATGTAGCTATTCACTCCATTTTATATCAGTGAGTAAAGCACACAGGTGGGGGCAAACAAAGCACATCATACAGACCCCATCAAAGAAACTTGGATACAGATACATGCTAGAGGTCAAGAATATAAATATCGTATATACCATACACACATTCACAGACACACAAACAACCCTGTATATACACAAATACAATGGGTCACAACACACTAAATTGTGGTGTTCCATTTAGTTATTTTCAAAAGTATTACAGAAAAATATAGCCTACATATCTAGCAAGCATATTATTGAGGAATTACACCATAAGTGTAGATGTCACACGACCTCTTTCAGAATAAGCGCTTTGCGCTAGAGCAAGTCACGCTCTTGCTATTGAGCGCCCGCGCAATTCCTCAAGCCTCTTGAGGTTTTCTTCCGCACAAAACCTGCGATCGGAGGTCCTAATTGACTAATGCTTTACACTTGTCCAAATAGCCCCGCAAACACAGAATAATTACACTAAATGCATCGGAAGTATCACTCAAATTATTTTGGCACCCATAGTTAATTAGCCTGCTTATATTTGCAATTTATAGAAATTTTGATTAATCTTAATATGAAAATGATAATTATTGTTGTTATAGTTAGCCTATTGATGTTGTTAGCAAAATTGTGAGACTATTGTTGTTCGCAAAAAATTATATTTTCTGGGAGTAAATGAAAAAAAAAAAAACCGGGACCCTTTTCTTTTTCGCAATTGTGACGAGCACACGCTTTTATTTCCCAGAGGAACTCTGCATATTCAGTAGGCCTATAATAAATTCCTCCCGCGAGTGAAGCAGGGCGTAATAAGTCGGTAGGCTACATCTCTATAAAAGTTAATTAGGAAAGCCGCTCTACTTAAACAAAAAAAATCCTATTTATTTTATAAATATCCCCGGATCATCCGCGGCGGTCAGTCAAACGAGGACGAAGTAAACGCCGATTAAACTGTAGAAATATAATGGCCCAATATAATAGCATTATGTGATGTCTGAATTGAAATCTACCAAGCTCAGATTTGTTATTGACGCCCACCCTTAACTCTGCAGCGATCGGAGAGGAGAGGGGAGGGGGGCGGAGAGGGAGATTCTCAGCTAGATAACACAACCCCATTTATGGACTGATCCGATGACGTACATTGCAGAAAGTTCTATAAAAAACCTTCCGTACATACAAAGTGTGTCGTGCCATCCCCCAGCACCCCCCCCACCCTCCCCGCATCCGCCTCCAGCCCGCCTCCCCCCACATGCCCACACCCACACCACCAACCCACATCTCTATCCCTCTGTCTCATGAACTAAAATTATATTATAAATACATTTTTATAAATAATAAAACGTATGCATTCAATAAATGAAAACACTACTCTGAGCCGTTTGGTGTGTAATAAATGACAAAAATGAACAATTTAATAATAACATTTCACTCTAGTCAAAGCTTTGAAAAAATACATTTAATATTTTAAGCAGAAGTATTTAGTCATTCACCACTGGATTATTTGTATAAACAAAAACAGGCATTATTTCGTTGAAAAACATGAAATTATGCATGAAATATTTGCTCATAAAAACGGCGCTCGTGACTATTTTGTTGCATGTCAATAACGATGCTTATAAAATTTGCCCATTAATGACAAGGGTATTACCAAGATCGCAATGATAAAACAGCTATATAATAGCTAAAATCGAGTTATAATATCAGCTGCTATTATTTTCGGACCAGTACAAAAAAACATCTGCTGCTTGTCCCGCTTGATTTGTCACTTTAAAGTCAGATGTTTGATACATTGTTTTTGTAACAACAGAGATTTTCTCGATAACATGTTTCGTACGATTATGAAAAGGAAATAAATGTTTAATTGAGAAATTACCGATTTAGCAGTGATGAAAGAAGCTAATGAATCCGAACAAAGAGAAACAGTCATAAGGATCATTTAAAAGCAGCTTAATGACACTGAATGTCTTCCGTCTGATCGACTCTTGATTAACGCAGTGCTGAGGCGCCCGTGGGCTTTCATATCTGTCTGTTTGTCATTCAATCGCTTCACCCTTTAATCAGATTCTTGGATACAAAGAAAAAATCGACCGTAGCCAATATCCTCCGCTCACCCCTCTCAGAAACTAAGACGAATTCCTAAACTTAGTCGGCATAAAAGTCAGAAAATCATCAGCGAAAAGCTCCTTTAAAACGCTGACTGTCCTAATTTCGTCTCAGTGTTGCACAGCTTTCTCCACAATACGCGTGACACCCTCTCAGCCATTTCCTTATCAGGCAATCTTATCGGTGGCTCCATCTAACCCAGTCTGCACAAAATCTGACCACGCCTATCCAAATTCTTTTTCAGTTTAACTAAAAATATATAGATGAACACAAACACACTCACACACACATAATGTTTTGACCACCGGGCTATTTTTGGCGAGCCAATTCAAAATATTTTAACATGATATGTTATCTGTGTCAAAAGCTTTTAGCTCTAAGTGGTTCCCAACAGTTCGGCGTGTGCACAGACAGACCTGTGCGCTTGGGAGCGAGATGAGCAGGTGATGCTGGAGGATAGGAGTGGAAATCTCGGGATGAATGAAACGGAGAAGCGGTCCGTAGTAAAAACACTAGCAATCTGTCCACGATGACGAAGTGCGGAGATGCTACAGACGCGATTACATTGATAGGGCTGGTTGCACCACTTTATGATCGATTCAACGAATAAATTATCCCTCCATGCTAACGAAAACAACATTTAGCTGATAAGATGATGAGAATGACTGCTACAGACAGACAGACAGACGGACAGATTTTGATAGATAGATAGATAGATAGATAGATAGATAGATAGATAGATAGATAGATAGATAGATAGATAGATAGACAGATAGATAGATAGATATTGATCTTTTCGTTTTCAGCAAGACAATGTGGTGGTAGATTGCAGGTCGTGCTGAGTCGTATATTTTATTAAAGAAATATCCCATTTAGCAAGCAAAGAAAAGCGTGTGCTAGACAATTGCGCATTTAAGACAACAAAAATTTCGCAAGTATTTGATTGTGATGAGGACAGAAAGTCAGCTGGTTTTCGCACTTACATGCACAATTTACTTTCTACATTTTGTGTTGCGCTATAAATAGCAACTCATATAAAATAACTGCTAATTGTGAACATCTCTATAGGGGCGAATTGTGAGACAGAAATACATGCATTATTCCGTTATGATTTCGTGACAGAATTGTCGCTGTTAATTGAAACAACTTTATCACCGCTACGTTTTAGTCAGAGTAAAATCATACGAGTAAGTAGAGGGAAAATGTAAAATGATAACGTAAGTTTAACAATTCCCTCTACCATCACTACCCAAAGCTGTTCCTCACAGCGTAACATTTTAGCTGTAACCACTAATCGAACTTAAAATAGTAAAGTGGTGTAAATTGTCATGTGGAAGTAAAACATCTGCCCAAGAACGGCTACTAGGAAAGGGGTGAAAAAAATAAACAGGTCTTACCTTTTTAAGAGCTGACAACCACTATCAGTGGTTAGATCTCCAAGACCAATACTTGCATTTCCCAAAGTTAACACTGTGCACCAAGTGGAGCTTGCAAAGTACGCGTACACTACAGCAGCTCTACCATTACCATTTCAACTTTCACATGATCTAAGTGGCGACAAAACTCCAAGCGCAAAGCAGCCCCACTATCGACTGGTTCGTTTCCTCGTGTTAGCTTTTTTTTTTTCACCGGTCTCCCTCCGAAAGCGAAAAAAAGAAGGAAAAAGTGGAACAATTCCCTAGCTTTGGCAAAAAAACCCCCCCTGCAAAACACAAAAGGCGATGTCCACTCACTCCGTGTTAGTCCTCAGCGTTCAACGACTCCGGTGCCTCTGTCCAAAGTGCTGAAATCATAGCACAGCTAAGGTTACTTAGAGGCAAAAATCTATACTTTCGTTAAGTGCCACTTGATATTGCTTTACTCTATTGCTTCCCCACGCCTTGTCACGTGAATATATCCTTGGCAAGCCCGTCATGTTAATATTTGATCACATGTTGGTCGTTGGTTTTCTTATCAAAAGAATCACTTATCTGAAAAGTCGCTCATAACCCTCTAAAAAGGAGTCCCTTCAAAAGGCTTGAAACCCATGTCCCCAAATAACACAGTAATAGCGTCTTGGTGCTCTGCTTTTGTCCCGCAGGGCAGATGGACATGTCTACACATGTTGCATTTTCATTGACAGAGAGCACTTGTAAAAAAAATTATATTCAGAATAAAGGCTAAAAGCCCAATAGGCATCAAAGCGCAGATTGGCACACAGCGCCACAAAGGCAAAACCCCGATTAGAATATTCTCTACGGCTGTGTATGTGTCTGCGTTTGCCTCGCTCAGATTTTTTTCTCTACATACGAATCGCAGAAAACAGCAGCATTACAAAGTTTTACATTCATGTTGGCAAACCTGAACCCTTGTTTAAGTAGCCTTCAGCGTTAGGGTCCATAAGCACGAGACCACTCGTAAATGTCGTACATCAAAATCTGTTCTTTTAATTACCAACACTACAGTGTAAACACAAGTCATGCCTTTTGGAGTAATTATTCCTTTAAGTGTAGTATTTCCATGCTACTTACCATTTTCCCCTATGCTGTCCTGGAGATAGAAGTGTTTTAATATCCACACACTCCAACAGATGCTGGTAGGTAATGTGTCTTGTTTGAAGTCATCATATGAGAACTTCTGCCGTGCTCAGAAGATCGCCCACCACTTGGGTGACTTATGAATCTAATAACCCTTTGCAATATCCGCGTGCTTAAACTCTCTAACACCTTGGTGACTGTGCCGACAGGACAAATAGCAACCAGTCGCGATTTACCCAAACCCCTGTACAGATTTACGCAGTGCCCTCGCTCAGAGAAACGTGAATCTTACGTGATTTGAAATAAGCGAAGGCGGTCGAGTTTATGTGGGAATTAAACTGACCAGCAACTACAACCACGAGATGCTGAGTGAAAATGAATGACCATAAGAAAAGTTGCGCATCCAAGACAGCAATGTGCACTTTTTTTCGCTTGTCTGTGCGTGCATTGCGCGTGATATGTCAACATTACGCAAAGCCGGTACAGTTCACGACATTTTAAATCTGGCTGCTTTCCCAGCTGAGGGAGAAGTCAGGTAAGATCACATTTCACAATATTATTTTCTGCCAAGTAGCACTAAGTTCTCCGGAGACTTGTTGCTGCTGCTGCAAAGCTGTGGTATTGAAAGCCAGAGGAAAAACATGGTTTTAAGTACCATACTTACATCTGTGCAATACAGTTTTGAGCTTCGTTTTGTGTGTACTATATGAAAAGAAAAAAGCTGAATCCTCGTCAGTCTTGAAGCACGCTGTCAACTTAAAGAAATGACAACGTTATTATCCCACAGTACGCCTTTATCATAACATGAAGAATGAAATGGAAGTCACGAAGTCCAAGTACGACCGTTGTCTGTTATCAGTAAAATTCCATCAGAGCGCGAACACTCAGACATCTAATTGTTATGCAGTGACGAGGCGCTATGCTTGGATGTGTCCTACAAATGTGCTGGAAAGTAACATGAGTAATAGGTGGTATTTATCCGCTTATAATCCACGATTCGTTTGAGCCGGAGAGTTGTAAAAGACACGAAACCCTATTGTATTTATAACTCAGAGCAACAGTAAACAGTATGCTGAGGCAACGCAGACATGCACAGTAAACGAGCTAGGGGGAAAGAAATGGAGAAAAAGTTCAAAAGATCAGAGGACAGACCCCTTTCTCACATAAACTTATTTTCTGGTGAGCATTAACATAAATTGTTTCCTCAAAGTCCAAGTTGCTGCTTTGATTCTACACGTTTCTTCCTTCCTTCCTTCCTTCCTTCCTTCCTTCATTCAACCATTCATATATGGGGCCATGGATTACTATGTATTATAGAATATGGCAATTGATCCCTTCATATCAGACAGGAAATTAATGCAAACAGATTGGCTTTGTGTTTCTCATCTTGGGTTTGTTTTAGTTCAAGAAAAAGCTGATTACACACAACTGTTTTTTTTTTTTACAGACCATCTCACATTGTTTTTAAAAGTTTTTTTTTCAAGAGTTTTTAGATGCACTTTTAATGTATTTTCCATGTTTTTAGTATTAAATTAGTTACGATGATATCGGAATCTGCTTATTTACTAAAGCAAAAACAGAACAATTGAATACCATACGCAATGTTTGGGTGTGACATTACATACCTTAAGCAAAGTATGAGTGTTTCTTTTAAAGGTTTATTTACTTTTTTTATTTGAACATTTGTCTGTTACTGAGTTTCCTGCCTCATATTAGTCCCAGCGTAACTCGTTTTTCTCTTGCAGGTCTTGGTGCACTGCAGACTAACACGTTCTAGTTCTCCGTGATCCGTTGAGGATCAACAATGCTCTGTCAGGACACATTAATGACCATAGATATTACGAAAGAATTTTTTTGAAGAATGAATGGCTCAAGGTTAACACTTTAACGGTTGAGTATAGTTTGTGGAGTATATAGAGATTTCAAATGAAGACCATCAAGACGGATGAAGGAGGGCTATGTTGCTTAGGGACATGGTCCTTGAAGTGATTAAACAGAATAAAATGCCGCCTTAAAAAAGCACAACTCTTGTGGAGGGTTCAGAGCCAGTACCGAGGACGCCACACTAATTGTCTTCTAAATGTCTAAACACATCCAGAACCTCCCTCATAACCCGTCATCGCTTCCTCTTCTTTCTCAAAGCCGAATCACTTCATCACTCCAGTCTTCCTTTCCTCTCCTCCGTTCTTTCCACGCTCCCACAGTTTTCACAGGCACCCTGGATGACTCACATGCGTCCCTCTGCACCACCTCTGCCCTCCCCCGTAACTCCTAAAGAGATACCCGGAACCTCAAACTACAGGTCAGTTAGACCACCAGCACCGTCTCCTACCTAAGACTGCACCCACTCTCATCTGACACCTTACATTTTTGAACAGTAATATATTTAAACATCTGAACCACTGCCATTTATATTCCACACACACACACACACACACACACACACACACACACACACACACACACACACACACACACACACACACACACACACACACACACACACACACACACACACACACACACACTCTTAGATCCTGTTGTGAACAGTTTGAGCCCAAATTATGAACTTTACTTCGACGCAAGATGTGTTCTCTTACATTTATTTTTAATAATGACTGTAAAATAATTTTAGTTAGACATTTTGGGGCTTGCCTGAAGAAAATTTTTGTGTAGAAATAATTAGTAGATTTTCCAAATAATTTGAATGAAATGAAATATACAAAAATATTAGCGTGGCATGGGAGATCTTCACTGGAAGTGAGAAATACTTTGCATCTTTGTAGAAACCACAAAACTTAGGTTTAACAAGTAAAAAGTCCCTTATTAAAAGAAACTTTGTGAGGAGAGGGTAGAAAAGGTCTATCCTATTACTTTATACTGTCAAAGTATGTAAATTAATTTCTCTGGCAGGTTTTATTTGAACCCAATGTTGTCTTTATCCAGGTCACCTGAGCTCGCTTGTTTGTCATGCCTAATTACATTTGGGTTTCCGTTAGTCTCCAAAATCATTATGAGAACTGAAGTGTATGGCAGCCAAAAGAATTGCAATGTCAGCATTTCTGAGCCCCTTTCTTCACTAGGAAAGGGGTAGGAAAAATGTGGGCAGAATTGCGCAACATCACGTGTGAGGTAACATTTTAATGCAAGGGTGAAGTAAATCTGACACCCCATCCAACTTTTTTTCAAATTGTTCATACACTATTGCTTATATCTTATATTCACTTCATGTACAGGCCTATAACAAATCTGCACACACCAAACTTTTCTGAAGATTTCAGAAGAATTGGAATGCCTGTGATTCACAAAGTTATACATATCCCAGGTGAATCCTATTATGCTTTAAACCCATTGCTTTAAAATCTAAGCAGCAAAATGTGAAAAGACTTACATATTGTTTCCCAGTGCTTAGATCTGGGATTTGATACTCACACAGGAATTCTTCAGTGGCAGATCTTACCTCAAGAATCCTCATGATTTAAAATAGTAAAGCATCTAGTGGTTTTCGATGAAGAAGTGCCAGTGACTGAATCACATGGGGAGGTGGATCTTTATATTATAATGAGTCATAATGCAGTGTTAAAACTTATGATGATGTCAAACTTGTTATGACTATAAGACTGATGACAAAAAGTCCATCGCAGTCACTCTAACATTTATCAACAATCTTTTTTTAGATAAAGTTTTTTGTCATTTTGCTTAGTGAACTTTTGATATACATGCTTTCAGAGATGGACATATTTTATTATTTTCTATTCTATTCTGTTCTGTTCTATTGTATATTTTCTAACATCATACTTAAAGTGGATCTGAAAAACAGTCATTAATCAAATCAGCATTTTACTAGTAATTCTCTCTACCAGGCAACAGTTTCCAGCTAGTAGCACATCAACACAATTTACATATCAACACGACATGGCTAACAGCCGGCTGCGAAGCTGCTTGGCAATTGTAAGACACACACACACACACACACACACACACACACACACACACACACACACACACACACACACACACACACACACACACACACACACACACACACACACACACACACACACACACACACACACACACACACACACACACACACGTGTAAATTGAGAAACTGCTAGTACTGGAGCTTGTGACAGAAATCAAATGTTTAATTTGAGCGTTGAGCTTCTGTTACAGGGTAGGGTGTAGAGCTCTTTACCTTTACAATATGCTTCCTAAATAGATACAATCATTCTGGCCATTATAATAGGCTTTTAAGTTATTTACAAGCTCTGATCATTAGCATTCATATGGTTTCACAGATGCACACAAAGACAATCTTAGCATTAATGTAAGTGCACAGCATTAGATACATATATTTAAAATGTGAAAGATCTAGGAGTCACCATACATGTACTGAGAGAGACATGTCTAAATGCACATGCAAATATGCTTAAACACACAAGTACAAACACATATTCATTTGCGCACTGCATATGATAACAGTTAATTTAGGCTACTAGTTTATGTAAGCTGATGTATTAAATTAGCTCAAGGGAAATATGAATAATTAATTATTACTCATAAAAATTAATTATAAATATTGCGATCAGTTAATAGAATTAACTGGATGTAGCAGAACTAATACCACTATCAACTAACCTGTTCATCCAGTGAACGCTTAGTATTAATTATTTATTAATTCTAAGAAATTAATTTCCGGGGTATGGAAAATAACTTTCATACTGTAAAGTAGCCTACTACTCAGAGCATGTAGCCAAAATGTGCATGATTAGGGACTCCAGTATATGAGCACGAACCACAAACAACTTTAAATGTGACACAAACAAGACTTTATCAACTAGACTAAACACGTAGACTAATCTAACATACACACACATACATGCATACATACATGCATATAGTTTAGCAATGGAAAGAGAGCTGAAGCAGAATACAGGAAAACAAGAAGTTGTAGCATTGTTTGAAATTCAGCAGATCAACAGCCTTGAGAAAACCATCAGTTTAGTTCTAAGTTTCGATCATACATTTACAAGAAAATTAAGAAAATCAAATTCAACACGGAAAAAACGGGGGCAAAAAAAAGTTTTATGCTCACAAAACCTACTGATTATTTTTTACACAATATCCATCCTAATTTCTTTCCTCAAAAAGACTTCAATTACTTGGTTGTACAGGTTATCTGTGTGTTTCAATCCCAACAACCTTTTCTATCGCCATCGAGGCTAATGCTGAAAGTCGAGTCTGTCCCGTCGTATTTCTGGCATAAGTTTTAATTCGCTTTAGGGATGAGAGTGTCTGCTCGACAGAAGTAGTAAACAGGGATAGTCACCGCAAAACATGACGATGTGTACAGCTGACCCATGCTCTCACACATATTTTTGAATGAAATCAATGAGATCAGTGGGACTTTTGCCTTCAAAATCAGTCATGGCATACATTACTCGTAACAGAACTGACTGACTGTATATAAACGCATTACAAGTAACGTGCATTACGTAATCTGATTACTTTTTCGATTAAATGAGTAAAGTAATGCATTACAAGTCACATATGAATTTAGCTGAAATAAAGCCATTGATGCATGAGGTCCACTATAGTGGACAGATGATTAATCAGAATTTTCTCCCAATCTAAAATCAAAACTTGAAAAATTTAACTGTGATATGACTCATTAGATATTGCTTGATGCTACAATATTTTTTTTTACCTGCAAGAGTCTCCTAGGATAGAAGGAATGGGTGGATATTCCGGAGCAACTTGGCATTTCTGACTGACCATTGGCCGTCTTGGTTTGGAGGGAAAAAAAACCCCCGACACACAACGGCTTGCAACTTGGTAGCAATGTATAGGATAATGCACCAGGATCCACTGTAGAGGTTGATGTGCAACTATGCCATCAAAACCTGTGCAAATTCAAGAAAATTATTTTTTTAATAGCTGTCCACTACTCATTCATGGAAAAAATATATTAAAATGCAAGTCAGTGATTCTGATAGTGTTTAGGCCAGCAGAGAAGGCCTTGCTGGCTCTGACAGCCCACCACTGAAAAAAACTGTCCTGATGCAATTTGTTATATATCTAGTTGATCTTTGCTGATGTTGTCTTGATGAGAGAGAACAAGTTGGAGTAAGAGGATCTTTGGTGTATGTAAAGACAAGGCCGCAGCCTGGCACAAACTCAGGGCTCCTTAGAAGATTTCTAGCTCAGCATCATCTTCACATTTGAATTTCTCAGAATCTGCCCTGATCTTGTGATCTTTTATATAAGTTGTCAGCTTTTCACACCCTCTGGAAGTCTGTAAGCCAATAAGAAGTGGTTCCTTTGGAGTGAAACTTTACAATCCTTTCTGTTCTAGTAGCGCATTTGCATAATTTGATTGGGTGTTTAAGAGAAGAACCTTCAAGCCTCTTATAATACTAATGTGTCACAGACTTAGCAACATGTGATGTAAATTAACAAATATGGGATACAAATTGGAGTTCATACCAAACATGCAACATGTGATTTTAGTTGACCATAGAATGTAATTCTGAAACAATTAATCCAAAAGAGTTTGAATTAATATTTAGGCCAAACCCTATAAAAGGAAAATCATGAGATGGGAAAATTGGATACATGTTTACAACTTTCTCAAGTGACTATATATAGAATATATAGGTTTAAAAGGGTTTATTTGTCCTTGTCAACGAGAATTAAGTAAGTCAAAACTCTCTCTAAATTCCTTTGGGTCATAAAAAGTCTTATCGGTCTTAATGTGTCCTGTAACCGGACACCTGGTTCTGCCTGTGTGTTAGTTGCAGTTAACTCTAGTCCATGGTTTGCTTGGATGAGAGATATTATGGATTATTTGTTAAATATAACAAATACTTGTGTCTGATCTTTCTCTCGCTACATTGATGCCTGCATTCATATCATCGTAAAGTAATTTACTTGCACAACATTGTTTATGCCATTTATTTATTATAAAAAGTGATTAAATACACTGCCTAACAAACATGAATCATCATAGAAATGTCAATTTTATACATTGCTAAAATTAACTATAAAGCACATTCATTCACATGCACTTACATATAACAAATTCATATGCTGCCTAATAAAATAAGTAGATTTTTTAAAATTATTGTTTATGTACATTTATGAATTTGGCATACAATTTTATCCATCCATTATTTATTTATATAATTTATAATTTAAATTATAATCCATATAATTTAAAGCAAAATATATTTTTTAACTACAACCAATGTTCCCTCACCCATAGGTGCTGCAGTTTATTTGACTAGTGTTATTTGCATGCTTTTCAATAGTTGAGGTTTGTAAGGGCCAACAACAGTGAGGTTTTTTTATTTGCATCTCAGAGTACATGCACATCTAATATTGATCTGTTCATCATACAGCCATAAGTATCGCTGTGCATAGTTATATCAGTAAAACCCTTTGCTAAATGGACAAAATAGGACAAACACAAAATGAGACAATCTGTGGACATCCAATACATCAAAGACCGTTGTTCTTTTTATAAGGTCTGAGACATGAAAGCTGCAAGTCTCAAGAGCATATGCGCTTGCACTGTTTTTATTCATCTGATGAGTCAGTGGCCATTTTCGTTGGCCATTTTAGTCATTTGGTCTCTTGTGGTACTATTGGCAGTTGTAAAAAGTTTCTTAATAGAGTTCATTTTTTTAAATTAAGACTTGACAGTGTGAAAGAGACAAATAAAATAAAAGACTATTCTTTTATTGTACTGATAACCTCACCTATAGAAAATAATAATTTATCATTCCTTTAAAAAAAAAGTTCATCCAAAATGTACAATTCTGCTGTTGCTTCAAGGCTGTATGGCTTACTTTCTTTGGTGGAACAAAAAGCACATTTTAAATAATGCACTGGTCACTCTTTTCTATGCACAAAAAACGGAGACAGAAACTGGAACATTCAAAACTTTAAAAAGCAAGAGTCCCAAAAAAATGACAATTCGACAAACCGTTATTCACCATACGGGTAAAAACATTTTAGCTCTCCTTGGCACATTCTTGACAGTTCATTAGAGAAGTTGTTGCTGGAATTCTTTTATTTTTTTAGTCAAATCTGTTCAATGAATCACTTTATTTGATTCACAAAACCAGTCTGAATGATTCATCAAACTGTTCAAGATTCAAAGATCTTGAGAGAGATTATCAGTCATGTCCTTTCATCAGAAATGTCCTTTTTGGTGAATGGTCCTTTTGAAACAAAATTGAGGACATGAGCTTCCTCTTCACATTCATTAACCACTAAACTATTGTTTTTGTTCAAGTGGAGTCACAACAACACAATTTGCAATGTATTATAATGCAAATTGTCTGGCAGTTTTGTTGCATCATCATTTGCAACTAACCATTAAGACTAGATCTTGCTAGTGGCATATTAGTTACTTTCTTGACTAGCTTTGTTATTTTAGCCTTGTCTTAAGGACCAGGTGCAAACTAAATGTTGTAATTGGGCCTGTAATTCTGTTTTGACACTGAGCGAACATGTGTGCACTTGGCGTGATGCCACTTGTTTCTGTTACACTGTATGGCAATTTCCAACATGTCCATTCCCTCATGTTTGGCATGCATACAATTAAACATGCAGACACAAATGCCACCCTCCTCATAACGCTATAATAATAGACAGCTCACTCAATGGTCTAAAGTAAGGCTATAAAAGTGAATAAAGGTGGGAGTTGCTGAAAGGCTGGGAATTGTTAAAGACAATACTAAAAGAGTGTTTTTTTTCCCTGTTGGTGTGTTAGGGATATCCTACTCCAAATGCTTCTCTCTATACATCAAAGAGCTGCCGCAAATAAAAGCATGCTTGTCAAGGGTGAACAAACTGCCTCCTTTGTGCCGCCTCCCAGCCAAACTCAACCAACACTAAGCAGTTGGATGTAATAAACTGCAAAAAGAAGCCCAGCACTATTTAGATGACATGCTCTGCTCTGGTGCTTGGCTGCGCACCTTTGTCTCCCTTTAGCTCGGACCGACATATAATATTACTGCATCGAAATCCTCTTAGACTCCTGGAAACAGGGTCCGATTACAGTCACCCCCCCCCCTCTCCACACACACACTCTGTACCTCCCTTTGGTTCTTTTCTTCCTTTAAACTAAGCAATGTTGATATCTGTCTGATAAGACAGAGACTGTTATCACTTTTGAAATATATCACTGTTAGTTTTAAGCCTGTACTGTAGAGGAAGTGGTCAGACAGATTCAAAAGATGGTTTCAATACAATAAAAATGATTTTATGTCAGTCATCTGACATAGAATAAAATAATGTGTGTTTAACCACATATAGTATGCTGCGGCACGGTGAATGAAAATATAAGACAAATGCAGTATTTACAGGCCTCAGTCAACAGTTTGATGTAGACAAGTTTTTTTTCCCCCCACTTAAGTCATGTGGAATGTTACTGATTTTATAGTACTTCATTAGCATTTTTAGGTCAAAATAAATCTCATAAGAATGTGTAGGTCAAAACCACCAAATGAATAATGCAAAACAACATACTTCATTTAAAATGCTCCGTAATATCAAGTCCAACTTAAAGGATAATCCACTCAGAAATATAAATTAAAATCATTTAATTATTCTAATGTTGTTCCAAATCTGTATGACTTTTTTCATTAATTGGAACACACACATAAATATTTTGAAGGTTGATAGCAATTGCATGAAAAAAAAAAATTCCAAAGTGTATTCTTTTGTGTTCCACAGAAGAAAGTTAAGTCATACAGGTTTGGATCGACATGAGGGTGATTAAACGATGACAGAATATATATTATTTCACAATGTGAACATACCATCACATCACACTATCGGACGCTTCATGTATGGCAGGTCTAATCAGCTAGAAGAGCTGCGCAAGTCTCTCATTAGATCTTCATCCAACTCCCCATGGGTAAAGTGCTGACTTTCAATGGAAATGTTCAAAGAGAGGCTAGATTTGGACTGTGGGGCTTGGGGTCCTGCTAGGTAACAGAGCTCTCTGGCCATTTATATTTGGTAAGGAAATCTGGGCGCATGCTGGATTCCGCCATGTTTGTGTGGAGAGAATATAACAGCCTTAAAGTGATGTTATGACTCATCCCCAGGGTCATTTGCTCTCGCTGCAAATGAGAGTGGGTGTCTCACTAACTTGCAGATATAAACTGGATATTGTTTTCATTATTCTACTGCTATATTTGGTAAAGGAGGAGAAAGCAAAAGAGAGAGACAAAATAAAGCCTATAAGAACGTTTGCATTAAGACACTCCCTCGCTTTCTCGCATGTTCCTCCTTCCCTCCTCGTAAGAGACCAAATAATGTTTATCGTCAAACCTTCTCAAATGTCAGCTTGTCATGAAGAGATGTACATTTGCCCTTGGATTCTGACGCCAGGAGCTACCTAATCAACACTGGTCCTTTGTGACTCAGTCAACTGAAGTTAAAAAAAAGGGCTGAAACTAAATTACACTTATTGGTGCAAAACACCACAACAAAACATCAAATCCTCAGAGAGGATCTCCACACTAATAATCAAATCCAGTGTCCACATTATGTGCCATTTTTCATTTCACTGTCAAACCTCAGGACATTTTCACCCTCAGGATAAGGGAATAGATGGCCTTTAGGTGTTCTCACAATAAGAGCAAGGTCGTCAGGGACTGACTCATCAACACTATTGTCAGTTACTATCGTCCTATTTATTGACCCACTGAATGGTAAGGTAGCGACAACAATTTTATTTGAAGGGAAATTGAGTATACGTAGGAGTATGGTGGGAAGGAATAATAGAAATAAGCAAAGAATATGATTCCTCATTTTGTTTCATCACGCATTTCTGCCTGCAATTTACTACAAATGATTCTGCAAAGCCAATCTTAGGTTCATCAAGTCCATATGTAACCATAACTACACACACTACCTTTGCCCTTCACATGATCCATACTCAAAATGCAATCACCTGCTGTCATGCGATGGGATATTCTGGTGTTCCTGTATTTTGGTTTGAATATATTTGAATGGAAGCTGCATTGTTTCACTCTGCGCTTGGCCTCTTGCTGCCCTGTGACGTAACGACACACCTTTTGTTTGCAAGGTTCGTAGCTACTCATTTCAGTCGAACAATGGACTCAGCATTTAAAAGAAGAACATTCTCATTATTCTTCTTCTGTAATTACTGCTCACCTAAATACTTCAGGTTGGGCCATCTTATCTGCACATCTTTTTCCTGTATCTGTCGGGCTGTGTTTCTGTGGGACCTCTAAAGGAACTAATATTGCAGCAGAAAGCTAATTGCCATCAGGCTTACCTTAATGCTGTGGTGTGTTGCTAGGTAGTGTCGGACCGGTGGTCCCATTTGACTGGGTCTGATTTCGGAAAACGCGCCAGATCCACGGATTCTCTCCCTGCTCCAGGAATTCTGATATTCGTCTGAGTGGCGGAGCTTGCAGGGAGCATTAGGGAGCGGGTCGATCTCCCACGTACCCTGCTTTACATTTCAAATCTTAGCTTATCCAAGGATTTCCATACCATCTATTTGAATATTTTCCACCCTGAAAGCTGGGAATTAGTGTGCTGAAACAGTCCTGTTTTATAATCCTTCGTATGAAAGTTGCAAACTTCGTGATAATAGATGCCTGTCATCCCCACGACAAAGGAAAATCATTCATGAGATCTTAATGTCTCAACTGTTTCTCCTAGAGAGCAATGGGAATAAATGGAGAGTAAACAGAAACTTTTAAGTTCTCATCTTCTCATATTTGTCAAGGTTTTAGCATGATTTCAGTATAAATTCAAACTTTTTTTTTTAATCAAATTTGTCTATGAATAATCTATCTGGGCTGTTATCCACAATTTAATTCAGTCAAAAGTAAATTGTTTGTATTGTTGTTACAAATAATAATAATAATAATAAAATGTGATTAATCTTCACTAAAATCTGTTTGCATCCAGCTTTTACAATAGTCTTTATATAGAAAGCCATCGTTTTTTTTTGCAACAATTTCATAATTATCCATTACTCACCCAGTTTCTAAAAGATAATGCATCAAAGACTTGTTACAGGCACACCTGCTTGTGGTTTGCATAATAATCAATCCTTCCCTGCAGGAGCTACACGCAGACAAAGGCCAACATTTAATTTGATGACCTTTAACCTAATGCATATTCTTTACGCTCAGTTTTGAGGCAGTACTGGCACTTTAAAATTATTGAATAATAGTAGTTAAATGGGATAAATATATATAAATCCCATAACAACATCGACCAGTTGAACAATAAAAGGATAGACATGAAACTGCTCTTTTAATTCTTTGACATATAAATAATTTAAAATCGCAGATTATTATCAAACTGACCAAAGTATTTAAATGGAGGTTACATTAAAAACATACATTAAAATTTGATGTTAAATGAATTGTTGTATAGTCTGCTTTTGTATGTAATTACATCAGAAGTAACTAATTAAAATACAGAAAAATTAAGACAAACCTTTTAATTTACTTTTTCAATTGAAAAGTCATTAATTACTTGGTAATTGTTGTTGTATACACACTCTCACTCTCTCTCTCTCTCTCTCTCTCTCTCTCTCTCTCTCTCTCTCTCTCTCTCTCTCTCTCTCTCTATATATATATATATATATATATATATATACAGGTGCTGGTCATATAATTAGAATATCATCAAAAAGTTGATTTATTTCAGTAATTCCATTCAAAAAGTGAAAGTTGGATATTATATTCATTCATCACTTTTTGAATGGAATTACTGAAATAAATCAACTTTTTGATGATATTCTAATTATATGACCAGCGTGTGTGTGTGTGTGTGTGTAGGTGTGTGTGTGTGTGTGTGTATGTGTGAGGGAGAGAAAAAATTACACTGTTGTTAATGTAATTAAAGTTCTTTTTTTTATCATAAATAAATCAAAATCTTTATTTTTCTAATTTCTTACTTGTTCTCTAAAGACTTGTGGCTATCAGTGGCATTTTCTGCAACTCATATTGAGGCCATCATTGAGTCAGCATCTATTTCTGGGTTCGTCTCAGGTGTTCCTGCTAATCAAATCACACTTATTCATTATCTTCATCCTTTCAGGCATTCGACTATACCATCCTGCTGTTTCTTTTTCCCTCTCTGTCGCTCTCACCCTCAGCTTTTAGATTCAGCCTATTTGTCTTTTTAATTCTAAAACACTGTGTTCCTTTCGAGCCAATCATTGTCCCTGCACCGCTTCACCCCACCATGCAGTATCTTCTGATAAGGCCTTTTAAATGATTGCTTTTTCTGTTAAAAAGACATGGACATCAAAGAAGATTATAAGTTGAGGATTAGTTTAAAAGATAATGTTACAACAAGAGATAAAGGAATATAGGAAGGATAATGGACACAAATAAGACAAGCCATGTTAAACCATTTCATGAACTTCAATACTACTGTTAATCTTGCTTCAAATTGTGTTTTTTCATCTGCTATTAGCCACACATTTAGTCAATATGATGCATTATGACACTGCACACCCACACGTAAATCTGTGCAATATAACTTCAGGTCAGATGTAGTGATATGCACGACCACAGATTTGTTCAAGAAGTTATCAAGGCTGCATCATCTCTGAAGTGTTAGCTGGCAAACTCCACTTTCTCTCTCACATGTTGGAAGTACAATGGTGCTGAAGTCTGTAATTATCTGGGTACCAAAAGCATGGCATCTGTGATGTGAGCCGGCTGGCTACGTTGCACCGTAGGAGGTACTGCGTGTGTTTGTTTACATTGCGGCGGGGGCATGTTAGCCTGTGTTACGCCACTCACCTGTCACAAAAACAGCCAGGAACAATCTGCTTTGAAATTCTGGAGAACGCCCACCCAAAACTCTGCTTTTTCCTTGCTGATTCAGTCGTGGCCACACCACACTCATGTCCTCCTTTTCTTCTTCTTATAACTTCATACATGGCAATATTAAAATTATGTTTAAAGAAAGAGAAGTGCATGTAAACCTAAAGCTGAACAATATATGGTGATAATACACTGTTCCCCCCACACTACTTCCCTTTAAGATATATCATTATCAACTATCTCCATGAAAGGATTTCTTTATCAACTAAAAAAAAAAGAAAGAAAGTTTGTTTGTAATCCCATCAAAGTCAAACTTTAGGGCTTTTTGACGCACTTTACACGTACATCTTTTTCAACCATTTATATCGCAAAACAATGCATGTGAAGTCTCTTGAGACCCTCTGATAAGACAATGACTTCAACGTGATCTCATTCTACCTGCAGTTGCTAAGCAACATCCACCTCCAACCTCTCACTTCATCTTATTGGACAATCTTGGAAACACAGCTGTCAGCTCATTGGCTCAGAGGAAGTTAATAAACTTTAGTCACAGCCTTCCCCTTTCAGAAAAAAAGGGGAAAAAAGCTCAGTGTACAATTTTTGTGAATGAGAGAGGAGGAACATAAGCAGGTTCTTGAGCGAACTCTTAAAAATAAAGCAGACAATGAAAGCATGCTGCAAACTGACAGTTATGAGACTGATATCAAAGTTAAAGAAGAGACGTTTCCAGTATTTTAGCTGGCATTGTGTTTCACCCAAGAGATTGGAGCTTAAGAGACACTAACAAAAGGGAGGCAGGTGTCCAATTGCATGTTCAATATCAGTCTTTTGTGATGTTTGGCTGTGGGAATATGAAAACAGCAACCGAAGGGGCATTAAGTAGTATCTCATTACTGTTTAATCTGCGATTCAAAATTCTCAACCATAGTCCCACCAGTGATCAATACTAGATGGTTTATGGTAGTTTCCCAAATCACTGGAGCAATTCTGGCGTTCACCTTCTTTAAAGAGAAATCAAAATGAGATTAGAGAGATCTATTAATCAATTTATATTTATTCATATTTTTATGCGAATAAATCCTCTCAAAAACATGAAATAATTAACTTAATAAATTGTCAGAGAAAAAAAATCCTCAGGTTTAGAGTTGCTTTAAATTGAAAATAAATAAATAAATTAAAAAAACAACAAATTTAGTTTTTGGTGAGTTTATATTGCTTCGTCAGTAACACTCTGTGCCTCTCGGTGCAATCCGGTGGCTTGTGGCTCCCGTTGACAAATCTACTTAGAGTGTTTTTTCCTCAAATCCATGTTACACTTTGTTGGTATTACCTGTCGGTCCACCCGAGGTAATCGTTTTATTTTATTTTTTATTATTTTTCATCCCGCTTAACTTAACCTTACGGTGCTATCCGAGGGTGTTAAAAGCGAGTAACTATGGCTCACAGCTTGATCGCCACTAGTTTTCCACTGACTTGTAAGCTGTGCCCTAATAATCTTCTCCTTGACGTGTTTGGGTATTCAACATCTGCGAGAGGCTCTCACGGACCCGTGCATGCACTGCAGCCTTTTGCCTATGTCGGAACGATGGCTCCGTCTTGCCGAGTTAGACCCTAATTCAACAGTGAACCTTGGGCAGTTAGATGTAGCCTCTTCGCACACTCTGAAGCGCAGGGAGTCGGCAGCACGTAGTGCTCCCCTCCCAGCTAAGAAGGCCAAATCGCAAGGTGATGAACATTCACAAGTTGAGAAAGGTTCACTTTCTATGACGGTGTTGGTGCTTTCTTCAGAGATGGCAGAGCTAAAACGCCTGCTTCACTCACTTCAGCCTGTCACATCTACTACACCTGTGAGGATGACACAGGAGGATGAGAATGTTCGGAATCAAGGAGCTGTTTTTCTCATGGTTCAGAGTTTGATGTGTTTTCTACAAGTGCTTCAGATTCCTTTTTTCCTGCGCAACCATCACCTCAGGCTGTTTTCACTGGTTACCCAGCAGCGGAGGGGTCTAGTGGGGGATCAGTTCAGTGGTCTGGACAAGCCCAGTCCTCCTCCGATGATACTTTGGTTGTGCTTCGAATGGCAGCTGCTCGTCTAGGACTTGATGAGTCACCTGTCCAATCTACCAAAACGAATGTGTTTTTCAGACAGACCACAGCTGCAACTTCTTTTGCAATGCCACCATGTAAGGATTTTGTGGCTAAATTCTCAAATGCTCTCACTGGTTCTGGTCTGCCTAAGCGGCGCACAAAGATTGCTCAAACGCTAGCATCTATTGCTGAAGCAGATTATATCGGGGTTGGTCGTGCTCCAGAAATAGAGCAGCCTGTGGCAGCTTTGGTGGTGTCTCCTGATGAGGCTCTACGAGGGAATGTCCGGTGTCCTAGTGCGCAATGCGGTCGTATGGATTACTTGATAAAAAATGGATATGAGTCTCTTGCCTACATTACTCGAGCAGAAAACACAATCTGCCAGTTACTTCTTGCTGCCACCAGTAAGCTGGAATCTGCAAATGTCGATCCCTCTATTTCACAATTTCTGCAAACTGCTCTGTTGGCAACAGGCCATTCGAGAGTTTTTCGCCCACCTCATCGACAGTTTCCGGTAGGACCCCGTCAGCGCCCCCCCGCGACCACTAAAAATCGCACACATAAAGCCTGAGACAGTCAGGCCGGCGGTATATCTTTTTTCTATAGATCAAGTGGAGTACTGGAGATCCAACACAGCAGACCCCTGGGTGTTGGCGACTCTGAGCAGGGGATATAATCTATAGTTTTGACGCCGGCCTCCCAGATTTTCAAGAATTGTTCCTACGATTGTCAGAGACGCGGTTCGCGCAGTGGCTCTCTCTCTGGAAATTTGTTCACTGTTAGAGAAGGGAGCCATAGAAAAAGTTCATCCCCTCTTTCAGAGAGACGGGTTCTATTCAACGTATTCTCTTGTTCCAAAGAAAGACGGTGGTTTCCGCCCAATTCTCGATTTGAGGCTTCTGAATTTGTTCCTGAAGGTCCTTCCTTTTCAAATGCTGCACACAGCCAATGTTCTCCGGTCTGTGACAGCAGACGATTGGTTTGTAAGTGTCAACCTGAAAGATGCATACTTTCACGTCCCAATTGCTGTACATTACAGAAAGTTTCTGCGTTTCAGTTTCCTGAATCAAGCTTACCAGTTCAAAGTACTACCCTTCGGCATTTCCCTTGCTCCTCGTGTCTTCACAAGGTGTGTGAGGTCAGCTCTGTCTCCTCTTTGGATGAGAGGTATGCGTATTCTTCCTTATTTGGATGAATGGCTTCTCTGTGCCCCCACAGAGCGGCAGGCTGTACAAGACTACATACTGCTTTTGAGACATGTGCAGAAGCTGGGGTTTTCTGTGAATGAGAAAAAAAGCTGTCTGATTCCATCACAGACCACTACGTTCATAGGAATGACCCTGAATTCCTGCCTAATGCCTCCCTGCCTCAGGAATGTGTGACAAACATTCTGCAACTTTTGGCTTGCTTTCGGCAGGGTGTGTCTTTGCAGTACGAGGTGGTCCTACGACTGATAGGGATGTTAACAGCGGCTACAGTGTTGATCCCCCTGGGTTTACTCCACCTCAGACCATTCCAGTTATGGAACAACAGTTTGCGGCTAGATCCCACCAGACATCACCATCGACTGGTTATAATTTCTCACCGTTGCAAATGTGAGTTGAGGTAGTGGAGACAATTAGAGTTCCTGAAGGCAGGAGTGCCCCTGGGTGTTGTTCCCTCTCGTCGGGAGTTGGTCACGACAGACGCTTCCCTCACAGGATGGGGGGCAACTTGGAATTGGAGGGGTATTTGCGGGCACTGGACACCAATCCAGGCAACAGAACATATCAACCTGCTAGAACTAAGGGCAGTGTTCTTGGGTCTAAAGTACTTCATGCCGGTTCTGGCAGGCCGCCATGTTCTCGTTCAGTCAGACAATACCTCAACAGTATTCCATCTGAACCACCAGGGCGGCATGAGATCCCTCACGTCTCTACGGCTGACTCACGAGATCCTGACATGGTGTCAGCCATGACTGGCTTCACTGAGGGCAGCTCATATTCCAGGAGCGTGCAACCAGACAGCAGATGCTCTTTCCAGGGATCAAGTACATCCAGGAGAATGGAGGCTTCATCCAGATGTAGTGCAGGGGATCTGGCTACAATTTGGAAGAGCAGAAGTGGATCTTTTTGCTTCAGAGACCACCCACTGTCGTTTACTGGAGGAAGGAAAAGCAGCTTCCACGTTGTGTGTACGTTGTATGTAATGTGTACGTTGCTGCAATTTCTGCATATCATGTTCCAGTTGGTGGCTCTTCTCTTGGCTCTCAAAGTCTTGTCTGCAGTTTTCTGAAGGGTGCACACCGTCTGAACCCTGCTCGGAATCCTCATTTTCCTGTGTGGGATTTGTCACTCATGCTTACATTCCTGTGCTCACCCCAGTTTGAGCCCTTGCAAAGCATTGACATTAAATGGTTGTCCTTGAAGACTTTTTTTTTGTTGGCTATTGCTACTGCGAAACGAGTCAGTGAGTTGCACGCGTTGTCTGTTAGTGAACTGTGCTTGCGTTGGTTACCGGATGACTCCGGGGTGGTTCTACGACTCAATCCTTCTTTTCTTCCGAAGGTCCTTCTTCCTCAGTTCATAAATCAGCACATTGAACTGGCTTCAGACTTCTTCAGGGTCCGATTCAAGTGCCCAACTTTTGTGTCCTGTTCGGACCTTGAAGTGTTATGTGAACTCTACTGTTCAGTTTAGACAGTCAGACCAGTTATTTGTTTGCCATGGTGGTGTGAAGAAAGGTGCTCCAGTGTCGAAGCAGAGGTTGTCGAACTGGATAGTAGAGACCATTACACTAGCTTACAGGGCAGCTGGGAGACCCCTGCCCTGAAGACTAACTTGCCATTCCACTAGGGCCATCTCATCTTCATGGGCTGTTTTTAGAGGAGTTTCCCTGGTGGATATCTGCACTGCTGCTACCTGGGCTTCTCCATGCACGTTTGCCCGGTTTTATAAGGTCAACTATGCTGCTCATCATGCTGTTAGTTCTGCGGTTCTTGTGGAGCAGCCTTAATTTCATCAAGTGGGTGGCATTCCTCATGACTATGTTGGTATGTGTCATCCATAGTGTTTACACTGCCTCTGGCGGTCGGTAAGAATGAAACAGAACGCTAGTTACGCAAGTGTGACTGTGGTTCTGTGAATTCTGTATGACCGCCAGAGTTTTCAGTCACTCGGAATGTGCGAGAAAGGCGTACCGAGGTAGAGTGCTGAGCTACTGTAGCTTTTACCCTCCAGGGCTCAGCATACGTCACGCCATGTGACTTTGTTGGTATATTCTCTCGACCTCTCTAGCTGGCGCTGCGATAATCCATAGTGTTTACACTGCCTCTGGCGGTCATCCAGAATTCACAGAACCACAGTTACATGCGTAACTAGCGCTTTCATCAGTGTTGTTAATTGATGTTAAACAGCTTCATTCTGAGTATAGTTTTGAGAAGACTCAGCCTCTTCAGATACAAATATTGGACAGTAAAATTCCTGATCACACCAAAGACGATAACTATAACGATAAAGATATAGTTTAAATGTAAAAGAATAGCAGAGACCACACCACAACTATAACAATAACCAGAGCTGGGTAGTAACTATAATCTGGTTTACATTCCTAAAATTAAATACTTGTAATTAGATTACATTTTAAAATAGCCTACTCATAATCAGTTACTTTTTATTGAATATAATTACTTAATATCCTCCTAATTTTATCTTTTAAATTTAAAATTAAGTTAGGCAGCTATAATTACATGGGAAATTGAGAGGGTGCAATGCATAAATAAGTAAACAAATAATAAGCATTCCATTATGATAAAAATTATTTTTCTTTTAATCGAACATTAAGATTATATGAATTACTAGCTTTTCGTCAATTTACGAACCCCCTGTAGTTCCTACACAAACCCCAATTTGAGAAAGACTGTCACATAATTCACTTCACTCTACAAGATTATTTTATTCAAATGAATGTGATGAGTTAGGTCAAAAGTAATCAGATTACATTACCTAACATGTGTCATGTAATAGATTACGTTACTAACTACAATTTTCATCATGTAATTTGTGTTCAGTAATGGATTACAGTTTGTAAGTAATCTACTCTGCACTGATGATAACGGCACAGAGGAATGATATCGTTGGTATCGATTTTTTCCAGCTGATGAGCGATAAAAACATTGACAGCCATTCAGAATCCATCCTTCTTTAAAGAGCTCTAGCATTTATAGCGACAAGACTGCAGCGTGTTTATAATGAACAGAACATTATTCTGCGTAGTTATCGTTCTTGGTGTGAACGGAAAGTCTGCAATTTAAGATCTGAAGAGACATTTTTGGATGTAAATGTGATAATTCTGTTAAATACTGAATAAGACTAATATACCTGATAAATGCATTTTGAAAAGTAATTTGAATTGCGTTAAAGATTACATTTTTTTTATTATTTTTCAGTGACTTCAGTACAGAAGGTAGTGCACCTTCTATAGCTGAGTACGTGGTGAGTCCCTCCCAAATCCTGTTGAAGACTGTCTTTGGTCTGAATTTCAGGTCCCCGTCAATTTGGAGCAGAAAACACAGTACAGTTTTAGCAGAAAATAAAGATCAATTGCACAAAGTCACCATGAAATCAAAATAGACAATTCACATTTTTATAAATGATTTATCTGACTAAGTCAATATTTTTTTTTTCTGTTAAATTCATGTTCTTGTCATTTCATCAAAATAACTTGCCCTTCCTCTTGCAACATCTCTTCTCTGATCATGTGTTCACCGGCACAAGGGCGGAACAAACTGTCACGCACATGAAATCACAGTAATAGCAAACCATAATAATCTAACCATCCAATCAATTCCCATTCTACATTTTTTTGAGAAGCTTTCATTAGGATATACATCACAATAGGGAAGAAAAGACTATAGCAACTTTCGTTTCATGGCGACTTTAATCTAAAAAACGTTTCATACTATCATAAATGGACAAGAGAGAGATTGGGAGTTGTAGTCGTTTGTGTGGTTTTGGCTGTGTGCTTGACATTGCTTCACAGCTGTCAGGTGGTCCGCCCATTACATCACTAGATATTTTAACAAACAATGCATTATGTAATCCAAAATGCATGAAAGCTGTCCAGAGCCTAACTGTACTAACATTCCAGGTGTTGAGAAGAGTGATGCCAGGAACAGCCTCATGAACATCAGTTTCCATTCAGACGATTTTTTCATGTTTGGGTGCTCCTGGTGTCACTTCTTTTTTGCTGTTATTCTATTAAGTTTCCTTCTCCTTTGCAGAGCAGCCACACACTGCGAGACAATTCAGCAAATACCATCAACATGAAATGTTTTATTCTAAATTACATTTAAGGAAAAGGTCCCACATTTCTTCTTGTGTCAAAATGATCAGTCTTTCACAATTAATTCTTCAATTATGTAAGCATATGTGAATATTAAAATGTAAATGTATTCCTGTACTCTTTACAGAATGATGCAGTTTCTCAAGGCATGTCTCAATGTCCAATTTAATAAAAAAACTAAAAGGACATATTTAAACATTTATTTTTCTAGCCCACTGGAAGGCCAAACAAGTGAAATTTTATGGATGTGTTGCTCTGTATGCCATGAGGCCATTACTTATCTACATGTAGGAATATTACATAATTATCTGTTAATAATAGCTTCATTAACAGAATTGATTACTGATAATTCCTTAGGCATGATGTTAGAAACAGGGCAACTATGCACAGCACAACTGATTGTCTCTCAAACATACAAAAATATTAATAAAAAACCCCCACCAATTTATATAGACAGATAAAGCGATTTTTATAAGACTGCTTTCTTCTCTCTTACCTGCAGCAAGGATTGACAACTCCAAACATTAGGCTAAACCAAAACATTGGCACAGAATCCTGTTCTGGTTGAAGTAAAATTGAAGTACTTCTATGGAACCTCATTGTATTATTGGATAAGTTAAAGAGTTTGAAAATTAAATGGGCCACGTTCCTGACGGGAGGCTCAATTTTCCTTTGGTTCAGACCGATGGTATGCAGGAAATGGACCCCAAACCACCAGACTCCCTTTATGTCTTATGTGGGCTAAACCCAATCTCTGCACACACTGAAAAGCATATAAATCAGCAAGAAACAAGATGACCGAACAGCATTGTAAGACAGTTGGAGGTGAAGATGAATGAAAAACTGGTTAATTGGACTGAACTAATAGATTTAGCGGTGCAGCTGAATTAAAAATGTTACAATGCAAAATGTCAGTTATAGCAGTTGTAAATTCCCTAGAAATATAAAAAACCCTGTTCTTAATTTGAGTTGTTACCAGTCAGAGCAACAGCTACATTACTGTTACAAAGTAAGTTTAAAACTATTACAAAGCAAATAGTGTAACCAGTTGGCCAAAAGATTGGCTAGCTTAGAGAATTTCTGTGTTTCCAAATATTGTCCATTGTTCCTGAATTTTCTGGCTTTGTGGGCATAAGGACAATGAATTTAAAATATAATTTAAAGTTTAGTTCAATAAAATACAGTCAATATTTCTCAATTGATTTTTAATCAGTCACGAAACAGAAACACAGTTGACCTCTAAATGGAGCAATTTTTTTAATTAAAACATTTAAAAAGGGGAGAAAAAAAGTAATTCAGTGGCAATAATAAAACCAGGTTTCTTTACAAGACCCACACATGAATTAATACTGGACATTAAGGCTGGACATGTTTTCTACACACATACGTACTTTAAAACATTAACAACAAAAAAATCCAGTTTTCTAGAAATAATTAAGCCCAAATACCTGCTCCTCCAACTCCCAACAACTTTAAAACTCATCTTTCCCTTTTTACATATTTTGTACATCAACTCAAAATGAGAATGAAGTCTGTGAGGCCGGAGTATGAGAAAGTGGTGCCTTTAATAGCAGGTGGAAACTTCTCACATCCTCTTGGTGACTTTTTTAAAGAGTGCAGTGGGCCCCATTGAGCTCAACTTGGACTTCCGCTGGTCAAGCTGATGGAGGTTTCCCTCAGATACACTCCGTACTACTCTTCGGCTTGGCTCATTCTCCGAAGATACTAGATGCAGAGAAAGAGAACAGAGAGGGTATAAAGATTATATTAAGAAAAACTATTTTAAGTTGTAATATTTCACAATATAATGCTTAACTGTATTTCTGATCAAATAAAAAATACAGACTTGGTGAGCATAAAATACTTTCTTAACACCAACAATCTTAACACCTCCAAACTTTTGAACAGTGGTTTAACACAAAAAAGCCAGTGTTTAGTCCCTTAATTTGCTTAATCAGCATATGCAATTAGTTTAATTTATTTTTAGTCGAATGAGAGGCTTAGTATTTTTTAACATTGGTGCCTTATTTTCTTTGGTCATTTAATTTAGTACAGGGTTCCCACACTTTGGTTAACTTCAAATTCAAGGACCTTTCAAGGACTTTCCAGGTCCAATACCCTCAAATTCAAGGACTTAATGTGGGGACACATTTGTTTTGTCCAACAACAAATGTTGAGGTACCATCGTAGTAGTTTTGTGCGCTTGAACGTCATGGCAATGTACAACACAAAGTACCTCCCGTGGGAAACACTTAACATAATAAGTAAATGTGCGTAACTAACATAAATCAAGCAAGCTAGAATGCATAGGCCACGAAGTGTTGGCGAAATAACACATTAACAGCCTGAGGAAATAATATGGAATTTTTTCACTAATGTTAATAGAAGCAGCTTCCCAAAAATGTGGCAAAAAACACTAATGCACAGCCTCTAATGACTTATTACTTTAAAAATAAATTCAGCCAAATCATGGCATTATATTACTAAGGAGAAAGAAAGCGCAAGAGCCATTGGGAGTGGGAGGAGGAGATTGTGTGCTCTTGGCTATGCGCCTGACATTCTTTCACAGCTGTCAGCCGGCCCACCCATTACACTATTACAATACTTTACCAAACATAATGGATTATGTGAGGACTTCATAAATGGAATATAATAAGAGACACTTATGTTCCACCACTAAGATACAATTGGAGAGCCCATAGAGGGTAGCTGGGGTGTTGATGGCGCAATGGATAAGACACATGCCTTTGGTGTGAGAGACCCGGGTTCGAATCCACTGTGAGACACCAATGTGTCCCTGAGCTTTGGATAAAAGCGTCAGCTAAATGAATAAATGTAAATATAACTATTGACTATTTTTCTACATATAGAATAGCATACTAACCTCCAAAACGTCGAATTCGCAGTGGTTTAGACGGGTTGCAGGGATCTCTCTTTATGCGCTTGGCTTCTGCGGCCTGAGAACTTTCTTCTTTTCCAAGGTTGGAACTGGTACAAAAGGCAAGAAGTGAGATTTTGGAAAACACCAAGAGTGCAAAATGTCAACAAGGCAAGATTTTAAACGGCTGTAGTGAACAGGTCCAACAATAAACACGCACCAGTTGAACTTGCGCTTGACCTGAGCAGCTGAGGTCATGGCCATATAGGACGGTTTGGATCTTCGAAGGTCTAATAACGATGGGATCTGCAACCTAGCAACCAATTGGAGAGAAACGTATTTACAGCAGCCAAAACAGAACAACCTAGTTCACTTTAACATCCGCATTATCCAACCATGCAAATTACAGTATGTGGTACCTTTTAGCTGGCTCATTCCCGTTGTTAGCACGTAGTGCCTTGAGTGTTGTGTGGCCAGGGGGTTCGGGTGATAGGATGACTGTGGCATTACTGCATGACAGGTCCTCATTGTGACCGATGTCGATAGTGGAGTTTGGATCAAAGGAGCTGGAGGCGTGCGGTTGCCCCTCAGGAGTGTCCTGCAGCAGGAACATGCCCTCCTGCCTTAAGACCTCCTGAAGGGCAGGAGGATAATGGGACAGCACAGGAATGGGCCCAGCCTCATCTGGGTTCTCAGAAGACACCGAAAGCTTCCTCCTGGTTGTTTTTTTAGGAGGACATTCAGCCTCTGCCTCCTGAGAGCCTGAAAGAGAAAGGAAGTCCAAAATTCACCAGCTTTATCGAAAGACATCAGCAAATGGAAAAGGCCATATACTGATTATTTCCATTATTTCCAAGTCAAAGAAGAATTGTCAACAACATTATAATAAATGTTTAAAACAGTTGCTATTTTAAAAACAGGTAACAATTGTTCTTATCGAAAAAAATCAAGTGCTCAAACTTGTTTGATTTAACACACATTAACTTCACTACAACATTTGCCAATGTCAGTCCTTGGATTTTTTTTTACTTATGTTTTAGCCTTTAGACTAAAAAAAGTGTAAAGAAAATTAAAGAGGGAACAAACAGACATACTGTAGTTGGATAGATAGAGATACTATCTGAGGTTAGACTGATAGTTATACAGTTGGATGGATAGATTGATATCGAGAGATAGACAGACAGATAGAGATAAACTGAAGAATAGACAGACAGCTATGCAGTTGAATAAAGATAGATAGGCAGACCTGTTGTCACTTACCACAAATTATAACAAATGCAACATTTTAAGCAACGTGAAAGTTTAAAGGAGAATAAATTATAGCACTATATTAAAACAGTAATGAAAAAAAACTCGCATTCTAAATCTGAGCTTCCTTTTTTGTATGAAATACAATCCGTCACCAATTTTTTCATAAAGTGGTGGGTACAAAATTGGTCATAGTGTTGGGGCCAATAATGCTTGAATGAATCCTGACCAACACAAGTAACTGGGTATGTTATAATATTACTCAGTTATAGTAATCAGATTTATGAGGCGCATTCCTGGACACAAAGCTCACACACACAATAATTTTACATGACTGATACAATTACACAAATATTATTTCCTCAAAAAACAGTGATAATTTAACCCAAGCTTGTCAAGCGAGCATTTGTGTGTTTGTAACACATCAAGAGCGGTATGTTGTTAAAGAGCAGTTTCTTTTACTCAGTCAAGACAGACAGTATGTGTATGTGTGTGCCGGTGGGTGTGTGTGGGTAGGGAAGGCAAGGGAGGCTCCAGGAAGCTGTTGGAGGGGTCTGACGTTGGATATTGAGTGGTGGAGTATGCCGGAGCACGTCGCAGTCTGGCCGCACACTGACTCACACGATGCAGAAAAGCGAGGGAGAGAAAGACACTGCGGCTGCATCTTAAACGTTCTTGACCAATCGCAATGCTTCAGAGCTCCTGCTGGTTAAACTGTTGACACACAGCCATCTCTCCTTCTCTCTGAGTCAGTGCTGATTCTCAGAAATCTGGATTGCATGGGAGAGGACCTGACATCCTGTTAATGACTAACTATACTGACTTTTGTAGCAAAAGAAAGTTTGAGAACTAATAAACGCCTCTTCTGAAACTCTTACTGCATGCAGTCTTGCTTTGACTGCCTCTTGAAGCCAGCAGCTATAGCGCACAGGCGATATAACTTCATTTGAGAGGCACGGGATGATCAGGTGACAAAGCATAGAGGGAAAAAAAAAAAAAGGATGGGCGGCAGACAGTGATGTATGGCCCAGAGCGGAGGCAGAGGAATAGGTGCGATCAGTAATTGGTGGCAGAGTGCTCTGGGTGGTGTATTTTTGGCTGGTGGGATTAAAACATGCATGAAGCGCTATTTCTGGAGGATGCCACTGCGGATTAGGGTCGCCTGGCTCTAGCTCTCTCATTGCTTGCTCTCTTTTTATTGCAGAATTGTCCTCGCCCAATCCAGGCGCGTTTCAGACTATATGTAATAGCTCCCCCCTCCCTGCACCGAGCAATGATTTTATGAATGAAATTCAGAAGGGCGGAGGGTCGGCGCTACTGAAAGAGGCTAGACGTAGATGGCTAGGTGAGGAGGAGACAGACAATGAGATGGAAAGACTGGTTAAAAAATAAGGAGCACACAGATAAAAACATACAGAAACATGAAAGAAAAGAGTGAAGAGAGGAAATAGTATGTAAAGAAACAGACAATAGACTGCAGACTTAAGTCTGAGAGGCAGGGGCGGCAGTCTCGTGCGTGTTGACACGTGACCCCTCCTGCTTCTGTCCTCTATTCCATCACTATTTTCCACCCTTTCACACTCCCTCTCTCCACGAGCACTTGAGCACGAGTGCAGAGAGAGTATCGTCATGAAGCACGTCGATGGTGGGGGTGGGGCGGAGATTCATTCATAACCCTCTCTTTGAATCTCTCTGTCTCTTTCAGTTCCTGCAAACAAGGCTCCATCTCTATTGTCATTAAGCAAGGATGCAGAGCAGGACTAACTGAACAGCTTTATTTACTGCTGCGTGAATGCCAGCAGAACTTGTTCAACAGTGTGAACCCTGAAAATAAGCATCTCTTTTTAAAACGGCAGCAAATTTATTTGGATGCCAATCTGAAAACATTGCATTACATTACATTGCATTACATTCACAAAAATAGGATAGAACAGTTACACAAAAATGAATGGAAAACCTGTGTAGGACACGTAGGCTAAACTGAAATCTGTCTGAAAGGAATAAATGCTTTATTTCATGTTTAGAACAATAAAGGAATGTAGAGGTCATGAATATTGCATTTATTTGCTAAGTGCGGAAAATGAAACCTTGCAGAGCCAGCGACTAGTTCGTCCTTGGGATAGCTCAGTGGAGCAGACTAGGAACTTGTAAACGATTTTTTCCCCCAGCGGACTGATAAAAACCTGCACACCATTTTTTCTTGAAATATGCATCATATTTTACGTTTCTTTTGAGGCAGCAAACAAATAATTATTCATAATTTTCAAAAAGCTCCATTTCCTTCCACTGAAAATGAACTTTTTATACAGTCCTGACCTGGTCAAATCCCATATGGTGTTTGAAATTAATCATTCAAATTTAAACAACCATTGGACGGGGAGGGGGGTTGGGGGGTAAAAAATAAACAAACAACCCAATCTCCTTGTCAAAAATGAAGAATTATAGACAGGAAATTTGTTTCTAATAAATATGATGTTCGACAATGCAAAATATACCCAATACCATCAATGCAGAAGTTTACAATATATTTTCTAAACATAATTCTTAACAGTATCCGTCTGTTTTCCCCCATTTCCCTCTTTTTCTTTCTTGCAGGTCTCTGTATGTTCCTGAAATGTGTGCATTTCCCACAGCGTGTCTCAATCAAATGAGGAACACCTGTTCTGCAGCAAATATCATTACTCTCCATTTACTGAGCAATAACTCACCACTCCTATTTCCCAAAGCTTTTCTCTATTCCTTTTCCCCTTTCTCCCACCCCTAAAAGCTTGTTTTTGTATTTCATTGTGTCAGTATGGAGAATGTCAAGCAACTCTGTCTGTTCTGTAGCTAAAATAAAATCATTTGCATAATTATTGTAAAACTGTCAATTGTAAAACCGACACTGATATGATTTGGCTATTAGTAAAGCACTATTTGAACTGGGAACACTTCCCTTAAATCCTGATGTACTCATTACATCATAAGAAGAATGGCATCTACGCTAATTTTAGTGTCTTTGTTTATCCCGAGGTTTTCCCGCAGCCTGCTGGATCCAGGCCGTTTCCAGATCTGACGAAGGACTTTCGCCTCGACCTGATGACAATCCAGTGCTGAAGTGCCAACTAGCCTCTCCAAATGGAGGATCCCTATACCACTCTACAGATAAAGCGTTGTGGAATTTTTCGGTTCGCGTACCTACCCAAAGTGATAAGATAAAATAAAATTCTGCATCAAAATTTATAGACAAGACAAGTAGTTTGTTTAGGCATGGTTTGTAAGGAATTACAAACCTGCGCACATATATTCAAACGCACTAAACTATAGAATCAATTCTTAATGCGCATGTGAACGCCATCAGCGTCTATCACAGGTTCACGTTTAAAGTCTGTTTAGAGAGAACGGTGTCGTCTTAGCGGGCCCCTAATTTAATAACAAATGATCATTTAGACGGAAGTGAATCAATCAAAACTAACTTTAGCTGGAAAAAACATTTTTCAAGAACCACTATAAAACCAAACCAATCTCTGTTACCTTAAATTATGTTTATCTCTGTAAAGCTGCTTTGAAACAATCTACATTGTTAAAAGCGCTATATAAATGAGGATGACTTGACTTTTAATGCTTACATGGAAAACGATAAAGAATCAACATAAAAAAAGGGGACTATTTAAAACAAAGCTAGTTAACAAAACCTTAAAAATTGTAAAACACACACATGGGCAGCTGGATTGATGTCTTAAGCAGAGTATGTTGAAGCAGACCATGGAGAAAAATGGGGGAGACAGAGAGGAGTTTACCTTTAGATGAGTGTGTTGGTCTGAGACGCTGTGAGGTTCGGTGTGTGTGTTTCTCTGAGCCTGAGTGAAGAGAATGCATTGTTATTCATTTAAGCTGGTCCTTTCTATTCAATCCAGCATACATCACACAGGAAGTAAACATCTTAAAACAAGACACATACATCTGTCAACGTTCACACAATGCAGATCACATTACATAGACACGGAAAACAGTAAATCACAAGGCAGACATAAAATGAGATCACTATGAGGTGGCTGTATGAAACAAATAAGATCATGAGAAGCTTTGTAAAAAAAAAAAATTATATAGAAATAAAATCAACATAATAAAAAAATAAAATAAAAATAAAAAAAACAGACAAACAAAAAATCAGTAGTTTGGCCTGAGGGTTATAGTTCTGGTGTTTATCAGCTAAAAAGAATGCTAATGCTCTTTATGATTATCTGCGTCAACAAAATGTTATTGAAATGCACACATGCATTTTTTACAAATGCACTACCGTTCAAAAGTTTGGGGTCTCTTTTTGAGTTTGGTTTAATGTTTTTTCAATTTAAAATATTAAAATAGAAACTATTTATTTCACATGATCCTTCAAAAATCATTCTAAATGGTGGTTTGGTGCCCAACCAACATTTCATATTATGAGTGTTGAAAACAGTTGTGCTGTATATTTTTGTGGAAACGGTAATACATTTTTTCAGGATTCTTTGATGAATAGAAAGTTCAAAAGATTAGCATCTTTACTATTTAATGTGTCCTTTCTGAATGAAAGTATTAATTTCTGAACTGTAGTGTACTTTTAAGTCAGACGTTGTGGGTTAGCTTACTCTTTTGGTGAACGTTATACCACCTTACGCTTGGTGAAACGCTTTATAACACCAGTTTGAAGTACGATGATGAGAGATTTCACTCACTGCATGGCGTGTTCTGGTGAGACACGAGGTGTGAGAAAGACAGGATGGGCTGTAGATGAGTGCTTTCAGAACCACCATCATCCCTCTCCTCTGCTTTCTCCTGGTCTGCCCAGACCACACCTCTCTCCCTATGGACCAGGCGCTCTAGCTCCTCCCACTCAGCGTCATCTGTGGCAATGCTTGCAGCCTTCAATGCCAGGTGCTGTTGACGGCAGGTGGACAGCAGGGCGTTCACCAACCTGACAGTACAGGTGGAGAGCAAGTGTGATATAGTTGACATGATATAGATGGAGGCATTTACATTGCAAATTACAAATTAATCTGAACACAAAGAACATTCCCACAAACACTCAGATTCAGGGTGACTAAGTTGAAAATCATGAAACCTGGTGCATAACCTCCATAAGTGTTGACTCATACTTGTGCGTGTGCGAGTTTTCCTGGTCTTGAACACTGATGAGGTGGCCCATGTGCTTGATGTGTTGCTGAAGGTCAGAGATCTGTAGCTGCAGCTGATGGCACTGCAGTTCTTTTTTCAGCTCCTGTATGCAAAAACACATATTAACATAAAGAAGAAAAATGCAACAATCATATATATATATACATACACACACACACACACATGATTAATCACACATTTATCATGAAATTAAGCATACACCATTTATCTTGTTTAACATGTTAATTTAGTCATAATTTGCTATATCCAGGAAAGTAAATCATCAGATTGACGGATGAAGATCTCTGCAAGCTGTTTTCAAGGTAAGATTAGGTGTCTTTCAAAAAAAAAAAGAAGACACTTGGAGACTCCAAAAAGAAGTCAAATAACCAAATGATATAAGGAGTATAATTAATAATTGTATGCACACCAAAGCACACGAAAAAAAATAAAACGTTACAGAACAAACCTTTTCAGAATTCACAGTGTATAGTATGTGTACAGTGCAACAGCAAAGAGCTTGTTTTCAAAAAAACCCCCAAAAACAACAACCCTAAACCAAACGCATTTACCTACTACTGTGCACAGATCCAACAATTGCTCAACACAGCAACATACACGACAAATCAAAACATTATGCTGAAAGTGTGTGGAAACAATGTGATTGTAATGGATGAATCTGTGCATAAATACAATGTGTGATCGGTGCGTCGAGAACGCACATAGCCATCAAACGCACACACATCATTCTGACCAAATTACAATTTTAGCCAAGCAGATAAAAAAACGCAATCTACTTAAAAACAAGGAAAAATTATATTTGATCATTTTGATTTACATACACCAGTATAACAGTACACAGCAATAAATAGCAATATTTGTATTAATCTTTTTACTAAACATTAAGGTATGTAAAATTAACATGTTAAATTATGCAATTAAAGGAAAATTATAGGCTTGTGTTCTACAATATGGGAAATAAATAAAATAAATAAATATTATATATATATATATATATATATATATATATATATATATATATATGTGTGTGTGTGTGTGTGTATATATATATACACACACAAATAATGCAATAATTTTGTATAATTAATACAATACAAAGGGGGGAATAATACAAATCAAATGAAAAGCTATTTAAGAAATGGCTAAAAACAATCAGGACACAGATAGGGATATGCAGTCTCCCATCTATTAGATTACAAATTTTAATAAAATGTCAAGCTCAGGAGAGGGGCTCTCGTGGCTTTCTGGGTGAAGAGAACGACAAGATTAAACCATCTCATCTATGCGCTATAATGAGAAAGACAACAAAGGCAAGACACTACAAAAATGATGAAACGGCTTAGATGTTGTTTTTAGTCTAGCTCCTTGTTTTCTTTCTGTCTCACTGAAAATGCACCTTCTGAGGAGTCTTCTAGCCCCTCTGACGCAAGAAAACGCAAAACAGCAGAGCACAGAACATTTGATGGGCGGGTGCGTCACTACTCTGTTCTACTTCCAGGAAAAAAAAAAGAAAAAGAAAAAACAGAAGAGCAAAAAGAGAGCAAGAAAAGAGGTGTGGATTTAGGTAAGCAGCTGTAGGGAGTGATAAAGGAAAAGGATTGATTTTTCTTTTATTAAGACATCCTCTGGTGGGGAAACAGAGAGAAGAGCTAAAAGGGGGGTGAAGAGACACAGCGATGGTCACAGTGTCTATTAAAGGGCCACAAATGAGGGAGAAGACAAAGATTACACAATATTCTACGCTTGTCCAATAAAACCAATGGCGATTTTTTTTATAGTCTGTTGATGTATGTCTGCCTCCTACATGCAGACTGATTAACAGTGAGCATTGCAGCAAAATATTTCATTTGTTTCAGAAGAATGACACTGCTCAGGTACATGAAGATATAGAGATACAATTTATACCAGGTCTTCTAAACCTCTTTAAGTGCAGTTGGCTGTCTGATGAGCTCAAAGAAGTGCATCAGAAGAGCACCGCTATACAGGGCCTCAGAGAAGTCTGTCTGCCTCAGACATCACAACACTGCAGACTGGCACCCTAGAGCTTCACTGCTCATGTAGAAAACATTCAATAATGGCATTTTGAAATGGATAACAGACCAAGGCTGTCCACTCTGAGGCTAAAATGAGCCCTCAAAGAAATATCACGGTAAGCTGAAGGAGACAAAAACAACATATCTGTTGCAGGAGTAGGCGGTATGACAAATTCTTATATCACAATATATGATACAGCTATTTTTGCTGCAAATTCAAACCCAAAATGGTTTTAATATTACATAAACATGAAGTAAATGTCTATTTTTCAAAAGTCTAGAAATTTGATAAAGTTTAAAAAGAGACTTAACTCATTTGATTGACTTTTAAAACCGGAAACAAACCTTCTGAAGGTAAGATAATTCATAACAAATCTCTCCATTAATGCACAAGCAGATTCAAATTAAGCTAAAAACATAAATCAACCTACAGTCAGGGGTCCATTATGTTTCTTTGTAAACACGGGCTAGACGGACATGTTTGATGGGTATTTTGCAGCAGTTTGTGCATGAATCTGTATTCTAAAAGAACACATCACTCATGTTTGAAGTGTATGCTATAGTTTTCTGTTCTGTATGGCCAATATAGTAGAAGCTCTACTGGTTGACATTTCTACAACAGCATGTATATCGCCCATGCAGCCCTAATCTGAAGTAAAAGTGACCTGTGGAGCCCTGACCTCTGGAGTGTGACCGTCATGTCCGAGCAGCTTCATCTCATTTTCGATGCGGTGAAGCCATCCCTCCTTCTCCTGGAAGTGCTTTTCACTCTCCAACAAGCGTTTCTGCAAGTGCTCCTGGTGAGACTTCATGGAGGCCAGTTTACGCTCATATTTACAGGTGGCCTAAAACAAACAAACAAATGACTAAAACAGGGTTGACACACATACTGAACAAAGAATTTCTAAGAATGTTCATGATTACTAAAAAAAGGATTCATAAAAATGAATCCATTTTATAAACAGCCATTTCTTATTAAGCAATTAGAAAATTATATTTCCACTACAAACATTTCTATGACTTGAAATTAATAAATAAATAACATTTTTTTTCTCATTTAATTACTTTTCCACAGCTAAATGTTTTTTAATACCAAGTATCAAGGTCATTTTAAAGTTTATAATTTAAAAAAAACACGTAAAAAAAAAACATTTAAAAAGTCTTACTGACCCTTAATGTTTTGAATAAAGTCTCTTATGCTCACAAAGGCTGCATTTATTTAATTAAATAGAATCAAAACAGTAATATTGTTAAATTTTAATATGACTTAAAATATCTGTTTGAAATGTAATTTATCCCTGTGATTCCAAAGTTGAATTTACAGCACCCTTTCCAGTCTTCAGTGTCACATGATCCTTCAGAAATCATTCTAACATACTGGTTTGGGGTTAAAGAAGCCTTCATTATTATAATCAATGTCTTAATGAAAGGTAGTGTATCTAGTCATTCCGCTGCTTGAGTTTTAAACATCCGTTTATGTGTATGAATCAGTGTTTTTACCCTTTCGGCCCTGTTGTCAGGAAAGAAGATCAGGCTCTGCTGATGCCACAACTCCCTGTGTCTCATAGTCAACCTGCTTTCATTCAGCTGCTTCTCGATGTCCAGATGCTCTTTACGGACCTGCAGACGTGCTGCAAACACACTTTGCAAGGACTCAGACATCCTGCGCAAACACAAAAGCACACAGACCTTAGACACAGTCACCTATACTGGCTGTATAGGTTCTGTGTAGGAAAGGTTGCCTGGTGGTTAATGCATATGTTCTCTGACACACAAAAGTGGCATTTCACCATGATTTCCAATCCTCTGTGCAGTATATGTATAAATTAAGTGATAATGATAAAAAATGTCAGAACTGCGTCAGAGTGATAAACGCCAATAAAGAGCCAAAAAATAAACTAAAATACAAAAAGCAGCTTAAAATAAAATTTATAGAATATTGTGGTTTAAATAAACTAGTGCAAAACAGCATCTGCCATCTGCTGCTGGTTATCAGAAAATAATGTTGACTAAAAATCAGACGTGTGCATAGTAATACGTTTACAATAAAAGCTCAGCAGTTGACATAATAGCCTGTGGAAAAGTCAACAACATGGTTTAAAAAAACAACTAAAAAAAAACATTGACCTGGCCACAATAAAACAATGATGGCACCTCATTGATGGTTCCTCGATACACTATCATTCAAAAGCTTGGGGTCAGTAGGATTATATGTTCTTTAAACTAATACTTTTATTCAGCAAGAATGCTTTAAATTGATCAAATAAGACAATAAGGATTGATACAAAGAGAATTATAATAATAATTTTAAAAAAAAGATGCTCTTCAAAGAAATACAAAAATATTAAGCAGCACATCGATTTTCAACATTGATAAAAACACAAAAATGACTGAGCATATTAGAATTTCTGAATGATCATGTGATACTGAAGACTGGCATAATGACTGCTAAATAAATATAGTCAAATAAAACATTTATTTTTAATCAAATAAATGCAGCTTTGGTGAACATACCACCTCTGGTAAAAATTGTGGAATCACCACACTTAGGATGTTGTTCACCCAGTTTTTTTATTTTATAGCAAACAAACAAAACAAATATTATGGAAACATCAGCCTGAGTTCTTTGAGGCATGGACTTCACCATTAAGATGTTTGCTGGCCATGTCATTGAGTTGATATGCCTTTCCTGAAGAAAAGCTTTAACACTCTTTGCTCTGTGGCAAGATGCATTATCATCCTGAAAAATGACTTAAACACCAAACCAATTTTCTATCGATGGAATGAGAAAAGTGTAAAAAATGTCTATGTACACCTGTGAATTGACTGTTAAGGTAATGATTGCCATTTACCCTGGTCCTTTACCTGACATGCAACCTCATATCATAAATGCATTGGGAAATTTGTGTTTTCTTGAGACAGCCATCTCCGTTTCATTAATTTGTTTCATTAAATATTGGAGTGCATCCAATAATAACTGAGAAGATATCTCACCTTACTGCATCCTTTACTCTTCTATTTAATACAGGCTAGCGCTAAAGGGCATCATGCTCTCATTCAAACACATTCTCCACTGAGAGCCTTCAATACTCCACACAGCCTTTTGCAACACAGCATACGGCACCTCAATGAATGCGCTGAGATATCACCTGAACTGAATGTGGGCGGTATTAGCTTTGATTAAAAATAAATAAATAAATATTTGTGAGAGAGTGCAGAGGCTGTATTTGGGGCCATAATGTTGGTGCAGCGCCGACACTGCCAGACTCCTGCATTATTAATGCGGGCAGGAGCACACCGCCCCTGCTTGCCTCTAAGCACCTCTCTCGCTCACTCGGCAAGTTGTGAATTCTGATGCCGGTGAATGAAACGCATAGGAGTGAGACTCATTCAGCTTTTCCCCCTCCTCCTCCCACCCACCCTCCCTTGCTATTTTCCCTCTGCCTCTCCTTCATTTTCTCCCTCCCATCTACGGATGCTGCAGCGGTTTTTGCTGACGACACACACACACACACACACACACACACACACACACACACACACACACACACACACACACACACATCTAGAGGCTGAGGGGGTGGGATCTATCGCAAAACCGTGATACATTTTCTGTCTAAAACAAAGCGTTAAAAAAAGAAGAAAAAACCGACAAATGTGAAAAATTTAAGAAAGAGGAAAATACAAAGCACAAGTCTCCACTCTCTACTGGGCCTGATGAAAAATGCAGATGTAAGAAGACCTCCACCTGAAATGGTGTCTGGCTTTGTCCTGTGTACTCTTACTTATGAATAATTGAGACGCATTCAAAGTTTCAAAGGACAGCGTTAAAGAGCTGCACATCACACATGGCATAAAATAAACAACATCTAAACAAACAAAAACACAGGTCTCAAGCTGCATGCTGATGCCTGCAAATAGAGTTTGCTGTGTCGCATGACAGCACACTCGGACTGAACGCAACCGTCCTCATACAACACGTGCACACACACAGTGCTTACTTCTCAAATTCTGCTCTCCTCTGGATGGGGATTGGATTAAAGGCAGAAACCTCCACCTTCCGCTCTTCGTACTCTTTGAGTTTCTGTTTCAGCATGACAATCTGCAAGCACACACACATACTCATTAGGAAAGCTAGTCTCATGTGGTTAAGACTCATTTCACCTAATAAGAGAAGCAAACCAGATTTACAAAGTAAATAATTCCACATTAAGATGTGATTAAGGATGAGATTCATCGAGTCTTATTTTTTTTACCTCTGCTTTCTGCTTTTCACAAATGATGGCATACTGTCCAATGTGACTGTCCAAGCTCATCACGTTACTCCTCAGCTGAAAATCAGAGAGAGAGAATCAGAAATACGATTTATATTATAATCACACTTTGATACAATCTTTGTTTGTGGTGAACTTGTGGGTTGTTGACTGAGGGACAGCTGAAGCTGTGCGTGTATGTGTAGGACTTACAGTAGATTTGATCTCCTTGGCGCGGTTGGCATATTTGAGAGTGTTGTGTGTATCTTCATAGGAGAGCGAGGATGGGCTGACGTTTGCGATCATCACAGTTCTGCAGTTTCCACCCAGAGAGTCTTTGAGGAGCCGTGTCAGCTTGCTATCTCTGTAAGGAATGTGCGTCTTCTTACACTGAAAAAAACAAAAAACAGAAAAATCAAATTCAAGAATATTACAAAAGGATGTCAATGACACATAAGACACAATGACTTAAAAACAAACCAGATACAGCTTTCTAAAACTAGGCTGAGATTGTATGATTAGGCTTAATTTCATTATTCTGAGATCAGTTTACATTTAATTTACAACAGATCTTTCGCTAAACATTGCCTTAAAAACGTTACTGACAAGACAAGCTTTTGCTCTTTTCTAATATAAGTGTATGAAGAATCCCTGTGTCTGGATAGTTCTAAAAGCATTTTAAATGGAAAACATTCAAAAATAACTAGATGGCTAAAACATTGTTGGAGGGTCACTTATAATAGTGACACAATGTACCCGTGGAGCATGTAAGAGACAAATAAATAAATTCACACTGTGGTTTCAAGTCAGCATGAAATAATAATTCACAAAATGTTCTAAATTCATGTTATTAATCTTATTATAAATGATTATTTTGTGCATGTTTGATTTTCAACTGTTTTTGACCTTTTTAATCAATATGTCATAACTAGATTTTACGTGAAATGAAAGACTTCTCTCTGGTGATGTATACAGGACTTCAATCATTTAGTCCACTTAACTAGAGATGCACTGATTGCAATTTTTCTTGGCCAATTCCAGAACCATTCAATTGCCGATCAAAGACCTATAATTGACCACATACAAACAAAAATCTACTTTTCTTCAATCTAAAATCTCCAGTTCATTCCTATGGGATGTTCTGTGAAGCTAGCAACCAGAGTTAGAGTTAGCAACAGTAACCAGGGAGGGTGAAGTTTACCTTAAATTAACAGCAATCCGAGCATTTCAAAGTATACTTCTCAATAAAAAAAAATTGGTTTCAAAACTAGATTTGGTTTTAGATTTTGGTTTCAAAATTTGCTGTTCACAAGACTAAGCCCATTACTTGCAAAGCCACATATTCATTTCCTTCAGTACATTTAAAGGGATAGTTCACCCAAAAATGAAAATTCTGTCATCATTACTCACCCTCAAGTTGTTCTAAACATGTATGCAAGTTTTTTTGTTCTGTAGAACCTAAAAGAAGATATTTTAAATTATATGGGTAACCCAACAGTTGCTGCTCCCCAAAATTCCTCAAAATATCTTCTTTTGTGTTCAACAGAACAAAGAAACTCATACATGTTTAGAACGACATGAGGATGAGTAAATGACAGAATTTTAATTTGTAGGCGAATTAACCCTTTTTAAGGCAGCAAAAAACACTGATGCTGACTGACCTTCTCTACACATCCTAACAATAACTTCAAATTTATCTAATCTCAACAGCTTCATGCTGTTACAAGCGTTGAAACAGCCAGTTAGCACTGTGGCTTTCATCTTGCTGGCCTGTCTGACCCGAAAGGAAAGCATTCACAAACCGATGTTCTAATTAATCTCAGGATCCAGCGATTGCTACACAGTCCATATACCGGCATCCACAAAAAACTTCAAAGTCAAGTTTCCATTTAGCTGATGTGAAAACATACATGGAGATTGACATATGCACAATTTGCCAACACAAACCCAAGAAAAAAAAAAAAACAGCAGTCAGGGGATGGAAATGTGGAAACGTTGTATATCTGATCTGGTCCAGCTTATGTATCAAACTATAGCCTACATCTGGACTGTGTATGTGCCCATGTTTTCATTATAGCTTTGAAACAAGTAGTGGGCTGCTGGGAACTTCACAAATCCTATTGCAAAGGGGTGAAATAAAGACCTAGGCCCACTTTTCAGCCATTTTCTCGTTCTCTGGTAGGAACTGCTGCACCAAGAAGAAAAATGGTCATTTTTAGCGATAAAACACCAGATTATGTAACCGAAAAACATACAAGCTGCACCATCATGATAGCAAGTTTGTGAAAAATCACATTTCTGAAGGCAGCATGTTCCCTCTGTTGGCACGACAACATTAGCAGTGTGTGTGAGAGTGCGAGTGGCCTGTTTCGGGCCCTCCCAGGAGAACGTGGGTAAGGAGAGCCGTCTGTGTGACAGGTTAATTTATGCGGATGGCATGAAAACAATACCTATGAAGCTGCACTGCGGAGGGGCCCAGAGACAGGGACAAACCTCCTCACCTTACACACACACCAGCCAAAACACTCTGGCATCAAACTGCAAATACAAAAACTACAGAAGACAACACAAACATAAAAGTACATCAACAAATCAAACAATCCCTTGACAATATTTAAACAGTGCCAGAACAACAACATATTTGGGACATGACGATAAGTACAATCAATTTACAAGGAAAATGAAAAGAACATGGATGCTGTTTAGACAGACAATTAACAGAAACCGGGCCTGCACTTATCCAGCACCAAAATAACTCAAGTGAACATCTTACTCAGTTTTTTGACCATTGCCATATTTATGGGTCACAGGCTTGTTCAAGTTGGCTGTTCTACAGGCATGCTGAAAAACTCCAGACAAAGCAAACGAGTACAAAACTAGAACAGCCTTAACGTTTAAATAATGCTCTCTCCATTTTGCTCTTCAGTAAAATAAACACAAACAAAGCCAGCAATTTAGATACTTGGATATGAGCTAGAAAAAGTAAACTTCTACAGTACTTCATCACTTAAAACTAACGTTTGAGAAACAACAGTTACAATGCGGTTACACACGCACATGGTTGTGACAGCAGTCAACCCATACAAGCAAAGTTTGGAGTCTGTAAGAAATTAACACATGTAGCAAGGCCACATCAAATTGAGCAAAAGGGACAGCAAAGACATTTGTAATAATACAAAACATTATTTCAAATAAATACTTTTCAATTTTCGGTTCATCAAAGAATCCTAGAAAAAATTTATCAGTTCCAACTTCCAACAAAAATGGCAGCACAACTGTTTTCAACATTGATAATATTAAGAAATATTTTTGGAGCCCCAAATCAGCATATTAGAATGATTTCTGAAGGATCATGTGACACTGAGGACTGGAGTTTGGATGCTTTGGAGCAAATCCAGCTTTGACATCACAGAAATAAATTACATTTTTAAAATGTATTAAAATATTACATTTCATATTTTATAATATTACCGTATTTTTGATAAGAATAAATAAATCCATCCACCTCACAGGTGTGGGATATCAAGATGCTGATTACACAGCATGATTATTGCACAAGTTTTGGGGGAGCGTGAAATTGGCATGCTGACTGCAGGAATGTCCACTAGAGCTGTTGGCCATGAATTGAATGTTCATTTCTCTACCATAAGCCGTCTCCAAAGGCGTTTCAGAAAATTTGGCAGTACATCCAACCGGCCTCACAACCGCAGACCACGTGTAACCACACCAGCCCAGGACCTCCACATCCAGCATCACAACTGCCAAGATCGTCTTTCAACCGACTTGAGTGGGCAAATGCTCACATTCGATGGCGTCTAGCACTTTGGAGAGGTGTTGTCTTCATGTCGTGTGGGTGAGCGGTTTGCTGATGGCAGTAGGGTTATGGTATGGGCAGGCGTATGTTATGGACAACGAACACAGGTGTATTTTATTGATGGCATTTTGAATTCAGAGATACCGTGACGAGATCCTGAGGCCCATTGTTGTACCATTCATTCACGACCATCACCTCATGTTGCAGCATGATAATGCACGGCCCCATGTTGCAAGGATCTGTACACAATTCCTAGAAGCATGAAAACATCCCAGTTCTTGCATGGCCAGCATACTCACCGGACATGTCACCCATTGAGCATGTTTGGGATGCTCTGGATCGGCGTATACGACAGCGTGTTCCAGGTCCTGCCAATATCCAGTAACTTTGCACAGCCATTGAAGAGGAGTGGACCAACATTACACTGGCCACAATCAACAACCTGATCAAATCTATGCGAAGGAGATGTGTTGCACTGCGTGAGGCAAATGGTGGTCACACCAGATACTGACTGGTTTTCGGACTCACTAACACAGATTTAGACAGATTTGTGAACAATATTTGAGAGAAATAGGGCTTTTGTGTACATAGAAAGTCTTAGATCTTTGAGTTTAGCTCACGAAAAATGGGGGCAAAAACAAAAGAGTTGCATTTAGAATTTTGTTCAGTATATATATGAATATATGACATCAGTATATATATATGAATATATTTATACCCTTTGCAGATGTTCTTGTTCCATCAATCCCAGCCAGAGACACTGTTGACCTGAGTCACCACAATCATATTTTGTGTTCTGCATGGACAGAAAGGCAGTCGAAAACTAGTTGTCTGTGGCGTCGTTGACATGCGTACGGAATAAGACATGCACTTCGTTACACTATCACCATTGTTTGTCAATCTCTCCAATCTCTCAGTAATATTGTCAAATATTATTATTACTATCTACAATAACTGACGGCATGTCTCTATCAGCTCACTAGGTTGTGAATCAGTAAATCGTGAGCACAAATTCAGGCAAGGACAGCAAGGGCCCTGGCTCACTACACTGGGACACTGATGGTTAAATTTTTCAGACTTTTTTTTAAATGTTATATTAAGTACATTATGATAAATATTTTGATTGTTACAAATACCTGAAATATTTCAGTAATAACTTAATTTTAAATGTTAGCTAGATTGTGTTCAGTACCTGTTTATTAGGGGTCATGAAATGAGAATTCAAATTTACTTTGAACTTTTGACATGTAAGAGGTAGCCTAATTGTACTATAACAACATCCTATAAGTCTCAGAACTCAAAACTTCCTCGTTAGTCCAAAAACAGCCTTTATTGAAACCAAGCTCTAAGATCAACTCGTTTCAGATTTTGTCACATTATGACGCAATAGCGCAACGAACGGACACCTATGCAGAATCAGTTCTTTGTCTCAAAATCGTTTATGTGTCAGTAAATAAAGCCATTTACTAGGGCTGTAATCTCTCAGTCGTCTAGTCGATTTATTGGTCAATACGATCTGGCTCGACCAAAATTCTGATTGGTCGATTATTTGCCGTGTTAATTTCATCAGGTGGAAAGCACTAATTGCTAATGGGGGTGTTTTCAGAGCACCCCTGCTTCACAGGTAACTGTCTTCAGAACACCCCCCTTGTTTTCACTTTTTTTGGATTAGCCCAAGACACTGGACTGGACACAGATTGAAGAAAGTACTAGAAGGCATTGGTCTGGTGGTTTGCTGAATATTGATTTAATTGTGAGCGTTTAAATTACAGTCAAGTCCTCCTTTACCATGTCAAAGACATCGGCAGTGTGGCAGCATTTTACAAAAATAGATAACGGAAAAAAGTCGAATGCAAAGTTTGCAAGCAACAGTTTGCATATCACAGCTCGACTACAAACATGGCACATCACCTAAAAACGGTAAGCTAACTTGTCTGCGTTAGGTTGCCCCGTCTGTTTTGAGTAGACTATATGAACATATCAGAATTGGCATATTTCTATGTTTTAGTCTAATAATCGTTTTACAACTGCAGGCGCACCCGCCCGCAAAGACGGTAGCATCCCCCAGACCAAGCTGGATGTTAAGCCTCCTCTTTCATCCAAACGCAAAAATAATATCACGGAAGGAACTGTCGACTTTTTTTTAATTAAATTGGACGTGCCTTGTGTGTTTAAGAGTAAAAGCTTTAATGTTAATAGTCTATTCGTGTCTCTGCCGCGAAGCTGAGCTTCAGCCTCGCTCTGTGCAAGGACATGCACAGAGCGGCTGAAATGAGAGTGTGTTTGTCAGTTATTATAAAATATAACAAAAACAGTTGTCAAAATTATGTTGCATATTACTCAACAGTTTTTGTGCTGACATCACTAGTTGACATACTATTGACATACTAAAGTGTACTATTTTCAGAAATCATAGGCTATGATATTGCGCAGGTGCACGTGATGCAACGCTGTCAGCGCCGACAGACTTGAGTATCATTTCAGTGCAAAATAATTAGGTCAAAAACGATTTAATAAACTGCAAATTAATAGCCTACTAGTTTTTTATGTTTATTTATAATTCATTTAGTCGGATAAGGCTAACAAGTACTGTGCAGCTATTTAATCTAACGTTTTTTACACTGAAGTATCACAGCAGACACGCCCCTTTCAACAGAGTGTTCAAATAAGAGGGATAAAATCAGTGTAGAAAATGGACATTTATTTCTAAAGTGACTAATTTTATGCACCTCAGGAAACATTCTAAAATAAAAAAATGCAGTTCATGACCCCTTTAATGTTTTTTTTTCTTCAAAACACCTATTGCATATAATTATGTGCGCTGAACCAACTCATGCGATTTGTTTTTTGCGCTTCAGAATTTCTGTTAAGGGATCAGTGCTCTGACTACTGAACTAGGGAGCTACCCTGTGATGGTAAAGGTGAATATTCAGCATTGTCACATGATCCTTCAGAAATCATTCTAATGCTGCTAATTTGGTGCTCAAGAAAAATTTCTTATTATCAATGTTGAAAACAGTGACTGTTAATATTTCTGTGGAACTGATCAATTTTTTCAGGATTCTTTGATAAGCAGAAAGTTCGAAAGAAACCTTGTTTAAGATTAAGAAAGGCTTTACTTTTTTTGATCAATTTAACGCCTCCTTGCTAACTACAAGTATTCATTTCTTATATAAAAAAAGAAATTAATAATAATAATAATATAATTTATATTTTACTGAACCCAAACTTTAAACTGTATTTACAGGTGTAACTCAAATTGATTTGTACCCTATAATAAAATTTGAGTCAAACCTGTAAATATGATAGTTAATCACAAAACTGACTGTGATTCCTCCTTTCAAATCACCTAAACCCATGCATTTAATTTAGTGCAGAAATTTGAAGAAATACATTTCAAAAAGCAGACATGAAACATCAGCTTTCATTCAATGATTTTTCATAACCAACGTGAGTTAAAAGTTGAATAATCTGAATACACCGCAGCAAATTCCCACCTAACACCCAATAATAAAAGGATGGTTTATAATAGCTTATGGCATGAAACAAACACCGCAAGGCAGATTTAACAGCCATTTTCTAAGACTACATTCTATATCCGTCACGGGGTAATGGGATTGGGTGGTAAATTACCCTCAGAGACGGAAAATCTGGATACAGTTCACACACAGCGTCTCTGGTGGAGGCCTACTGGAATCAGCACAAGTCACACACACACACACACACACACACACACACACACACACACACACACACACACACACACACACACACACACACACACACACACACACACACACACACACACACACACACACACACACACACACACACACACACACACACACACACACACCAGAGTCTGAGTAGTAGGATTCCTAACTCTGATAGCATCAGTTCCTGAACCACTATACCAGTGAAACATTTGGGTTTGTCCCAAAAGCAAAGAGAGGGGAAGACTAATACCATCAGAGGAAATGTGCCACAGCACATTATGAACCAAGCTGACCCAGACTGGATAAAGACCAAGAAAGGTTAAAGTTAAGATAAGTAATAGTAGTTTGATACAGTAAATACATTTGTTTAAATCACAGCAGGGTGCAAGTAATTGCTTTTGAGGTAGGCCCACACAGAATTTGCATGCCGATTGTACGCATTTAAGTTTGTGTTAAATGAAGCTAAAAGTAAGACATTCTTTGATAAACTCTTTCATACACTAATTAAACATTGATAGTGAACAACAAATGTTGCTATCAATTGGTCAGAGACATATGTACTGCCACAATTTTTTTTCAGGTGTTCGACTAAAAGTGGCGCTGCTCAAACTGAACTGAGATATCATTCACATTTATTCTAAGTCTTATTGCAAAACATTTCATTGTAGCTGTATACTGTGAACGAATATAAAAAGCTAAAGAACACAAACAAAAGCAACTTTTGTCAATGGTTTAAAAATACCATAGCAAAAACAACTAGCCTAACTAATTTAAATTTCAAGCATTATTAAAGACAAGTAAACAGTAATTAAAAAAGAACAAATAAACAAACTAGCAATTGCACAAATAAATACAACTGAATTAATGGTGTGTTCACACCGAACGAAAATTTAATTATTTGCGCGTGTAGATTACATACAAAGTCAATGCAAAAACGCGAATAGACGCGTCATTCGCGACGCCCGCGCAACGCATTTGCTGCAAACGTCTTTCGCGCAAGTTGAAAAATTTGAACGAGCGAATGTTCAAGCATCTAACTAAACGCGATAGACGCGTATTTGGCGCTCTATTCGCGTTCGGTGTGAACACACCATAAGATATGACTTAAACAGTGTAATAAGATTTTCAGGTATTCAGGTACAGAAACTGTAATTAAATGAAAAATAACAGCACTTTATAAAATATACATTACAAATATAGTTACAAAAGTTATTCAGTCAAGAACAGCTAGTTAACTTTTTCTTTGTATTTGGTTGGCTGCTGTCACTTTAAGAGCTGCACGCATACTGTTACATATGCATTTTCATGTTCAACTGTTTATGTTCACTTAAAGGGTCATGAAACCATAAAACAAGTCCCGAGGACTTTTCTATCCCATCAGAGGTATGTGTGTGTCTAAAATGTTACCCTAATCGTTTTACTTGCCTTTTGTTAAACAAGCTCTCGTTATTAAAATTCTAGATATTTCGATAATAGCTCAATTGTATGCTTAATTCGTGTAATTAAATATATCCCATGTCATTGGGGTTCAGGGGGTGCGTAGATCTAGGCTATGCATGGAACATTTTTTAAGCGTAAAATATATGATTCAAATATATGCATTTATAGTGTGTATATAAAAAAACTATATATTTTATAATGATATTATAATTATATATGTACATTAATATGTTTTAAATAGAATTACGTAGCAGGGCATTCAGCTACTTTTGAAAGGACAGTAATAAAGTGGCAGTGCATTTCATTAGACTTTAACTTTGCCAGTTATAAAAAAATAAAAAAAATCGAGCATTTCCTCACGTTTTACCACTGATTTTTAGTGACAGTCGATATGCATGGGCCACTGGCAATGACAGTGCCCCCCCTCTCCCCTGCCGTGCCATACCACACCCACTCCCTCCCTTCTTCTCACAGCCATTCACGCCCATTTAAGTTGCATTTTTCCAAAAAGATTGTGAGCCAGACTTGAGCTGAAAGAGGGGGGTTTCATGACCCTTTAAGACATAGCCGACTGTTTACGAGGATATTTTGACATATTTTTCCGTTCAAGTGCAAAAAGAACCAGAAGAGAACTTAGTTCAGTATTGCGCAGTATAAAGTATGAGATACATTTTTGTGAGTGTGCTTTGAATGTGTGTGCAGCACAGAAAACAGTGAACGGATCTTCCTGTGAAGGTTAAAAAAAAAATGCACATAAAAGGAATCAAAAAGAGGAATCGAAATGCGCACATATTATCGAGTCCCCAAGCTTTTGGAATTTTACAACCAGTTCCTAAATCGAACTCGTTACCCAACCCTAGACACCAAAAAACGTAGACACCAAAAAAAAAGATAAACAAATATATACAAGGCCACAATTTTTATCAAATTTTATAGCCTAAACCCCCCCCACACAATTAAATCAGAAAAGTTTACACCAAGGACAAAACATTAAAGTTTGATTCTAGGAGAATAGGGCAGTTAGGGGTGGGAATCTCTAGGCACCTCACGATTCGATTACGATTCAGAGGCCTGCGATTCGATTCTAAAGCGATTATCTGAATCTTTGTGTGTGTGTGTGAATATAAATACTTTGCTTTAAAAGTACAAAGTAGTGACCCATAAAGAATTAACGTACAATATATTTTATTAACATTGCAAAGAACCAACAGGAAAATAAATGTGTGCCTGAACTAGCAGCATACTTATAGTAAATTAATAATATAACAACAACAGGTGTTCTGACGATTCATGCTACCCATCGAGATGTGCTGTGATACTTACTGGTTATGCGCATGTGCAGACTCATTTTTCTTCTGCTTACCACGCCCATAAATCTATGCATCCTTGCTGTGGAGACTTGTAGGAAACTTTTGACAGGTCAAAGATGAATATTTGATGATAATTTTTACTTTTCACACCGTTTTAAAAATAAAAACAGTACATTATACTGTACTCTTAACTTCGAATTTTATTATAATTTTATTTCATATAATAATATCATTTTTACTTGTTATATCAAATGTGATAATTGCTAGTTCATTTAAAATATCAAAATATGCTCCCCATACACTTACCCTGATTAAAATGAAATAACGATGTCATAATATTGTGAGATTTACACCATTATGGAAACAATAGAGAATGAATCAACATTATCTGTGATCGATTCGCGTTTGGGTAGCATTTTTCGACAACGCAGCAGAAATCGTCTGAACACCGGTACAGCCCAGAGCCATAGAGAGAAACGGCTCTGGTACAGCCGAGTGTTTTTCCTCCTCTGGGTGGAAACGTGTCATTTGGCTTCTCATATTTGTCGTGTTGCCGAAATATGTTAGTTTTATTCTACAAAGCTTACAACTAGTGTGGCTCTTGTCCAGCTCCTTTCCCCCTTCAACTTCATAGAAGCCAAAATATTTCCACACGTCAGCTTTTAACGAGGGTGTTTGGATTTCGCGCTCAGCCATCGCGTCTCTGTTATGTGCGCACGCCACAGACAGACGGTCTTGGCACTGCACTTCCGCGCTTCAGAGTTCGGTCTTTTGCGTTCCGTTAATATAAAAAGTCTACATATCTAAATAATCGATTTTTGACATTTGTGAATCGATTCAGAATCGTCCACGTCCGCATCGCGATGCATCTAAGAATCGATTTTCCCCCCCACCCCTAAGGGCAGTCCACACCACAAATATAACGATAACAATACAGAGGAACAACATAATTGGAATCACTTTCAGAATTTTTATCCAGCTGATAAAAACATTGACAGCCGATCAGAATCCAACCGACTTTGACAAGCTTGATCATTTAAAGTTGACATAACTGCAGCATGCACTTGCAATAAAGAGAACGCTGCCATGTGTTAATGTGGACACTAATATAATTTTGATTAAAAGACTTAAGATAGTGAGAAAAAAACCTAAAAAGTAAAACTAATAATGTACACATTTCATTAAATTGCAGCCCATTTTTACAACCTCAAAATGGCATAAAATGTTTTCAATTTAATTATGAAATAATAAAAACAGATCTCTTTTCAGCAAGATCTGGGTAATCCCTCAATCTTAATGGGAGGTGTAGACCTACTTTGGGGTTGGCAAGCGTGTTGATGACGTTCCCCAGGGCGAGGAGTGAGCGGTTGATGTTGGCCCCTTCTCTGAGACGAGCCCCATTGGCGTTGGTCGCACTGGCTCTTTCTGAGCCGGCCAGGTCGATTAAGCTCATCTTGGCCACACGAACATTTGGATTGAGACTGGCTGTTTTATCCTGCTGTCTCAAGTAGATCTGAAGAAAAAAGATGGAGCGAGAACATTTCTCAGGCAGACTGAATATTTATATTTTCACCTGACAACTTTATAAGCCAGCTGACACTGGTTTAAGTTTTGCAGTTATCTCTGAAACACCCAGATCAATTGATAGATGACTGAGATGTTGGATTGCAGAGAAGATCAAAGCTTTATTACTTTAGAAAATCACAAACTACATGTTCATGAGTATAGGTAGGGCTGGGCGATAAAACGGTATCGGTATTTATCAACAGTACATCATTGTCGGTAACGTTAAATGGCAAACGTAATGAAAGCGGAACGAAACTGCGCTACTCATTATTTCGTGCTTCACAGACTGTTTATCAGTTTGGACCAATGCAGCGTGAGCCGATCTTAATCAAGCAACACAGTTACTACACAGCGCTAAGATATCCAGTAAAGAAAGCATTTGAATTTGCCACATAAGTAATAACATCGAGATCTAGTGAGAAGCATTCAAATTTCTCCGTTATAAACGGATCAAACAACGCTGACATGGAAACCAGGAGAAACATTGTGCCATGCCCATGAATGAACTAGTTATAGGCTTTAAGATCAGCAACATTCACCATGAATTTAGTGTAGTAACACTAAATGTAACCATGGAAGTTTGGCAGGAATAGTAAATGCTTTCAAGTACGTCACACATCATTATCCAGCACTTGAAAACTCAAATATTATCATATTTTAATGTTATTTTTAATGTGATGACCGAAAATTTTTTTGTTCATCCTTCAAATATTACCCCATTTATAAAACTAAAAGTTTCAAGATGTAGGAAAACACACTTATTTAAAAATAAATTTTCTTTTGATAAAAAATAATAATAATTAAATCAAGGAAATTTCAATGGCATTTTTTTCTTTTTGCTGTATCGAAAACATTTCTAACCGTGACACCACTGTGACGCATCGAACCGTGAATTTTGTGAACCGTTACACCCCTACTTATTACAGATGTTGATCTACCTCAAAGTTTGCCTTGATTGTTCTAGTGTAAATACACTTTTTGTAACATTTTATTTAAGTTCAAGAGTTTCTTTAACACTTACTTTTTTATTTTAATATAAGACAAAGAAGATTTTTTGTTTACATTTTTGACAGCTAAAAGTAATATCATTTGTTGTTTGCCTTAAAAATGAAGATAAATAAAATAAAAACAGTGGTTTAAATTCAAACTTTTCTACTTGTCTTAAAAAAAAAAAAAGATTATAAAAAAGTTTATCAATACCGAACAATATGAAACATTATATTGTGCGTGCCACATTTTTTAGCTATATCGCACAGTCCTAAGCATAGGAATAAAATAATCAGAGAAGCCAAACAGCTTGATTTGTTATTGCCTTGTCAAATCTTCCAGGAAATACACAAATAGCATAAAAATCAAATTGTCCATTCACGCAAGCCAACTGATAGCTCACACTCAATATCAAAACGAGAGGATTAATGTAAAGTTGCTCAGGCCCATAGGGGTGCCCGCACACAAAATGAGGCCTAACAGCATAAAAACAGTTACACAGAACCGGATGTGATATTTACAGAGAAAAGAGCCAAAATAGCGAGAAGCCTTTTACCTGGAATACGGCGTGGGAGCGGGAAGACGAGGCGTTCATGTCAGTGGGGTGCTGCGTCCTGTTTCTGTTGCCATAGTCAAGAGCTTCAAGGATGTTCTCTGCAGATTTGGGCTACAAAGTGTCACACGCGCGCGCGCGCGCGCACACACACACACACACACACACACACACACACACACACACACACACACACACACACACACACACACACACACACACACACACACACACACACACACACACACACACACACACACACACACACACACACACACACACACAATCAGACGAAGCAAACCAATGACAACTCTTTGTGGTCTATTGTGACATGAATCAGGGTCACAGAAAATGCACAGATGACACATGCAACTTCACCTGGTGCAGGGTGAGTCCTTGAACCACAACTCCGTTGGAGCCATCCTCTCTCACCGCTAATGGACCAGAGTTAGTAAGCAAATCCCGAATCTGTTCATTATAAACCTGTTCCAGAGACAGTGCAGAACACAAAAGGGCTGACTAACTCAAACTGCACAAGGAACAATGAACTAGAGCTAACACAAATATAGCACTTTTTGTAAGGTGCACTCAGTTTTTCCTCTCGGAGGTGCACTCAGTTTTATTATAAAGGTACTTTAAAAAAAAGCATTGTAACGAAAATATTTTGCTTTTGTGTGATTCTGCATCCACGCTGCTAAGTGTCAGTAGATGACTGCCATATTTTGACTAGTGCAAAAAACAAACAGAGTGCACCTTTAAAACATGCACAGTACCATTCAATAGGCTGAGGTCAGTAAGACTATATATTCAAGATCTAACTAAATTGAACAAAACTGTTACAAAAATTGGAATATACATTAAAACATTCGCAAATAAAGCAGCGTTATCATTCCATGTCTTGGAAGAGAACAAAATTGTGACTTCCTGGGGAATTGGCACAAAAATATCTGCAATGCAAATGAAAAATAATATCGGTAAAATAAAATTTGTAAAAAAATTGCTGCAATCAGGGAAGCCATTAGCCAGGTTTCAATAACAGATTTGCGCTAAACTTTTGCAAAATTTTCGAAATGTCGATAAAAAAAAAAAACTATTGTGAAACGATGGTGTTTCCATTCAAAGATGTTATGTGAATAAAACGTAATTATCCTCTCGTGACAATTAATTCCAAAAATCATGACAAAAGATGTGGTCTCCAACATGGTGCCCGCGGGCACCTGGTAGCCCGCATGGAGTCTCTGAGTCGCCTGCCGAGCACGTTCTAAAAATAGCCTGAATTGTCTTTCATTTAGTTTTTTTTTATTATTATTTATGATGATGGCATAAAATGAGAAAATAACTAATGGTAACATTTCATATACCATTAAAACATAATAAAATAATTAAAAATATTTAGAATCTGCACGTCGAGCACGTTTAAAAAAAAAAAAACGTAACGTAACTTCAGTGAGTTGAGGCGGTCGCGCGCAGACCGATAAATTTATACATAAGATAAATTGAACTATAAAAAATAAAAAAAAGATTAATTATGGCTGACGATGCAGGTCATGCAAAAAAGAAGACTTATTATTTTAAAGAGGAGTGGGAGACAGAATTCCTCTTCACTAATGTTAAAGATAAAGCTGTATGCCTCATCTGTGGAGCACGCATTGCGGTTGCCAATGGTCTCCAACACGTCATTCGCCTGCTACCAGTAGCTCGTGGCCTGATTGGAGGTAGCTCACCAAGGGGGCGTTCACATATCGCATCTTTTGCGCGCTCAAGTTCGTTATTTCAAGTGTAGGAAGCTCATAATTGAAGCGACGGACTCATTTTTTCCATGCGCAGCAAGATGAAAAATCCATTAGCTACTAAAACTTCTTTGTCATTGTGGAGAGCGCAGTGCATGGTTGCATAGCAATGAGAGACGCCACGGGAAAATCGGAACGAATTTTACTATTAATAATGAAAGATAAGCTAATGTGCATTGTGAACGTCAGTAATCTATCTTTTTTGACTCATTCTTTTTATAAAAATGATTTAATGGCTGAAATATGCGAGCTTTTTATAAATCTTTTTTTGTCAAAACTTTATTTGAACTTGTAGGCTACATGTTAGTAGATAACATGTCGCAAGACACTCCTTTAAAATCTGACCATTATTTTTAATGTTGTTATTTTGTTTATGTAAACCAAAAGTGCAAATGAATTCTAATTATATTTGTTATTTGCTGGTTTTCAACATAAACCTTGGTGAATGGATTTTATTGTGTAGTATTAGTACTTTTTGAACAGGATTCTGTGATAACTGATCATTTTGGTCACTATAATCATGAAATGAAATTTTCAGGCCATTTCATCTCTAGTTAAGATGCACTATAAAATCAACTATAATTATGTGTTTTTATAGTATAATATGCAAAGTACAATTTTCTTTTAAAAAATGAATCTCTAATTCTGTTCTTTTCTCTGACATTTAAGGGTGACATATAGGCCTACAAAAACTCTTTTAGGTCTAAAACAGTTTAGATAGTTGTTAATATGAGAGTTATGAGACATTATTTAAGAGATTTAAGTATTGTATTAGCCTACATGAGTAGCTCTCGGCCACTATATTTTTTAAAAAGTAGCTCTCAAATGAATAAAGGTTGGAGACCCCTGTGTTAGTAGGTTTCAGTATATTTCAGCCACCACACCAGCCATTATTTTTAATCGAAGACGTAGGCATGATATCTGTAGGTGACCTGTAAATTCGAAAAAATTGTTTCCATTGCAGTTTTCCGAAATATTCTTTTTTCAAATTGCCTGAAAACCCACCTCATGTGAGCGTAAAAACCTTTGACTTTAAAAAATAAAATAAAAATTGTTTCCATTCGGCGTATTTTCAATTTGAAGGGTAAAGGACACTTAGCTATTTTTGCTCTTTTTTCCAACATCATAAATGACTTCCATCTCAGGGGAGACGACGAAACACGTTGCGTTCAGATGCCTGGTGTTTGGGAACGCAATTGTGTAAGATAATGGGAGGTAATTAAACTAAATCATTCAGACATTGGCTCATGAATTTCAGAATGATCATAACAATAAGACTTAAATTGTAATAATGATGCTGAAATTTCAGTTTTGCTATCACAGGAATAAATTACATTTTAAATATTAAAATATGTTATTTTAAAGGGGACCTATTATGCAAAATTCACCTTTACATGGTGTTTGAACATAAATGTGTGTCGGCAGTGCACGTACACAACCACCCAATAAGTCATGTGACATAACCTTATGTGCATTTGACAGTTTAAAGGCCATTTTGCAGGGTTAATTTTTGAACGAATTTGTACAATTTGCTTGTTGGTAATAAACATTTAAACTGTTATCCATTGTATTTTATGTTGTTGGGTATCACATATATAATATAATATAATACAAAAAAGTAGGTACTATCTTACAACGGTTTGCAACGATTCTCTTTTCCCCCACAATGCATTGCATTACGTCACCTTGGGGAGAGAATTTACCAAATTCCGCCTTGAGAGCATAGATATTATATAGAGACTAGATGCCCTATTGGCCGCTGGGCACTGAGAAATACGGCCGCCATCTTAAAACGGTCTTACTCCTAGTTTCGTTGCGTGGCAGCAGTTAAGATGCCAGAGCACTGTGGAGCATTTTCCTGTTCTAATTGGCGGACCATCGCAAATAGGGCCCAGGGGATTACTTTTCACAAGTAAAATTTAACATTACCATACTATTGGTTGTATTTTGTGAATAGAATATTACCAGAGAGTTAAGAAGGAGCAAGGATCTTTGATATTACTGTACTGAAATCGTGGCCAGCTAGCTAGGCTATGTTTACTGCACCGACCGGTGTTCATCCGGCTATGAACTGAGACTTGATAAGTCATATTCCATAACACTGACTTAGACTGACACAATAATGCTATTGTAGAAATAAAACAAATATTACTTTGGCCTGCGAATTTTACACAAGTGGCACAGACTGTATTATCAGTGTTGGGCAGTCACTATAGTAAGTATACTTGTAGCTTAACTAGTAATTTAGTATTTTGGTGGTAGCTTCACTATTTCACGTGTGTGTGTGTGTGTGTGTTGGGACTCGGGAGGCGGGCTGCTAAATGTCAAGGGCTGGGAAGAGATGGATGCAGAAGAACGCGGTAGTACAGTGTGTGTGTGACAGAGAGAGACAAATATAAAAAGCTTCAAGTAGACTAATATAATATAATCATATATTGTTTATTCAACTTATTAAAATATCTGACTTTACTGCCACTATCTCTTTCTGCTTCTCTTTCATATTTAGTGTGTGATTTGCAAAATACATAACGTTATCATAGCCTACATCACATATCATAGGGTGACCAGTAGGGATGCTCCGATCAGGATTTTTGCAGCCGATACCGATAGCCGATTTCTTGTCATGGTGATCGGCCGATACCGATCCCGATGCTTAATATACTTAGGCTACGTTTACACATAGCCGGGTATTTAGAGAAACGAATATTTACGGGGTGTTCGTGTAAATGGGAGGCCAAACCGCAGGGAAATATCTGCGTTTTTCATTCCTGTAAACGGGGCCTTAATATCAGACCAAGATAAATACAAACAAAATGGAGCAGTCTGATGCAGCTCCCAAGGTTTAATTAAACATTGTCCAATAGTAAACTTTGGAGGACAACATAAACATTTAATCACCTAAAATAGAGAAATCTGATGGAACTTCAGCGAACTGGATGAACTGAACTGGAGCGTGTCTGATAAATGAACCGAAAGAGTATAAACGACTTGCCTCACAGACCTGAGAACGTATAGAAAGCTTGAAATTTCTAAAAAAAAAAAAAAAAAAAACGTTAATAAAAGAAATGGGGTACTCTCTGCTTATGTAGGCTAATCCGTGAAGTGTGCATTTCTCTCTATAGGCGCGTTCACTACATGCAAAGATGGCTTCAACATCGCCAACTGTATCTTTGCAGCCAGAAAACACTAGTTTATTAATAAACAACTAAAATGTATAATGCTGCATAAACATTACTTTTGCCAGTTCTTTGTAGCAAGCTTTATGCATGCGCTTGATATGCGGAATATGCAATATTACGATAACGCTCATTATGGTTCAGTATTTTCTCCCATATATATTTAAGTAATTAAATTAATATAAATATGCGATTAGACTAATGGCTTAAATTAACTACTACTAGTCAACTAGAAAAAAACATTAGTCGTGCACAGGCAGCCCAACTTATTTCACATATTTCTTAACCAGCTGCGTGCGTTCTGAGCGAGCGGCGCTGTGTGGACTGAGCGAGCGAAGCAACTCTTCAGAAAGGCGATGTCTCTGGAGGACAATTCTCCTCCACATGAGATTCCTTTGAAACATACATGGCAAATAGCTCATTTTTTTCATTGTTTCTCTACACATCATAGTAATTCTACACCGGCGGTGACATGACTGCCAAATCATTTAAGTCCCCACGCATCATGCACCTTCTCACGTTTTGACGTAATCAAATTGTGATCGGTTTGTGAGATCGGCCAAGTTTAGTGAGTACCGGTCGAGTCATAAAATGTGATTATCGGCCGATACCGATCTCCGGCCGATCGATCGGAGCATCCGACCAGACGTCCCCGGTTTCAGGGAACAGTCCCCGTTTTTGGTTGCCTGTCCCTGGCTAAATACAGAAAAAAACTACCTCTGTCCCCGTTTTGTTTTTTAAGAAACAACATTAGGTTTTTCAATCAGATTGATAGTCAAAATGTCCCGTGGAGCGGGTGACCGGTCTAAGATGGCGGCCCCACGGCTCGTCCGTGCCAGTAGGCAGTAGCGGTCGATAGGGCGTCTATCTATATGATGTTTATGATTGAGAGTGACTGGAGAGATGAGTAGTAGACGAGAGTATTCAGATAGCGCAGATTATAGATAAATACATAGATATAGATAGATAGATAGACTATATATATAGATAGACAGACAGATATATAGATATAGATAGAAAGGCTAGTATATGCGGCAACTGCACATCCAATGGCACGGGCGCCTCTGACGTGCGACCAACTCTACGTTGTCAATCTACCTACTATACAGGTCCTTCTCAAAAAATTGGCATATTGTGATAAAGTTCATTATTTTCCATAATGTAATGATAAAAATTAAACTTTCATATATTTTAGATTCATTGCACACCAACTGAAATATTTCAGGTCTTTTATTGTTTTAATACTGACGATTTTGGCATACAGCTCATGAAAACCCAAAATTCCTATCTCAAAGAATTAGCATATTTGATCCGACCAATAAAAGAAGTGTTTTTAATACAAAAAAGTCAACCTAATTATGTTCAGTTATGCACTCAATACTTGGTCAGGAATCCTTTTGCAGAAATGACTGCTTCAATGCGGCGTGGCATGGAGGCAATCAGCCTGTGGCACTGCTGAGGTGTTATGGAGGCCCAGGATGCTTCGATAGCGGCCTTAAGCTCATCCAGAGTGTTGGGTCTTGCGTCTCTCAACTTTCTCTTCACAACATCCCACAGATTCTCTATGGGGTTCAGGTCAGGAGAGTTGGCAGGCCAATTGAGCACAGTAATACCATGGTCAGTAAACCATTTACCAGTGGTTTTGACACTGTGAGCAGGTGCCAGGTCGTGCTGAAAAATGAAATCTTCATCTCCATAAAGCTTTTCAGCAGATGGAAACATGAAGTGCTCCAAAATCTCCTGATAGCTAGCTGCATTGACCCTGCCCTTGATAAAACACAGTGGACCAACACCAGCAGCTGACATGGCACCCCAGACCATCACTGACTGTGGGTACTTGACACTGGACTTCAGGCATTTTGGCATTTCCTTCTCCCCAGTCTTCCTCCAGACTCTGGCACCTTGATTTCCGAATGACATGCAAAATTTGCTTTCATCCGAAAAAAGTACTTTGGACCACTGAGCAACAGTCCAGTGCTGCTTCTCTGTAGCCCAGGTCAGGCGCTTCTGCCGCTGTTTCTGGTTCAAAAATGGCTTGACCTGGGGAATGCGGCACCTGTAGTCCATATCCTGCACACGCCTGTGCACGGTGGCTCTGGATGTTTCTACTCCAGACTCAGTCCACTGCTTCCGCAGGTCCCCCAAGGTCTGGAATCGGTCCATCTCCACAATCTTCCTCAGGGTCCGGTCACCTCTTCTCGTTGTGCAGCGTTTTTTGCAACACTTTGTCCTTCCCACAGACTTCCCACTGAGGTGCCTTGATACAGCACTCTGGGAACAGCCTATTTGTGCAGAAATTTCTTTCTGTGTCTTACCCTCTTGCTTGAGGGTGTCAATGATGGCCTTCTGGACAGCAGTCAGGTCGGCAGTCTTACCCATGATTGCGGTTTTGAGTAATGAAACAGGCTGGGAGTTTTTAAAAGCCTCACGAATCTTTTGCAGGTGTTCAGAGTTAATTAGTTGATTCAGATGATTAGGTTAATAGCTTGTTTAGAGACCCTTTTCATGATATGCTAATTTTTTGAGATAGGAATTTTGGGTTTTCATGAGCTGTATGCCAAAATCATCAGTATTAAAACAATAAAAGACCTGAAATATTTCAGTTGGTGTGCAATGAATCTAAAATATATGAAAGTTTAATTATTATCATTACATTATGGAAAATAAGGAACTTTATCACAATATGCTAATTTTTTGAGAAGGACCTGTATATTTCTGTCCATTTATCTATCTAGCTGCTAGCTATTTATGCTAATGTTTTTCTATCTGCCTATCTCTCTCTATACCGCCCACACAAGCACCTGCCAAACACAGCGACACACACGCGACGGCTACGTTTGCAACAACATTTTCACCAGAGGAAGAGATAAACGCTTAGAAACGCCCATATAGCTAGCATGATGCCTTCTATTTCTAGATGACAAAGACAAAGTTTACCAGTACTACGACAATGTGACAAAGGTTACAGGTACTTATGTGAACTAACGTCATGATCATTGCCACTAGATATAAAGAAAACGTTGATTTTTCACTCGGTGCTATTCAATGACAGTAAAAAAAAAAAAAGTGTCGTTATTGTGCACTGCTGCTCGTAGACTAGCTCCAGTGCTCATTGCTGCGTTGCTAAATGATAGCAGCTCACCAGGACACTTCACCAACTCTCCACTCATTCTCCTAGGACCATGCATTTAATTGGCTTTGACGGCCATCAGTTCTTGGCAATTCATCATATGGCCTCTCACGTCTGGCAGGTTCGAAATTATACGGCTGCGGGCTATCATACATGTTGGCTGTTGCCACCTCTTCCTAATCCCAGTCAGTCGCCATAGTTCTAATACTAGGCTGAGGCTACATTTCCTCCACTTCTCCCTAACGTGACGTCATCACAGAATTGCGTAAAAAAAAAAACCCTGTTAATACCAAAAACGTAAAAAACTGGTCTTTAAGACCATTTTTGAGACATTTTAAAAATGATATACATATCTTGAGGGATTTATGTACCCATTAATCGACAGTGGTGGTTAACCTGCAACATGGGCTTTAATCGCAATAAGACGCGAAAGAGAGCTAAGTTTAATAAGTGCGTATTAAATTGATACAGCTTTAAAACGCATGCCATGCAGATAATAAACTTTCAGAACTGCAATGTCACGTGAGCGTGACGCGATAGAGATGATAACCAAAACCAAATAGATGTTTTAGTTTCTGGCAGAGTATCCAAGGCACGAGATGTAGCCTACTTCATTTGCATTTAATGATACAGGCATGAAAACAGCATATTTTTCCTTCCACTCAAAACAGGCATTTACAACATGGTATAATAAACGATCTGTGGGGTATTTTGAGCTGAAACTTCAGACACATTCTGGGGACACCTGAGACTTATATTACATCTTATAAAAAGGGGCATAATAGGTCCCCTTTAAATTGTAACAATATTACTGTTTTTTCTGGATTTTTGTTCAAATAAATGCAGCCTTGCTGATAGTGAGCATAAGAGACTTCACATTTTGAATGGTAGTGTATATCAGTGATAGGAGACATAAAATACTAAAATCCTCCACCTATCAAGAAGTAAAAAAAATACAATAAATCAAAATTAATAAATGCACAATACTGTTTCTAGTCAGTGGAAATTTGAAACCTCACCTCAAGATAAGAAAAAGCAATGTTAAATACTTTGTCCTCCTTGATGAGGTCCATACGAGCAAACAGTTCCTTCATAGTGAGAAACATCACTCCTGGGGTATCACATGTGCCCAACATGGTGTGCGTTTTTCCTGCTCCAGTAGCTCCATAAGCAAACACTGGCCAAATGAAAAGACACAAATTTAAGAATAAACTTGATCAGCTATACCACTGGCATAATGACATGAGCTATCTGAATAGTCTGATATCTTGAGAAGTATCAAATAGTGAAAAAAATTGCTCTAAAAATGACAGATTTATAAATGACCAGGGGTGTGTTTCTCAAACATATCGTATGCTGAGTTGAGTAGAGACCATTGGTGTCAATAGTTCTACAATCTATTTAGGCTTACGATGGTTTTGAGAAAAAGATCCCACTAGCATGGTGGAATGGGAAAAAACACAGGCCTTGCTCTTGTAGCAGTAACAAAATGTGAGAAAGGCATCAGGCACTTCAAAAACTTTTATGCTATTGACATGGATTCACATTTTGTATCAACTTCTAGCAAGACAAAGACTGTCAGCCCAAAATTGCATAATAAATCCTGGTTTTACTGTGAAACCAAGTACATAGTACAGAAAGTTACTTTGAGTGAAGAGAAATAAAATGTCTTACCAGTGCAATTGTAGCCATTCAGGACACCATCCACTATTGCTTTAGTGGTGTTCTCAAAAACCTCCAGCTGTGAAGAGTCCTCACCAAACACGCTGTCAAATACAAACTTGAGGTCCTTATTGGCTCTCTTCCGCACATCCCTGTTGCCTACCCGCTGTCCCCGGAAAAATGTCACTTCTTCCTCTTTAGGATCAAATACAAGCATGTGGTTGTCCACAACGTGGACAACCTTCTTGCAATTTCCATCCTTTTCTTTGTTGTTTAAAGGACGAACACGAACCACCACTTTCACGTGGCTGCACACCTCCACATCTGACATTGTCTAGTTTTACAGCTTCCCACTGAGAATCTCTACTTCTTGATGTTTGTGGTATCTGTACAACACAATATAATCATTTTTTATAAACAGGGTGATTTCAAACAATCTAACAGTAATGGAAATAAAATACAAGAAAAAGAGCAAGTTACAAATAATTATTCAGTACTTATGTAGGGAAAAGCAAAAACAAATCCTATGACACTTATTTACTTTTAAGTGTCAAGACATGCTGGAAACATACATTAGTTTGTTTTATTGTGACTTGGTACCATTATAAATAAACTCTAACAGAAGGGGGCTCAACATAATAAAACTAACGTTGAGCCTCATACTGCATATCAGCCAATACAATTCTCTCATAGACTGTAACGTACGCAGGATGTTTTAGTATAAGGCCATAGTTGAAACCAAACCAGCATACTGCAAACCACATTTGGTGCCAATTCATTTAATCGCACAAAAACACAAGGCCAGTTACAGTAACTTTAAAACTAGCATTAGCATCGGTTAGTAGCATCTGCTAGCGTTGCGCTAAAAGCTGCAGCTAACTGCTCATTCATTTCATTTCAATCACATAAGATTAAGTTAACGCTATAAAATGTGTATAACCTACCATCTGATACAATAGGAATCCACGCTGAATGATTTGGCTATGGTATTAAGAGAATTTTGTACGTTTAAAGCCTACATTTGAGCTGATAGTAAACAAATACAAAACCTTAAGCGCGAATATTTCAAACACAAGCTGCTGTTCCGTCCCTGCATCTGATTGGATGAGCGCGTTCTTACGTCAGGGACGTATCGGCGAATGAGAATTGTAATCACGGTGGAATATTGCATAAAATGTATACGGTAATTACATTGAACAATATGATTTCGAAAACATGTTATATATATATAGCAGATTTAAGTTAAGTAATAGTTATGAGCGTACTTTGAATGTTACGTCGCGGAATGTAATTTAGGTTCCTCATTAATCCTGCGACTAAAATTAGCTTCTCAGCTTTAAGGATTTAAGAGTTTTAAAAAATACTGATTACTGTATAATACTAATACTACCAATTTTCATTATATTCATGATCTCGAAACATGTAAATATGGCAGTGGTCACATTTATGCTATGTGGAAAAACCCTAAGCCCCATTTTGATTTAACAAGATTTTTAAATTGTATTGTAATATTAAACGAAACAAATGAAAAAAACATTTCACTTTCCCGAACACTATGCCTGCAAATGTATACAATTATGTTAATTTACTGCTGTATCTTTCTATTGGATCTATAAAATAAACAACCGTTTTTTGACTCTGTAGTTTGAGACTCACAGTTGTTAATAAAACACATACACATACTTATTTAGATGCATGCATCACTAAACTATGTATGAAGTAAAATATATGTGTATAATTTGAGAAATTGTGATTAAACTGATGAACATTAATTGAAGTGTCGCATATATGAATTTAGTCACATTCTGCATGTGTATTGTGCTCGTCCTGTTGCAGGAGGAACACAAAATCGTATGTTCTTGTTTCTTCCGGGAGCTGTCACTGTTACACTCATGAAACTCCACGCTGAATAAAGGACCAAGCAACCTTGCTTATTAGTATAATAGCGATTAATCATTCATTCACAGCCTGCTGTATTGTTTTATCTGTTTGCATAGTAAGTTCTATGTTTACGAATGACCTTTGAATATTATATACTGTATGGTGTGCGGAGACGTATGTAAATACATCACGTGTTGACAGACATGACAACAAATACATGCACTTCCTTTAAAATCTGAAAATCTGATCACAAACACACGTCCCTGAAAAACCCTTGCTCTGGCGTCCTGCACGTGTCCTTGTGTCTCGTATCATATTGGCGGGAGTATCTCAATAGATGTTAAATGCTGCTAAATTTACAAATTAAAAAATGATGTGTAATATTAAATTGATAAGAAAGTAGTTTATCTTATGACTTTTCTTACGACTGTTCACACCATATTTGCATTTCCAATTGATTGTGAGTTTAAAACAATACCGTTATTTAAATAAACCTTTAATGACACTTGCAAAGTAGATAAAAACAGATATCATGTTTGAAAAAATTATATCTCTTGGATTAAATAGCTTGACAGTATTATTCTCATTATATCTCATACCTTTTTTGTCCTCTTTTCTGTGTAGAACCCAAATGCCTATATATCGTTTCATGGTTACACCTTGCAAATGGACATTGGGACTGTGTAAAGACGCGATTCCTGACCAGGGTTCCAGAATGTTCAGACGATGGAGGAAGTTGTGGCATCCATTGAGGCCCTATACTGGCTCAGTGCCTTCAAGCCCTGATTCTGAGTTAAAAAATTCAGAGATGTCAACCCAAAGCGAGAAACCCTTACACACACCAGTCATGGTGAAGGAAGTGTTGCAGTTTCTGGACATCAAACCCAGGCAGGTCAGTCAGTTCTTTATCTGAAGTCAGCTTTCACTTAAATAAAGTGTTTACACTGGCTATAGATGTATATCTAGCAGTTTGTGAGGTCACATTTGTGTCATTTGCATCTTGGATTTATATTTTTTGTGGCGGAATCTGTAATGATTCCGTGCAAAAAAAAACTACACTGTCAGAAAAAAAGTGCAAAATTGTACGTTTAGTGGTACAACATAGTACTTTATCTAGCACTAAAAGGTGCATATTAGTACATTAGAGTAGTAATATGTATGTACCCTTCGGTACTACTATGAATTAATCTTTTAGGGGTAAATAAGGTATTTCCCTATAATGGCACTGCCCATTGACAAGCTGTTATACCCCTAAAGGTACAATATTTGCAATTTTTTTTCTGAGAGTGTATGCTTAGTTATTAAGTCTGATTTCATGAGATAAGATTACAAATTGCCTAATGAATAAATGCATGATATTGACGACTATTTACCCTCTACCAAATATCTTTTCGAATAGCAGTATCATCAGATATCATATGATTTGTGACACGTTTAGATGGAAATAATTCATGAAGAAGACCATAACGTGCATCCTTTTTAACTCCTACACAGGGTGCAACATTGAACTTTTGTGTTTGTGTATTTGTGTATGTATGTGGGAAAACCTGGAGGCGGAATGTTGACTTGTCATCGCCATGTTAACCACATGCCGTCTTGACAAGAAAAAAAAAGTTGTTCGTCACCAAAACTTTTAGGACTCCCGATTTGTTAACTGTCCCCTCTTGGGAAGGGTAGGGAAGTTAGCAGAGTGCTCACAGACCTTGGCGTACTCTAACGTGCGAGCAGGCCAGATGGGCGTGAGTCAAAGGGCCTTCTGCTCTAGTGGGTAGCTTGAGATGGGCATCGCTGGGTCCTACCGCTCAAATCAGTGCTTATGCAGGTGGGGGCTCCGGGTCAGTGACTGAGTCAGTGATGGCTCCACTGTTAGGTTGTTGGCAGATCGTGGGGCACCACAGTACAGCACCACTCCTGACTAAGGTTTGCACCTCTTAACTTCACTATCCGCCCATGGGCCAACTGGTGCAGAGACAGCCTGCCAAAGGCCTGCGTTTAACCAAATAATCAAATAAAAAATAATGAGACTGTCTGTGCTTCAATAAGGAATGCATCTCACAGATGTGTTTATGTATGCAATGGGGTTGTGCGGCATTTAGAATTGAATTGAGAATGCTTTTTATATTCTGAATTTGAAGTTGAATTGAAGTGGCAAACAGGAACTAGAATTGAAAACTGAATTTAAGTAGAATTCAAATTAATTGAAATTCATAAAAACTCAAATAAGTGTAATTTAAGAAAGTTTGTTAAGATTAACTTTGAATGTTGGCATGACAGCCGTGTCTAAAATTTAGAAATGTTTACTTTACAATAAAGTAAATTTGTGAACATTATTTATTGCATTAGCTAACAATAAACAACTTTTTCTATATTATTTATTAATCTAGTTTTATGTTAGTTTACAAATATTCTATTATTCATTAGTAATTCATGTTTTTTCATTCATTAATGTTAATTTGTACAATTTGATAATATTCTAAAATGAATTAATATGTGTAGAAATTACCATTAGCCTTGATTATCAAATGATGTAAATGTACTAGGGCTGTGAAAAGATTAATCGTGATTAATCGCATCCAAAATAAAAGTTTGTGTTTACATAATATATTTGCGTGCACTGTGTATAATTATTTTGTATTTATAAATGCACATACGTGCATGTATATATTTAAGAAATATTTGCATGTATATATTTATTTATATTATTTTATATATAAATAACACATTTTTCTTAAATGTATACATGCATGTGTGATTATTTATATATATATATATATATATACAAAATAATTATACACAGTGCACACACATATATTATATAAACACAAACTTTTATTTTGGATGCGATTAATCACGATTAATCTTTTCACAGCCCTAAAATGTACTGATCATTGTTAATTAATGATGCATGTTAACAAATGTCAACAAATTGTTTTCAAAAACTTCAAAACTGTAAAAAAAATGTCTTTTAAATAGAATTTCCCATAATTACCTGTTGAATTTCATTGAATTGCAATTGAGTAAATTCATCTTCCTGTCATTCCAATTCAAAATCCATTTCAACTTATGGCCAGTTAAATTCAAATTCAAACATACGTGAAATGATAGGAAGCCTATTCTTCAACTTTGAATTTGCCCTACCCTGGAATGCAGTGGCACTTGGTTTGTTGGCAAAAGAGCTCCTAACAAAATTGCTCCTCCCAGAGAACATGGTGAAAGTATATTGACTATTTATATCAGAACAGTCTTTTAAATTCATTTGTGTTTTACATTGCATATTATACCCCGGTATATAAGGAATTGCAATTACATATATACACTCACCTAAAGGATTATTAGGAACACCATACTAATACTGTGTTTGACCCCCTTTCGCCTTCAGAACTGCCTTAATTCTACGTGGCATTGATTCAACAAGGTGCTGAAAGCATTCTTTAGAAATGTTGGCCCATATTGATAGGATAGCATCTTGCAGTTGATGGAGATTTGTGGGATGCACATCCAGGGCACGAAGCTCCCGTTCCACCACATCCCAAAGATGCTCTATTGGGTTGAGATCTGGTGACTGTGGGGGCCATTTTAGTACAGTTAACTCATTGTCATGTTCAAGAAACCAATTTGAAATGATTCGAGCTTTGTGACATGGTGCATTATCCTGCTGGAAGTAACCATCAGAGGATGGGTACATGGTGGCCATAAAGGGATGGACATGCTCAGAAACAATGCTCAGGTAGGCCGTGGCATTTAAACGATGCCCAATTGGCACTTTAGTGTGCCAAGAAAATATCCCCCATACCATTACACCATCACCGCCAGCCTGCACAGTGGTAACAAGGCATGATGGATCCATGTTCTCATTGTTACGCCAAATTCTGACTCTACCATCTGAATGTCTCAACAGAAATCGAGACTCATCAGACCAGGCAACATTTTTCCAGTCTTCAACTGTCCAATTTTGGTGAGCTCTTATAAATTGTAGCCTCTTTTTCCTATTTGTAGTGGAGATGAGTGGTACCCGGTGGGGTCTTCTGCTGTTGTAGCCCATCCGCCTCAAGGTTGTGCGTGTTGTGGCTTCACAAATGCTTTGCTGCATACCTCGGTTGTAACGAGTGGTTATTTCAGTCAAAGTTGCTCTTCTATCAGCTTGAATCATTTGGCCCATTCTCCTCTGACCTCTAGCATCAACAAGGCATTTTCACCCACAGGACTGCCGCATACTGGACGTTTTTCCCTTTTCACACCATTCTTTGTAAACCCTAGAAATGGTTGTGCGTGAAAATCCCAGTAACTGAGCAGACTGTGAAATACTCAGACCGGCCCGTCTGGCACCAACAACCATGCCACGCTCAAAATGGCTTAAATCACCTTTCTTTCCCATTCTGACATTCAGTTTGGAGTTCAGGAGATTGTCTTGACCAGGACCACACCCCTAAATGCATTGAAGCAACTTCAATGTGATTGGTTGATTAGATAATTGCATTAATGAGAAATTGAACAGGTGTTCCTAATAATCCTTTAGGTGACTGTATATATAAAATAAGCAATTTCTTTTTATGAATTTGGGATTAGACAATAAGAGTAAAGTGATATGTGGAAAAATGATGTGGGTATTAATGTATTTAAAATACTGTACTGTGCTCATTTTAATGCTAAGTGGGAGTTACAGCAGAAATTCAAGATGCGCCTTTATTGCCATGACTTTAGTCTTCTAATCAGAAGAGATCTGTTCTATTGCTTGAAGTGTTTAGTCTCAAAATGTAAAATCAAGCAGCAAATTGTTCAATGTGGAAAACAAGAGCTGGTTCATGCTCTTCTAATAATTACCAATTTAGCCTCCTTTATTATTACTCTGACAGACAGCGTAATAATAACTGTTAGTCAAACGCTTACTGTGACTGCTGAGAGGGATCACTCCAATATTTTGATCTGCCATTGTAAAGCAATCAACCCCACTGCAGAAGCTCTCGTCCAACGAGGCAGGAGTGAGTATGAATGGAGCTCTTAGGCAATCAAAGAGTAAACGCAGCAATTACACCAAAGTGGGTAAATGTAGGCTTGCTGCCGGTCACCTCCCACGCAGTTATCCAGGAATGGATAGTAGCACAGTTGAAGGGTTTTCACGTGTCACCCCCTGGAACGGCAGCTGTAGAGTAGAGATTTTACTGATAATCTATCAAAATTGTAGACTGGGTAACCCAGCCAGATTTGCCGGCGATTTGATTTCGCCCTTCAGCTCAGGCTGGAAACCTGTACATTTTTCTATCCTGCTTCCGATACAAATCTGCGGGGACCAATCACAAACTGGCTTATCCACCTGCCATTGGTGGGTTTGACACAATGACGATAGGGAAGCTACCATCAATCAAATTCCTTTTAACCTCTCGACGATGCTCAATGGCTTCTTTAGTTAGCAAACAAATCGCTCGAGTGGGTGTAAATACCACTCACTTTCATGTTTTTTTTGCACAACCTGCAAAAATTGCTCAATGCCATTGCTGCTTTTGCAAACTGCTGATCAATGCTACAAACCAACATGTTTGTTGACACGTTTCCTGCCTGGAGTTTTTGCGTCACCCAGGTTGGTCTGATTGGTTGAAGGACTCAATTAATCAATCGATCAATCACATTTATTTATATAGCACGTTTAACACAACACACGTTGGCCAAAGTGCTTTACATATAGCCCAGCACATGTAATCTAAGATCATAAAACAAAGTATAAAACAATTACAAAAATTGAATTACAGTTAAATGCAAGAGAGAAGAGATAAGTCTTTAAAAGAGATTTATATGCATCAAGGGTGGCACAATATCTAATATGGAGGGGTAAACTGTTCCATAAACAAGGAGCTGCAACAGAGAAGGCTCTGTCTCCTTTTGATTTTAGTCGAGACTTGAACAGATCTTAAAAGCCTAGAGGATGTATGTTGCTGAAGAAGTTCACTAATGTAACTTGGTGCCATCCCATTTAAGACCTTAAAAACAAATAATAAAATCGTAAACTTAATCCTAAATTTGACTGGAAGCCAATGAAGGGATGCTAGTACAGGTGTTATACTCTCATATTTCCTTGTCCTGGTTAAAAGCCTTGCAGCAGCATTTTGAACCAACTGCAGACGTGAAAGTGATGAATGAGAAATACCATAGTACAATGAATTACAATAGTCCAATCTGGACGTAATAAAAGTATGCATAACAACTTCCAAATCATTAAAAGACAAAAAAGGTTTCAATTTCGCTATGTTCCTTAATTGGAAGAAGCCACCTCTAACCACTGAATTTATCAAACTTTAACTCAGCATCAAAAATAACTCCAAGACTCCTAGCTTGATTATGTACCTTCGATTTAAAAAGGTCTAATTGATTAATTATATGTTTGGTAGAACTCGGAGGGCCAAACACTATCACTTCAGTCTTTGATTCATTGAAGTGGAGGAAATTGGCTAACATCCACTCCTTAATATCATTAAAACAATCAAAAAGAGACTGCAGGGCTAAATTATCCCCCATTTTTGTAGGTAGATAAAGTCCGATAAAGTATCATCGGCATAAAGATGATAATATACATTATGGTTCTTTTTTACAAATATCAGCCAATGGAAGCATGTAAATAGAAAATAAGACTGGACCCAATATTGATCCTTGTGGAACCCCACACTTCATTAGAGCAGAAGGAGATGAAAATGTTTCTAATTCCACAGAAAACTTTATCCCAGAAAGATATGAGTTGAACCAATTAAGAGCTTTTCTTTGAATCCCTGCCCACTCTCTTAGACAGTCCAATAGTATAGCATGCACTATAGTATCAAATGCAGCAGTCAAATCGATTGAAACTAAAATTGCACACTTTCCTGAATCGACAGCCAAAAACAAGTCATTTGACACTTTGAGAAGGGCTGTCTCTGTACTGTGTTGAACCCTAAATCCCGATTGGAACTACCATTTCCATTTAAATAAGTATAAAGCTGTTGAAAGACAGCCTTCTCTAATTGACCGATTGTTCTTTAAATCAGATGAGTCCAAATTGGGATTTTTAAAAGGGGTTGCACCACTGCATGCTTGAAGCAGGATGGCACAACACCACTCAATTGGACTATCTAATTGAGTCGTTTGAACTATGCCTCTTGTGCAGTAGAAAATACAGAGCAGACTCCCCAGACTAATGTTCAATCTTAAAAGATTGAGCTTGGTCTGGTGATAGCCAGACTATCAAAATTGGTTCTGTAAGCGGGACTGATGCTTTACTTGTTTAATCACATTTTGCCTGTATACATCCGGTTATGACAACAATCACGTTATTTTTTTATTACGTATTACATTTTTATTCTCCTGTGCACCCAATTCACAACTGCTACTGTCCCTGCAACAGCATAATTAGCGCAAAAATTCCAGTAAGAACGGCTGCACACTTCATTTCTCATTCTGCTTACAGGTGTCACCAACGTGAGTGGTGGCCCACGCCAACTTTCCTATTGCCATGGGAACTGTTGAAACAGTTGAGGGAAGGTTACCCATATTTAGCTTACCACCTAGAGCCAATGCAAAACTGATTTTTGTGATATTTTGGGGATTTCAAGCATGACATTGTACTGCTTCAGCATCTTCCTATAGAGCATAAAAGTGACCACTGACTTTTTTTCTGCAGTCTCGTTTCTAGAAGTATTTTATTTTGTTTCCTTCTTAAATGTTTTTATTCCCATTCATTTTTCTCCATTAGGCAATTTGGTTTTAAATATTTAATAAGAAAAGAGTCATTAAACCAAAACAACCAGCTCTGAGATTAATCATAACATTACAACATTTGATTAATAAATAAATAAATAAATAAACACTTGAAAATCCAACAAAGGTACTGTCTGCTTAAATTTTACAAATTACATAATTAAATAAAATGTTACAATGTAAATCAAAATGTAAGTTAATAGCAAGTCTTTTTGTATGGAGAAAAGGAATTGGTGTGCTCTATTGAAATGTGAAGATGTTACAGCATAGATATCAAAGTGTGTAAAAGTAGGTACTATATATATATATATATATATATATATATATATATATATATATATGAAACCTGGGAACTATGGTACATTAAGTGACTGGGGATTTTTCATTCTCAATCTTTCAGTGTTTCATTATCCTGTTTTGTTTCTTATAGAAGCTTCCATTGACTGAGGGAAAGAGCTGAGGAAAAGATGGAATTCTCTCTATTCTCTCCCATTCTGGGCCTTTTCACCTTCCACTCGCCCATAAATTACTCAAACTAGAGCAGCCTCATTAGCCACCAAATTAGCCTGGAAAAAAATTACGTTTGGTAGAACTGGATATTCTATTTACCTTGAATTGCAAATCCACTTTGCCGGCTGAATAACCATTTTACACTAATTATCTTAACCATCAGGATGCGATTGTAGCATTTGGCTAATTGAATAATGAGCAGTGTAAATCCTACAGTTTGATTACAGGGGTGTAATGTGGAAGCCGTTTGAGAATGACAATAGCAGCGGAGTAGGAGATGGGGGAGTGGAACTTCCATCTGTCTAAGGGGAATAGACATGTTTGTCCACATTAGACCTACAGCCGTGTGTAATACTGCACTGTACGTGACCTGACCAGGTAGCGATGGATGCCTTGCTCCCTTCTGTTTGGAAATAAGTTGAAAATGGTTTAAACGTTTCTTTCAATTGGATTAGTTTTTCTGGACGAGCGTGTGCATAGTTTGCGTTAAATGAAAAATTAAGCGAGAGATTTCATTTTTTCTTCATTTCATTTTCCGCCTTTTCTTCTTTGTCAGAATCTTCAAGTGCACATAGAGCTTAACTGAGTGTAACAGATTGATATGAGGAGGTTCACAGGTTCAGCTTTTTCATTCCTTGCCATTTCAGACCAATCTCAAAACCAGATGTGACCCTTTAGGAATGATTCTATTGCTGTCTCATAGTGTTAGAGCCAATTGGAAAGGCCAAAAGGCCTGTATACATGTGTTGCCATGAATTTCTCTCTGGCTTTTCATTATACCATCGTTGCAGGTGTACATTTATGTTTTGTCCTCTTGCTTCTCATTCACATTTCACTAACAGGATTTAGTCACTGCTCATCATCGGAACACTGAATTTTCAAAGGCATATAAGAATAATAGGCAGGACAGAGGCTTGGCATTTCATGACAAATGGGCATTATGTGGATATAATGTAATGCATATGATATTAGGGAAGCACAATATATCTGTACCAGACTAGTTTTCCAATATTAGAGATTTTAATTGTGCATAATAATTTATTTTATTTACATTTATTTACATTACCTTTGTCATCGTCTAACATTGACTTAAATATTATAAAACCACAAATTTAATAAAACTGTTAAATCTTTACCAAATCTCCAATTTAACATTCATTTTTATACTCTATATTATAATCCTGGGATGCCTAAATGTACTTTTATCATTTAAAATGATTGCTTGCTTGTTTTTAAACAGGATTCCCTGAACACTCAGCTTATCTGCGACTGGTTAGACAAACAGACTGCCCCGCCTTCCAAATCACACTATTGGTTGAGTCAGTGTTGCTACGTCAGGCAGCTTAAACAAATAGAGCAATGTTGTCTCTAAAGTTGTCTGCACATTAAACGGACTGAGAAAGTATTTCAACTTTAAACTTCACCTCGCCCCCCTCAACCCAAGCTGAGGAACATAATGGTGTTAGAATGTCCTAAGGTGATTTTATAAACAAAAGACTCATTCTTATTGACAGTTTGTAATGTGTATTTCTCTCCAGTTTCCTTGGTGAAGGGGCATACGTTATTGTCTATTAGATTTATACACTGCGATCTGGTGGGCCGTTCTCAGATCTCACCAAAGGGCCTTTTTACTTGGTGACGTCCACCCACGACCTAGCCAATCTCCTGTGATAGATACCTCGGTGCTGGCTTTCCCCTGGAGCCTGCCCACGAACAATCGAAGCCAGCCGCTGCTTTATTCATGTCCTGTCTCATTTATTGGTCCTGCTCTTAGCGCCTGGTTACACACATTTGCACACCCACTCAGTAAAGACACACCCTGACAGGAAGTGATTTGTTTTGTTTTATTGCCTGTCGAAATCCCCACCGCCCCCCTTTTCTAGTCTTTACTGTCTTGTCCCCTCCCTGTGGAGAGTGTTTGATCCAGGCAGGTGGACCAGCGGGGATGGACACAGCCAGGCATAGGGGAATCCTCTGCACTGGCTCAGGCTCTGTCACCAGGGAAGAAGGATTGCAGCCAAGGGAGATTAATGAGCTGTCAGTCTGGAGAACGGGGGAGGATTCGGGAATTGGCTGAAGTTACCTTTCGGGCTGATCTGAGTTCAGTTGAACAGTCTTTCAGTGATTCTGAATTAGATGGCGAATGTTAAGCTCTTAGAGTTGGGGTCCTGCTATAAGTGACCCTCTGACAAGATGCCCATCCTGGCCACACCTTCTTTTCTCCTCTTTCACTGAGGTAGAATATCACCTGCTGTCATATGCGACCATCTCTTTTGTTAACACCACCAACATGAATTTACTTTTTTTTTTTTTTTTGCCAATGCAACAGGTGGCACCAACAATTAAAGACATAGATTTGGCAGAAATGGAAACTCTATCTTCAGTTACTCACCCTCATGTTGTTCCAAACCTGTATGAATTTAGTTTATTCTGCAGAACACAAAAGAAGATATTTTGAAGATGTTTAAACTGTTTTTGTTCAAACAGTGAAAGACAATGTGGTCCAAAACAACATGGAACCGCACTGACTTTAATTGTATGGACATCTTCTGTGTTCCCCACAGGTTTGGAATGACATGAATTTTCTTGAATGGGTGAACTACTCCTTTAATACTTTGTATAAAACTGCCGGCCGTGAAAGACCCGAAGACGGCAATCGGTAATGCTGACGCTGTGGTTTTTATCAACAAGCCATGACGTCAGCGCATTGACAGGGCCAGTAGGACAGGCGGCAGACCTCAATACATTTTCATGTTATGTTACACTCGCACCGATCATGCATGGCAAATAGGTCCGTGTGCTTAGGTAAGGTGCAGACTGCATTCTCCTGGTCGACATGTTGTACTGAGGATATTTCTGGTCTGTTCTGGCAAGCCGCTGTCTCCTCCTTCAGCCTGTGGCAGTATTTTTTTCGAGGAGTGTGGCCCATTGAAAGACGAGGCTGGTGAATAATTGATCTCTGTAATTAAACACTCCAGCAAGGGATGGCAGAGCTGATTGACGGCCAGATATTAAGCCCGAGCCTCGTAAGGTTGCAAGTTTAGTCTGGGGTTATCAGTGGCCATGAGCAAAGTCTCTCTCTGTCTGTCTCTCACTCTCCCTCTCCCTGACTTCTCATTACTCTCATGAATAGACAATTGGGCCATGGTGGTGGAGGCGCGGCATGAAAGGAAGTCTGTGACATCATTAGCCAAATGTATCATGGCTGTACCAGGTGGCTAAGCTGGCAAAGAGGGGACAGCCTCTAAGTGGGAGCTCAGCTGAGGCCCTCAAGCATTCTGCGTCGCCACAGCAACACCCCCCAAAGGGCGATGCTGGTCACTTGCGCTTCCTGTTTGGATATCTTTTAAGAAATGCATCGTTCTGATCCACTGCAGGAAACGTAACCTCTAGAGCAGCCTTTGAACTTTGATTTCCATGCCATTTGCTATTTTATTTCTTTGTATTTCTTTTTTGAAAAATCTCTATTCTCGCTTCAGGGACACGGGGGAAAAAAACTGTAAATATTGCGGCGTATTAGTCACCAAGCAGTGTGCCACTCTGCAGCTCTGTAGGTGAAACGAAACACCCACTTCTTTGATGGTAAATAACTCCAACAATGATGTGAAGGATAATTACACTAATGATGCAAGTAGCTCCTCATGGGAGATTTAAAAAAAGCCTGAAATTGAAGAATGGTTTCTGGAAACCCACACCTGAACGTTTGCTTAAATAACTGATATTTAAGTATGCAGTCTCCTTCAAACAATATTGCTGAAATGTGGGGAAAAATAAATAAAGTGAAGCCTCTCCAAGACACGGGAGTTATTACTAAGGGTTTTATTACAATATTTACATTTGCGCCTACCGGGTGAGCGTGGGCTTGCTAATCAGATGTATGCCCCATGGACAGCTGGATAGAGCGATGACTCATCACAGCAACATGGCCTTGATTGGGGTTTGCATGAAAGCTCAGAAACCGCAGGCATGCTATCATTTGAATTATGATTCTCTATAATTTATTGCACCAAATTTTCATGCTGAAGCCTGGCCCCTGACTTGTCGGGATGTGAAACATTATGACCGCATTTAATGCAAGTGCACTAATAGGGGCACTGGGGTTAAGGGCAACACTAGATATTGTGTTACGACACCGTTATCCTTGTTCTCTGGTAAACTCCTTGACAGTTGCTTTCTCGCTTGTAAAACCGAGGCTCTGAGAATGAATTCATGATTGTTAGCCTCCCTCTCACGACTCGCGGTTTTGATGTCAAACTTTACCATAAGTGGAGATTTGGAGGTGAGGCTTCAGCAACAGCTGCTGCTGTTTTCTGCTGGTGAGCGCATGTTGAAATTTGAACAAATGCTAATTTTGGGATTGGAATCTGAATATTTAACTCCTAAATTAAATGCACATACTGAATAAACTATACGCAAAATATGAAGGCAAAGTTTTCAGAGTAGGGATGCTTTCAGAGTCGCTTGCTGATCCTCAGTGTCTTTTAGGGGGCATCTGGGGAGCCAGGTGTCAATAGGCACCACTGGTTGTGTCCAGGGCCGGAAGCGCAATCGCTTCACAGAAGGTCAGATGGCCTGTACTTTTTTTTTTTTTTCGTCCGCTCCCTCTCTTCATTTTTAATCACTGGTAGATCTCATTCAGCAGACACATCTTCCCCTAAAGGCAGGAGAGGCAAGGAGAAAGGGAAAAAAACAAAAAGTTTTTGTGCTTTATGAGTCAACTTCCAGACACAGAGCCTTACTGCCCAGCTGTAGCCTAGACCAACTAATTGAAAGCTGTTTCTGATTTAATTAAAGTGCTGTCTTTGGCCTTATGTATCAGACTGATGAATGCAGTCCGGTACATAATATACGTAATGCTAAATGTTTAGGTCTATATGTGTTGATGTCCTTGTGAGACACAGACTCATGCTTTGAGGTAGCTTGTGACCGGCTCCTGCTGATTCCTGAATGGATGGATGTAATAGTGATGAGGGCCCATTCTGGTTTTATGAGTGACAGGAATTGTAATGTATGGCATTTCATTTTGCTGTTGTGAAGCAGGTGTCTTGGTTGCTTATGGTTGCCTATAAGATGTATAAATGCCTTGAGGGCAGAACGGTGAGCCAGAGCCGTAGCCAAAGCCTTTTTTAACCCGCCAACTAAAATGTTATATTTTTGGATTCATTGCATGTGGATTTTTGCATTAAAAAATAATAATATAGGTTCATCCTGTGCATAAGGTCTAATACTATGCCAATCTCAGCTTTGATGATCACAAAAAAAAAGTATTTAGTTAAGAAGATTAAGCATTTTCCATATAAGACAAATGCATATTTAATAATATTTGATTTGATTTATTTGTTACAACATTCAGTTTAGATCATTTATCACAATGTTGATTTGTCACTTTTCTGGTTAGTGTTAACATGAAAGATTTAAAGTTAAGTTATTTAAATATTTTCTCTTTTCTTTTCAATGAATGATTATTTTTCCCCTCTTGGGTGTTAAAACATCCATCTTAAATAATTTTTCACACAACTGTTAATTTATATCTTCTTTTAGGTTATTAGATTTTTCTGTTTCCTTTCAAATATTACAAAATGTCAAAAAGGTTCTAGCATAGTGTGAAATGTGCAAAACCTGGAAACTCTAACATACCCCTGTTGTTTGTATAGCCTCTGACTACATGTAGGTACATATCTGTTACACAGTCTGACAAGCATATACACACCCAGACCAGGCATGTGTATGCATTTTTCAGTGAAAAGACTCTGGTTATGTATTATAAGTGAGGGGTGTTTGGGTTACAACGGAGCTGGGGCTCTCATCTGCTTTGACTGAAATGGAAGCAGTCGAGAGACACCGATAGAAGCTCATGGGTCAGGTGGGCTGTATGCATTACCCTGTGCAGTGCAGGGTTTCACCTGATGGCCCTCACCTGGGGAAAAAGAAACAAGAAAAAAGAAAATGACTTGGGTTCAGTCAATCAGGAATTTTGATCTGTAAATGCTCACAGAAGCAAACATGTTGATTGCTAAAATGTTTGAATTTTGAAATCAGGGATGGACAATTTATGCGTTTCATTTCAGTTATTAGATGGTTTTGGAAATATATCAGCTGATATTGAATATTTCACCTATTTTTGGCATCATTACACTCATTTAAAGTTAATCTTTAAAAAAAATGAATAATTAAATAACACGGTTACATGTCATCTTTAGCAGATATCAAAATAAATATCAGTTTTTCATAATGTACATTATAATGTTGTGATGCCTGCTTCACTTGTAGCATTTTAAATTATTAATTTAAATTTTTTATGTTATTTTATTTATTTATGCAAAATAATAACGAATTTAAATAGTGGCCATTTATTTGTTATTGGCCATGACATGACAACAATTATCTGTATTGGCCAGAATTTTAATATCGGTGCATCCCTATTCAAATTTTTTTTATTTTTTTTATTTGTAGCTAGCATAATTGCCCATTTTGATCCAGTTTTGAAGCAGTTTGTCTAGCTTTCAGTTTTGTGCATGTCCCACATCAGTGTCATTGGTGCTGGTGCTGGGCTTGTCTATTGTCAGGAAACACTTTGTCAGAAAAAGAAACTCCTCGGGTGGTGCTGATGACGGACTCTTAACAGAAGAGGCAGTGGAAATTTACTCTGAATTACCTGCACAGGTGGTAAGCTCAGGAGGGAAGGCTGAAGTCTCTCAGCACATCATGTTTGGGGTCCAATGGGGATATACTCCACTATGAATGATGAGTCATATTTCAGCTGTTGTAGAGAGCCCAGAAAGAAATTAATGTAAAAGTAGGTAAAATAAAGTAAGAAACGTTTGTAATTCATAAATTAGAATTTGTATTAAAAATATTTGTATTGTTGTTTGCTGGCTTTTTTCCACTTAACTATTATTTTTAAACACTTAAACACCCATCACATCCTGAAAATCCTGTCAATTGACAAACACACTCTTAAAAATAATGGTTCATTTTTGAATCTTAGATTTAGCAAATAATCCTCTTTAGAGATTATTGATGTTCGTTATGATGGGTTGATTTGATTATATGGCTATATGTTGTTTAAAGCACCAAACACACATTATTTTCTAAAGTTCTATGTGGAGCTTAAAAGGTTCTTGGAGTCAAGAATCAGGCTAAAAAAACTGTATTGGTTGAAACTTTTTTTAAAAGAGTGTATTTCTTTCGATGTATATATAAATTAAAAATATCCTGTGATGACTGGGCAGGAAATAATAGGGGGTGGGGGGGATGGGGGGAGGGATACCATTGAAACGTATCTTCATTTCTAATTTATCTTTTTGTTTGTTTTATTTTTGCATTGAAATGTAGAGAAGTGACTTGATTAAAAAATGCAACAAAGCATACATAATTGTATATATTGCAGCTTTTACTGTATTGTTGGCCCACGGCCCTCAATCAAGTTTGATTTTTGGTTCTTCGTAGTAAAGTAGCTCAACTGTGACTGTCTACTTTTAAGCGGTCTTTGTTCTGTAAATATTTTCTCCATAGGCATTTTAAAATCTTTCAATAAAACGTTCTTGAACCAAATCAACCAGCTCTGAGATGATTCACAACATTAAACCTTTCATTCAAAGCCAATTTTTTTTGAAAGTCTGAAAAAAGACAAAAGCACTAGACTGCCTTTTATGAGACATTGAAATACTCATCCATCCCTTGAAGCGTTACGAATGATGTAATCAAATCAGAAACGACAGTGCAATATAACACCTTAATTTATTGTAAGTATAAAATTCCATATATTTAAAGTTTATTGGAAGATATCCAAACATATACACATCTATAGTTTGAGAGAGACTGACTCGATTACGTCATTCGTAATGATTTATGGGAGTGGGTAGTCACTGTTGAGCTCCATTGCAGAAATTCCTGTTTCCACAGAAACAGACTTCTTTGATTGGTGAATCTCTTCTCGGGATTATGCGTATTGGGTAAAATGTAAATTGTGAACAAATTTTTTTTTTTAAATGAAGACATGCTGACTTGTGGTTTATACGGAAGCACATTGTGCCCTACAATCACGGAGCTCCTGGTAGGTCTGTCTTAAAAGATTAATATGTTATCGCTAGAAATCAATGGGAATGGGATTTTTTTTATTCCTCCATATGGAAACAAGTAGGGGTGAACATGGAACTGAGAGTTGCAGCACTCTGGGTGTTGGGCCGCTCTGGATTGTTCCAGCCCGATTTAACACCATGCCTTTAACTATTTCTTTGTAAGTAGGTTGCATTTGTGCACTCTTCCCCCATCCAGCGGCCTTTACTGTATAAAATCCTCTATGAACTGCTAATTTCTCTGTCTTAAAATGCTGTGCCTCAGGGCTCCCTCTGTCAGAGGCCTTATCCACAGCACAATTCGCAATATCTGTCCCTCTCCACCCATCCATCCTTCCATCCCTATATACTTCTCTTTCCTTTCATCTCCCTCCTCCTTTCTCTAAAACATAATCAAATGACTTGAACTCCTCATCCCATCCTTCACGTCTCTCTTTCTCTCACTCTATCATCACTCTTTTACAAGACTGTCTTCATTTAACTAGACCTCTCTTTACAGGTCCTAATAGTCACAGATCAGCGCCTCCTTTGTCCACATCTACTGGCATGAAATTCACCTTCAGGATGGATTCCATCTCTCTCCCTATTTTTCTTTCCCTTCACTCTCTCTCTTACTTTTAAGAGTTACTTCCAGGCTTCCAGCTGTTTCCCCCCTCCCACCGTGAGCATTTATTCTGAATTTTGTTTCACTAGAGTTTAAATATAGCATGTATTGTTTCTGTCCTATAGCTTACTGACAATAGTGTTATACTCCCTGCTTCATCCAAGCGAGCAGAGCTCTTTAAATACAGGGCCGGCTCTATCGAGGGCTGCTGTTGAATAGAGGGTGCTAGATCAGATATGACCTTGTTTTTTTGTCTTGCTCTCATTTAGGCATATTAAAGGAGGCCCTCTGGTATCGGCAGATCTTTTGAATCATACCCCAGTTTTGCCGGCTAGACTTTAAACCTTATCCACTCTGAATAGAGAGCACGCCTGTCTACATACGGGAAAAAAAATTTGCTCTGTTTGTGGGACAAGAGATTTACTCATAGCCTGACTCAGTTTTTCTAAATTTCTTTTTCTTTTGTTTTAAAATGTTAGTCAACAATAAATTGAGATTCCCCCTATTTTCTTATTTATCTTATTGTGAGTGATTCATCCACATATTAATTATTATTTTTTTTTTACCATGACCGTGTAATTTTTAATAAAAATGTCTTCTCGATCTTGTAGTGAAACGAAAGACTTCTCTCTGGTGGTGTATGTCAAACTTCTCCAATGCTTTAGTCCACTTTAACCCTGCACCTTTCTTGCAATTGATTGCAAGCTCGTAGTCAGATCTGCATCCATCCAATCAACAACCGATGGACAGAACTAAGGCTAGGTTGGAGGCAAATATGGCCCAAATGGGACTCTGTTTTTTTCATGCCAGTGTGAACAGCACAAACCACATGGAATCTGATGTATTGCAAGGGAATCAATTCCGATTTGTGCCACTTCAGATACATTCACACTGGCTACGTTCAGACTGTCAGTTCATATCCGATTTGTATGCATATCCAAATGAAATCTGATCAGATTTAATAAGTGTGAACGGCAAAAAATCACATGAAATGCTATTTTTACAAATCCGTTTCAAGCTACATCCATATTTGGTTTGAAATCTTATTCAAATCGCATTTCTGTAAATCTGTTTCAGTCTTACTGCTCTGAAAGGATTTGGTGTGGTTTATGTGACTGTCTCAAGCCACATAAAACGTAAACGTCAGACGTTGTTATAGGAAACATGCTGAAAGTCGCTGCAGAAACAAGGTTGTCTTGTTGCAAAGTGCCGGATGAGCAGAAAATGACAATATAGCCTTACGGAGACATGTTTTGTAACCGGCAGAGACTCCTATGTTTCTGCTGCTGCCTGATTAGACACAGTATTCCAGATCTGTTTTTTGGCTAACATTGTCATGTTGTAAATAAGACAACATTTGTATTGCAATGCAAACCCCTCCATGGTGTGGTTGTTGTTGTTGTTGTGGTTGGTGTATGCCTAACATTGCATTATCATTGCCATAGAAACCAATGCAGATATTCTGGAAAACGAAAGAGCTGCATGGACACACAAATCGGATCTGAACAGTTGCGATACACAGTGTGGACAGTTAATAGTTTTAGATCAGATTCCAATCGGATACACAAATAATCGGATTTGGACTGACAGTGTGAACGTAGCCTTCATATGTGGCACCAAATCTGATAGAGGTCAGATGTTTTGCAATGTAGTCTGAACAGTCATATCGGAATTCATGCGACTTTTATGTCATTGTAGATCAACGTTCGTCACAATTCTGGGCTCATGGGAGTCACTTCAAAGATTTTACATACCCGAACTTATCAAGACAGTTGCGAAAGGTAGTCAGTGAAGGACAGTGATGTGTCAGAGCTCATAAGTATCACAGTGTCAGCTCTATATACAAGCAAAACATGAATGTTTGTATAATAAATGTTCAAAAACTCTGCTCTCTTCTTTTTCGCATCCTTGTCTTTGTTTTTTTAAATATTACCTGTGCATACATCCGCTGGCACATCACGTTATAAATAAACGCTCGCTTAAAAATAGTCGCTTACCTAATGTCCTCTGTGTCTACGTTCGTACTAGCTTGACTGCTTGACGTCTTTTTATCATACTTTTGCGCATGCTGGTCAGTTCAGGGCCATTATCTGTTTGCACTGGAATCTGATATTGGCCACATTTAAAACAACAATGTGAAAAATTTGGATCTGAGCAGTACATCGGAATTGAGCACTAAGGCTCGGGTTGTGAACTTAGTCTAAGACTCCAGGTTACATTTTTGTTTTTGATAATCTGTTTCAAATGTACTTAAAGGTACAATATGCAGGATTTTTCGCCACCAGGGGTCGCTAACCTCTTTCAATAACAAAGGCGTATAATGATGACGTATATTCCACATTAAGCGTAATTATGGATCTTGTCGTCAAGCCTATGGATCTTTTATGGATGAGTGAATACATTAATGTTTTAACATGACTGTGGTATGAAGCAGGGCACGATTGCTAGACGTATACCAGTGCCACTCACAACGCGAGTCCCGCGGATATAAACGAATAAGGACATTTAATTCTACCGAACTACACGCAAGTGCTGAATTAATACTCACACAGGTCAGTATATTAGACGAATTAAACTTGAGGTAACGCAGCGCTGTTTCACTTGCTCTAATAGTTACACTATCACACTAAACGGAATTTTAACACGTGTTGAATGTTGCTAGTTAGGTTGTTTGTTGGCTGTATGAGACTAACTAAGCTAGATCAACATTAGAGTAACATACAGATCATATTCTAACATTTCATCATGTTGAACTAAATAACATTAATTAGTTTTATGTACATTTGCTCACCTGTCTAATGAAGTACATGCAACACCCGCGTCTCTGTCAAGTCGAAGTTAGCCGCGGACGTGGAGCTCTCGGCATCTCGAAATATGCTGATCTTCATTTTAGTCCTTTTTTTGTCTCAAAGTCTGCTTGCCATGGTCCATAATGTTTGAACAAAACAACAACAGCGTGAGCGTCCTGCTAGGCATATCGGGCATAACTCAGTTGTCCACGTCTGTCGCCATGGTTACTATGGCAGTGCAAGGTCAAACCTGGCGGAAACCGAGGGTAATGCGGATATGACGTCATTGACTGGCGACTCCTCACCCCTGCTCACACGTCCCGTTTCCTTGGTTAAAATCGCAATTTTCTCACAATTTACAAATAGTTGGAAATATTTGGGATATTGAAAGTAATCAACTAAACAAAATATATGACATTGGCCTAGTGGTTTTTGGATATTTTACTGCAAAATTCTTACATATTGTACCTTTAAATATACAGAAGAAAAGTTTTGCCTCTATTTCCATTACATTGCAACTTTAATGCTAGTCTGTCTTTCTGCAGTGATGATGTGGTACAGTGCTGATATCAAATGATAATACCATGGTAATATATAATATACCATGGTACTTATTGATTAGGGTTACAATAAATACCATTGTACTACCATGTAAATACCGTGGTAAATGAATTTCAGTATCATCATCGGATACTCTCACTGCATCATGTTAAATGTATCCTGTTTCCATACCGTTATTTACATAGTATTTTTAAAGAATACCATGGTCAAGAAAACATTTTGAAACCATAGAATGTTTTGTTGCATGTTACTTTTCTTAGTGTTTCACACAATCAGACTCCTTACAATCGTGCCCATCTTCTAGACGTTTGTATGGTTAAACCATTGATGTAGAAAACGATGATCTCTCACCACAGATTAAAAATATGAACCGAACCTGACCCGAAACCCGTGAGTTCTTTTGGGCCCGTCAGGCTCGGGTCGGGTAGCAGACCTCTACCACAGTACTGCACCATCCTTTTTCATCTCTGATGAAAACAATGTTGAAGGATGTAGTTGGCCTGCCATGCTTATAAATAAGCGTTTTGATGAAACCAAGGTAGTGCTTCCAAGTTCCTGCGGAGAGAGAAAGAACAGAGAGAGGGTGAAAGAAAGAAGAGAGGTGTTATAGTTTCTCAGATAGGTGTGTGAGTCATAGAGGCTCTCTACAGCTTTCCCTCACCTTCAGTATCAAAACATCTCATTATCAGCTGTCATTCTCTACTGCCAGAGTCAGAGCTACACCGCCGCTGTATCCTTTCTCCAACATTTCATTATTGCCAATGCCGCACGCAGTGATACTCAATAATTTAAAACGGTCGGTGTGGGTATGTGTGTGTACAGTCTATGTCACCGAGGGCTCCACAATTGGTCTGTTCTGCGCATATTGATTTGTCGTGATGCATGCTGTGTTTGAACATACTGTGCAGATTGTGTCTGCTGGCTTTGTATTCATTACATTTTGTCCCTTCAGTCCCTTTTTTCGCCCCTAGTGACTGAGTAGCCAAAGTAAACATCTGAAAAAAACCTGAGGAAGACAGCGGCAAAGGAAGTCTTGTTTGGGCTAAATTTAGCTTGTTAGCATACTTTATTGTGTGAGGAAGACATCTGCTCTCGCGCTCTCTGTGCTTTTCTGAAGTTTTGTTTGGACTAAGATGCTAACATGTTAAATTTCATTGCATATATGTAGAGCCGTTTAGTTGTGGTGTCAAATTGTAGGCAAACCTGAAGAGCTAAGTCACCATGACTCCTTCTGGAATTTCCTTCAATTTTTATGAATAAAATAATGTCTGTGATAGAAATGACCTGAAGATACTTGATAGATATCTGTAATATTGGTAGATACTAGGTATTTAATTGTACATGCAAATTTCCTATACTTTTACTTATAGATTAACTTTGCCATTATCTACCACTCACTTAAAGTGCCCCTTTTATGCTCTTTCGGATTACTTTTCATATAATGTTTTTTATAGCTGTTTGTGAATGTAAAAGTTATTCAAAGATCAAAGTTCAGGACAAATTGAGTTATTGTTTCCCAAATAAAGAACCGATTATAAACTGCCTGAAACAAGTCGTCAGTATGTCGTCTTATTTCCTGCTTGAACCTACGTAGGTTTAAATTCACCGTTTGCAGGGAGTTTGATTGACAGGCAATCTGACCAATCATAATCCACCATCTACTGAATCTGAAATTTTGTCCCACAAAGCAGTCAGGAGAGTTAGTAGATTAATTTCGGTCGATTTGAACTTGAAAAATGGTGTGTACTGACATCTTTCCGCGGTTGAATCAACATTTCTTCTGATGTTCATTCATGTTTATTTGATGCTATAAATTGACTAGAAGGAAGAGATGATCGTTTCACGAGCAGCTTTAACTGAGGCGCTACAGCGATCTGTCACGACACATTAAAGAGCCACAAATTGAACAAAGAGCCACTGTGGTATTTATTGTTTAAATTTCTTTAAAAAAGGACCAAAATTGAAAGTTTCTTTTCATTTCAAAAGTAACCTGGTTTGTCCTGTCTGTCAGCGCGTTGTCAGTGTCCTCTTTGCTCAGCCATGTATTTTTCACTTCGTGAGAACATACAACCAATGCAACCATGGCTTGTCGGACAAAGCAACAGTAACTAAAGGGGGCGGGTCTTTGCGAACGTTCAATTGAAACAAATTACAACGTGCACTTTGACCTGCCCTCAAACACTGTAGTTTTAAGCTGAGGCCTGTATGAGTTTTTTTTTTTTTTTTTGACATGTTTGTATCACTGTGTATTCAAGTGCCGGGGAACTCTTCGGAGCTGAATTTCCGATATGGAAGTTTTGTTTCCGACATGCGCTATAAGCAATAAACCAATCACAACAGACTGGACCATCTCACCATTCAGAGCAGAGTAGGTTCTCGGAATGAAGGGGTTTAGAGAGACAGAACCCTTTATCGAACTGTTTTAACATTGTGAGAAAAGAGGTGATGCTTCAGTGTATATTATGAGAAAATTTTTGTTTTTTATATCTTGATTTAATAACACTGTTAAATGTAATCTCCAAATGGATATCCATTTTTCATACACTACATTGGAATGTTGTGATGGTTAAATTCACAAGTAGCATTTAAAATGATTAATTTTATTTAAATGGTATAAAATTTTAATATCTCCATTTATTAAATTATCGATTCAAATATTCAAAATGAACATTTAGGCTATGAGTCGACTGTGTGTAATATATGTTGTAGAACAAAACAACCTATTGTTTACAAGTAATGTTTACCAAGGACCTTTGATACTTCCATTACCCATTGAAAAATCCTTGAAATTCAGAGTTTTTGGACTGTACTACATGAAAAACCCTGTTGTTATGTCACACATTTTTATCAAGCTCATGATGAGACCTGGTCATAATTACAAGGGAACATGTTGGCCAGGAAATATGTTATAAGGGTACATGAAGGTTAATTAATAAAGACCCTGCCACACACCCCAACAGTGACATTTTCTGAGGAGCTTTCTCTCCCAGACACGAGCAAAGATTTCACTCCCTGTCTAATGCATAAAAAAGGCCTGTCAAAGCAGGGGAAAGTTTTGCAGGACTTGTCAGAGAAAGGGGTGGGTAGAGACAGGAGCTGCATGTGCCATAGCTAACACCCTGTGACGTTTGCGGAGGCGTCCATCCAGACATAAATCCCTTCCTTGGGCTATCCATCACATATCTTTATCCCCCTCCAACTCTCCTCCCTGCAGGATAGAATGGGTCCTTCATCAGATCTTCCCTCCCCAAACTCTGCTTAGTCAATGGGCCCGAGCCCACAATCTGTCACTGCATGACTGACTGCGGGCCTATTAAAGTCTTTACCACCCGACAAGGCAGTTAACCAGATGCTAAAGCGTGGTAGAAATCAATAGAGCTAATTTTTCAAAAGTTATCTCTGTTATTGCCTGTCTCGCACTTTTCTCTCTCTCACAGCGCGCCGACGTGAGTGAAGGATCTTGGCCTTTTCAAGGCCTCAGTGACTCGAGATAAATCTATTATCAATGCCAGTCAGACAGGAGTACGAAAGGTAGATTTTGGAGAAGTACAAACCTTCCTACCTCATAACTCAATGTCTCATATGTAAAGACCTTTTGCTCTAAATTGGGTTCAAAGATAAATAAACAATGATATCTGCGGCCACTTCGTGGTTTGATTACAGAACAGAAATCCAAGTGTTGTATGTTTTCCCTCTTTCCCCCTTCTTCCGACCCAGGAGGTGCTAGAATATTCACATCCTTGTAACACAGACAAAGCTTCTGAATAAGACATGCTGGCTAATGCCGAGGGTAATGTGTTAAACACCTCCCCGGGGGAGGGAGATGGCTTTAGTTTGTTTTTGTCTTTATCCATTTTTTATCATGGCTGATGATTTGGGCTGTTCAAACAGAATTAGACCAACTTTTTAAATTATTATAGGATTTAAGCTTGGCATAAAGACTAATTCAAGGCTAAATCAGGTATGAGCTAGCAGGAAAAAATAGCTAAACAATGGCCAAGTTTGCAAGAGAGTAAGGTTTAAAATAGTTTAAGATATAGGACGCAACCAGACTGTAGCGCACAAAGAGCTGTTATCGTATCACTGCAGACCTCCAATGAACACATGTCCCTGTCGTCCTTATAAAAAGTTCAAGAGATGGGGGGCAGAGCTGGTGGCATGGGGGCAGGGAGGCTGTCGGGCACAGTGTGATAGAACATTGACAGTGTTCTTGGGAGCAAATGAGCACACTACACAGCCATACAGTACAGAAACATCCATATTAAAACATCCACTGACAGCAGCATACATTACTTCAGACTCACACGGGGGTGGTCCATGGGACAGGCAACATATCTCTGAACAACTTTTAACAGCTTGGGTTAGTTTCTCTAGCCGTGGTAGCCTTAGGCTTTTTCTCTCTCATCCCTCTGCGAGGTAGATATAGTCACCTTAAACTGCCCACACACGCCCAGTCAAGCCAACGTCAACACCAATCTCTAAAGCCATCATTCAAGGTGGTGGTGAGACACTCTGCAAACATCAACCTCGCTTCTGAGGCTTTACGGTGGCACGTGAAAGTGTTGTTTTGACTGCATGGCCTCTGTTGTGCTCTTTGCTGGATCAGGCCTTCCTGTAAGGACTTCAATAGGCAAGGAATGTTGTGTGTTTTTTGTCGCTCTTTACTATTTAGTCAGACTAACAATAGACAAATGAGCTCGACAAATAACAGAGGCAGCTAAAAACAGCCTTGGCACAAAGCACTCTGTCTGTGTGGGTTTGGACTAATCCGTTACACAACATGTGGTTAAGGAGGCAGGGGCTGCATCTGCAACAGTGTTTTCCCACTGTTATCCCTCTCCTCCTCCTCCTCGTGTCCATTCGTAGACTCGTGGAAGCATGTCAGGTTGGTCCTTCTTGGATGCTATACAAACAAACGTTGTAGAGCAAGAAAACACATGCTTCTTGGCAGTCTACTTCAATGGGTACAATAAACTGCACAACTTGACAGAGTAATTTTCAGAAGCTTTTCCTGTCCTTTGGCCGGCACCTCATTGGTTGCTTAGCCCCTTTCTCTTTTTCTCTTTGGCCCAGAATCTTTGTGGTATAGTATTTGGCAGGAGTCCAGTGGCCCTCTCCAGTATTAATAGTTTCTGGGTCAATCTTTTGTCTCTCAAGAACATGGCTGAGATTGTGAGCATTCACCTGGTCTACGTCCATCACTCAAATTCCTTCAGCTTGCCAAGTATGTTACTGGAAGCCATTTTGGACCATGTTTTGACATGCATTCTTGTAGCTTAGACCAACATAAATATGTAGTGGTTAACATTAAATGGATAGGAGAAAAACATAATGGGGATTCCACTTCATGAATTTCTGTCCTGAGTGTTTTAGGTGCTCTAATGACTTTCTGTGAAAACTACCATGACAGTTTTGTAAATTTGAGATTGATAGTTTCTAGGGATGGGCATTCGATTAAATTTTCTTAGTCGATCGTCGGGAGAATTAACGATCGACTATCGATTAATCATTAATATTTTTTTATTCAAATTCATTATTTATTTAACTTTTTATAAATTAAAAAGGCAATGAAAATACAAAAATACAGCGTGTTTTTCCTCGATTAGATCTTTATTACAAGATGATCAACTTGTGGCAGTAAAACTGGACGTTCGGTTAGGCTAAACTTGAAGATATATATGCGCTGCGGTGCTCGAAAGCAACGGAACCTGCAGCTGCGAGTTGGCGTTCTTAAACAGAGACCCTTGTTTGTTCCAAAATAATAAATAATAATAAAAAATCATGTTAAACAATAACTTAACCAAAAACATAATAATACTTAGATCTGACCGGTTTTGTCAAAATGTAACTCAAAACTATCCAAGAACGAAGTCGAGAAAGAGGGTGAGAGAGATGACTGTAACAATCAATTAGGCTAGGCTACTTAACAAAGCCTCATAAAAAATAACTAGTAACTCACATACAACTTCTACACCAGTCTACTGATTTTTTTTGAGAAAGATAAGCATGTTGATTACATGATTTGGGGTCAGACGCGACCGCAACCTGACCGTCAAGCCTCGTTTACACTTTCGCCTGGCTCTGCAGCGCGAGTCTCCGCAGACTGCGCGCGCACCTCCCCAAACAGACGAGGCGTTTATACTCGACGCGCTCGCCTGTGAAACACCGAATACCGCAATGACGTCATTTTTGCCGCGCTAACCTTCGCGCTCGTGCGGACGCCTCGAGTGTAAACAAGGCTTCAGTCCAGCCGCTGAAAACACCTGCTCTGAGGAGACTGACGTTGCCGGGATGCACAGGTACCTCCGCGCTAACTTGACCAGCCCGGGGAACACGTTCACTTTCCGCAGCAGCATTAGTTTAATGATAATCGATAACAAATTAACGTGATCGACGAAATTCTTAATGATCAATAATCGATCGTCGATTAAACATGCCCATCCCTAATAGTTTCATAGTTTGATTTTTTTAAAATAGAATTTTAGGGATGCACAATCCACCTTAAGCTATTTCCTGTGAATGTGCATGACTTCTTATTCGTTAGCCATTATAGGTAGATAACTAGAATAATAACAAAGTGCAGTAAAGGGTAAATTTGCGCTATAACCCAGTGTGCTTATGATTATGAGACACATATGAGATGTAAAATGTATAGCTTAACATATAAGTCTCTAGTGTTATATTTTTCCAACAAACGAAAATCGAAACCGTGATATGGCTTTGTGCCTTTATAAAACAGCACAAGACTTTAATTAAGTAGCCCATATAGGCATTCTGTTTGTGCTGTGTGATTTAAAGAAAAGTGGGCACTTTGCTCACGCAATCAGAATGGAAATCTGCTGTTTTCTCAAATAAAAGCTCAAAGGTTTATTTCTTGAAAGTGTTGAATTTAGGGCAAACGTATTGTAATTTTCCTATACAATAGTGTAACGTAAAATATACTTTTGAAATATTCAATACGTCATAGGAATAATTATATAAATCATTATTACATTATTATAATAATGGTTTGGCATACTAAAAAAACAGTGCTAATGAAATGTAGACTGAGACTCTATCTCATAACTAAAAAGATGTTTGAGCCCTCTTTAATGTTCAGGTACAAGTCAATGCTTTTTCTTTGTTCAATGTGCACAGTTCATGGGTTGAAGCCGGTTGAAGCTCTTAATTTTGAGCTCTCAAAGTGCACCAGATTGATGCATTTAACCTTAAAATGTAAAACAAATTCTTGCGGGGGAGCATGTCCCCGAACCTTCCTAGAGGGACAGAGGTCCACCCGACAGAGTTTTACAAAATCCTATGGGAAAGAACAATAATTTATGCCCAGGGGCCTCTGAATTCTTAATCCGGCACTGTAGGTGGTCCTACCTGCCTGTCAACCTATTTCCAAACCTGCTTTTGCAGACGTCACACTTCATCAGCATGTTTCATGATGCTATGCTGCAGAGTTGTAGACAGACAGTTACCGAGCACCACAAACAAACAGCAGTCACCTTTTACAGTTCCTCCGGAACCAAAACGTTCACGTGCTGCGTTCACGTCATAGCTACCGTAATTAAGAGATGGCAACCTGTGACGTTCTACCCGGAGCTGTTCATGACCTCGGACATGGAATAATGCATTTCTATTGCAACACTATTAACACTGAAATTTCTTTGAAATACGCTCTGAAGGGAGGATGGGATCTTATGGGAGGATGGGAAGCAAGCCTCTCTGAAGTTGCCTACCTTACCTTTAATGCTTCCTTGAAATTAATCTTTAAAAACACGCATAATTTAATGACACTGTTTAGTGTTATTTTAGCAAAATGAAAATATTTTTGATACTGTACCTTATATTGCAATGCCTAAATTCATTTCCAGCATTTGAAATGATTGATTTTTGAGTAATGTTTTACTTATTTACACAAAATAAATAAATGGTCCATACTGGCCAAAATTGTAATCAGTGCATCCCTGTTGATTGAAATAAAAAAGTAATAATAATTCAAATCAAAGTAATGCTGTGTAAATAAAAATTCAGCGTGCATATCTGTGCTTCGCACTGTTTTATTTTATTCATTACCCACATTGTGTGCTCACAGCTACATTTGCTATGCTAGACACACAGCTATTCAACATTGAGGTGTACACATATAGTGTCACGTGTCTGTCCTGTCTTGTATTGCACTTGGGTGTCTTTGTTATGTTGGGCCATGTGCTCTAGTTATTGTTTGATCCCTCCCCCTTGTTACCTGATTAGTGTTTGAGTTCTTCCACCTGTTCCCTCTTGATTTGTACCCTTTTTAAGTCCCCTCTTGTTTGCAGTCTTTGTCGGATCGTTGTCATATGTTTTCCCAGTTTCTGTGTGATGGTCTTCGTGTTCAGAGTCAGTGTTTGTTCTTCAGGTTCAGTTTTTGTTTAATGTCTCATTTATTGTGTTTTCCCCCTTGTGGGTTTTTGCTTTGTGTTTTGTTTTGTTTTGTTAATAAATCATCCGTTGCTGCACTTGAGTCCTCCTCTCCACTTTTTGTAACTGTAACGTGACAGAACGATCCGACCATTTGAGGACTCAGCAGCATGGATGACGATGATTTTGACTGGATGGATGAAGACGCTTGCATGGACGACGATGACTTGGATTGTCCAGACTACACAATCGCTACATTTGGATCGACCCAGTTTTCCACTATCTTTCATGATGGAATTACTCCCTCCTCTAACGAATCCGGCAGAATGAATATTTTTCAGGCCCTCGCTTTTATGGTTCATCAAAGGGAGGAGTCGGAGCGTCTGGCCGGGTTCTCGGGGACCCGTGGATGTCGTAGAGGAGGAGGAGAGGGTCGAGAAGAGGCTCAACACCACTCTCCATCCGGGCCCCCCTTCGATCCTGGGCCAGTGAGGGACAGCTTAGAGCCTACTTCTCGCCGTCACGGACGGAAAAGGAGGAGGAAACGCCCATCTGCCCAGCGAGAGACTGTTCACGTCCCGTCTGCCCAGCGAGAGACTGTTCACGTCCCGTCTGCCCAGCGAGAGACTGTTCACGTCCCGTCTGCCCAGCGAGAGACTGTTCACGTCCCGTCTGCCCAGCGAGAGACTGTTCACGTCCCGTCTGCCCAGCGAGAGACTGTTCACGTCCCGTCTGCCCAGCGAGAGACTGTTCACGTCCCGTCTGCCCAGCGAGAGACTGTTCACGTCCCGTCTGCCCAGCGAGAGACTGTTCACGTCCCGTCTGCCCAGCGAGAGACTGTTCACGTCCCGTCTTCCCACCGAGAGACGGGTCACGTCCCGTCTGCCCAGCGAGAGACTGATCACGTTCCGTCTGTCCAGTCTGGGACAGAGCCAGAGATCCCCTTTGGCGTGGCCGCCAAGGTTGTGACGGACTATCTGGAGCGTCTGGCTCGGATCTTGGAGATGCCAGTCTCTGCTGTTCCAGAACCGGAGGCAGTGCCAGTGTCGGCTGTTCCTGAGCCGGAGCCAGTGTCTGCTGTTCCTGAGCCGGAGCCAGTGCCTGCTGTTCCTGAGCCGGAGCCAGTGCCTGCTGTTCCTGAGCCGGAGCCAGTGCCTGCTGTTCCTGAGCCGGAGCCAGTGCCTGCTGTTCCTGAGCCGGAGCCAGTGCCTGCTGTTCCTGAGCCGGAGCCAGTGCCTGCTGTTCCTGAGCCGGAGCCAGTGCCTGCTGTTCCTGAGCCGGAGCCAGTGCCTGCTGTTCCTGAGCCGGAGCCAGTGCCTGCTGTTCCTGAGCCGGAGCCAGTGCCTGCTGTTCCTGAGCCGGAGCCAGTGCCTGCTGTTCCTGAGCCGGAGCCAGTGCCTGCTGTTCCTGAGCCGGAGCCAGTGTTTGTTTCTGTGTTTGTGTCTGTCCTAGTGGCCGTTGCTGTTCTGGTGGCTGTTCCTGAGCCAGAGCCTGTTCCTGAGCCGGAGCCAGTGCCAGTGTCTGCTCCAGAGCCGGGGCCAGTGCCAGTGTCTGCTCCAGAGCCGGAGCAAGTGCCAGTGTCTGTTCCTGAGCCGGTGTCTGTTCCTGAGCCGGTGTCTGTTCCTGAGCCGGTGTCTGTTCCTGAGCCGGTGTCTGTTCCTGAGCCGATGTCTGTTCCTGAGCCGGTGTCTGTTCCTGTGCCGGTGTCTGCTCCTGTGCCGGTGTCTGCTCCTGTGCCGGTGTCTGCTCCTGTGCCGGTGTCTGCTCCTGTGCCGGTGTCTGCTCCTGTGCCGGTGTCTGCTCCTGTGCCGGTGTCTGCTCCTGTGCCGGTGTCTGCTCCTGGGCCGGTTTCTGTTCCTGTGCCGTGGTCGCCCGAGTGGTCGTCTCCGCCCTGGCCGCCCGAGGTGTCGTCTCCGCCCTGGCCGCCCGAGGTGTCGTCTCCGCCCTGGCCGCCCGATGGGTCTTCGCCGCCCTGGCCGCCCGATGGGTCTTCGCCGCCCTGGCCGCCCGATGGGTCGTCTGCTTCGCCCTGGCCGCCCGATGGGTCGTCTGCTTCGCCCTGGCCGCCCGATGGACTGTCTGCGTAATTGTAACGTGACATATAGTTATTAAATTGCAGAATTTTGTCAGTGGGCGTCAATCATCCTGCTAGTTATGCAAATTAGTGACAAGGGGGGTAATTATAGAGGAAACTCCCTTTTTTTCATTAGAGTTTGACAGCCTCTCTAAGGCCTGGAGGCCTGAATGCATGTGGTTTTACTTTTCTTTTTTTTTCATTCTCAAGCCTAGTCCGGTCAATGAACTAGTCTTTGGTTGAAGTGTGAGATTATGCTGATGAAAGTGTGCTGTGAGAATGACATGTTATGGACAGAGAGGGCATTTCTTTGATGCCTGTAGTTTTTATACTACATTCATGTTCAGAGATAGCCTGGTCCCACCAGACTCTCGTAAATTTCATTTGTACATAGAGTCTGGCACCGCTCCATTGACAAGCGTTAACTTCCTTGTAGGCGGGTACTCTATTGAATATATATATATATATATATTTACTCTATTAACTATTGGATCTACCCAGAGTCACTCTGGATCTGTCATAACCAATCGCTAACGTTTGGTCGTGACGTATGTCATTACTGAACTACAACTCAAAATAACCCACGACATCAGCGTCATCGTTCTCAGTCACTCCCTCTGTTCGCTGTTTGGCCCGGTAAAAAATTGATCGGAGAAAACTAAAGACTACAGCACAATCCCAGATGTAATACTGAAGGAAAATGAAAATTGAGCGGAAGTACGTAGGAGGGCGGAGCCAGGCTAGATCCACCTAGATATTGTACCACAAGCTTGCGAGTGGGGTGCCCTACAGATACATGTGCTTCATTAGAGCACCTACAATTACATGTAAACTGAATCTTGTGTCAAGCTTGAACACAGAATGGAAAAAAAAGTAACAAGCCAACCCCCCCCCCCATCTCCCTTGCACCATGGCAACCACATGATGAGGAAAAGCGATCCTGTTCTAGTCGGTCTCTCTCCTTAATGGTGCGTCTGTTGGTGTAAGGAGATATTTCCAAAACTTCCCCTGGTTGACATTTTAGATCCCCTGCTGTAACTGAACTGGGCATGGGAGACACGGGTAGAATTTGTACCATCTCTCAGGTTGCTGGCCTTCTTCACTTATTGCAGCAAGTAGTTGAGAGACAGGTCTATTGACTCCTCTATCTGTCTCTGGTCCTACTCCATGTTTGCCGGTGTTGTATGCCAAGGCGGGAAGAGGTACTCGACTGCCACTGTTTGCAAATACACGTGGGTCATCTGTTCTTTGCAACGGCTTTGTCTTGTTGATGCGTGCCTTGCGCTTTTCACACAAACAGTAGTTTGGCAGGCCGTGACAGAGTGTGCTTGACTGGAAACTCTTTGTCTGGCGGCAGTGACCCTCCTGAGTGTACTTTGAAATTCAGACTAACTCCTTACTCTCCTGTCCCCTCTGCTGGCAAAGGCAGAAAATGCAGAATGCAAGGCCTAGTTTTATCCCTAATCTTTTTAGCATACAAAGCAACTTTGCAAAACTTGCAAAAACGTGCTTTTTCATTGATAGGTTTCTATTTTCTCATTTATTTTCTCATTTATTGCTATCATTATTTCTTCCCTTTGTGAAAGACCACTGTGCCCTTCCATTGCAGTCTCTCATGTTGTTGCTATACGTCTCACCTGTCTTCTCTTCCCAAAGCTGCATTGGTCCTGGAAGACCAGGGAGCCCGGCCTTCAACACCACTCTGTATGAAATATCAATGCAGATGACTCACTTCGTCTTCAGTGTCAATCACCATTGCAAATGCCAAGCCCATTATAGCCAAATCCTTCAGGGAGTTGTTACGTCCATCTCCAGCCGTGGAGAAAGATGGTTTCTTAAAGGGGCAGCGTTCCAAAAAAAAAAGGTTGCTGTCTGACTATGCTGCAGGAGTCATGAATTTTTTAGTCACGTTTTATTTGATCCAGCTAAAAACAGATTCTTGCATTAATCCCATTCAACCGTCAGCCCTGCACATAAACAAAACCGGTGACCAAGAGAAAAGAAAGCTTCACAGAAAACTGGGTAAAAAAAACAGAGATGCTCCGAGCCAACACCCAGTGGTTGTCCCACGGGACCGGTACGCTATTTTGGGCTTGCTCTGTGCTTTCGTCATGGTAGAGGTAGTCAGAGGTTGTCGCATTTGATGCTGGGATGTTGCATCTTGCGTCACTATGGTTTTAGAAGAAGAGACAACTCTTTCAAAACCATCAAGGTTATAAAGTTTAGCTGGAGGATGTTACTGTTTGATCAGGCTCCCGAAGAGGAGAATACCTTTATGGCTCCTGTGTTAAATTTAGAAATAGCTGAAAAGCATGGTTTGAACCATTGTGAGAGCTTAATTTTAAAATGTTATTTTTGGACACATAGAATGTTGTGTAAGTTCTAATATAATAATAATAAATAATCACCATTAATTTACATATCACTCATATCACCAATATGAGTTGTTAATGAAACATTGTGGCAAATGCACAATGAGATGCTGCCTACTCAAGCCAAGTGACTGAGAAACCTTTCACTGATTTACACAAATCCACAGGTGAGCTGACAAGGTGTCACTTGTGGGTAATTAACTGTGCGCAGTGACACCACGGAAATCTCTGTGTCCCTTCGGCCTCCTTTACTGTCATGCTCCTAGCGTACAGCGAAATGTCCCATTTCATCCTATTGGCTATCCAGTGAAATCTTTGGATGTCTAATGAAGCTATCTAATGAGGAAAGGTAGACCCTCTTGAATATAATGAAATAAGAACACTAAACATAATTTACATCCCATTTATTTACTCTTTGGTGAGTAAACCTACGTCCTACATTGGTGGTAAATACATCAGGGACAGTAGCAGCTTCACTTTTCAATGTTAGTTTAATGAAAAATATATGCAGATTGTAATTTTGTATGGACGGGACAGTTAAGTATAAACAGAATAATTATAGTAGCTCAAATGTATAAACACAATCATAAGTTAAATAAGAATTGTGTATTTACTTTTATTGGGTGAAGATGGGTATCCACCGTGACAGTTGGCTCCTATGTTGTTTTACAAAACTTGGTAACAAATAACATTTAGTTCACTTGTCGGAGAAGTGACCTTGACCTTGACATCTATAATATGCATATTACATTATATATATATTACACAATATATTTGCTTCCATTTTCCAAACAACTCTTCCTATGTAGTGTTGTAGGAATTCTTGATCCTATCCCAGTGTCTCGGCCCATAGGCATATGCCATTATGACATTGGCTAGACATATGGATTAACTAATAACAGAAAAATTAAAAATTAAGATCTTTGAAAAAATGACATTCAGTCCGTGCAAAATTCTGTCATCATTTACTAACCCCCATGTCCTTCCAAACCTGTTACTTTCTTCTGTGTAGCACATAAGGAAATGTTGGGTAGATTGTTTACGCTGCTCTTATCCATTCCGTGAAAGTGTGTGTGGACTGCTGCTGTTGAGCAGACAAAAATCACAATATAAGTATCATCCACTCTGTGTGAGGAACAGACTGAAATGTTATCTGAAAAAATTACTGAAAATAATAATGTTCCAGATATTGGAACTTGGTGAGTTTCATCAGATTATATTGGAATGGGTGAATGTGAGGCAATATGTAAAGCGCTTTGGTGGCCATTGGGTCTGTTAAAGCGCTATATAAATGCAGTCCATTTACCATTTACCATATTGTACACAAGAACCAATGGCATTTCACATCATTGATGTCAAACCTGGCGCAACCATCTTTATGTACCCTGTTTGAATATTTGTGAATGCGATTTGAGTGCTACTTTCATCCTTCATTTTGAGCGCTGTTTAAGGGCGCAGAAGAGCAGCTAGTTCTGATGTCCCTGTGGTTCTGCCCTGGAGGAAGGCACTTAACCCACAATCGTTGCACACTGCGCCCTTGTCTCATCCGCTCATGACTCCAGCACTGTAACCAAGCCAAAGAGCAGAGATGACTTAACGGCTCAATGGCTTGAAAAACCCTTACAATCTCTGAAGTGGCGGTGAGGGTCAATTCTTTAGGCCAATTTTTATTTTCACCTTTTTCCTACACACTGTCCCTATTAAAAAGTGTTCGCTCCTAAAACACTGAAACAGAGTGGATTCATTTTGCCATTTTTTCCACAGAAAAATTCTTATTTTGTTTCAGTCTCAACAAATTGGTCAAATTGTATATGTGTTCATGTCCTCCTTGTCACTGTTTTGTAATTGGTTGCAATTATAGGACTAACCCTATGTGGAACAACTTTGCACATCTGACCACTGAAATTAGTCTCCGTTCTTCTTTGCAGAATTGCTCAAGCTCAGTCAGATATCATGAAGATCATTTGAAAACTTGTCCACCAATGAATTCTCAGTTGGATTGTGGACTCTGAGTTAGCCCCTCTTGTACATTTTAATCCTTTAAAGCTTTGGCAGATCATCTTCTCTCAAGTCACAGGTGTCTTGCAGACTCCATCAGGTTTTCCTTCAGGATTTCCCTGTATATCGCTGCATTTTATTTTCCCCACTACCATCTCAAGCCTTCCAGGACCTGTTGGAGAGAAACGTTCCCACAGTGTGAGGCTCCCACCATTATGTTTGACCATAGGGAGGGTGTGTTTCTGATGATTTTTATGCCAAACTGATAAGACCAAAAAATCTAAATTTTGGTCTTATCAGTCTATAGAACCTTATTCTAGCTTGCTTCAGAGTCTCCCACATGCCAGCCAAAGACTGTTGTTTGCTTTCCAATCTCAGCTATTGAAGCTTGTAAGTAGTCAATGGTCTTTTTAGGGCATTTTCAAACTGGCAGTTCAGTTCGGAACGGGGCACATCTCGCATAAAAATTGGTAATGTGAAAGCTGTCATGCGGACCCTGGTGCGTTGGGTATCGAACCCGAGACGGAGATGGTCTGAGTTTGGTTGCACTCGAACTGTGGCACGATTCGCGAGAATGTGAAAGTAACACTGACTCAGGTGCGTATATTTTCAGGAAGGAAAGTAACCTGTGCAGTGCACACGGTTTAGCCAATTACGATGTATTTAGTTCAATAAAACTCATGTAAGGGATGAAAGTGTTGATGATTTTCCGTGGATACGAGCGAAAGTGAGCCTGCAGTCTATTTGCGCATAGCAAGTGCAGGCGGGATGGCAAATTAATGGAATGGAACGGTAAATGAATGGAAATCAATTAAATCTGTTTGCAAGCAGCAGAAATTCACCTTATGCCACGGACATACAGTAAACCCAAGTGTTGTTTACTCAGCTGCACATAATTGCACCAAACGTTTGTGATGACATAAAAAAAGATGAACGCAAGTGCACCAGGGTCTGATTGAATCAAGTTGATTTCTACTGACTCACCATAAATTGGAGCTTTCAGTTGTATTTTTACTATAATCAAGTGACTACACACACACTGGTGGGGAAATCAGTTATGAAATCAGTTACTTTACATATATACAGTATTTACATATGTGTATATGCTATTTTTTGTTTAGTTTTATTTTTTATTTTAATATATCTAATTATTTTGTTTTATTTTTTGTTTATTTTATATTTCGTTTTTATTTAATCATTTATGTACAAAAATGTATTCTTTTTAGTGTTGTCAAGCGATTAAAAAAATTTACTCGATTAATCACACATTTTTTCTGAGATTATATGGAGGACCAGCTCTACCATATTTAAGCATACAATTAATTGTATGCTTATTTATTTATTGAGCATTTATTTATTTCTGTATTTTTTTTTAAATATGGTAGAGCTGGTCCTCCATAAGATTAATCGCAATTAAAAACGCTTACATTTTTATAGGTTTATATTAGTTTAAATATTTTATAATGTAATAATTTCAATTTAATCTCCAAATTAATGTAGAGACTACATAAAGACAGTATAATTTAAAATACTTGTTTAATGGCATATTTTTATGAATGAAGGTCAGTATCACTGATACTATTACTGATACTGATGTCTGGATAAAAATGACCCCCCCCCCCCCATCCAACATTACGGTGTCAACTACCACTTTAACGCTTCAAAAAGTTCATAAAGAGATCGTAACACTAATCTATATGAATTGAGTGATAGTTGTGTAGACTGTCAATAAAGGGACAGAAATCTCTCAGATTTCTTTAAAACTATAAGTGTTCCACTCTTTGGGTTTGTAACAAAAAGAGGGTGAGTAAATGATGACAGAATTTTAATTTTTGGGTTACCTAACCCTTTTAAGGCACAGCAGTAAACATGAAATGGCTTGTTTCAATGCGAAGGGTGGAAATGACTGAAATGCCCATTCTAAATGCACTATTATGGTAAGGTGACTTATTTTATCTTACTCTTTCAGGAAGAAATCATCTGATCACTGATAATTTAATGCTTCTAAAAAAGAAAGAAACATGGTGGGGAAATAGCATTGTTTTAGAAATAATATTAAATAAATAAAAACTGTTAGCCTAAAAGAGGAAAAGTTTTTTTTTTTTATTATTATTAAGCATCTTTATATACATAGACCTACTTAGTGTATAGCATGTTTCCTTTCTACAATCATAATCACGATGTTTACTGTATGATAGCCTCCTGACTTGCACCAAAACAATTAATGATAAATTATTATAAAAAATTACATTTATTTCATTAGTCAACTATTTTATGACTTTTAAAAATAGCAAAACTTTTCCATTTTGTTGTTAACACTGAAGTGTGTAATTTCTGTGTGACTTACGTCATCGAAAAGAACTGCAAAAATGATGTTGCTATATTGGTCTGCTTTGGATCTTTAAACAAACAACACAATGTCGTATTCATATTTCATATTACCTGGGATTGGAGAACATATTTAAAAATTTGCGAAAAATTAAATGCTAAAAAATAAAGTTTCGTATTCAATATTACTGTAGTTTGATTGCTCTGGGTTTATAATATATTAAAAACAATTTTATAAAAGATAATCACAGAAATAGGCATGATGAAGTGTTGTAATGATTATCTATTGAACTCATTAGATGCCAGATAATACTGAAGTGGGACTAAATGCAGTCAAAAGCCTCAGGAGCCCTTTCAGCAAAGGCCAACCTAACACAGGGTTTCTGTTTTGTATTGTATTCTTTTTCTTTATCTACATGTTTTCATGCTCTCTGTGTATCTACCTCTCACTGGTATTGAATGGCACACCAGGCATACTGAAGCTGGTTGTTGTGACTCATCGTGTCGTCTTGTTCTCCCTCCCCTTTAGCTCTGCCTGTTTTTCAGACGGGAGAGGGAGACGCAGCCCCTCCACCATTGATGACCTCCTGTTCTGCTCATGCACGCTCGCACTTCTCCACCAACGTCACTATCGATTCGCATGCTTCTGTCTCCTTCTCTCTAAGCCGATTGCCCCCAAAAAGCCCCATCTCTGTACTGATGTTTCAGGGTGGAGATGATCCATTTTAACCAACTGGAGCTTTCTTCCTGCTTCTTTTGGTAAACCAAAAGAACGAGCAGTTCTAATACACAGACACGAGACCTCTGAAATGTTTGTTTTTACAGTCGAAATATAATGTGGCAAGTCAACTATAATATTATGGTATGCTAGAGCCACACAAGAGCATATGTTGTTGTTGTTCCTGTCAGTATCAAAAGGGGGCAGTTGAATTTGAGGGCTGAAAGTGAGTCATCAGCTGAGGAATAATGATTTAGCTCTAAAACACAGGAAGAAATTGAATCAGAGAAAACAGTGATGCCTGTGTGCCAGGAAATAATTTTGTATATCCTAGGGCAAAGTGCTTCTAAACCATTACATGATTTAAAAATATGTCTCATTCACTCTTTCAGCTATTTGTTAAATGTTTCAGCTATTTGTTAAATTTGTTAAATGTCTGCATAAAATAATCAAAACCACTTTCATTTAATAATGTAAAATTGGACATTGAATCAGGTAAAGTTGCTGTCATTAAACTGGATTTATTAATTACAATTGCAAGAATTTCCTCATGCAGTCCTTTCTTTAATCCAGTTTTCTTACAGTATCTAATTCTTTCCGAACCATAAGTTAATTTGTGGCTTTTCGTGACAGAAGAGCATGAAGGATGAAGATTTTTGTGGTTGCTATGGACACATAGAGTGAAAGCTTGATAGTGCATCATTATTTAAAGGCTCTGACCTCATGTACTTGAGGGTATTGTGCACAAAAAGTATCGATCTGCAGCTATTTAATTTGTAAATGATAAAACTATAAAAAGAAAATGGAAAAAAAAAACATGTTGAAAAGCAGTGGAATATAAAATAGGAACATGATGAATGTTCATGAAGATGAAAAAGAGACTGACTCACATACGAACTCAGGCGCTATCACAGGCGTCTCTCCCATGAGGTGATCAGAAACCAAATTTCTCGTTCTTAGCATGAGATTAAATTGAAAATCATGCCTTGTGACATTCTGATGCCAGGCCCTTCCTCTTTCTCTCCCCAATGTATTTTCCCAGCTAGTTCTAATGACACGTATCCATTAGAAGCTACTAATTACTCTGTCTTTGTGGTGTGCTGCCCAGCGGTGGATTAGAACTGTAGGCCTATGACGTCTGCCTTAGAGCATGTTGTCTCTGTCTCAGAAGTTAATCAGTGTGCAGTGGAATGAAGGAAGAACAAAAAGAACCCACATGCTGTAATACAAACACTGCCTGTTTGTGCCAGCAAGGAAGCAAATGTAGTTTTAGATTTCTTTGTTTCACAGAATTCACTGTGTTTCTAATGTTTCATATGTAGCTGAATAGGAATTTTAATTATGCATAATAATATTTTACCGAAATATTTTTCTGAAGAAGCTGCTTTTTGCATTACAAACAAACCAGCAATGACCAGGAGCTGTCAGTATACGAATACAACTAATATGCTATATCCCAAGTCTTGTGTCTAGAATAGACTGGAATTTTGTTGTTGAAGGAAAACCTTGCCTTGAAAATCTTACTTGATAGCTCTGGTCAACATTTACTTTCATTTTTGTGGCCATACAAGTTATGAAGTACCTGTAGGTGCATAAATGACATTTTTCATTTTTGGGTGAGCTATCCTTTGAATAAATCTCAAAATTACAAATGACATTTATTGCATAAGTTATGAATGTATAAAATATTGTAAAAAAATATGATAAATTACAACCCCAAATCAAAAAAAGTTGGGACATTTTGTAAAATGCAATAAAATTAAGTATTTGTTTTTAAACCTTTTTTTAACTGACAAAAGTACAAAGAAAAGTTTTCCAAAGTTTTCACTGACCAACATAATTGTTTTTTGTAAATATGAACAAATTTTGATTTTGATGGCTGCAACAAAAAAGACAGAGACATGTTTACCACTGTGTCACATCACCTTTAATTTTAATTACACTTTTTAATCATTTGGGAGTTGAGGATACTAATTGTTGGTGTTTTGCTAGTGGAATATTTGCCCAATCTTGTCTGATACAAGACAGCCGCTCAACAGTCTGTGGTCATCATTGCCTGATTCTCCTTTTCATGATGGGTCATACATTTTCCATAAGAGACATATCTGGACTGCAGTAAGAGAGGCAGGCACATCCCTTATATGGTGCAGAGTGTCTAGAAACCACTCAGTTCTAGCATGTGCAGAATGAGGCCTGGCATTGTCTTGCTTCCCAGGAAAGATGTCATCTTGATGGCAGTTTATGTCTCTGTACAATCCAAATATATGCCTCCATGTCAATGGTACCTTCACATAATGCAAGTTACTCATACCGTTTGCAATGATGCACCTCAATACCAGGACAGATGTTTGCTTTTGCACCTGTGAAAGTCTGGTTGGTCCATTTTCCATTTTCTCCCAAAAACAAGCTGAAGCATGGACTCATCTGACCACAGCAGACATTTCCACTGTCTTCTAGACCATCTGAGATGAGCTCAGGCCCAGAGAACTCGCCGGCATCTCCACATAGAACTGATGTAAAGCTTTCTCCTTGCGTAACAGAGATTCAAGTGGCATTTCTTGATGCAGCGTCAGACTGTGTTCAGTGAAAACTGTTTTCCAAATTACTCCTGAGCACATGTGGCTGTATTTAACAGAGTAGCGTGATGGTATTTTGTGCAATGCCATCTGAGGGCTCAAAGGTCACGCACATTCAACAGAGGTCTACTGCCTTACCCAACACAGACTGAGATTTCTCTGGATTCCCTGAATCTTGTGACAATATTATGTATGGAAGATGATGAAAGGCATAAATACTTTGCAATCTTGCATTGAGAAATGTGATTTTTTAATTGTTTGACAATTCTCTCAAGATATTTGGCTAAAAGTGATGAGCCATGACCCATCTTTGCTTAAAAAGACTGAGAAGCACTTTTACACCCAAACATGATACCCTCAACTATTACCAATTCACCTGCTCATTGTGGACTGTTTCAAAATAGTTGGATAATCTAATTTGGAAAATCTTTTCACTTTTATTTTGTCTCTGTCCCAACTTTTTGGGGGTGTGTTGCAGCCATCAAAATCAAACTTTGTTCATATTTACAAAATACAATTATGTTGGTCAGTGAAAACATTGTAAAACGTTTCTTTGTACTTTTGTCAGTTAATAAAAGGTTAAATAGAATGAACAAACCACAGATTCTTGATTTTATTGCATTTTACAAAATGTCCCAACTTTTTCTGATTTGGAATACAGAAATTTAAATTATATATATATATATATATATATACATACATACGTGTGTGTGTGTGTGTGTGTGTGTGTGTGTGTGTGTGTGTGTGTGTGTGTGTGTGTGTGTGTGTGTGTGTGTGTGGTTACTGTTAAGAGAATACAGGCTTGGCTCTTGTTGCACGTTCATACAGACATTTTCGAGACGTTACTGTAAGTTGCTGTGTGAATTGGACATTTCGAGACTCACTTGTAAGTAAATTTTGTTGTAAATCAGTGTGAAAGTAGCCTAACTCTTATGTCGTGAATCATATTGTTTAGATTAACGATACATATTGTCACATTTTTATATCGCGATATCTCGATATAATGATTTATTTTTACACCCCTAATATACCCCTAAGCTATATATATATATATATATATATATATATATATATTATACACTCACCTAAGGTATTATTAGGAACACCTGTTCAATTTCTCATTAATGTAATTATCTAATCAACCAATCACATGGCAGTTGCTTCAATGCATTTAGGGGTGTGGTCCTGGTCAAGACAATCTCCTGAACTCCAAACTGAATGTCAGAATGGGAAAGAAAGGTGATTTAAGGAGTTTTGAGTGTGGCATGGTTGTTGTTGCCAGACGGGCTGGTCTGAGTATTTCACAATCTGCTTAGTTACTGGGATTTTCACGCACAACCATTTCTAGGGTTTACAAAGAATGGTGTAAAAAGGGAAAAATATCCAGTATGCGGCAGTCCTGTGGGCGAAAATGCCTTGTTGATGCTAGAGGTCAGAGGAGAATGGGCCGACTGATTCAAGCTGATAGAATAGCAACTTTGACTGAAATAACCACTCGTTACAACTGAGGTATGCAGCAAAGCATTTGTGAAGCCACAACATGCACAACCTTAAGGCGGATGGGCTACAATAGTAGAAGAGCCCACCAGGTACCACTTATCTCCACTACAAATAGGAAAAAGAGGCTACAATTTGCAAGAGCTCACCAAAATTGGACAGTTGAATACTGGAAAAATGTTGCCTGGTCTGATGAGTCTCGATTTCTGTTGAGACATTCAGATGGTAGAGTCAGAATTTGGCGTAAACAGAATGAGAACATGGATCCATCATGCCTTGTTACCACTGTGCAGGCTGGTGGTGGTGGTGTAATGGTGTGGGGGATGTTTTCTTGGCACACTTTAGGCCCCTTAGTGCCAATTGGGCATCGTTTAAATGCCACGGCCTACCTGAGCATTGTTTCTGAGCATGTCCATCCCTTTATGGCCACCATGTACCCATCCTCTGATGGCTACTTCCAGCAGGATAATGCACCATGTCACAAAGCTCGAATCATTTCAAATTGGTTTCTTGAACATGACAATGAGTTCACTGTACTAAAATGGCCCCCAGAGTCACCAGATCTCAACCCAATAGAGCATCTTTGGGATGTGGTGGAACGGGAGCTTCGTGCCCTGGATGTGCATCCCACAAATCTCCATCAACTGCAAGATGCTATCCTATCAATATGGGCCAACATTTCTAAAGAATGCTATCAGCACCTTGTTGAACCAATGTCACGTAGAATTAAGGCAGTTCTGAAGGCGAAAGGGGGTCAAACACAGTATTAGTATGGTGTTCCTAATAATCCTTTAGGTGAGTGTATATATCTTTACGAAATCTGAATTTTAGGGCCAAATAGAAAACCAATTTATTTTTTTAATTTTAATTTTAATTTATTTTTTTACCCAAGAAGCATGTCTAATCAATTGAATTCATCAAACTTAAACCATTTTTTAAATGTTTGCAATAACAGGACAATATAAAACATTAATTTTTTTCGTTTTAATATAAATTTATTATCAAAAAATGCGGTAATGAAATGAAGGCTAATCTTTTAAAATGTAATCAAATGAAAATGAAACAGCTCCTTTTATTTTTTTTGCAAAGTGTTGCACAACAGAGGTTTACTGTTAATATGTAAGGAAGAAATTGGTTATTGATTATTGGAAGAAAAATGCGTGATTAATAATTATTACTACTAGTATTATTACTGTGAGGAGTACATTCTTCTGTACAATAGTAATATATTTCTGTTATAATTTCTTCAAGTTAAAGAGAACTTTTAGTTTAACTGGTTGTCGTGTAGGGGTGGGAATCTCTAGGCCCCTCACGATTCGATTCGATTACGATTCAGTGCCTGAACTAGCAGCATACTTGTAGTAAATTAATAATATAACAACAACAGGTGTTCTGACGATTCATGCTACCCATCGAGATGTGCTACTTACTGGTGCATGTGCAGACTAATTTTTCTTATGCTTAACACGCCCATAAATCTATGCATCCTTGCTGTGGATACTTGTAGGAAACTTTGACAGGTCAAAGATGAATATTTGATGATAATTTTTACTTTTCACACCGTTTTAAAAATAAAAACAGTATATTATACTGTACTCTTAACTTCGAATTTTATTATAATTTTATTTCATATAATAATATCATTTTTACTTGTTATATCAAATGTGATAATTGCTAGTTCATTTAAAATATCCAAATATGCTCCCCATACACTTACCCTGATTAAAATGAAATAACAATGTCATAATATTGTGAGATTTATACCATTATGGAAACAATAGAGAATGAATCAACATTATCTATGATCGATTCGCGTTTGGGTAGCATTTTTCGACAAGGCAGGAGAAATCGTCTGAACACCGGTACAGCCCAGAGCCATAGAGAGAAACGGCTCTGGTACAGCCGAGTGTTTTTCCTCCTCTGGGTGGAAACGTGTCATATGGCTTCTCATATTTGTCGTGTTGCCGAAATATTTTAGTTTTATTCTACAAAGCTTACAACTAGTGTGGCTCTTGTCCAGCTCCTTTCCCCCTTCAACTTCATAGAAGCCAAAATATTTCCACACGTAAGCTTTTAACGAGGAGGGTGTTTGGATTTTGCGCTCAGCCATCGCGTCTCTGTTATGTGCGCACGCCACAGACAGACGGTCCGGGCACTGCACTTCCGCGCTTCAGAGTTCCGTCTTTTGCGTTCCGTCAATATTACGTCATTATAAATAGGCTACATATCTAAAAAAAAAAAAAAATTTTTTTTTGAAAATCGATTTTTGACATTTGTGAATCGATTCAGAATCGTCCACGTCCGCATCGCGATGCATCTAAGAATCGATTTTTTCCCCCACCCCTATTGTCGTGAAGACCTTTGAGTGTCTGTGTACATATGATATGATGACGATAGTTTTATCGAACTAAATGGTAAAATACTGATTAAGTGACTCTCAGAGCAGCTCTGGAGATTAAGTTCATGTCCTCATATAATGAGAATGCAGATGCTAAAAATGCCACGAGTATCTCGCGTGCTTCAGTATGTGAATAGGGCTGTGTTGAAAAAATCGATTCACCAATTCTGAATCGATTTTCATTTTAATTTCTAAAGATCGATCCGTAACTCAGAGGATCGATTTAATAATAGGCCTACATTTTCCCCGTTAACTTTAACTTCCCGCGTCATTGAATTCACGCATGCGCGCAAGATGGAAGGACATTAAAACAATGAACATGGCGGTCAGTAACGTTAAGCAAGCGGTTGCTTTGAAAACTCCAGAAACGCTCAAAGCTGCGATCTGTCTTACCTGGACTACTTGAAGGTTTTCACAAAACTGTGACACACTTGTGTTTTCTAAAGGTTTTGTAAGTTAAAATTTTATTTACTACTAGGCTACTGTATCACGTGCCGTTTGAACTGACGCGCTACAGAGATCTGTCACATTTAACAGCTGAGAATTTGTTCCATATCAAAAGTAACCTTCTCTGTCTAGTCTGTCGGTGTCAGTGTCCTCTTTGTCCGCGATTTTTCTCTGCATGAGAAAATGCAGTGGTCCAATCAGTAGTTAAGAGCCTGAACTTGCTTATAGTAATTCGGAAATTAGTGCACGAGTGGAAAAAAAATACAGCACAGAAGAATGTTTAATTTAGCGTGAGATTTCTTTGTTGAGCGTGAGACCGTGAGATTGAGGCTGAATGCGTGAGTGTCACGCCAGATGCGTGAGAGTTGGCAACCCCGACTCCATTAATTTGCAGTTGAAAGTCTATAATAATAGTATCAATATGTTGCATACCTGTAATTCAGGTAACAGCTGGAAAAAAATGCTTTTTCCAAAAACAGTTATCTAAATCTCGAAGATCGGACCAGATCGGATCGAATCGAATAATGATAATCGATTCAGGATCTTGAGAATCGGAATCGAATCGATTCTTGAAATTTGAATCGAAACCCAGCCCTATATGTGAACAGATCAAACTGCTCGCCTGCAGCACCCATTCACACAGAGATGTGCAGAACATGCAGACTTCATATTTAAATAGCAGCCTTTTTGGGCATAGCATATACTTTTGATATATTCATCCAAAATTGGCCAAATTCTGTGACATTACAGTTATACTGTAAAATTAAATTTTTATGACTGAATTTGGCGATTCCGTCCGTGTTTTCTGCATTGTGGGAATCATAGGGCCCAACGTTTATTTTGTGGACCTCTTGGCTATCGGGCATGGACCCCACTTTGAGAACCCCTGCTCTACGCTTCTCAGACGAGTAACCGAAATGAAAGAATGGTAAACAAAATGGTTGAAAACCAACAAAAAAAAACCTTGAACGTTCTGACCTCAGGAGATTCTTCTTCACACATATTTTTGAGTTAAAGATGTGAATGAATCAGTCGTTTTGGTGAGATTATCAGGCATTTTAATGACAACTTTTTTGTATCACTGCTATTAAGGATGGATTCCTATTGTTTAGGGTATGATGTGTGGGTGGGTGGATGGCTCTGGGAAATGGACCCGAGGTGTAGCTGCTACTGTGGCTCTAAGAAACTACTGAGACCCTTTCAACAGGAGAGATGATGACTCATGCATTGACTTTTGAGTGAGAACAGGATAGTGTCTCTAGTGTGAGTGTGCGTGTTTGTAGAGAAGAAAAAGAGGGAGAATGCGCAAATGTGTTTCCTCTTTGAAAAGTAGCAACAAACTTTATGGACAGTGGCCTCATACTTAGAGCAAAATCAATGTTTGGTTGAACATTAAGTAGCTTTGTTCAAGCCGCAAGTAGTTTTCATCATGATAAAATATTTTACTTTTCTCTTTCTGCTCTGTTTTTGTATTCCAACAGGTTGTCCTGGACTTGACCTTTGGGGCCGGAGGTCACTCGAAGGCCATCCTGCAGTCGGTTCCTGATGTAATGGTGGTGGCGGCAGATCGTGACCCCACAGCTTTCCAAATGGCTCAGCGTTTAGCTGAAGAATACCCGTGAGTTTACTCTTTAATCAAATTTGGACATGGTGCAAGGGCTAAACTGCCAGAGGAACTCGACATGTGTCTTAATACCTGCTTGTGACCTGCTCTGTCTCTGTTGCAATCAAGTGGGTGGCGGTCACGGGGCTCTTTGGTTTTTATTTGTGTGTGTGTGAGAGAGATCCTCCAGTGCAGATAAAGAATCCCCGCTCTCACCCACGCTTAGTCGAAAGGCCCCAGCGTCTCATTTGTCAACGGGGCCTGAGGCTTCAATGACAGGGAGAGACGCTGCCGCCCACGCAGGTTCCCCTGTTTCCTGCGTGAGAGAGTGTAGGATGACGAGAGAGAGAGAGGGAGAAATAGAGCTAGTGTTTAATAAAAGGGAACCAGAGGAAAAAGCATGAGGGCTCTGCGGTGTGTGCGCGTGTGCATGAGGCAGCAGTGAAGTAAGCTCCAAATGAGATGTTCCTGACTCTGCAGCGTGGGTAGAGATACCTCTTTACGTGGATTCTGGGGAAACCTGTCTCAGAGGGACCACTGCTACAGAAACCAACGTCGGAGAGAGGAATAAGAGAGGGAGAGAGCGAGAGAATCAGTACAAGTTATTCTGTCAGCAGCTATATACTCCACCAATGAGGCCTTTGACTCCCACTCATGATGAGAGGCTGAAGAAGCTGAAGAAATCATGCAATTAGCCAATATTATTGGATGGCTGTGTAAGAGGAGCAGGCAGCCCACGCAATCATCTTTCTCTCTTTCTCTCTCTGCTCCTCTTCTTTCCCCTCCTCTTCTCTCGTCCTGTCTTCTCTCCTTTCTCCTCCTCTTGTTTCGTCTTCTCCTGTCTCCTTAATTCTAACCTCTTGTCTCACTTTGTATCCTCTCCTCTCATTTCTCATTCTCCTCATAGTTCTTTTCTTCTCTCCTTTCCTCTCTTTTCATTTCATCTTCTCGCATCTCTTCTCCTCTCCTCTCTACTCTTCGTCTCACCTCGTATTGTGTCTACTCTCTTGTCATCTCTCTTCTTTTCTCCTTTTCTCTCATATCTCATCTCACTTTTTCTCACCTCTGGTCTTTTGTATGTTTTTCTCTCATTTCTGATTCTCCTCTTCTTTTTCTCCTTTCCTTTTTTCTCTTTTTCATCTTCTCACATCCCTCTGAATCCTTTTTACTCTTCTCTCATTCTCGTTGAATGTTTGCTTTTCTGAGTTCTTATTAGAGGATAGAAAAGGTGTTAAGACACTGGCATCTGTTCCCTTAAACAGTCTTAATCAGACACAGAATTACAGTCATGCTCCAAGGCAACCACGTCATTGATGATTTCAATACCTTCTGTTGCCTCAGTACCTCCTTGTCACTTTAACACTTACTAAGTAAATAAATGAATAACATCTAGATATGTTTTACTTTTGTCAGAATACAGGCCTTCTGTCGTCCTATCTTTGTGTTTCAGCTCACATGAGCGAGACACGTAACAGTGTTACAAACATGTGATATGCTTGACATTTGTCCTTCAAGACTTGATGAACACATTTACTGTAGGATTGCCACTTTTCCTTTGGATTCTGATGGTAGAAACTGAAAGATAAAATGATTTACAAATGTTAACTGTGTCTGGTAATAATTTACAGCATCTGTTAGTGCTTAAACAAGCTATTCGATTTATGATGTTTGCCAGGTTTGCTAATAAAGTCTTTCTCTGGGTGACTACCCATTGAAGAAACATTTTCCCACTTCACTACATACTAAAAAAAGAGATAGAGCATTTAATAAAAGAGAAGAGAAATGCCATTGTTTTTCTCTCGCATTGGAGGACACATAATCATATTTTTTCATCTCAGTTTTCTTGTTGTAAAAATGTCTTGTTAAAATTTCTTGATAAAATTTTTTGAGGCCAGGCCCAGGTGGCATTGGTCATTTCACCAAACCAAACTCACATATTGTACATGATAGGTTTTAGACCTTGACTCTCTGTGTGTTTGTATGACTGACTGCATTTTTTCCCTTGTACATTTCCATCTTTGCTCCCCTGCTGAATGCAATCGATCAACATCTTGCCTTGAACCTCAGTGACGTATATACAGGAGTCAGGCAGCTTGGTGCTGTGGAATATGTCTGGCTTGATTTGTTTGAAAATGTCAGGTCACAGTGTACTCTTTCTCTCTCTTCCTTTACTACTATCGACTTTAAAATTAGTATTGGTTATGCTTTAATCTCCAAAAAATTGTCTCTGTTTTTAGCCAAATGTGGTATTTTTAGTGACCAGTAATCCAGCCAGAGTCTAAGCACATCCTCACCACATATTCTGTCACATCCACATTCTGCACATATAACTAATCTGTCAGTGTCCTCTTGTGCCGTATTTTCAAGAAAAGGGTCAATCTGAACATGACATTATGGACTCATTCATATCACAAGGTCACAGGCTTCTTCGACCCGGGGGGAAATGTTGCTCTTTGATTAGAAGTTAAGTTGAGCAAGTTTCTGCATCAATCCACTTTTCCTCATCCATACAGAGTCACTATTTAGTGGACAGATTGATCTGTATCTGATGTACAGTATATATCTTGAAAAAAAAATGCGTATCCAAGAATTCTTGGATAAAGAGAGGTGATAAAAGGAAACGGGACATTGTTAGGAAAACGGACATTGTTAGGAAAAGAAAGTATTTCTCCCTCCAATTCTTTTAACATAGAACACAACAATCACAGACAGTCGGAAAAAAAACCAAGAGTAAAGGTAGCAGGATTATGTGAGCTTTGCTATAAGTTTAGCTAAATAGCAGTCTTGCTTAAAAAGTAAAAGCTCATAAATAATTCAGCGTATTACTGTTATTAAACAACAAACAAAAGAGAAATGATACTCAACTTTAAAAAAAAAAATTTACATAATTTTTATTTTTATTTTACATGAGTGTTTTATTTATATTACATTGGAATAATTATAATTTAATATATAATAATTACCTATTTTACCAACATAAAATATATTTTGGGGGGCTTTTACTGGTCTTCATATTGCATTGAAAAGAAAGTGCTATTGTACATCTTTGTTATAAAGCTCACTGGCTTTGTCATTGGTCCACGTCATACTACGTCATGGGGGATTTCAGGGTGTTCAGCATCATTGCCCGTCATTTACAGCTAGTTCTGGGATGAAATACTAGGCAAGTGTTTATCAGTAGCCTGTGCGTAATTTTAAAGTCCCTTTCATGTCGACTCTAATGTTTGCACAGAAACAGGCAGTTTACCTGTCCTACTTAAATAACAGAGCCTTGAGAGTCTGAGTGTCTCTGAAACTAGTATATAATTAGATGGTTTCGTCAGATCATTTTTCATTAAATAATTTTATAGTCTGAAGTTAAAGGAACTGAGGCCATCTCTATTGTTATGAAACAGAGTGTGCCAGTTAACTTTATATTTTTTGCTTTACCCTTTTAAGTTTAGATGATGTCAGTATTGTGGGTTGCTAAACTATAAATAGATCAGTTTCTTAGCAATTATGAAGCCATAGTTGGAGCACGCTCACTCGCTCACACATATCTACACACCCATGAAGCATGTCTTTTTTAAATAATGTAAGATCTTACATAAGGCATTGCTACCTCTGATGCTCTGTTTTAACCACATAAAGACATTAATAATTTAAAATTGTTATGTAAGTGTTTTGCATATTCTCAAATCATTCTGTGGGTTGCAGAGCCACAGAGAAGCTTAGGAAACCCCCACAGTGCTTTAGGAGGCAAAATAGACGGGAGTAAGAGTGCTGAATAACAGAAGACCGACAGAAAGAGAGAGGATTACTGTATGTAGGCAGGGGTAATGAATGTGCTTTTGTACAAAAATGGTACTGTAATTTGATAAATGTGGTATTTGACACTTAATGTTCATTAAATAATTGAATTTATTAAATATGGCCGTAAAGGCAGCAATCCAAGCAGAATGGACAAGTAGAGAAAAATACCATAACTGACCTGTTGTCTGTTTACCAAGTTTGGACTTTGTTAAAAAGATAATCCACTTTAGACATTTTACTAACTATAAGTAACTTTACAACTATATGTCAACTAACTCTCATTACAGTATAACTTGACTGTTATGTTAAGGTTAGGGTTAGTAGAATTAGTTGACGTACAGTATTACTTAAAGTCTATGAGTAATGTCTGTTGGGGGAGCATCAAAATAAAGTGTTAGCAGATATTAAGCAGACTGTCTACTAATACTCTAAGGAATGGTAGTTGACACGTATATGCAAAGATAATTGGTAGAGTGTCTAAAGTGGACTATCGAAATAGAGTGTTACCAAAAAGATAGGACAGTTAGACTGACAGACTACCTCCTGAAGAATTCCTACATCGATACAGCAGTCCAGAAGGGAGGAATCCCAGAGGTACCTGGATGTCTGGAGCATACAGGGGTGGTCACTCAGCTTATCAGGGAAGCCAGGGAGAACAAGGGGGACCTGGCTGTGCTGTGGCTGGACCTCGCAAATGCCTATGGATCCATACCCCATAAACTGGTCGAAGAGGCACTGAACCGGCATCATATCCCGAAGAAGTTCAGAGACCTCATCCTGGACTACTATACCAACTTCCATGTGAGAGTCTCCTCCGGAACAACAACTTCAGACTGGCACAAGCTTGAGAAGGGAATCATCACTGGCTGTACAATCTCAGTCATCCTTTTTGCACTCGCCATGAACATGCTGGTGAAATCTGCGGAGATGCAGTGTAGGGGGCCCCTCTCGAAGTCTGGAGTTAGACAGCCACCCATCCGAGCCTTCATGGATGACCTGACAGTGACCACAACATCTGTCCCAGGCTGCAGGTGGATCCTGAATGGCCTTCAGGAGCTGATGTCCTGGGCTCGCATGAAGTTCAAGCCGGCCAAGTCAAGGTCCCACGTGCTGAAGAAAGGGAAGGTCACTGATAAGTTCCACTTCTCACTTGGCACCATCAAGATACCATCACTGACAGAGGAACCTGTGAAGAGCCTGGGGAAGGTGTTCAATTGTAGCCTGAGAGACGCAGCTTCCACAAAAGCGACCAACCAAGACCTGGAGACCTGGCTGGCCGCGGTGGACAAGTCTGGCCTTCCTGGCAAGTTCAAGGCCTGGATTTACCAGCACGGCATCCTCCCTAGGATCCTCTGGCCCCTCCTGGTATATGAAGTCCCCATTTCAACGGTGGAAGGCTTTGAGATGAGGATTAGCAGGTTTCTGCGCAGGTGGTTGGGACTGCCTCGAAGCCTGAGCAGCATCGCACTATATGGGCAGAACAACAAGCTGAAGCTTCCCATGACCAGCCTGAGCGAGGAGTTCATGGTGACACGGTCCAGGGAGGTCCTACAGTATCGGGATTCCAGTGATCCAAAGGTTGCCCAGGCTGGGATTGAGGTCAGGACAGGGCGGAAGTGGAGGGCTGCCGTGGCAGTGGACGACGCAGAGTCAAGGCTACGGCAAAGGGTGTTGGTGGGTGCAGTGGCACATGGGAGAGCTGGCCTGGGAAGCAGAAGAACTCCTCGTTACGACAAGGCAGAAGGGAAAGAGAGGAGGTCCCTGATCCTGGAGGAAGTGCGTGCAGGAGTTGAGGAGAAGCGAGCTTGCCAGATGGCTGGGATGCGTCAACAGGGCGCCTGGACAAGATGGGAGGGAACAGTGGAGCGCAAAGTCACATGGACTGAGCTTTGGAAGGCTGAACCCCACAGGATAAAATTCCTGATCCAGGCGGTCTATGACGTGTTGCCAAGTCCATCCAACCTCTTCTCCTGGGGAAAAGTGGAGACACCAGCATGCCCCCTCTGCCAGAGGAGAGGAACGTTGGAACACATCCTGAGCTGCTGTCCAAAAGCCCTGGGTGAAGGGCGTTACCGCTGGCGGCATGACCAGGTCCTAAAAGCCGTAGCGGATTCTATCTGCAGTGGAATTAGCCACAGCAAGAGCCTTCGCCCAGTGAAGACCACAGCCATTGTCAGAGCTGGGGAGAAGTCAACACCAGCTGCCCGGGGCACCTCCTCTGGCCTGTTGGCAACAGCGCGCGACTGGGAGCTGGCAGTTGATCTGGGTAAGCAGCTGAAGTTTCCTGAAGCAGTTGCCATAACAACATTAAGGCCTGACATTATACTCACCTCAGAGGCCTCCAAGCAGGTAATCCTCTTAGAGTTAACAGTGCCTTGGGAGGACCGTATGGAGGAGGCCAATGAAAGAAAAAGGGCAAAGTACTCCCAGCTTGTGGAGGGTTGCCGGAGCAATGGGTGGCGGGCAATATGCCAACCTGTCGAAGTGGGATGTCGAGGGTTTGTCGGCCATTCCCTCTGCAGGGCCTACAAAATGCTTGGCATCACAGGGGCGAGTCAGCGAAGGGCCATCAAGTTGGCCACTGATGCTGCAGAAGTAGCATCAAGGTGGCTGTGGATCAGGAGAGGAGAGGCATGGCGTGTAGGGTAGTAGCGCTACCTGGACATAAGCTGGGACTTGATCACCCCGGCTGGGTCGCCTAGGGGAGGGGGTCTGATTGTTGAAAGACCCGAAACCCCCCGTGATCCTAGGTTACATCACCGATGATATGTCCAGGTGCACCAGACGGTGTATCAAAAAAGCTATTGTGTTTCATATCCTAATGATACAACTATTCAGTTATGGGCATTTCTGACCTTGTGACCTTTTGAACAATTCAATTTTTTCAATTTACAAGCTCTCGATTAAATTCCGTTGTAGATTCAGTTAGATTAGATATTGATTCATTTAGTGTATTCATCAGTGCATATTTTTAGTAAAATATCCCTCTAGAATTTTTTTTTCCTAGCTAATTATCAAGCTATGGACATGGAATGGCATTTCTGAAGTAAATTTAATGTTACGTGACATTGTTTACAAGTTTATAATCTTTATATTACAAAAATAAAAAGTTGTCTTTATTTTATTAAAATCTGTTAGTTGTAATAATAGTCAGCCCCTGTGATATAAAATTGCCTCAAGTTGAAGAAACTCCCTTATGTCTGTGAAACAATATATGAACATATATTTTGATGACTTTAGATACATGGACTTTAGAAGTTTCTAGATGCATGTAAAAAATAATTCAGAAAAAAGGGGGCTCTGTGATTTACGGTCTCTGATGCCTAAACTGGTTTATGGCACAAGTGGAATGAAGCAGAACAACTGAAGAGACACATTATGGTTTGCTTCACCTAATAAAAATGATTTGCCTCACCTTTTAATAATCAATTAAACAATCAATAAACAGTGCTTCCAATGAGTAATGTAGATAGTTTTAATGGTTTATAACAACGTCCCACAATCATTTTAAACTCGACTGATGTGTGCATATTGGTCATATTACAATGTCTTCAAACATGGATTAGCTAATCCGATTTTACAGCTAGAACGGGGTTCTGCATTATAATGACTTTACCTCAGTGAAGGGGTTCACAATGCTGTCAATGCACAACTTTTTATTATGTTGAAAATGATTCTTTCGAACCTATTATAAGGGTGTGTTTTCCCCATCTTCAGCACCTGTGGTTTGTCACCCATTAGGTTTGAACCTTATTCTCGTGCAGTACTTGACAAATCATCCACCAAGAAGTGGTTGGCTCTTCTACACCTAATGACACTCTGAGATTGCACCTCCCACTCAGGCTAGGTTGCTAGGCATTATTGTCATATTGTCATGCACAAAGATATATCTCCTTCAGTTCAGCAAAGTTTCTCTCCTTTGTACCATTAGCTGTTTATATGGAAGCAAGGCCCAAGTATGAAACTTTAGCCTGTTGTTACTCAGGAAACTTCCCTATTGCACTATACTTGATGAAATAATTGAAAAGGATTTGTAATAATTTGTGGTCTAAAATTGCGTTTTCAAATGTGTTATTTCTGTTTTCATAAAAAAAAGAAAAACTCTAAAACTAAAGGTCACTTTTGAATATTTAGTAAAGACTTTTGGTCCTTGGTGAAGCATCAGGTTGTCATGGTGACTGGAATGCTGGTGATCTGGGAGATGGTTGTTAGTTGATTGTTCACACGAGGCATTGACATGCTGACAAGTGCGCGAGAGAGAGAGAGAGAGAGAGAGATAGAGAGAGAAAGAGAACGGGCTTGTTCAAGTTGTCAGCACATCAGATAATTTATCTGTCATTTCATTCAATAACGTTTGACATAATTCCTGCTGATGTGTCATTAACAACACCAGCCAATGCAGTCTGTGTCACAACAATCTGTCCTCAGTAATCAATTCCTGTGTTTAACCAATATTTTTAGTTAAAAACATGAATATGCCTGAAGAAGCGGCATAACAGATATTTACATATATTTCAAACTATAAAAATGTGTATATAAATGTGAATATCAAGTAAATATGGTTCATCAGGGCAGTACATGATGAACTTCTTGCAGACTCTGGAGGGGTATGAACAGTGTGTGTGTGTGTGTGTGTGTGTGTGTGTGTGTGTGTGTGTGTGTGTGTGTGTGTGTGTGTGTGTGTGTGTGTGTGTGTGTGTGTGTGTGTGTGTGTGTGTGTGTGTGTGTGTGTGTGTGTGTGTGTGTGTGTGTGTGCAAAGAGAAATCTGATGATCAAAAATGATGTATTTGTGTGATTATGTTTGAGTTGTATAGTAATTTTTGTGAGATCTTTTGTTTTGTTCCATTTTATCGAGATATGCAACTTTTCTTGCTGTTGGATTTAGTTGTGTAGCGTAGGGAAAAGGTTGGCATTTGAAGACAGGGGATAGAGAAAGGGCCGAGGGAATTTAATCAGCGTTTTTGCTCAATTATTGATCAGGCGGTGTAAAGCCATGTTGTTGCATTTTCACTCTGCATGTGAAATGAACAACAAAAATGAAACATTGTTTATCGATCTATTAAAAATAGATCTTGTATAGATTCATTATAATGTGTCTAATAAAGTACAGTGTACATTGCCAGCAGCAAATAAAGTATACTAGTCCACAAAATATTGTGATCTTTTATAAGAAATAAGTATCTTTCATCAAACCCAAACAGAACATTCATAAGCCTTCTCAAGATACAACAGTGGAAATCTTGAGTATAGTATGAAAATTCTGTAATGAAAATCTTGCTTGCAGAAGCACTGCTACCGGTCTATGCATTCAGACAATACATTTGGTTGCTCGCGTTTTGTATATTTCACATTACAATCTTGCTGTGCCGAAGCCTAATTAGCTTGAGTGGCCACTCAGAATGGTTGTACTCAATGCTCAGGATCATATTGCCTGTGGTTTCAGGCTATGTTGTTCGATGTGGTAAATCTGTTTTGGTACATATATAGACGCCTGAACTTCATCTACATATTATGAAGACCACTTAACAATGAAAATAAACTACTACAGTGAAGTATGGCTCCTGTGAGGCCCTAAATTGACTGCGTATTGACACGGGAAGCAACAGCAGTGGCAGCGTTCTGTCTGTCACAACCTCTCTCTTTCTCCCTCCGAACTCACCAATCCATGGACCGGGAGGGAGGACGGGGTCTTACCGCTCTAGCGGAGTCTATGTGTATGTGTGGGCGGGCAAGAGAATGCCTCACTATAGATTTTCCAGCAAATTAATGAAGGTACTGAGCAAACAAGGAGGAGGGAAGGAGCGAGAGCGAGAGAGAGATAGAAAGCCCCTTCACAGAGAACTGAGGGAAGCCCTTGCAGCGGGGGCGAGAGCCGAGCAGCTCCCTCACCCTTGATCTTTCAGCTGGCCGTGGGTGTGTGGACGCAGGCACCCAAGAGTCCTATGGGTAAAGCCTTCAGCCGGCCGCGTGAGTGGGTGAAGAAGACCTTTGATGACCTCCGAGGTGGAGGAGGTGATTTTTCTCCCCCATCCTTTGCACTTTTTTTGTTAATCTGTAGAGAGTTTAGCATGGGTCAAGGAGGGGAATCCGCGCGTTTAGCATAACTGCAAAGCCAACGCGGTCAAATTAACCACCTCTGCCTCTGCATGGGACCCCTAGTGTTCTCTACCTCATTTGCTTCTCTCCTGTCTGATTTATAGTTGCCTACCTGGGCTGTTCTCTGCACACAGGCTGTCTAAAGGTCACATGAAAAATGGATGGCTCTTCAGTGCTGGGGAAGGAACTCAGGAGGAGATGCAGGGAGAAAGAGAGTCAGGAGGGACTGAATGCTTATGTGTTATGTTTGAGCTTCATCTTTTTAAACTGTATTCATTTATTTGTAGCTATAATGTGTGTGCGTGTGTGTGTTGTCTGAGACGAGACTGTGCCTGTGTTACTCATAACTGTGTAGTCCCTTCAGATAAAGCAAAGAAAGTGAATTAAAGCAATAGTGGAAAAAAAACCCGCCCACGATTCCATCTGAAAGACTGAGGATTAAAGAGGCATCGTCAATACTCACGTCAAACCAACACCTCCACTTCAAGTCAAATGAAACGTCACAGGCACATGCTCTAACATTCATACTCCCCTACAAATGCGTGCGTCGATGGTCACAGTAATCGTGTAGCCTTTGCATGCAGGCGTTTTTGTACAAGTTCCCCTTGCATTTTCATTGGTTTGTGTGTGTGTTTGTGTGTGTTTCAATTAAGTTTAAGCTGTGACAGTGCTTTCTCACAACTCTCATCTTCTGGTCTCCAAGGTGATAAATAAATGATATTTTGTTACCTTCCCTGTGGGACACATATTATTTGGTCTATCTCTCTTTCCTTCCCTGTGTAGCTTATGAGCTGCAGTAGTCTTTGGACACCCACTAAGAACTTAGTGCCTTGGTAACCAGCCTTACAGGGGCAGAACACCTGCCACAGTTTATTCAGCTCTGTAAAATATGAAGTTTGTTTCTGTGTGGAAACTAAATATATAAAAGCAGAAATTACCATGTACAAAGAAGATTATAAAATTATATTGTGGTCCTATACAACTTTAAATAAGAAAAATGAAAATGAATTCACATTTTACCCATTACGTTTACTCATAAGAAAATATACAAAAATATATGATGGATATCACTGCTGATCGGTTTTGTTTAATGACAATTGTTTTATGAAATTTGCCCATTATAAAATGTTAAAACGATTAGCGGCATATATTAATTATATCTATCATGTATATGTCACGGTTCATGAATCGGCTGTCTCATGCTGAAGGGTCTGCGTGAGTTTAATTGGGTAAACCAACCACAGTGGGTGTGGTTACTCGTTGTGTTGATTAGTGTCACCAGCTGTCATCAATTCCAGTTCCTTTATATGGCCAGCATTTTCTCTCTCTTGTTGTCAGATCGTTGTGGTTGTTCCTCGGTGTGGGTCCTGTTCTCGTGCCTCGTATGTCGAGTTCTTCTTCTGGATTTCGTCAGTTCCTCGTGTCGTCTGGATGTTCCACGGTTCCTGGGTTTCACTCCAGCACGCTCACCGCAGCACCACCAATGGATTGCCATCTCGTCCCTGCTTCACCTACCACCTGAGTGTTTGCCCCGACCTGTGTCATACATCTGATTACTCTTTAATAAACTGGATTTTACTTGCATCTTGCATCCTCCTGTTTTTTCCCTCACAGAACGATCTGACCACAACCATGGATGCAGCAAGCACGTCCCAGCTCAACGACTTTATTTCTCACAGCATCTCACGTATGGACCAACAAGAGGAGAGCATCTTGGGCACAGGTCGTGCGGTGCAAGCACTCGTGAAGCAGGTGTCCGAGCTCACCCAACAGGTACAACTTCTACGGACTCCCACTGCGCCCCCCACACCGCCTGTTACCCCACCACCGGCGTCTGCAGCAGCGGAGAGACCAGAGCCACGCCTACCTACACCAGAGGGTTATTCCGGTGAACCGGAGTTTTGCAGAGCGTTCCTCACGAGGTGTTCCATGCATTTTGCTCTACAGCCACGCACTTTCCAGAGCGAACAGGCTAAGGTGGCATTTGTATTAACCTTGCTGTCAGGAAGAGCAGCGCTTTGGGGAACGGCGGTGTGGGAGAACGGAGACAACTGCTGCACCTCGTTCCAGGCACTCTCCGAGGAGATGAAGAGAGTGTTCGATCGTGCAGTGGCGGGTAAGGAGGCGGCCAGATTACTCGCCGAACTGCGACAGGGAGAAGGCTCGGTGGCGGACTTTTCCATTTGGTTCCGCACCCTGGCCGCAGAGTGCCGTTGGAACGAGGAGGCACAGTGGGATATGTTCCTGCATGGGCTGGCTGACCGCGTTCAAAGGGAGATTCATGCGATGGACTTACCGGAGACGCTGAACGGACTGGTGGAACTTGCGCTGAGAGTAGACGCTCGACTGAATCGTGTGACCAGATTGACGCGCCCCAGCCGTCCACAGTTCAGCACGGAGGACCTCCAGCCCGGTGGTGCGAGCGCGGTCAGCCCCGCATTCGACCACGAGCCCATGCAGGTTGGGAGAGCTCGCCTTTCCCGGGAGGAGAGGGAAAGGCGGAGATCCCAAGGACTCTGTCTATACTGTGGCCGGGCGGGCCACTTAATCCACTCCTGCCCGGTAAAAAAGCAAGCCCGGTAGTAAGTATGAGGCTACTATCGGGTGGGATCTCTGCCGAGAAGACCTCATCACCATCATCAACCCTCCTCCCAGTAAGACTGAGATGGCGACAGTCGACGCACTGCACCAACGCACTACTGGATTCGGGAGCGGAGGGTAACTTCAAACTTGCATTCAAACTTCAGATCCCCGTCACTCCTCTCTCGCACCAGATTACCATCAACCCACTTAATGGTCAAGAACTTCCCCGGATTACACATGCTACTGGAGACATCACTCTCATCAATTCTGGCAATCACACAGAACTCATCTCATTTTTACTCATGGACTCAGCACTTGCACCAGTGGTTTTGGGACACCCGTGGCTTTCCAGACACAACCCTCGTGTCGACTGGTGCACTAACACTGTTTCCACATGGAGTAACCACTGTCATGAGTCCTGTTTAGTGTCTGCCTGTCCCTCTGTGTCTGGTTCTGTGTTTCAGAGTGAGGCAGCGGATTTGTCTAACGTGCCCGCGGAGTACCTGGACCTGAAGGAGGTGTTCAGTAAGTCTCGTGCTGCTTCTCTCCCTCCGCATCGTTCCTATGACTGTGCGATAGATCTACTGCCAGGTAAATCTCCGCCTAAGGGCAAACTTTACTCTCTTTCTGTTCCCGAGAAGGAGGCCATGGAGAAATATATTTCTGATTCTCTGGCCTCTGGGTTCATTCAGCCTTCCTCTTCTCCTGCGGGGGCGGGGTTCTTTTTCGTTGGGAAGAAGGATGGTTCTCTGTGACCTTGCATTGACTACCGAGAACTGAACAACATCACGATAAAGAATTCCTATCCTTTGCCGTTGATGTCTTCAGCTTTCGAGAGGTTGCAGGGAGCATCCATTTTCACGAAACTGGACTTACGTAATGCATATCATTTGGTTCGCATCAGGAAGGGGGATGAATGGAAAAACCGCTTTTAATACCCCTAGGGGGCACTTTGAATACTTGGTTATGCCTTTCGGGCTTTCCAACTCCCCAGCGGTTTTCCAGGCACTCATTAATGACGTGTTGAGAGACATGGTAGATCATGGTAGATTGGCCAAGTCCAGATTCCCGTAAGGCCCTACAGCGGTTTCTGGGGTTCGCCAATTTTTACCGGCGTTTCATTCATAATTTCACCCAATTAGTCGCACCTCTGACTGCCTTGACCTCCCCCCGAACGACGTTCAGGTGGTCGAACACTACCGAGGCAGTGTTCACCAACCTCAAGAGTCGCTTCGTTTCGGCTCCCATTCTTGTCACCCCTGATCCCACACGTCAGTTCGTGGTGGAGGTCGACGCGTCAGAGGTGGGAGTAGGAGCAGTCCTTTCACAACGCACTTCCTCAGACGACAAGATGCATCCCTGCGCGTTTTTTTCTCATCGATTATCGTCTGCTGAACGTAACTATGACATTGGTAACAGAGAGTTGTTGGCGGTCAAGTAAGCGTTGGAGGAGTGGCGCCATTGGTTAGAGGGTTCAGGGGTACCCTTTATCGTTTGGACCGATCACAAGAACCTTGAATATATTAGATCTGCTAAGAGTATCAACTCCAGGCAGGCTCGGTGGGCACTTTTTTTCGGACGTTTTGACTTTGTTCTCTCGTACCGCCCGGGTTCCAAAAACTTCAAACCCGACTCTTTATCTCGTATTTTTGATCCATCCGAACGCCCGGTGACTCCCGAGTGTATTTTACCTGAGAAAGTAGTTATCTCCACACTCGTATGGGAGGTCGAGTCGAAGGTCAAGATGGCCTTAGAAGGGGTAACGCCTCCGCCCGGTTGCCCACCGAATCGGTTGTTTGTTCCGGAGGGGTTACGGTCTGACGTTATTCGATGGGGTCATTGCTCCAACGTGGCCTATCATCCAGGAGTGACTCGCACCAGTTATTTAGTTAAGCAACGATTCTGGTGGCCGTTAATGGCTCGCGATATTCACGATTTTGTCTTGGCCTGCTCAGTCTGTGCCACTGGTAAGACATCTGGATGGGTTACTTCGACCGTTGTCTGTCCCTTCGAGACCCTGGTCCCACATCGCGCTAGATTTTGTCACCGCCCTCCCGCCCTCCAATGGCATGACGGTTGTTTTGTGGACCGGTTCTCGAAGGCGGCACATTTCATTCCCTTGCCCAAATTACCTTCAGCCAAGGAGACAGCGGTCACGTCATTGATCACGTCTTTCGGTTATATGGCCTCCCGACGGACGTGGTCTCTGACAGGGGTTCCCAATTTGTGTCCAAATTTTGATGGGAGTTCTGTAAGTTATTGGGGGCTACGGTCAGTCTGTCTTCGGGTTATCATCCCCAGAGCAATGGTCAGTCTGAGCGGGCCAACCAAGATCTTGAGAGAATGTTGCGATGTTTGGTAGCCAATAATCCTTCGTCCTGAAGTCAACAACTTTCTATGGTGGAGTACGCCCATAACTCCTTACCAGTGTCATCTACGGGCCTCTCTCCGTTTAATTGTAGTTTAGGTTACCAGCCACCAATTTTTCCGAGTCTGGAATCCGAAGTCGCGGTCCCCTCCGCTCACGCTTTCGTCAAGAGGTGCAGCCGCACTTGGACTAGAGCCCATGAGACTCTACTCCAAGCGGGGGGGGCGCATGAAGGCCAGGGCCGATCGCCACCGGTCAAGGCCTCCCGTATACGTCGTGGGTCAAAAGGTGTGGTTTCTACCAGAAATATTCAGCTCCGTTCCGTTTCTAACAAGTTAGCTCCCAAATTTATCGGCCCGTTCCCTGTCACCAAGATTATTAGTCCGGTGACAGTCCGACTCAAACTCCCTCCAGCGTACAGGAGAATTCACCCCGCTTTCACTTATCAAGGATCAAGCCCGTGTTTTCAAGCCCGGGGACGCGGATTTCAGTACTTGTTGGACTGGGAAGGTTACGGTCCGGAGGAGAGAAGTTGGGTACCTGCTAGAGAGATCCTGGATCACTCCCTTATCGATGATTACAATCGACAGGTAAGGGAGTCTGAGAACGCCAGGAGGCGTTCTTAGGAGGAGGGGTACTGTCACGGTTCATGAATCGGCTGTCTCATGCTGAAGTGTCTGCGTAAGTGTAATTGTGTGGGTGTGGTTACTCGTTGTGTTGATTAGTGTCACCAGCTGTCATCAATTCCAGTTCCTTTATATGCCCAGCATTTTCTCTCTCTTGTTGTCAGATCGTTGTGGTTGTTCCTCGGTGCGGTTCCTCTTCTCGTGCCTCGTCTGTAGAGTTCTTCTTCTGGATTTCGTCAGTTCCTTGTGTCGTCTGGATGTTCCACGGTTCCTGGGTTTCACTCGAGCACGCTCACCGCAGAACCACCACCGGATTGCCATCTCGTCCCTGCTTCACCTACCACCTGAGTGTTTGCCCCGACCTGTGTCAAACATCTGATTTTACTTGCATATTGCATCCTCCTGTTTTTTCCCTCACAGTATGTAAAGAAGACAAAATTATAACATTTAAGAATTTAAACATAGAAAATTATAGGAAACTTACAACATTTCTGTTTAATATTGGTTGCCTTTGTAAGTCAGAATACTAAAAGAATATACTATGAATTTTGTATGTTCAGTAATATATGATCACATGTGTTTCTTACACATTTTTAAATTACATTTTCACTTTCTTCATCTTTTTTCAAAGTTTTGTTTGCTTCAAATTTGCAGCAAATATTTTTTATTGCAAAAAGTGTACCATACACCATATCTGGGTTATTAGTGTTTAGTATTTGTTATTGGTATTATTATCATTTAGTATTATTTATATACTATTACAGTATTTATGAAAATTTTGAATTGGCTTTTACTTCATTTTAGTTGTCATTTAATTTTACTTTCAGTAATTTTGTTCTTTTATCATTTTTATTAGATTTTGTTTAAATATTTCTATTTAGCTTTAGTTTATTTTATTTTTAATAATTTTAGTACTTCAACTTGCCAAGACAACATATTCTAATTTGTCAAATATTTTAATTTTTCAAATATTTTAATCTAATGTTTTATTAATGTAAATTGTTCTTCTAATATATGTATTTTATTTCAGCTATATTTCAGTTATTTAAAAAAAATATTTTATTAGTTTTAGTTTCAGTTACCATATATGAATCAGTTACACCAGAAACGAACAGAACACTCGACAAAAGCAAATATAACCCATTAAAATCTGTGATGCTGTCTCCATTAGATGCGGCGTGACAGAAAGCGGCACAACAAATTCCTGACAGTAAACCGATGCCCTGTTTTATTTTTGACATACTTTATACGCTACTTCTGACATGAAGAACAAATGGATTTTGCAACGGTGCTTTGTCGCATCCTGTGTTGACAGCCTGAAGCTGTGTAGTGGTGTAGACATGGTGTAAGACCCATGCTTTATCTCCAATACTATCACTCAAGCATTTGCGGTACGCCACTGAGTTATTATTCAACTGCTTGGCCCAATGTGAATTTATAAAGAAGAATCAGAACAGATACTGTTATTCTAAACACCAGAAGCCGTTTTTCTATTTTGTAACTAATGATAAGAATCAGATATGGAGAAAGTTCACCAAAGGTTTTGTTGTTTCTGGCTTCCAGCATTATAAATGAGTGGCTTATGTTTATTTTTAACAAGGCCCCATGTTAGTCTGACCTTAACAGTTTGTGAGGTACATATCAGTGTCACAATGAATGCAGGCTTTGCAAACAATGTTACTGAAAGATGCAGCACCACAAATTATGTCAGATCTGACAGCAAACACAACCCATAAGCACTGTTACTCATTTCACATGAAGTGAACACTCACTTCACGCTTTAAGTCTTGAAGGTACTTCAGCAGAAATCAGAATGTTTAGCAGAGAGAGAGTGAAAAATTATCATGGAGAACTAAATGATGTTGTATGTTATGACTGTTCTTGTGTTGGAAACCTTGAGTAACTTTATATCTGGACCTCAAGAAAGAAAATACACTACCTTTCAACAATTTGGGAAAATTGAAACAGCAAAATTCAAAATTGACAGCAAATGCTTTTATAATTTCTATTTAAAAATAAATGCTGAACTCTCTCTCTCTCTAAATATATATATATATATATATATATATATATATATATATATATATATATACATTACTTTCTATATAAAGCAGCATGGCCTAACTGTTTTCAACATTGATGATAATAATAAGAAATGTGTGCTTGAGCATCAAATCAGCATATTAGAATGATTTCTGAAGGATCATGTTACAGACACTGAAGACTGGAATAAAATAAAGTTATTTTATTTTTTCACAATATCAAATAAATGCAGCCTTGGTGAGCATAAGAGCGTATGAAAAGTAAAATTGTGACTCCTTGTCATCTCCATCTTATTTTCTCTTTTGTTAAGGGGCCAGGTGAAGCCAGTACTAGGAAGGTTCAGTGAGGTGAATAACCTGCTCCCAGTGTTGGGATTGGGTCCAGGAAGTGTGGATGCTGCTCTTCTGGATGCTGGTTGCTCTTCCATGCAGATGGATTCAGCAGAAAGGGGCTTCTCCCTCAGCAAGGATGGACCGCTAGACATGAGGATGGACAGAGACAGGTTCGACTACTACCTTGGCTCACTTCTTTTCAGTTAAAGTAAAAGTTATTATTCTTGGCTAACACGCTTTATTAGCTGGGTCCCAATGTGAAGGCTGCATCCTCCGAAGGCCCGCGGACTTCGAAGGATGCAGCCTATTCGTCCTTCGAAGGACGTACCATGTAGCCTTTGTAGGATTTCCTAATTGCGCAATCAGGTGTTCCCGATTACCGCTCCTGGCACCAAGCAATGGTGCGAGAGTACAGCTGCCATCCTGATAATTAATTATCACCAAAATTATTGTGATTATCAGTATTATCACGGTTTTGTTAAAACGAGATGAAAGTGTTCAAAAAGAACTGATGCTCACACTGGAAACATTTCAACAAGTTTTATATTTGAAAATCAACAAACAACAAATAAAACAAGCAGCTCTATGCACTTTTTAAAGCAAGATTCTGAGGCATTTCCTTCCTTATAATGACCGTCGTCAATAGCAACGCATTATAACTCAGCGCACATCCATGTATATCACACAACGGACGCGCGCTCTCATTAAAATACATCTTGCCGTCTTGCGTCACCATTTTTGATTGTTTTGAAAATGAAAACAGAGTTGATTTATTGTTTACAGAGTTTGATAATATTGTTGCGATCATCTTGTCTGGATGAGTTTTGTCCACTGTACAAAATGGATTTAACGTTAACAGGTAAGATTTAAAACATTAATCTCAATTCAATATGTCCCGAAATTATGTGGTAAAAAAAAAAATCTGTGTAATAAGTGTACAATGAATATAGATTATTATCTCTTAAATGTCACTCTTAATAGTCTTGTTTGAACTTGTTTGTTCGTCTTTGGCTCAAAGCCACTTGCTGCAAACTTTTCTTCACGGAAGCTTCACGTTTATGTCAAGTGAGTGAGAAAATATTTCAACTCAAAACAACATTTTGTGCCCAATTATTTCCCAGACGTAGTTTTGGTATTGAGGTCAAAGTTAAGTTGCCTTGCGTTCGCTTAGCTACAACAGTGTGTGATGGACACACAGGACGACTCGGTGTTTCCCACTATTGCAGCAAATTTTTTGTGCATGTTCTGCAGACAGGGTGACCATCCTCGATTAAGTTTCCCTCAGGTCTTTTGTAAAAGCAAAAATATGACCACACCTCAAATTTGGTCCTCTTAAAAGGCTGAAAAATCTCCCGAGCACGGTCACTGCCTTCCGTAAATTCCTTCTCGAATAAAAAAACAAAAAAAAACAACATTGCACGCTGCGCGCCTGTGTCAAACTGTTGCTGGCTGGACAGGAGTAATGTTATTAAAATCGCGATAATCAAACACGGTTTTAATGATAATTAAATTTAAACGGTAATACTGACCGTCAGTACATTTTATCGTGGTTTATAGTAAAACCGGCAATCGTCCCATCCCTACTGCTTCCTGAATTGCCAGATTACACTTTAAACTGTTCAAGTATTGGGTGTTAACTTACTGTCATGAACCAGGTTTCTGTCCTTTCCTTTTCTCTCGCTCTCCTAATTAGTCACTCACACACACATTCTTCCTCATGCCCTTTTTCATCTACTTCAGCTGTTCCTCATAATTACCAGCAATTGCTCTGATTCTCTCACACCTGTCCTCCCTTTCCTCTTGATTTTGTTTGCTACTTCTTGCCTTCTCTCTGTCTGCTTCCTTGCGAGATTATTTCGTATCAACCTGATGTCTGAGACCCACTTTCTCAAACCCAGTCTGAGTCCTGTCTGTGTCCTGCCGGATCCCCGTTTGGTGATGCCTTTTCTCATTAACAGCTCTTTATCTACTTGATCTGTGTTCTGCCCAGTTACCCTGTTGCTGAAGGCTGGTCCAGTCTCCCGCTGCCCGCTACTGTAACAGTGACTGCCCGCTGACCTCTGCTGTCCAGTCCAGGGTCTTCTATCTACCTTTGTTACTATTTCAAGAAGAATATTTTTGTTGAACTGCCTTTTGCCCGTTAAGTGGCCAATTACCTTTGTTACATTAAAGAGACATTATTTACCTGCACTTCGCACTTGGGTTCTCTGTTCTCCACCTGACACTTACGTAAATAATGTAAAGAAAAGAAAACATAAATAGGCATATAAAGGTTCAAATGTTCACTTATATCTTACCTTGATGCGATTTTGTAGGTTAGTGTATTCTTTTTATTATGTAGCATAAATGGACAATATAAATGATGAATATGAATATGGTGAATATATCTTTCAACCCTGTATTATGGAGCCCGGGAAATCACCTGTGGGAAAACAAACAAAACAATCCGTGGCGACGGTTGTGCAATCCGTCCCCTCAGGTAGTTTATAAACTGTAGCCTACTCACAATATTTTTTATGTGTAAACATAAATGTATAAAAATACACAATTTTATCTGTGTAAACTCACAATAACAAGAAAACTTTGTGCTTTTGTAAAATAAAATAAAACAATCAGGCGTGCTTTCATGATCTCCCGCACCTAAACAGGTGGCCTGGTTGAATCATCGTGGGCATGATTTGTTAAACCGAGGGAACAGTTTAAGAATTACAGTTTATAAACTGAGGGGACGTATTGCAGAACCGTCGCCACGGATTGTTTTTTTCCCCCACAGGTGTGACTTCCGGGGCTCCGTACTACGGGAATATAAAACCCAGTTGAATATAAAAAAGTGCAGTTCAAATGTTACTCCGGCTCGTCATCGGTAGCTGTAACATAAAAATAAAATAAAAATGCTGTCGTCACTGGCGTGCAATGACTTATGGGGTAGGATAGGCCGCTAAGGATGCATTTATGTATCCTTCCTTTCACGGGGGAAACGAAGGGTGCACTTTTGAATCAGGGTAGTCTTCGTCGCGCCGCGATGACGCAACCGACTTTCGAATGCGGCCTTCGAATGGTGGAGAATAGGGCTTCGGCGTCTTGACGTCATTACTTTGGTGTAGCCCCCATGTTGATTGCCTCCTTTACTGCTACTCGGACTACTGTGCACTGTTTATAGACGTACTCCCTCTCAGTCGTGTGTCTTGAGGGAGTACGTCTATAAACAGTGCACAGTAGTCCGAGTAGCAGGACTCTGTACTGTTGAATTGGACAACAGTACAGAGACTGACAGGTCCGATGGAAGGGCTAACGTTAATGTAATGAGAGTATTAAAATACGAGATATTTTACAGGAAAATACTAAAACGGGGAGACAGCAGGAAAAGAGCTCAAATACGTGAGAAAACCATAAAAAACTGCAGGGTTGCCAGCTACTAACTACACTTTTGAAACACATAGTTAAAAGTACATGTGTGAATGGCTGTTAGCACTAACTGTTACTAAACTAGCAGCTAGGTGGAGCGCAGCTTACCTTTGTCCAGATTACTGTGTTCCCACTGTTTGCTGGCTTTATGATCTGCAGCTTCTGAACCCATCCATTTGTGAACTGCACATGAGACTCCAATGACTTGTAGCTTCAGAACTGTTCTAAAGTGTAGGCGCTCACACCACAAACAAGGTACCCAAAGATGTCTGTTTTGCAAAACTGCGGCAGCGAGTCGTCGTCGGTGCTCCACTTTTGTTGGAAATTTCATATGGATCCAAACCGTTAATAGTGCCGATTTTGTCCACATACCGGTCCCTGGCTTCCCTATTTAACGTATCCTGGTAAATTCCACATCCTTTTAGGGGTTTTAACATCTTTTTTCTTTCTTTTCTTTCTCCCAACTCTGCTTCTTCTCTTCGTTCCACTTGCTCTATGTTTACATTCGCGAGGCCATCAACATGGCCGCCACGTCCCAGAAGGCAACGCGGCACCCAAGCCCTATTGAATTGTGACAGCCTTCATCGCGCCGCGGTGACGCAATCGGCCTTCAAATGCGGCCTTCGAAGAATGTAGCCTTTGAATTGGGACAGCCTTCGTCGCGCCGCTGTCACGCAATCGGCCTTCAAATGCGGCCAATCGGCCTTCAAATACGGCCTTCGGAGGATGCAGCCTTCACATTGGGACACAGCTATTGATTACATCTACAGAGTCTCACTCTCCATGCTTCTCTATTATAGCTATTCAAAACTGTTTCTGAACAGGTGTAAGGCATAACCTAATTACAGCTTAATATAATGAAAAGATTACTAAGCACTGCAGAGCCTGGTTATTCAGAGACTGAGCTTTGTGGAACACATGGAATGTTAGCTTTAAGATTGTAGGTGAATGAACAGAACTAATTTAGGTAGCAAGAAGTACCCCCAAAGATCAGGTATTTCTTTGGAAAGTGGTTTTCAATCCTGGGGCCTTTACAATAAGCCAATTTAGGTGGCTAGCCAGATATGCTTCTGTTTAGTTTGGTGAAAATGGCTCCATGAAAGTGGCTCGTTGTTCATCACCATAGTAACTTGCACTCAATGGCTAACCTGCTCGGGGCAGGTTATGACTTGGGTAAAAGATCTCAAACCAATAATAGATCAGCTGTGAGCAAAGTGACATATTTCTGACGCAATAGTCACCCCCCAGTTTCTCTAAAGAGCTCTAAAATATTTTAATGAAACAAATCGTCTCGTCTGCCTCTTTCAGTAAAGATTGTTTATAATTGTTTTGTGATTTATATACTTTTTATATATTTATTATACCCATAATCCAATACAAGTGAGCAATTTTAGTTTAACAATTATTAAAGGGATAGTTCATCCAAAAATGAAAATTCTGTCATTAAATACTCACCCTCGTCATTCCAAACATCTTTCGAGTTCAATCTGAGAGATTTCTGTCCCTTCATTGACCGCTACACAACTACCAATTTGATGCTTTAAAAAGTTCATGAAAAGATTGATTGTAAACTAATGAACATTGAGCGGTTTAGTCCAAATTTTCTGAAGAGACTCGGTCACTTTAAATGATGAACAGATTAAATTTAGGCTTTTATTAATAAACTTTCATCAAATCACCAACGCAAGAACCAATGAGATTCATTCTCATGTGTTACGCAGAATAATTGTTCAACTATATAGACTTGTTATTATTTTTAAATAAATAATACTCTTGTATTATAATCTGTGGTATCACTATTTAGGCTTGGGAACCACATGTCAACAGTTTGATCTGCTATCTTTAATAAAACCTTCCCTTTAATAAAAAAAGAGTTCTGACAAACGCATTTCATGTCAAGGAGTCTCTACCAATGAGCAGAGCAGTTTAATCAGGTGTGTTTGATTAGGGAGACACACAGACTTTGCAGGCTTCCAGGGAATACCAGGGTTGGGAAACACTGGACTATGCTGTATCTGAAATCATCCCTTTTACCCTCATTCACCATTCCCTACATAAGTCCACTAATATAGTTCACTTTAGGGAGTGAATTTGGATACTGAGTGCGCCGGAAGGGCTGCCTCTTTTGCATAGTTTGTGCTTGCTGTTGAATAATTATTTGAAAATTGGCAAACTGACATCTCCAGTAGTAAGATGAAAAGATTTATCTTGAACTCTGTCATGGAAACTATGTATAAACCTTAATTAAACAATTCTAAATCAATTAAAAAGTAATTTATACCTGTATGGTATTACGCTGTACCCACATTGGACCAGTGGTTGGGAAAATGGATTGATGGATGATTCAGCTTCAGGCGCCATCTTCTAGCCAGACATGGGAATTCATCCAGCTCGCGACTCTCACACAGTGCATTATTGGTATTCTCTAGTCACTTAGCGTACATCGGTTTGTACACTCGTTATTGCAGTGCATTGTTGGATTGAATGAGTGCACTTGATAACGTCCACTATGGTTTTGGACACAACTACAAATTGCTGTCCCCTCAATTTAGTGACCCCTAGTGCCCTATTTAAGGATATTGGGGGCGATTTCAGACACAGCCCTAGAGTGGTTTTGACATCGACATCATCTATTACACCTCACATGCAAAGCCATTTCCTTCTGATTTGAAGAAGAGCAAGAAACCTTCCTCTCTTATTAGGAAGTTTTGTCAAAGTTTTTACTGTGATAATGAGGTGGAAATCCCACCCCCTGTAACTGACTCTGAACTTTTTTTTCTGGGGGCGAGATGAAATGGTTGAAAAAAGAGAGACACCCAAAGGAAAAAGAGAAAGGGCAAGATATAGTGCAGGTCGTTCCAGGTCCTGCCCACGGTATCTGGATACACTTTATTTACGTGAGAATTAAACTTTACGAAAGCATGACGCTGTCAGACGAATCTAGCTGGCCTTCAAGAAGAACAGAGCATACCTTGCATTAATCAGCATGTCTCCCTGTTTGAGTTACTCATTCTGTGCTTTTAGTTGTGTCCACATGAATGACAAACTAAATAGGAGAGAAAACCTTCAAGGATACTGTGAGATTCAGAACGAGGTTGGTTCCAAAAGAAAGGTTATGATAGGTTCATCATGCATCTTTCAGTGTGTTGCCTTTTATGGATAAATTTGACTCCAAGTGACTAATGATTGAAACAGTTTTTGCCCATGCTCACTTTCCAGTGTCAGTGAGATTAAACACAAAAAATATATTTTGAATTTGTAAATAAAACAAAAATTAATTTCAGTATGTTTTATAAGAAAATACTGTTTGAGTATTTCTACCTCAAAATTTTCGCATTTAAATTCATTGTGTTACTTGTCAGATCAATTTCTGGGTGAAAATTGATTGAAAGTAAATCTTACACCATTTTGTTTTTGTGTACCTGAGAGCTCAGTTTTTCTTTGTTTCCCTTACAATCAGTACAGAGACAAAGAGATGTGTCATTCAGAATCCAACGTATCAAACCTAAATCTCAGGAAATAATTACATAAGTACAAATATGAACATGACTTGAACATCTGAGTCAAGATGTTTAGGGAATATAATAATTACTGTGAGTATATGAATCACAGTACAATGTGTACGTACAAGTGTGCTGAACAGCTGCCGAATGAAACTGACTAGATGAAATATTATCTGATATATATATAACTGATATATGTCCCCTTTATGTAGGTGTGTAATTTTTTCTCATTTACCCTGGTTTCTTTGTTCTTCCCCGAGTGTGCACACACATTTTCCTAAAGAAAGCAAAAGCGAATGCATAATTCAGATCATGATTTGATATTTTTATATTTGTCGCTAACCGACAATTTTTTTTATATTTCTCCCTCCTGTTCTCTCTCATGTACACACAGGCTCTCTCTCTTATTATAGATCTCAAGCCCACATCTCCCAGAGTGGGAAGGGTGGGAGGGGTTTTCACTGGTGTCTTAGAGCTGTCAGGCTTGGCTTCTGTCAGCCAGGAACTTGTGACGTCAAGCTGCTTAATTGGGCTCCTCTTTGTGCGTAGGTACCCCGACATGCCCTGCGCTGCTGACGTGGTCAACGCCTTAGATCAACAGGCGCTTGCGTCCATATTGGCTGCGTATGGGGAGGAGCGGCACACCAGGAAAATTGTGGCGGCCATCGCACAGGCACGCAGCATCTACCCCATCGGCCGGACCCTGCAACTGGCCAGCATCATAGCAGGTACCCCCCCTCATTAATTCCCTACACTAGTGGGAGAATAGGAGAGAGAGCGATATTAATGCAAACTCTCCCTATGGGACCTATTTGTCCTGGAAAAAGAGAAGGGGAGAAAAGATGGCATTTTCTAATCCGAAATCTCTGCCGTTCTCCTTCCCCCCACTCTGCTGCCTGTTTCTCACTGTCTGAGTATCCATCAGCAACACATGCCTTGTGATTGACAAGGCTCTTATTAATAAAAACCGAAGCGATTTAGGGAGCAGTAGGGAAAACCTGCAGGTGAGGTTCAATGCGTTTTTTAGCGCCTTTTCTTAATTCGTATTTAGACTCGCACTCCCATCCTCTCCTCCCCCAGACTCCCCCCTCCTTGTACCATTTGATTTGTTTCTCACACTCGCTCCCTCCCTTTTCGTGCCCTTCACTGCACCCCCACCAACACACTTCTCCAAACGCACGCGTCACACGCACCACATTGCGGCAGCTCGATGCTTTTTGATATTATATTTATCGTCTGCTTTTTTTGCCGGTGCTGTTTCCATAGCCCGACGCTGGCGACGAGATAGATAGTCACTTCAGAAGATGACGGTAGCACGAGGCAAGCACATGCGTCACGCCAGGAGAACAGGTGTGACTAAGGGCAGTTGTTTGATCTTCTTTGAAGAGTAGAGCGAGTCAACAACAATGTTTATTCCAATCAATCTGGAAGCTTCTGACTCCCGAGGGTCCCTGGGGGTCAGCGGTGGGCTGCTGGCATTACCGTTGCCAAGGGAAGCAATTCAGGGACCAGGAGGTGGGATGATGTGTGCATTTGTATACGTGTATATTTCTCAGTGCTGATGATGGAGTTAAGGGAGGGGTTTAGACACCATAACAATGGGCATCATGGGAGTTCTCCCTCTTATGAGCTCTTTGTTTCCTTACATGAGCAACCAAAGCACCACAATACCTCTCTGCCCTTGCTTTTGGAGGCGAGTTCAAGAACCTGTCTCCACGTTGGTTACGGTGTATCGTAATAGTCACTAGTCACAGTCCTTTTGATAAACATGTTTCCTTTGTTTAGCATCATTTATCACTGGATGGAACGGTTTATTCCATGTTAAAACGGGGAATCCGCTCTATTTAGTGTAACACATTAGAGAAGAGACGAGGTCACGGCAGTGTAATATTCTCATCAGTATGAACCCAGCTGGCGTGACAGAAGATTATCCAGATTCCCTAAGGAAAGTGTCCCTCAATCCCAATGCTCAGATCAGCTTTCTACATATCAGACCACTTTGAATCATAATGAGCGTCAGAACAAAACTGGCTTAGAGCCAGTAAATCGCACCCTCACTGACCCCAGACAGCCGCACCAACCCCTTTCATACACCTTGAAGCCATCTATCCAGCTTTACCATAAAACGTTCAGACTCATTTGTAGCAGCTCACAGGTTTTGACAGCATGGTTAAACAGTTGTCTAAGCTGCTGGTCATGCTTTAATATCACTGTAAGAGAGGCTAATCAGCCCACTATTGATCATTTGTTGAGAAGCAGACTTGTTGGAGCACTGATGAAAATTGATCTTTTGTGTACTCCCAAGTTTTCTGAGGCCTACATCATAGTTTTGGAATTAAGGAAGCCCTTAATGTTTATATTCGTGTTAGCTGGAGTTCGCTCTCCATGATGCTACTTTTGTAAAACAGGAAAAAATTTTCTCTTTGCTTATTCGTTTGTATGTTTACTGGCTATTTTACACAAAATCTAGTTTTATTTCAACCTAAAGGAATAGTTCACCCTAAAATGAAATATATGTCATAATTTACATGTCATTCCAAATCTGTTGGACTTTCTGTTTTCTGTGGAACACACACAAAAAAACATGCATTTTGAAAAATGTCTCAGTTTTTAGACCCCAAAATAAGACCCCACTGACATTCTTTGTATGGACAAAAGAAAAAAAAATTGCACAAAATATTTTCATTTGTGTTAACTTTGGAATGACATAAGGGGGAGTAAATGATCTCAGAATTGTCATATTTGGCTGAACAATCCCTGTAGTATCTTTTGAGGACTGCTACCTCCTTTGCATTAAGAATGCGGATAATGCTTCCTGGTGTAGCTTAGCATTTAGCTATTCAATTAGTATTTAGCGGAATCGTTTTATTCAAAGCAGTCAATTGTTGTCTTTGATTAACTTGGGATTTAGTGTCTCATTCAATTTCAGACATATTTCTGGCATTGAGACTGCAAGATGAAAATACAAGGAACAATATCACAATGCGTCTCGACATGTTGCAAGAGACTGTAAACAACAAACACAATTGGCTGCACTGATTGCCACAAATAAGTAATGGACACTTCGGTTCAAATATCTGAGAACACATTAAAGATCTGGGATTCAAAAAGTAATTTCTAACATAGATATAAAAGCCATGTTTTAGGATTGTGACACTGACCATCTGTTCTTTCTTTGAAGCACAATTATGAAATTTGTTTTATTTATTTTTAAATTCAACTTTCCGCTCAAATTGTTACACTGATAATATAGTGTGATATAAAAAATAATATATCCACTTGACTTTTGGACCTCACTGTATATTTTAAATGAATGTGCTGGGTGGTCCGATTGACTTGAAAAATTGGCATGCAGTGTCTTTGTCCAAGTTGCCATAATGATTTATAAAGCCGATCGGAACGAAACTCTGTGGGCCTGTTTGACTCATGGTCCTATAAGTCTGTGCGAAGTTTGAAAGAAAACGGCCACCGGGTGGCGCTATCACATTTTAGACCCTATATATTACACATCACAGTTTATAACGTACCACACATACACACAATATTCATATCATATGTTAAATCTCTTCATTCTGAATGACTTTGCCTCTAGAACCACTGCTGTCAATAAAAGCATTGGTTAAATTATTTGAAAAATTGACTTTTTTGATCTCCCCATAGGTCGTTTGTCCGATTTGCCCGCAACCTCATGGCAAAAAGTTATCAAAAGAATTTTGATCTATTAAACCATTTAGCAGACACACGTATATGTATATATATATATATATATATATATATATATATATATATATATATATATATATATATATAGGCATGTCTTGTATGGCCCATTATGAGTAATTTGTCTATATGTTGTGTGCAGAAAGTAGAAACTTATCAAAACTGTGACCATATTGAGAACATGACATCTTTTAAATCTAATGTTTCTGTCAATTTATAGCATTGACTGATAAATAAATGTTTAAAACCATTTTTGTTTTATTACGATGCACTGGTAATATAGTTGTAAATAAGTTTACAAAGAAATATGTGAAATGTATATAGACCATTAAAAGATAATTTCACAATATATCCCAATAACATTGAAAATGTGTGTGTGTGTGTACTGTTGGAAACAAACACTTTTAAAATGAAAGTGAGCCCATTAATATCTTCTGCCATCTGCTAGTTATAATCATATTTTTTTCATTATATTCACTAATACAGTTCTTTTCACATGTTTTGCTTTTGCATTCATATTTAGACATTATAAAATACACTATTATAATGCAATCACATCTTGTCATAGTTTATCACTTAATTTGTACTGAGAACAGTACAAAAAATTGTGCCACATTATGATTGTGAAACCTGAAAATGGTGTTCAGTTTCCTACAGAGGAATCTTGCAGTAAACATTTTGTTGGTCTTAAAACACTCAAACCCCGTTAATTTCTGCTTGCAGCTATATGTAATAATTGTGATCTTCTTGATAACTTTCCAATAACAGTAATTTTTCTGGACCGTTAACAAAATCAAACCATTGTCTCTAGAGAGTTCCCTAGCAGCCAATAGCAGTGCTGCCCTTTCAGCCTTAAATAACATTCATGAGGTTCTGTGTCCCTATGCAGCCTGTTGCTTATATAGAGGGCGATTTACTAGGTAATAAGGAAGCATACTCTTTGAAAGTCTTGTGCATAACAGCTACTGCCAGCCTCACCCAGGAACAAGGCACTTGTAATGGCCCTTTCTGAGCTGTCAAAAAAGCAGCGTAAATTGACACTACAGACAAATATAAGACCCTTCATCTCCGTTCTTACTGGAAACATGATGTGATCAGCATAGATTAGGAAATGTTGTGCAGATTTTAGTTAACTCTTCGGGGTAAACAAGAAGATGGAAGGCTTTAATTTCAGTTATGTCTCTCTCTTTCACTTATTGCTCTTTTCTTCCCAGAGGTGAACAAGGAGAAATATGTAAGTGTCCGTGAGACACATTTGCTGGAAATGAGTCATCAGTGTGTTGTCATAGCATATGCAGGATTTAGTCTTTTCAACAAACATATTCACCCTTTAGCCATATCTGTGTTTTCAAACATGGCGCATAGAAAATCAATCAAGTGCTTGGGTGTACAACCTAACATTTAAATGCTAAGTGTGTCTTGGCCAGACCCATGTGTTCACATGACCTATGTTCTTTTTCTGTTCCTTTTCTCAAGCTAGAAGCGGTGGATGAGTCAAATGTGAGGAACGTTTTAATCAATTCATCTTTGGGAGTTTGATGACATTTGGACATATACTTTTTTAACAGGATCAGGCCTACATATCATGGTAGTTCACTCTGAATCTCTGTTGTACTGAAACAAGACTTACATATTTAAGCGCAGTCTAGCACGTGTTTATATAGTTTTTTCACAAATATCTTTATTAATTTTTAAATGTTTTTCAAACATACAAAAAAAAGAAAAAAAAGAGAAAAATCCTCCCCCCACCCTAGAACCCCATGCTCACTCCATCAGCAAAAAAATATAGTTGTCACTTTACATTGTCACATGTCTTTTACAAGGCGCAAGACGCGTGTTTACATAGTTAAATAGAAAAGCAGTGAAGTGGAATGCAAAAACACCAATCTCATGTGATATTTCATGTTGTGACACTTCTCTTCTCCCTGCTACATCAGAATGACCAAAGCGTCAACAAGTTTCCTCATACTTTTTGACAAGCGTCCTTGACAGGGCGGCCAGAGCTTCTTTGCCGCTCATGTCGGCGGTGGTGTGTACCTACAGTGAGTGTTGTGATTTTATTTCCATTAAGAGGAACATACATTTTTGGTCAAGATCTTGTATTGACAAAGCAAGAGTCGAGCACTCTGTGAAGTCTACTAATTAGTAATTAGTAATCTAATTATTGACCTTATTCTGAATAAGACAATATTCTGATTAAGGTGTTTACATGAATTACTTTTAGAATATTCCTTTCATGTTCCCATTTTACATGTTATAGAACATAAATCGATTAATGGCACATGTCATTACGTCACCATGCCACGCCGTCCAACGTTCCCTCCATATCAACACACAGTTCGTCTTCGTTATGGTAACATACTGTATACAGTTTTGGGTGTTTCATGATTAATTTTATGAAAGCTTCAAGTGTAGTTAATTACTTGTCATGCTATACGTGCAATTAGACGAGGGCAGATACAAATTCTGAAGCCATCTTGTTTGCCATCAAATGGTTGACCACTGGCATGTGTGTGTCCTGTCACAAAATGTGGCAAAAATTCCCACACGACTTTAATAATGTGATTAAGGTGTCTTATTCGAGTATGACTTTGACAGATTAAGGTAATCAGAAATCCCTGTTTACATGGTAGTTTCTTAATCAAAGTATTGTCTTAATCGGCTTAATATCGGAATATTGTTGTCCATGTAAACATACTGATTGTTATCTTGGAATAATGGCATGATGTGTCTTCCTACATGGTTGTTTAAGAAATTAAAAGCTACACAATCCATCAATTAGGGTTAGAAGATCTAGAAACATAATAATCACTGCAATAATTATCCAATCATAGACTCTTAAGTATTTGCCTTTTTAAATCCAAACCGCAACTTTATTTTTGGGCCGGGCAGTGTTTATACATTATATACTGTACATACAAGTTAAATTAAAATGTTTTCCGCTTATGACTGGAAAATCAGAACAATGCTCTTAATGCATCTTTTAAGTATTTGCCTTTGTTTTTATTCTTTGTTCAATCAGTCAAATTATTTTCTGAATAACACAGCTTTGAATTTCAGAATGATAGTGCTGCCCGTTGCTCATTCCTTAAAGCAACTCAAGCTAGTGATTAATAGAGAGGAATTACAAAAGGGAATCCGTAATTCAATTCACACTCAGACAAAGAATAAGCCCTCTATTCAAGCTGAAATGTGCTTGTGCAGAGAGATCTTTTTTCCCCTTCCTTCATTACAGAAGGATGTCATGCAGTAATCAGTTTGATCCAAATAAAGAGATACTGCCAATTATCAGAACCATGAGCAGCTGGGTGCTACCCTCTAAACCCTGCTCTCTCATAAAAGACTGACAACCAATTACATTTCCATTTAAACAAAGTCTCATTTTCACTACATTTGACTTGACTTTCTAATAGCCAGTGTTTATTATAATATAAATATGACCTATTAAGGGAATTATTCAAATTGTTTAAATGATTTAATGTTTTAAAATTAGCTTTAAATGAAGTTTAAAAGTAGGAGAGGGGATGGGAGGGGAGGGGAGGGGGGTACAGCCCATTAGGCTTCTGTGTAAACATTGTTTTAAAAAAAGTAAGTTAATTTTAAATGTAGAGGCAATTAGGCAGAGGCTGTTCTCATTGTCACACCCATCAGGATTCATGGCCAATTATGTATAATCAATAGCGATTGCTGCTTGGAATGTGAGGAGAGCACCCATTGAGGTAACAGGAACAGACTGATTGGTCTATTTATTCTCTTTGTATCTGTTAGGCTATTGAGATTTAATTATTTTTATGTTTTTTACATTGCTGCAATAAACATTGTATTTAATGATTAATGTTTACTGCCTGCCAAACCTGATCTTGTTTTTATTTGTTTGTGCATTACTCTTTTCACTTTTTATACAAATAAACTATAGCCATCTTTTAAGCTGCTTTTTTAGCTGCCTGTTTCCAGACCTCTCTTTCTGTCTATACATCTATTTATTCTCTGCTCATTTTTTATTCCTTTTCATTTAGCTCTTCCTCACTCACTCCCTTATGACTGGATTTTAAAATAAGGGGGGTGGAAGGCTGGGCAGAGGCATGTGGTCTTATTGATTGGCCAGTGTTTCGCTCCTCCAAGCCTAGAAGCGCAGGACTTGAGAGATGCAACACCTCTCTTTTTCTTTAGTTGTGTCTCTCCATCTTCTCAACTCATTTCGTCAGCGTGAAGCTATATGGCACAAACATAAGTGGGTACATTTTACTTGAAATAATTTTATAAATCGTTAACCTTTTTTTTCAATAAAATGTTTCATATTGAAACTCTGAAGGGCAAGGTTTAAAAACTGCTGTGTGTAACAATCTTTTTTCTGAATAATTTCAGATTTTTTATATATACCTTTTTTGCATACAGATGCCCTTTAAAGGGATAGTTCTAGTTCACCCCAAAATTCTGCCAACATTTTCTTTGTTGCAAACCTGTATGACTGTTTCTTCAAAAGTCTCATTTTTGAAAGTACAATTTCAAAATATATTGATGATTTTGAGGAGAAATGAATGTGAATAAATTATGACAGAAATTTTACATTTTGGTAAACTACTAAAAAATATTAGGAAAACATGTTTATCAGAAGCCATGAAGGGCGAGGTTGAAGAAATAAACATTATCAATGACCAACTTGCTAATGCTAACATATAGCATGAAATGTGAATCACAGTAAGTGCTGTAGATGTGACTATTTTTAGTCACCTATTCTCATTTTAATGTATTAAATGATATTAATATATTAAATATATTAAATGTTAGGTAATAGTTAAAAATGTATAAAAAATATCTAATAATAAGCCAATGTCAAGTGTACTGTATTATTGCAATGTGCAACCAGTAGTTGTCTACAATGTTCCTAATGTTTGATTTTGACCACTTTTTAGCTCAAATAATGTTAAACAATATCCATATGATTATCTGGACCATTAAAGCATTATCATATGTTTATTTTCATGGCTGTATTTACAGTGAATAAATACTATATAGTGTATGCCCATATTTTTTTATGTTCAATACCCTCTAATAAGACAACTTGTGTACACCATGAGCAGAGTCTCTGTGTCCTTTCTATCTGCAACTTAAAGCTCTGCATGTTGTCAGTTCAGGGAACAACGTCACCTCCCCTTGCTCAGACTGAGCAAATTCATCTCAGCACAATATACAGCATGGATCTCTCCATGAGCTTTGGGAGCTTTGTAGAACAGCCTGTTTATTTTCAAAACCACTATCGTCGCACATACTGATCTGGAATAAGCCCCTGTGTGTCCCCAGTTGTGTTCATCTTTCAGTGTGTTTGTCTCTTTGTTTATATGTTTGTTTATAGCGGCAGGGTAAACATTTTTTTGTTATAGTTGTTTCTACAATAATGCAGTGTATTTTTCAAGAGGTTTAATTGTTTTTGTCATTCGCTATATTGTTTTGGTAAGAGTAAATTAAAGGATGAATGAAGGCAGTGTTGTTGTGTATGTTTGGTGTGCACATATCAACTTACTAATACAGTTTTCATTTTTCATGAAATAAAGACATTACACATTTGTTTGTTTTTTACTATACACTTAATACCTCCTTTGTCGGCTGCCATGGCTCTAGCGTTTACTTCTGGGTTAGATCGCGGATTTCCCAAAGGGGTGGGCACTTCCAGTGTCGTGTATTTTAATATCTGGAAATTATCAAGTGTTTTTGTATTTTGTACCAAATGTATTGTTTAAGAAAACTTTTCAATGATTATTTAATAATTGTATATTCAGTATCTGTTATCTGTATATTTTCTGTTGCCATAAATGTCTAGTTCTGCCTTAAGCAAGAGATCAATGTTTTTTCTCACGCTATCTGGATACAGAGTTGGTTGAGTCCAGTCACTATTCAGGACATTTTTTATAGGGGTGGTAAAACACATTTTTTCGAAGGCTTGATTGTGCTTGTAGGGTGCACTGTAACGTGTTCATGCTTTGTTTTAAAAAAAAATCACTATTTTTCAATATTTTACCTTTATTCTAAACTGCTCTGTCCCTCCTTGTAAAAACGGTCGGATGGTTTCCGGGTTCCGGGAAAAGTGAAATCGTGTTTTACCACCCCTTTAATATAACTCCGACTGTATTCGTCTGAAAGAAGAATGTCATATACTCCTAGGATGGCTTGAGGGTGAGTAAATCATTAGGTAATTTTCATTTTTGGGTGAACTATCCCATTAAACCAGACCTTCTCAGCCTTTGAGGGAGAAGGGGGTCAGTGAGTTAAGCTGAGGTTGCGTTTGTGCTTTTTAAAGCAAATTTACTTTGTTCTTTGTTAGAAAAGCGTTTCTTTGAGTAAAGCGTTTGTAAAAAAAATGTTTTTTCAATTTTCTTTTTCTTAATTCGTATTCACAGACTTGAAATTTGTACCCCAATTTTTGATATTTGATTAATAAAATTCACTCTCTTTGAATTATCCTGGTTTACACCTATGCTTTCCTATCACCTCCATTGGTCCCTAACAGCATACCTTACGACACTAGTAAAGTTTTATATATTTTCATTTTTTTAAAACTCTATATGTTATATTACCTTGTCAGTAAATGACAAAAAAAAAACAAATTAACACTGGTGCGAGGGTGTTTCTAGTACAACAGCTTAGGGATTTGCGACAAATTTGATATCTTTCTCTCTTCTGACCAGCGTAATCAGCCTCTCTATATTTTCTCCCTCTTTTGGAAAGTCGTGGAAACTCTATCACAGATTTTTCTTTTGCTATTGGAGCGAAATACTAAAAGGATATTTGCTGTCGCACCGGACTATGGGGAATTCTGCTTCTGAGAACTCTGGTAATGTGAAAAGGTTCCATAGAAAGTTACAGGCAGTTGAGTTTGATCAAGGTTTGGCCAAAGTGAAGAACATCTGATCTAACTGATAATTAATAAAATGGGTTTGGGGTTGATGAAGGGGTACTTGAGCATTTTGATGGGGCCAGGGGATATGTAAGGCAAAAAGGTGTAGAAACACTGCTCTGACAGATATTTGAACTAAATAGGCAACAAATTGGAAAATATATGTGAATCAATATCTTAAATATCTTCAATATCAATAAAACAATAGACTAATGCAAGTAAACAATTCAAATTTGGGATTTTTTAAAAGAACCTTGCAAGACACTGTGTTAATAAATAATGTTGAAAAAGCGTTAATAACTAACTTAACCAACTGCCTCTCTTATTTTAGGAGCATTTCCAGCCAGTGCGCTGTACGCCCGGCGTGACCGCCTGCAGCGGCCTTCACACGTTGCCACCAAAACCTTCCAGGCCTTGCGGATATTTGTAAACAACGAGCTCAATGAGTTGCACGCCGGCCTGCATGTGGCGCAAACTCTGCTCCGTCCCAAGGGGCGACTCTGTGTTCTCACCTTCCATTCCTTGGAGGACCGGCTGACCAAGCGTTTTCTTCGTGGAGAGGACCTGGCTGCCCCACCACGCCGCAGCATTCGCCAGCGAGCCAAAGCCCAGCATGGATTGGGGAGAGAGGAGCACGAGGAGGAGGAAGAGAATGAAGAAGGGGAGAGGGGGCGAGAGACCGCACATTGGGTCAGTCTGAAGAAAGTGACAAAGCCATGTGAGGAAGAGGTGCAGGAGAACCCAAGAGCTCGATCAGCTAAACTCAGAACAGCAGTAAGACGATAGACAGTGGTGAAAATTCAACCAGAGTAACTGAAACTGACAATTTTTACTAGATTGCTCATTTAACTTTTTTCATGTGTAGTTTCAGTACAAAATAAATATTAGATCTCCAGAAATTGTTTTTGTGACTTGTTGAAAATGTTGGTGGCGTGGCCATGAATACTGGACAGCATATCTGGCAGAGGGTAGTGAAAAAAAACTATACCAAAGTGTTTAAAATACATTTATTTCATACTAAGTATACTACAAATCCATTAACATATTTACTGACATATCGCTTGAGGCTTACTGATGTAAATATTATAATTAAGTTTATTTGGAGTACTTTTTTATTGTACAATGCACATTTCTTAATATTAAGCCTAAAATGTGTTTTAATATCCCTATTAGTAAGGATAGTTTGATCTCTGTCTAATATCATTCTTTAAATGCAAGATATTTAAAGTGTACCTGCAATAGTTCCACTTTAGCACAATCAAATATATTTGAGTATATCTTTAGTTGGACCTTTAGTATCTTTAGTATATAGTTAGTTGTTGTTTAGATGTATTTAGTTATTTAGTTTTACTAGTTTAGGGGTGCCAAAGTTAATGTGCTAACTGGCATCATTTCAAATTATTTAAAGTGATAATGCGGGTTATGCGCAACATTGTTCCGGGTTTTACAAAACAGATTTGACTACTTCCGGCCGTCAACTACTGAGGTAAAAACCAAGGGGGTAATCCATCAGCCGGAAACTGAAGCCTCGCGGGAGCCGTCATTGTAGCAGAACTTCACCTGCTGTTAGCATTCCATTGACTCCCATTCATTTTGGCGTCACTTTGACAGCGAATAACTTTACATCTGAGGTGTCCAAAGACTTCATTTGTCCATTATTTATTTCTAAAGAAACACGAAAATGTATAAAAGGCTCCATTATTTTGTATCTTACGTTATGGCCCCTTTGACGCTGTTTTCGTAAAAATAGGCTAACGATTGTGTCATAACCACGCGACTCTCTGTCGCACCGTAGAGAAATGAGCTTGCAGGTAATCTTTTACTGTCTATCTATGAGGCCATCGGGGGGACATGGAGGCGTAAAGTCAAGGGAGAAGCCCATAGATAGAGAGTCCATAAAAGCAACGGGACAAAATATTTCAACAACGTTTTTGAGGAATTGGAAATAATTAGGTGATTCAGATTTGTCTTGGCACAGTTACTAGAAGACTTACAACTGTCAGACAGGTTGCTCACGTCACATCTACGTCGTCAAGCTCAGTTTAAGCCTGCGCAGTACGCTCAGCCATCAGGAAGTGAGTGCTTCGGATGGGCTTAATTTTTGTCCGTTGAAATCAAGGGGTCGCTGTGTCCATTTCTTTTACTGTCTATGAGGTAAACTCAGCGTAGTAATGGCGACCTTCTATAGCCAGTATTTACAGGAGCTACCCCTAATATCAATTTCCAATGTACACAGTATTGCCAAACGGACGTCCAGAGCCCGAGGTCTCTGTTAGACAAGGGATTTAAGTTTTACACCGCCTCATTTATTCATAATTATGAAGGTATGTAGTATATGTAGCTTTTGCTAATGGCGACCGATATAGCGTTAGCTAACTACCAGTAGTTAGTTTAGACTTGTATGCTATAAGTAGTTAGCCTTTTATTTTTGCTCGCAGACGATTAAAACAATCAAATGAACACTGCATTTCAGTGATGGGGTTATAGTACCAACAGTATAATTACTACGATGTCCTGTGTGTTTATGCTGTCAACCTTCAATAGTGTTAGGTAATCCATCTGGCTGTAGGTCTAATGTCGACTGATGTTCTGGCAAGTGTTTCGGATTTCTAAAACATTGTTAGAATAATGACAAATGTGATGAATGAATGAATATTGTATCTTCTTGTCCACCAGTTTCAAACAAAGACAGGTTGATAGGTACTGTCAGTGTCAGAGCAGCTTGTCACAGGTCCATGCAGAATTGCCCCGGGTTTCAAACGGCATCGGCCCCCTTCAATTATATCTTCAATTATATATATGCCGTCTGCAGATAATGGTGTGTCTCCTCATAATGAAATTATCACGCCTAATGTTTCGGACCCTTATCGCCCTGACTGACTCATACTTTGGGAACTGGTGGAAACTTACCACAGAGTTAATTTTCCCCGACACAGAGCAGATCGGCACACAACAAAAAATTGCTGTTCGGATTTTCCCGTTTCAGATATTTCAACATTCGTGACATTTTAATTAAAACAAATACACTAAAGTTTGATCAGTAATAAGAATTTTATTATATTAAGCGAAAATTAATAGTTACCTCAGAGATCACCTACCGCTGCAGATGTGTACAGAAGTGAAAAGCGGAAATGATTAAACCTGTTTTCTGGTTGGAATGCTATTTTGAAGAATTTTGGTAACAAGACAGTTGATGGTAGCCATTTACTGCCAGTAGGGGGAAAAAAAAACTATGGAAGTCAATGGCTACCGTCATTACCATAACTGTCTGGTTACCAATTTTCTTTAAATTTTCTTTTGTGTTTAACAGAAGAAACAAACTCATACAGGTTTGGAACAACTTGAGGGTGAGTAAATGATGACAAAATTTACATTTTTTGGTGAACTATCTAGTGTTATTGCTATCTAACGATATTTTAATGTTTAATTTAAGATGGGTTGTAAAGTTTCAAGTTTTATAACATACAAACGTTAAAACCAAAATTAAAGTCAGCACTAAATGAAAATTCACATCTATCTTCTAAATGCATGTTGTTCATTGTGCACAATTTATTTATGCACATTTAATTTTTTCTTTTTTTTTGGACCCCATAAAACTTTCGTAACTCAAACTTCCGGTGATATGTCAGACTTCTCTCTGGTGACATATGTTGGACTTCTCCAATCACTTAGTCTGCTTAAATCAAACCCATTTCCTACAATTTTAACTTTATTTCTAACGGAAATTTTTTTTCCATGTATAGTTTTCGATAAAGCTAACTGTATGGAGGCACTCAAGGTTTTATCCATCTTATACCTGCTGAGCCGCCTCTTCCCATTGCACCAATAAATAATAGACCTTACAACATAACTGGATCTTTTCAGCTCATAGACAGATTCAGGATCACTTCACACATGGATTCAACCCAACTCTCACCTTTTCCTGACTCATTTCTGCTGCATTCATGAAATTCGGCAGCCCATTAACAGCTAGAATAAGAAAATTATCAGCCACATAACACACTCTTTCTCCAGAACAAACAGAGAAACATTTAATCTCAAATGTAATGTACGTAAAAAGTTTGCCACAGTCGAAACGTTTGCATCGGTACGGTATGTGAAAGTGTTGGGTTGCGATCATGGGGATGCGTACAGCCCACATGCAAGTTGGCAATGCAGCATGTGACTTAGTGAGAGAGAGAGAGAGAGAGAGAGAGAGAGAGAGAGAGAGAGAGAGAGAGAGAGAGAGAGAGAGAGAGAGATACACTAAGAGAGTGTGTCTCTATGCGGTGGCCTCTCTCCCTTTGTTGAGCTAGTGGGGGTGAGTCACACACCTGCAGGACTCGGGTGGGATTCAGCTGCCATGGTAATACTCAGCGCCTTGTGTACTGTACTCCAGCCGTTGAGTTGCTTCACATCTGATTCACATGCATCTACCCCAACACATCACCAGCAGTGTGATACAGGTGTGATGTCAAAATATTTCCTCTGAGCTCACAGCCTCTGATTTTAACACATCATTATATCCTTTCACTCTGAATGAGAATGTATGAACCTCTTATGTCCTAAATAAGAATTAACTTTTCAAACAAAAATTACATTTCAATGAATAAGAAAATGTTTATGGTTTAATTTTTTTAATTACTATGAATAATAAAAAATATTGATATTACTTTATTTATAATAATAAGGTAATTAATGACATTTTAAATACAGATTTTGAAAACATTCGTTAACATGGACTAACAATGAAAATTACCTCTAAAGCATTATCAATCTAAGTTAATGCTAACTTTATAATTTACCAATTGTTAAACATTTACTTCATTATTAAAATCAATAGTTGTATGTGCTAATATTAATTAATGGGCTGAGTTCAAATGAACTTACAGTGAGCAGTTGTATTTTTATTAACAAACATTAATAAAACATGTATTGTTAAGTGTTAGTTAATGCATTAACTAATGTTAACTATTGGGACCTTATTTTAAAGTGTTACCAGAAATACTAGATTAATGCAATTAATAGAAACTAGCTTTTATATACAATAGTCTGTTTATTTGCCAAATATGTTACAATCAATATCCTTTCTTTAAACCTACACGCTGATTCATTCATGTTTATTTTCCCAGAAAAGTATGCTAAATATTGCCAGGAACAGTGACCTTTCAATAAAGTAACATGAGTTCAGATTGAAGACAGTGCTGCCTCCAACTGGTCAAGATTTATAGACCTAAAACAAATTCTCAAACAAAAAAAGAAGCTGTTCTCCAGTGAGTTTATTGTAATCTCTTACCAGAATGACTGTTGGAGAGAAAAAGAGAAGATTAAAGGATCTCTTTTTATTAAGTTTGGATTGGTCAGCCTGGCATGAATCAGCAGAGGCTTTGAATACTTTGTGACTAAATCATGTCAAAGATATTTTCTTTTTTACTTTTTGATAAATTGCATCTGCTTCTTACTCCACCACCAAAACTCTACCTCTCCTTCACGATCTTATTCCATCAGCTCTAAATATACACCTCCCTGTCGTTACCGTGGAAACTAAATGGCACATGTAACATAGAACTTAATGGTGTTTAAGCGTGTTTGCTGTTCTAATAATGGTGCGATCAGCCAGAGCCTCTGCTCTCCCTCAGACACCTTTTCCACCCTCTCTACTCCTGCTGACGTCACAGCCACTCTCACAAGCTGCCTGCATACTAATGTGTCAACTGTGAAGCTTGATCCTGCTGAAAGATGTTATGTGATGATCGAAAGTTTGAGATTTAAGATAGTTGCACGGTAATTCTAAATACATCCAAATGTAAAATGGTTAAAATGGTTTAATTCCATTGTAAAATGGAATTAATATTAAAGTGTGAATTGTAAAAATGAGGCCTGAAAGTAAGTGAACTAAGTTAATATGGACAGCTATGGTTGTATCGCACTGCATTCACATGCATTATCTTTTTTTACTTGCAGAGTTTTGCAAAAACAAAAGCAAGTACTTTGTGAACTGTGATGGAGCTCTCACTGAGAGAGAGAGAGCTAAAGAGGATTTCTTGGCTCTGGTGCCAGTTTATTTCAGGCTGACCCTTCTGGCTGTGGTGTGCGTTGGCAGTACTGATGCCGTCACATGGACATGTAGCATAATTCACTTTACAAAACTTTTCCTTCAGATCTCAGAACCATCCGTGACTTGACTTTTAGTATCTGAGAGGGGGAACGCTACGGATACTCAGGGAACACACAAGTAGATGTTGACTTCTGCCACCCAAGCAGTATAGCATACCAGAACATTACGTTCGGAAGTGTGTACTGCAAGAAAAAGACTACAAAAATACTTGAAAAATATTTGAGTTTCCACGATTTTCCTGTGGATGCAGAAATACGTGCCCGTTGGGTGAGAGCGATCAGGAGAGATGAGGGGCCGAGTTTCAAAATCCTTCGTGGGAGTACCCATGTGTGTAGTCAGCACTTTGCCCCAGAGGATCTAAGTATGTCAGCCAGTGGAAGAATCCGGATTAAACAAGGAACAGTGCCGTCTAGATTCCTCTGGAATGACTGGGGTAAAGGTTTCGCATTCTGTAAAAACTTTTGTAAATAGCTTGTCCTTAGTAGAATGCATTTGTACATCATTTACATTTAACTTGCATCTTTTTGTATTTACACATTTGGCAATGAATATATTTAAGGAAATACCCAAATTAAAGCTTCCATTGTGGAACAAAGCAGAAACAAGGTTTGTTGCAATTTCTTGCAAACATACATTTAATAATTCAGTTAAGCATTGTACATGGAGCATAAGAAACAGTGAGCAAAAAAAGCTGTACATACAGATATAAAAAGCATACTGTGTGTATATACTGTGTATACACACACATCTAAATTAAATTCTCATCAATTTATAAATTTGGTCCATTTTGCATTGAAAGAAAAAAAATATTTATAAAAGGAATATCAATTTCACCTTCTGCATTAACCTAAAACTTTCCTCAGGGTTTACAACTCAAGAAGACATCCATGTAGATGTTATGATAGAAATGATCAAGCTTCTGTCTCATTGAGTGGATAATCTCCTCATCCCTAAAGATTCTCTCAACTGTGAAGTCAGTCCGGGTATCAGTAATAAAATCACACCACTGAAGTCCGCTTACAGCCAGTTGGCCTTGAACCTGATAATAGTACTTGTGGCTCTTCTTAAGGCAGGTCTGGCCTTTAAGTGTGATCAGGTGTTTAACTTGTGCAACATTTTCAACATAACAACTCTTCACCTCAGCTAACCCAAACGGCGGTGTTTCCTTCGGGTTGAAGACTTTAGCATCAGGAGTGGCTCTGAGGTGAGGTGCATCGGGGTGGATATTGCCTCAGTATTTCAGGTTCCAGATCCAACCCTCTTTTCATAGCGCTTGTCTGGGGAGTTCCTCTCAGAATCCGGGCTGCCAAGGCTTTGGCGGAAGACTCCCCGCGAACATGGCATATTTCACGGAATCTGCTGGCTGTAAGTCGGGGTTTGCGTAGCTGGGTCCACAGTTGGCATTCTGATTGCTGTCGGGTTTCTGCTTCAATAGCAGCACAAATTTTGTGTGATACCTTTATGCTCTCCAAGTGGCAATGTTGCTTGTAGTTGGGCTCAAAATCTAGTGGAAACTTAAAGTTGTAACCGTCAACAGGCAACTGAGGAAATTCCGGGGCACCTGGATGCTTAATAATGTCTCTGCTTATTTCAGGAGGGCACTGATAAGAAAGCACAGATCCAAATGGCACAGGGCCAAATTTAGAGTCCACCAAAGTAAGGTTCTCAAGCCCGTGCAGCAATTTGCATATCCCCGGTTGTGGACGTATATCTTTTAGTTTCTCCCCGCTGGCCATGACGTGACGATCTGGAAGAGGACCTGACAAAGTGAGATATATCAAGTTTAATTTAGATTTAATTCTGTCACATGGCCTTTCAAACTATAACACAGTCATACTAATCACCTCCCTGTGCATGTTTGTAATGCAAAATGTCCAAAATAACTCCTTTAATAACTCCTTTAATAGTGTTATGTTAAGCAGCCCCAAACTTTAATACTAAAATTGTATCATAAATTGTCAAACATAATTTCACAGAAGGCCTGTATATGTTAGAAATGCATTACAATGTTTGAACAGCTGGGGGCTTATTCACTCACCAGCATATGCTCTGTACAGTGTAAATTTCACACCAGCCCTGACCCTATTTTTTGTCCTTGCCACTGGTTTACACACCGCCATATCATTTGTAGCCTCTGGTGCAATTCCCTGTAATGAATCATAAACGATTAATTTACAAACAAGTCGATAAAAACTTTTAGTCCAACATCACTAAGTATAACTAATATTAATATCTGACCTGTGTCCTTGGCCGGTGCCAGGTCTGCAGTGAGCTGGTGCACGACAGAGGCAATGGCACTGTCTTGAAGCCCATAGTACTGTAGTGAGCAGTTTGAAACAGAAGTGCCACCATGTGATTGCACAGGGCTTTCCCAGCTGAGCAAGAACATGACATGCGCTTCAGGTCCACAGGAACCTTTGCAGAATCAAGTGTAAACTGTTAACAGGGACATAAGTATTATTGCTGAACATTCTATTATTTTTATTTTTATTTTATCACACATAATCTGTCAGTCTTTTGTCCTCAAACAACCAAATACTGTTTTAAAAATATTTACAAAGACTTTAGCTAGCTACACAAAGTAATTTACATCAGACTGAGAAACGCATGTAACTACAGTGGGATATTACCAAGTCTGCAACCGCAGCAAAACTAACAAAAAGAAAACTTAACCCCCTAATCATAACGTTAGATAACTATTCTTCTGAGAAACCTGAAGGTAATGAGCCTCCTCGTTTTTCTTCATTGACCTGTGACATCGTCCTCTCACTGACACCTCACCCTCAACTGCAATCGAGACTGTTCCAGTACAGTATTTGGGTGAACATTTCATTAACGTTACTGACTTTTATCTTACAAACCAGACTCAATAGCTAAAAGCAGTAATATAGAAAGTGGTTGCAAAAATAATTTACAGTCTGTACTATATTAACCTAATCAAGATTAGAGACTAAAGACGTTATATTTGCAAAACAGAAACGTCACGTAATGTTAACTAGCTACTGCTATCCTATTCATAACGGATAGAAAAGACAAAAACACGTACCTCCATAATCAAACAGGTACTATTCAATAAAGAATTTGTAGCCTTTATCAAGTTTTGAACGCGTTGTCAGTGAAAACTTGTCTGCAAGTCGTTGTATATCATCAAACCGTATTTGTGGCAGATGTAGTAGCGACTGTGTAAACTCCATGCTCCGGAAGTAGAGATACCCTGCTTCGAGTCAGAACGGAAGTTGTGTGACGTCATGTGAAAAGGGCCTATTGCTGCTAAAGTTGGCTCTACAGGTAATTCAATCATAGGGTGCACTTAGTTTGTCACACATGGTTTCTCCATTTTGGCTTTATTTTTTCTAAATAAATAATGACACAGTGTAATATGTCATGTGTTGTTGTTCATGTGAGGTTGTATTTAGCTAATTTTAAGACCTGCTAAAGACTAGGGCCTGGTGTCACATACAGGGCTTCAGTTGAACCAGGATTAAGCTTTAGCTTAAATAGGACATTAAAGTAGTTTTTAATTTTCCTTAGAATAAACATTACTGGTGTGCATCTTGAGACAAAACAATGGCACAGACCTATTTTAAGACATGTGAAAGTAGCTTTCAGTTAAAACAGCTCATAACATGCATTTAGTCTTTGACTAGGCTTAAGCCTTGTCTGTGAAACCTGGGGACATGATTTTTATCATGCCCTGATTCAAATAGGTGTCCTTTCTTTTTCACATGGTTGTATGTATAATATAATTTTTATAAATATGCTTATATTTTTATAAAAGCATTACACCAGGTTCAAGAATATGAAAATCTTCACTAAGTACTGTTATCACCTTGTTTATCAAGAGTATTACACACCACCATTTCTCCTCTGTTCTTTCTTCCCATCACTCAATTGTCGATCTGCTTTTGACTACAAACATATTTATTTACAGTTTCCCCTCCCATCCCAAACCAATTTGACTGTGTGCAGTCACGGCTGGATGGGCCGCACACTGAAAAGGATGTGAAGGATCGGGAGGTGTGTGTGTGTGTGTGTGTGTGTGTGTGTGTGTGTGTGTGTGTGTGTGAGCACGTGCATACAGATACCCCCTCTGTGCAGAGAATCAGCCTGCTGTATGAATCTGTCAAAATAAGTGAGCGTGGACATGTTAGAGGCAACTAATGGCTTTTAATGCACTCCAGTTGCCCACCAGCCCCCAATAAACACACAGGGGCTGATTAGTGCCACCTCAATAATTTCCCAGCAGTCTCCTCTGTGGGAATATGTTCATATCCCCATCCCAGTGCTTGTTCCCATCCACTCAGATCTGTACACTAACGATACACTAACACTTACAATGGATTTCCAAGCTTATCAGCTAGTATGTACTGGGACGGCAAGGTTTTATGGATGGAGAGGTAGTCTAAGTGCCTCATGGGGTGTTCTGTCCTAAAAAGGCAAAACACAGTAACTATAGCAACACCTAAATTGCTTCTAAGTTCTTTGATTGGATTTTGATAGATCTGATTCTGAGCAATGGTTAACCACACTTAGTGTCTAAGATAGTCTAAGAGACTCGAGTTCATGCATAACTCAAGTTTTGAAAATGTTTGCTTTCGTTTCTTATTTCTCCAGACATCTTTAGACTAACCAGAGCAGGGAGACTAATAATGTGTCTTCTCATGTCATTCCAAACCTGTATGATTTTCTTGCTCCTGCGGACCACAAAATAAGATGTTTTGAAGAAGAAAACAACATTGGACCCGGAGACATTTCTCAAAACATCATCATATATGGTCTGCATAAGAAAGTCATACAGGCTTGGAACAACATTTTTGAAAACAAAATGATGATACAATTTTCATTTTGGGGTGAACTATCCCTTTAAATATATATTAGATTGAGCTATTAAAACATATAGGAATGGTCATAACTGCCATACATTTTATAATTGTCTACATTTGGATATTTGGTTGCAGCCTTGAATATAAAAGCTATATTTACTGCTTGCATGTAGCCTGTTTTAGGATAGTTTCAGGATTTGGTCTTTTCGTTCATTCAGTTCAGTGTTTTTTTGCAGCTTTCTCCATGCATAATTTGAAGTTATTTACAGCTCGAGCTGTTGGTGGGTGTGTCGTATACTGTGAATAAGGTTTCTCTCAGTGACGAGTTCTGTTTCCTCAGCAATGCTGCTCTGTTTGCAGCATCTCACTAACAAGGTGCTGTGACGTCTTTACTCTCAGCCAATGATCCTTCATGCTGCTGGAGCACACATTCACAGCAGTTCGTCACATCAACGGCTCCCACTTCTTCCAATCACACACGTGTTGGAGAGGAGACAGACAGGTGAGGCAGCGAAGCAGGGCTGGTGTCAGGTGCTATGTAAGCAGCCACCGCCCAATACAGCCTAGCGCACACACACAGTCTCATACCCACCTCTATTCCCCCTCCGGCCAACCGTTCTCATCATCCGCCCTTCTCCGGCACAGGCTGTGCTATAAAAAGATTTCTGAATGAAGACGAAGCTTTGAGGTCGAAGCTATTTGAATGATTTTTGTGAATGACGCAGAGGCTCGTAGCCTCATGGGAGGAATATCTAACCCAGAGGAGAAGACAGCTTTGAGAGCTCAGCTAGGTGCTCTGCCACCTTTCACTGACTTTCAATTAAAACTTTGATAACAAAGAGAGGAAAATATATGAAGATAATAAATAAATAAATCTCAAAACACAGGCTTTAAAAAAAGACTTTGCACATATCCGACTCACTCTGCATATTCCTGATCTTTTATGGAACAATCCGTCTGTGTAGTTTGAGGAGATAACCTCTCCGACGCATTCATAAAACAGAACAGAATGTCCTAAGTTCTTTATACGTATTAATATGCACATGCATGCTGTTTAATGCTCATTTTTCTATAATGGGTAATGAGCATTAGATCTAGTTTATCCTGAAGCCTCTGCTGCACTGAGAACTCAATGGGAATTATTCTGCATCGTATCACAATCTAAAAATTTTAAGTGTAGGGATGCACAATAAATCTGAACTATATTGGTAATGATGAGCTGATGCTATTTTTATTATCAATCAATAATGGATATTCATATTTCAGTTTGGTTGCTCATTTCCTCTATTTTACTTAGTCATTGTCAGATAACAGACGAGAGAGAGAGAGAGAGATAGAGTGATAGAGAGAGAGATAGAGAGAGAGAGAGAGAGAGAGAGAGAGAGAGAGAGAGACAGAGAGAGAGAGAGAGAGAGAGAGAGGATTGAATGTCAATGTCTTTGTCTTACAGGAACAAAGGAGGGATGCTGGAGCTGGGGAACAGACAAGGAAGACAGGAACCCGCAGGAGGTAAATATCTCAGGTGAGTAGATGGGGAAAGTATTCCAAGTCACTGACCAGTCAAATGACTGAGGCTGAGGTGTGAGCTTAAATACTGTGGTGATGAGCGTGCTGATCAGGTGCAGGTGCAGATTATGGCTGAGTAAAAGGTGATGAGCAGGTGGAATACTGGGAATTGTAGCTCTGATTGTGAGTGAGGGAGTGCAGCAGTGAGGGAGTGCACTTGTGACAGACAGTCAGTTAAGTAATTATAGATTATTGAAATATTGTCATAGATTATCATAGATGGTTAAATTAAAAGGAGTCAACCAATTGAGGTTGTTTTTCAGTACCTAAACCAAATAATTCAGAAAGATCATTCTCACTCTTGTTATAGAGTGGATAAAACAGTTGTTTTCAGGTTTTCTAAAATCAGACAAGCCTCACCTTGCTATCAGCAGGTCTCTACTGGATGTCTGATTTCAAATCTCAGGGAGGCGGGGCTATCTGTCAACATGGATAGATCGATCGAAGAATAGATAGATAGATAGATGGATGGATAGATAGATAGATAGATAGATAGATAGATGGATGGATAGATAGATAGATAGATAGATAGATAGATAGATAGATAGATAGATAGATAGATAGATAGATAGATAGATAGAGCAGCCTGCTAGAGAGACACACATACACTCATAGACAATTGTTGTAGGGAAATGCATACAGCCTGGACCCACCTCTGGAGGACAGGACCTCAAAGAGTCCCAGAGCGACATTAGAGGAAGACCTGTGCTGTGTTGAGTTATCTCTGTGTGTGCTGCGTTTGTCTCAGGATCCATAGAGTACAGTGCACAGAAATTTTCACAACCATCTGCACTTCCCAGGTGGAGATTCAGCGGGTGTAATGCAGGGAAAAGAAAGTGCACCTGTTTTTCTATCCCTAAAATGGTAAATTTAACGAATAGAACCGCGTAAGCATCCGAGTCACGTTGCACATACTGCAACACAATTTTGGATCTTGCAATTTTAGCGACACTTCTGTATAAACTGCTGTGCAAAAACATGAATAAAGTGGATTACTCGTGGGAAAAGAATAAAGAGTGTTGAGAGCTTGTGTGTGTGTTAGTAGGGGAAGCACATTTGAAAAGCAGTTGGCAAGACTTTAAACAACACCGGCATTGGAATGTTTGGAAGGCTGGCATGCTAGACAATCAGAATCGTTTTGCTTACGGTGGCAGTCCTGCCTCTTGCCTTTCCACTCCCATTATCCCCTCCGAGGAAAATTACCCGCTGTCCGCATGAGCCTGGAATATTCCCAGTGCCGCTCCCCTGCCTCTCTCCCCCCGACTACATCCACTCAGGAGATTGACAGTCACAGGGGTTGGAGGTGAATTGGAAAAACATCGGGTGCAGCCATAACAAGTGCCCTCGGGTAATAACAGGTTTGGCTGGGGTGTAAATTACCCCTCCTATTGCTGTGCTCACTCAACCAAGGATGAGAACAGGCCGCCTGAATGAAGCGGTTTCATCGCTCGCTGTATTTCACATCGCTGGAGTGGGGGGACGTCTGTTTTATCAGACGGCTTGTGTGGCAGAACTGAGGCAGGGGCCTGTTGACTGTCTGTAATGGTTATCGCTGCTGCCTCTCAGGGTTTGCCTGGTTAAGCACTAATGCAATTGAGGAGAAGGAGGGGGTAGTAACAGCTCTATTTGAAACACAGCCAGGGCAGTGGCAAATGAACCTCGCCATTAGATGAGATGACTGTAGATCAGACTATAGAGGCTACTGACAAAATTAGGACTGTTTGGGTTAAGCATTATTAGGGTGGGTTCAACACTTACGAACCTAGATTTGAAGATACATCGCCAAGCTACTGATTTATTAATTTGTGCTGACCTCATTTTCCTGAATTTCAGCAGGTTGCAGAACAGTGTAGTCAGGAACCCCGAGTATAACCACCAATATCGTAAATTGGTGAAACTATAATAACTATTAAGCATATTTACCAAGTGCTTAAATCAATAGTTAAAAAAGGTAGAAACATTAATTGCAATGTCATTACTCCCCTTATCCTGTTTTGGATCAGCAGTGATTTGATTAACTCAATTATAAAGTTCAATAAATTGATTCAGTGATTAATTTAAGTCGGGACATTTAATAAAGCTCCCTAACATCCCAGTGTATATAAAAAATAAAAAATAAAACAAATTAAGTTTTTTTTTTACATTATTTTTACGTACGTTTTTGAGTTCTATTTACAAAGTTGGTTATTGAAATTTAATGTGTCCCAGATCAGTTAGTTGCAGCCATGATTTAGTTTGAAGTAATTTACAAGATTTACATTTATTCTTTTGGCAGAGGCTTTTATCCAAAGCAACTTACATGAATATATACATGAAAGCCTATTTTGCATACAAAATGTATTAATCTGTGTGATGAAAAAAAAGTTTTTGTATGTTTTATTAAAATGCAAATCTGTACTTTCTGTTGATAAATCTGTTCCACTTCGTGTGCACCTGCCAATTCATTGAAAAGATCTGACTCAATTCAACTGTTCGTTCACAAATCAGATATAATTTCGTTGGTTCTTCCGCTTATGCTGTCAGACCTAAGACCTCTTTTTCAGTAAAGATGATTATGCAATGCTTATGGTAAAGTTGTCACGATTACCTTTCCGGGTATTGACTATGGCTCTCTTTTCCACTAATCTGGATCCCATACTTTCCCAGTCTGCTGTGGTATTCCAGTACACATCCACCCACCTCCTAGATCCGGTAAACTGCTCTGTGCCACCCTGAGGCCCATTTGTGCGTTTGTGCATTAGCACATTAAAGCTTTGCAGACAGGGACAGAACTGGAGGGCAGTAGCGGAAACAGGCAGATTCCTCCTGGCTGACGGCCAGAGGGGTTTTTAATGGCTGACCTGGCTCCCATTATAGGCTGTTAAACCCCTGACCCTCTCTCTATACCCACCCTGCATTGTTCAAAGAGGTATGGTGCTCTTGGCAGCCATGCAAGTACCTCCAATCAATTGGTCATAATAAGTGTAATTGTCTCCTTCCCTCTGTAAATTAAGCTGCATAATGACAGTGACCAATCAACGGGCCTGACCTGTATTGGAAAACTTAACGCCTTTTGGCAGATTGCTAAATGAAAAGGCGATGAACCAGAAGAATGGATGGATGGACAGATAAATGAATTGTTATATATAGACAAAATAAAGGATAACTAACTAAAAGCCCTTTAACTACTAAAATAATAAACAGGCTGCCACAAAGAAGGTCTGACTGACAGTGCGGACAGTCAGGTTGAAAAATGACGTAAACAGTGGCCAGCATTTCCCTCTTGTTTACTCTGTTGGCTTGGACAGATGGTCAACCGACCTCAGATCATCAGAGGTTTGAATCATTTCACAATTAAACAGCTGCCCAACCGGAAGTCAACCACTCACCTAGCGGGACCCCTCTTGCTTTCTCTCTCGCTCTCTCTATCTCTCCTATACCCTCTTCATCCTTTATGGATATCGTTACTGTGGTATTTAAGCCCTTTGGATGTTGTATTGCTTGTCATCCATATAGTTAGTCAGCTACCAGGGCTCTGACCAGTCATGTGCTAGATGGAAATTCATGGGTCAATTCTCATTCAGATATAATGCTGTAAATTAATAATTAATTTAATGGGAAACTCATTTAAATTTCTAGACTCTCTTTTTGAGTTTCGGCGGGACTGTCATCAGGAGAAGTCCTTGAATTTAGATGCAGAGAGCTTCTTAGAGTAAATGATGGATCTGTTCCTATAAAAAAAATTCCTGGATAGTGTCTTGTTCCAAAAAAAAACCCCAAAACATTTCTTGTATTGAATATAATCTTTCTTTTTTATTTTGTATAAAATAATTTTTTTGATTAAGCAGACCTGCCAGTTATAATTAAAGTGTTTTAATTATTCATGCAGCGTCTTTCAATTTGTAATTTAATAGACTAATTGTGCTCTCAAGAATGCTAAATTCAGTGGAGCACCATGCGATTCCACTGGTTCACATTTCCTTAAACTAAGTCATGCGGTTTTCCATTTTGTCTAGCATGTCCAGTGTGTTCCATTGCAGTTTCCCAGCAGTTAAGACTACATAAATACAAGCCTTCCAAAAGCTCCACAAATAAAGCCTAAAACCTTGGGTTGTTTTTATGAATAGTGAAGTAAAGTCATTTAACTCACATTTAATGCCTCAAGCCGTTTTATTTATTATATCGTCATCAGTATCATCAGGGATAGTGTAGTGAAATGGTAGTCATTGTGGTGTTGTATAGAAATTTGACTGTGAAAGGCCAGCATAGTGCTCTCTCTCCCCTTCCGCCAGGCCAGCAGCAGCATCAACACTCAGCCTATCAATTATTAAGCAATACAATTACCATCCAGTCAGCCAGTCAGTTATTTTACCTCATGGTTGACATTTCGAAACAGGGAGTGTGCCAAAGACGGGGCAGTGAGGGATGGGGGGATGGGAATTGTAGGTATGCGAGGGGAAATTGCATGGGGTGAGTAAGAGTGTAGGAGCGACATTAGGCCTCATTCACCTCCAGTGAATGGGGTGTACCTACCCCCCCCCCCCCCCCCCCCCCCCCCCCATCATAAAGGATTTACAATCAGTTTTTCATTGCATACTTACATTAAAGGCTGGCCATTCTGAAAGAAATTAAATTGCTCGCCATCGGCTTATTGATTTTCAGAGAACTGAAATACTGCCTTTTTTTCCCAGAATTAGTTCATATTGAATCAGTTAGACTTATTGACTTGGGACTTTATGTTATTTCAAACCTTTAGCAGCCAGCTAAACCTTAGGCATGTTTGTTTTAAAATAAGCCTTTTATCATGTAATTAGCTAGCTGAGTGAAACCACGTCTCTCATCTCATGTTTTCAGCCTTGTTTCTTTTTTTTCTCCCTGAAATACATTTTTACATATTAACAACTGCAACTATTTAGTATCACAAGCTACTGCCGTATCAAAGTGTTTTTTTGTGCATCTGGCATGCTGAAGACAAGTTGCAAGTGCCATTCCAATAACATCCAATGGGTAATTTCACAGGAAAGATAATTATATACATTTTTCTTGTCTGAAGGGGCTCACTTATTGAATTTGATAATAATACTGCCACTGAAAAGGCACCCTCTACCCTCCTTCTGTAGTGCTGTGTTAATAGGGGATGTTTGGAAATGCTTTTAGTAAGATTTACCATGCACAAATATACTCGTCCAGTCCATACATTATGAACATGATCTAAGTGCATTAGATCTTTGTGTACTCAATTAAGCATACGAGTTTCTGACAATGATAGTATTATCATTTGAGAACGACTGTTAAAGAACATTATGGATAAATGTAATGTTTTTACTCAAATGTATGATTTATCCCAGGGGCATCAATTCATTATGGGTAAGACAACCCAGACAATGAACAATAAATGCAAACAATAAATTAATTTTAATTTTTAATTTAATTAAATTAATTAGTTTTTAATTCAAATATATATGATATGCAACAAAAGTAGAAAAATAAAGTTAGTAAAAAAATAAATAAGAAACCATTGAATTAAAATGCAAATTTTATTCAAATATATTTCACTTGCATGTTGTTAAAAACAACCAATAAAAAAGAGAAAGGGTACGGCAACTGTTAACTGACCAATAAGTTTAACTGGGTACATCTCAATCAGCTCCCTAGCTTCCTAGGTCATGAATGTGAACACAAATTTGGGCACTGGTAAGGACAGAAAGGACCCTAGCTTACTGATGACTCTTTCCATCGACATTTTAACATTCTCATTTTACAACATCACCACTGGATTTTATGAATATCTTTCTGACATTTTTTTTAATGTTGTTTAAAGTACATAATGATAAATAGTTTGCTTGTTACATATACATGCAACATTTCCACTGTAAATAAATTGTTAATGTTAGCTACATTATTTTCATTACCTGTCTAGTGAAGTATGTTTATGCTGAAGTATAATTAAATAATGGTTTGTACTTTAAAAATGTCTATCAGGTGTCATTATGTGTATGGAGTTGGCTCACGCGATTTATGTTTCATGCTTCAGAGCTTCCGTAAAAGGAACATAGGCTACGTCCTAAAACTTAGGCAGCTGACTTGTTGCCTCATTGCCCTATCAGGCAATGACTTTGCAGGCAGCGTTTGCGCACAAAGGTACTTCATAAAACTGAATTCGGAAAGTGTAACGGTTCAATGATTTACGGCGAAATAGAGAGAGCTGTGGTGATACTTAAGCAAATATTTAATTACTACAATAATAATTTCACATATTATATTAAATAAATATTGGTCAGAAATGTACATTTGCACACGACCTGAACACCAACCACAACTTTCAGGTCCAACTTAACTGTCAAAGAATGCAACACAAAGGATTGTAGGATATCAAAATCAGTGAAGGATACATCTATCAAAATATCAACCAGATGAAGGTATCTCAGGAGACAGGAAGTGAAGTTAACTTTGGATTCGGACGTGCCTTGATGCCTTCCTACCTTAGAATGCATCCTCCAAAGGCATTTTTAAGATTTCAGACGCAGCCATATTGAGCATAGATGCTTCATAGTTTTCAATGTGCATTGTGGGACTTTTTTTTATTTATTTTATTAGGGATTACACGTGTCAGTGGTAGGATTTTGAGATTGAGACAGCCCTTTAAATGGCAGTCTCCCTGATCATTACACTGATTACTGAACTAAGGAGTTGATTGACACCCACCCATTTTAAATATTTGCAGTGGCTGCATTATGACGGGTCTTGCTGGGGTTATAGGCCTTCATCACACTTCCGCGTTCAAAAAGGGGAAGCTTCAAGTATCATATTTCGTGATTTAAAGGGGAGTGCACAACTGTTTCAGTTGAAAAATTTTGGTGGCAAACAATTTTACATCACTGAATAAGAGACAAACATGTACCAATTGTCTTTAAAGGTTGTTTATTTTCTTGCAAGAAAAGACCAGCGGTCATACAGTCATACAGAATGGCTGCAGAGTGTGAACATGAGAGGAGGGCATCCTTCCTTCCTTATAGTCCTGACTTCCCCCGAAGGTTATTTCTCTAGGCCAAATGAAGATATGTCTTAGCCATAACTATCTTCGTTAGCTTTGCTTATCATATGCTACCCTTGTAGTGGAGGCCCTCTGTCTCGGTCGTACATTAGTCACACATTTGTACGTATACGAAAGTCATACATATATAACATTAAATTTCTCCCACAATTCCCCTCTTTTTATCATTCATTGATAACTAAAACAATAAGACAGCAAATTTAAATCATTACATCACACTTATACTCTTCATTTCTGATTTTCTCATGATCACTCTATTAAACTTGTGAAATAAGGTTTTTAAAAGAAGAAAGTTAGGCTGTTTTTTATGGGGATAGTCCCTTAAGTGTTTAGCTGGCAAGTAAAGACTTTATCTGAAGCCGGGCTAAATGAATAAACACTGTTATTGCACTCCTGACATAAAATCAGACCCGCAGTTACCTCAGTATAAAGAAGAAATAGAACAGATGTTCAAAATAGGTAAACCTTATCTTAATTCAATTAATACGTTTCACTGTAACTTCCGCTAGTCGTATCATCATCAAATTTCTTTGGTTTTCGACATACATCACCAAAACTCCTATCATTATCAGCAGCACTGTGTGTCATATCCAATATTCCCACCCTCCCCAGTGGTTGGTGAACCATTCAAACCAATAAGTTATCACTTTTCTTATTTTACAGTCATTATCATGTTCTCAATAATATTGTTTATGTTGTCACTATAGTCTGGAATGTACAACCCCAAATCAGAAAAAGTTGGGACATTTTGTATAATGCAATAAAATCAAGAATCTGTGGTTTGTTCATTCTATTTAACCTTTTATTAACTGATAAAAGTACAAAGAAACGTTTTCCAATGTTTTCACTGACCAACATAATTGTATTTTGTAAATATGAACACATTTTGATTCCCTTTCAAGGGAACTCGAGCTGCTTTGAGGCGCGGTGGGAATGCTCTGCGTGATTGCGTCGTGAAGCATGTGTATAATCAGTCCAATGGAAGAGCGAGACGTCATAGGCGGGTGACGTCATAGACCAGGAAGCTATAAAGCACACCAGAAAACAGACCGCGACAGCTTCTGTGCCTTCAGCAAGCGATCTGTGTATTCTGTTCTTGTCATATTTATTATTGTCTGTCAAGTTGCAATATATATATATATATATATATATTATGGCAAAAGAGAGCAAGCAGCTTTGTTTTGTTCCCTGCCCACGTTATATCACGGGTGGGGACACACACATCAGCTTTTTGTTACTATTTGGGAGTGGAGCATGCCACAGTCAGCTGACTGTGAGCATTGCGAGAAGCTGTCCGTGAGGACGCTCCGCTCCCGCCGGGCGTTATTCGAGGAGGACGGTTCGGTTCGCGCTCCCCGCGCGGGTTCCGCGGTTGCCGAGGCACGGCGGCGACTCCCATTTTGGGACGGATCTTACAGCGGGGGTTGGGACGGGCTCCGCCCTATCTCAGCTTTCACCTGTCAGATCCAGTGCTAGCGATTTCCAGTTCAGAGGAATTGGTATCGTTAGTGTTTTGTTTAGAAAAAAGAGAACAAACCAAATAAAGATATTAAGAAAAAGGTAGATGTTTGAGTTTTCAATAAATAAATAAATAAGTCAGCTCATAACTCTGTTGAATAAAGAGGAGCTTTACAAGGAAGTTTATCTAGTGCTGTTGCTAGTTAAATATTTACTGGCCAGCTGAACATTATGAGAGTGAAAATAAAAAGAGTTTATTAGATGAAATATATCTAAAAACAGAAAAAAAGAGGAAGCCCTGACGCCGAGGCTATCAGGCTACTAAGATTGGTCCCCTCCGGGGTAGGGTTTTGAGAAATCGTTTCTCCTCGGCGCCCTCTGGAGTGCGACTCTCTGAGGAGGGTCGCAGCGCTGCCAGTTCGGTTTTCCTGCCGGTTCGCCGTTCAGGGCACCAAGGTGTCAGTGTCCCCAAACGATCCTCCGAGGGGGGTCGTAGAGCAGTCAGTTCGGTTTCCCTGCCGGTTCACCGTTTCAGGGTGCCGAGGTGCCTGCTTTTTCCAATGATCCTCCGAGGAGGGTTGTAGGATCTAAGCTATTTAGACGTAGGCAAGATCTGAGGATTATCGTCATCTCTAATAAAGCTTAGACAGGAAGTCCTGTCGCAAAAAACGAGGCTATCAGGCTTCTGAGGGCTCCTCCGGGGGAGGGACGGTTTTGAGAAATCGTTTCTCCTCGGCGCCCTCTGGGGTGCGACTCTCTGAGGAGGGTCACAGCACTGCCAGTTCGGTTGTTCCCTGCCGGTTTGCCGTTCAGGGCACCGAGGTGTCAACGTCTCCATACGATCCTCCGAGGAGGGTCATAGAACGGTCAGTTCGGTTGTTCCCTGCCGGTTCGCCGCTTCAGGGCACCGTAGTGACTGTGCAACCAAATCCAGAGGCCAGTCTTGAGAGACTGGTTCCCCTAGTAGAATTTCTGGCAGCGTGGAAACTACTGCCACATATTTCTCAGTGGGACCAGCACACTATAGGAAACGGTTCAGAATTCGGCTCTTGTCCGCCCAGATTTCTAGGGGTCCTCCCCACTGCGGTGGACCCCGAGCAGGCTTTGGTTATGGAGCAGGAAGTACTGACACTCCTGCAAAAGGAGCTGTAGAAGGGGTTCCTCCTCCCGGCAGACAGTCAGGGTTTTACAGCCATTACTTCATTGTTCCGAAAGAGGATGAGGGGTTGCGTCCTACTCTAGACCTGCATCATTTAAACAGCATGTTTCAGAATCTTAAGTTCAAAGTATGCTTACGCTAAATATGATTGTGTCACAGACTCAGTCCGAGGACTGGTTTGTCACAATAGACTTAAAGGACGCTTACTTATCTATTCATCCTCATCACAGGAGGTTCTTGAGGTTTGCTTTCAGGGGCGAAGCATACCAGTATCGGGTTCTTCCATTCGGCCTAGGTTATCACCTCGCACCTTTACAATATGCGTGGATGCAGCTCTGGCTCGTCTGAGATTGCAGGGCATTCGCATATTAAATTATATCGACGATTGGTTGATTTTAGCTCAGTCCGAGCTTTTGGCAGTTCAACATCGAGATGTCGTTCTGTCCCACATAAGGAGGTTGGGGTTGCAGCTCAACACCAAAAAGTGTACTCCTCCCAGCTCAGAGGACCACTTTTCTATGTGTAATATGGGATTCGACAACATGCAAGCACGTCTGTCTCCTGCACGTACTTCTGCGTTTCTCAGCCGTAAAGAATGTAAACTCGGTCAGTCATTCACTGCAAAACAGTCTCTGAGACTGTTGGGGCTCATGGTAGTTGCGTCCAACGTAGTTACTTTTGGCCTTCTGTACATGAGCCCCCTGCAGTGGTGGCTCGGGACCAAGGGGTTTTCTCCGAGGGGAAATCCGTTTTCGCATTATCAAGGTCACGCGGCTATGCCTTCGTGCCTCGGTCATGTGGAAGAAACCTTGGTTCCTCGCCCAGGGCCCAGTGCTGGGGGCTTCTTGTCAAAGCGTCACGCTATCGACGGATGCTTCCCTCACAAGTCGGGGGCAATCATGAGTGGTCGTTCGGCAAAGGGTCCGGACAACACACTGATGGTCTCATATATCAGAGCAGATATCCTGTTGAGGCAGGGGCTGTGGCCCGGGGAATTGAGACTGCACCCCGAGGTGGTGGAGCTTCTTAGGGAGAACTTCGGTCAACTCAAGTCGACCTTTCGCATCGTTTGTACAATGCATTGCCCTTTGTGGTTCTCCCTCACGCATCCAGCTCCGCTTGGACTGGACGTGATGTATTAGGTGTGGTTGACGCTACACATGTACGCATTCCCGATATCTTTGCTCCTGGGAGCTCTGGAGTTATGGATACTGTGGGCTCGGCCTCTGAGGGGGCCCAGCTCATAGATTCAGGTCTCTCGACCGAGGTCGTGGAGACCATACTCCAGTCCAGAGCTCCCTCCACGAGAAGACTAAATATGCATTGACATGGAAACTTTTCTCTGCCTGGTGCAAAGAACGCCTTCTGAATATTGTTTCTGCCCTGTTGGTACAGTACTTGATTTCTGTAATGAATGTTTCTTTGCTGGGTTATTTCTGAGGAGAGATCTTTAATTTCGTCTTCTCCATGGTACATGAGGCTGAGGCCTGCACGTACTTGGATTTGCACCTGGTTTGGTGGTAGTATTTCTTCACCCCAGGTCGGGTTGTATTTCTTAGTTCCCTACTAAATGTGCGGGTCATTTGTGCTCCAGGCCTTCTGTCCTCCACCCTTAATACCCCAGATCAGGAAAAACTTAATCTGTTATGCCCTTTCCGGGCTTTAGATGCGTATGTCCAAAGAGCTGCTCAGTTGCGTATATCAGAACAATTATTTGTCTGCTTCGGGTAACTTAAGATATGTTGCCCTGCATCTAAACAGATAATGAGCAAGTGGGTAGTTGAGGCTATCTCCTTGCTTATGAAGCGGCCGGACAGCCTTCACCTATGGCTGTTCAGGCCCATTCTACAAGGAGTATGGCTGCCTCTAGGCTTTAATTTCGGGGGTTTCCCTTCAGGACATTTGTAATGAGGCAGGCTGGTCCTCACCACATACATTTGACAGATTTTATGCCGAGGCAGACGAATCTTCTATTTAAATAGACAAAGCCTTTGATACAAGAACGAACATGATCCTTTCGTATAATGTAGAATCGGCTTACGGCTGGACTGGGTTGCTCCACACAGGCACTAGGGCTGGGATGTGTCTCTCCTCCGACCAGGCAGCACCCACGAAGGCGGTGGCAGGAGAATGGCTGGGCTGGGTTGCTCCACACAGGTACTAAGGCTGGCATGTGTCCCTCCTCCGACCAGGCAGCACACACGAAGGCGGTGGCAGGAGAATCTTAAATAGACGGAGCATTTGATACAAGAGCAAACATGATCCTTCCGTATAATGGAGACTCAGGCTTACGGCTGGGCTGGGTGGTTCCCACGGCAACACTAAGGCTGGGGTGTGTTTCTCCTCCGAACAGGCAGCACACACGAAGGCGGCAGCAGAAGAACGTTCTATTTAAATAGACAAGACAAGTTAAACAGGACAATCACACTCCTCTCTCATATCACAGGACCTGGTGGCAGAAATGGAACATACACATTCAACCTGAGGGCTTTGCTCCGCAACACTGGGCGAGGACGTGGACTGGAGAGTAGTGGCGGTTAAGTAAATGTGTAAACACTGCAACTTCACGTCAACTCCAATACTGTGTGACACTTCAATTCGGGCACCGCAATCCACTCTCAAACCTTCGTGCAATAAGGCCAGCACTCACCCACTGTTCAATCCCTCCACTGTTGCGCTGGATAAATACTCAGAAGCTGAAGAGATGCAGAGGACTTCACACCGCATGGAACACAGCGTCTTCAACACTCTTTGACACTCAGCAGAAGATATCAGGGTTTCACAGATGAATCAGTTCACACTCTTGATGGTAATTATATTTGTGGTCAATACACTTCACAATTCCTTATTCAGTTCAATACACAACATGCATTCACACGGATCCGGTGTTTCATTACTTATCTTTCTCTCTCAAGTGATGACATTCTCCAATCTTGACTCAATCTCCAAAGTACACTCACTTCACATCCAATTCACGTTCCAGCTTGTACTCCCACAACCACTGTTGCACCCCTTTCCAGTCAGATCCTCACAGCCGCTCCAAAAATCCCAGCAAATCCAAGCCACTGCCAAAAGAATCGATTTCTCCCGGGGAAGTACCACACCCGAATGCCTTTTCCTTTTCCTTTTAACTGCTTCTCAAGGCCGTGTTTCCCAATCACAAATCCCCACACCAAACGCCCACACCTGGTACCGCTTAGCTAAATCAGCTGCCACTGTCATGGCAACTAACAAGCAAACCCGCACGGTGTGTCAGTGAAATCGTCCCGGGGGGGAAACACACTCCCAGCGGAAATTGGTTCTGCTGGATTTGTCACCTTGTGACATACGCCCCCCACCAAACCGTTCTAGTCCCTAGAACGGGGCTCGGCCACCCAGTCTCCGTACCATGTTGGGGGCTGGCCTCGATTAACCCGCTGTGATCGCCTCGGCGGTGAGGCAGGATCTACTTGGCGCGGCTCTGCGCCCAGTCCCCTTGGGACCACTGCCCAACCCAACAGCAAGGGCATCGATGGTGTTTCAACCGGGGGGTTTCTCTCTACTGGTTTCGGGTAATTGGGACACGGACGGATCAAATTCCGATGTAACACTCGCTCTGGGCCAGCCTTCCCTTCGGGACGAATGGCATATACAGGCTGGTCTGGGCGAGGTTGCCGCTGTACCACGTATGGTTGGGACTCCCAGCGGTCTCTCAGTTTACCCTTCCCTTGGCGGCGATTGTCCCTTACCAGTACTCTTTCTCCCGGTAGTAATGGTGCCTCCCGGGCTGTTCGATCATACAGCCTCTTATTCTTGACTGCTGCTTGATTTATCCGGCCTGAGACCTGTTCGTAGGCAGTGTGAAGGCGCTGGTGGTGTCCTGCCACCCACTCTGTCAAGTTACCCCCCTCCTCCGCTGGAGTGGCTCCCAACAGCAAGTCGATAGGCAGTCTTGTGTGTCTCCCAAACATCAGGTAGGTTGGAGCGTACCCGGTGGTGCTATGCACGCAGTTGTTATATGCCTGGACAAGCATTGGGAGCTTGTCCACCCAGTGTCCCTGCTGCTCTCCTTCCATGGTCCCCAGGAGACTCAACAGTGTCTGGTTCAGCTGTTCGCAACCCCCGTTCCCCTGAGGGTGGTAAGGAGTGGTGTGGGTCTTCTTACACCCATACAGCTGGCACAATTCGTGAATCACTCGGGACTCGAAGTTGGGCCCCTGATCAGCATGGAGTATTTCGGGACACCCGAATGGCTGAATGACATACTTCCATAAGGCACTTGCGGTGGTGGTGGCAGTCTGGTCCAAAGTCGGAATGGCCCAAGCATACTTAGTGAACAGGTCTGTGACGACAAGGATGTTCTGTATCCAATCCATCGGTCGTCCCAGTGTCAGATAGTCCATAGCTACGATGTGCAGTGGGGCCTTAGCCCGAATTGGCACCAGTGGGGCCCGCACCTCTTTTCTCGCCTTGAAGAGCATGCAGCGTGGACATCCTTGCAGGTAAGTCCTCGTAGTTCCCTCCATCCCAGGCCAATAAAAGTGCCGCCGTAACAGGGACAACCTCCTCTCCTGCCCTTGATGTCCCAACTTGGAATGGTAAGCCTGTAGCAGGGAATGACATTTCCCTTCGGGGACCACCACTTGGCAGACCTCTTCACCCAGAGTTGAGTCCTGGAGGGACCTGCACATCACCCCTTCTTTCAGGATGAGCCTCTCTTTCTGTCCCAGCAGTCCCCGCACCACCCGTGTCTGGGCCCGGCGTTCCTCGACCAAGCCCCTTCACCCAGCCAGGTCCGTACCAGCCTCAAATCCTCATCCTCCTCCTGCCACATCCTCCAACGCTGGGGGTCCCAACCCCAATTTGCAGGGGGTTCGACGGATGGTTGGCCCGGTGCCTCCACGATGCCCACCATCAATCCCTCCTCGCGTCCCTCGTTCAGCGCTGATGTTTGACCCACAGATCGCACTTCAGGAAGTCTGGACAATACATCAGCGTTGGTGTGCTCTTTTCCTGGGCGATACTGCAGCTGATAGTCATAGTTGGGCAACTGTGCCACCCACCTCTGCTCAACCGCCCCCAGCTTGGCGGTCTGTAGATGTACCAGGGGGTTATTGTCAGTCACGACGAGCACCTTCGCTCCCCACAGATAGTCTTTAAACTTCTCGCTGAGCGCCCATTTCATCGCCAGCAACTCAAGCTTAAAGGAACTGTAATTGGCGTCATTTTTCTCAGCCGGATGCAAACTTCGGCTGGCGTATGCAATGACTCTTTCCTTGCCCTGTTGTTTCTGAGCCAGTACAGCTCCCAGACCCAGATTGCTGGCATCGGTGTATAAGATGAAGGGTTGAGTGAAATCAGCGTAGGCCAGAATTGGTGCTTGCAGTAACTCCTGCTTGAGTCACTGAAACGCAGTCTCACAGGCTGAGTCCCACTGGACCGAGGGAGATCCCCGGCCCCGGGACCGTCCAGTGCCCCCTAACAGCTGGTTGATAGGCTTGGCGATGTGGGAGAAGCCTTCGATGAACCGCCTGTAGTACCCGACGAAGCCCAGGAATGATCTGACCTGGCGTACGGTCTTAGGCGCGGCCCACTCCTGGACAGCCGATACCTTCTCTGGGTCCACCAAAATCCCTGCAGCGCTCACTATATGGCCCAGGAATTTCACCTCCTTCCGGAAGAGCTGGCATTTATCTGGCTGGAGCTTCAGCCCGTATTTCTCCAGAGAGCGAAAGACTTGTTCCAGGTGCCGAAGGTGGGACTCGAAATCTGGGGAGTAGACAATCACGTCATCCAGGTATACTAAAGTGGACTCCATCAAGCGGCCGCCCAAGCAACGCTGCATCAACCGTTGGAAGGTGGCTGGGGCGTTGCACAGGCCGAACAGCATCCGGTCCCACTCATAGAGCCCTAAGTGAACGCGGTCTTCTCCCTGTCCCGCTCATCCACCTCCACCTGCCAATACCCACTGGCCAGATCAAGAGTGGAATACCAGGCCGCTTGTGTCAAGCTCGTGAGGGAGTCCTCTACTCGGGGTAACGGGAAAGCATCTCTTTTTGTCACCAGATTTAATTTCCGGTAGTCCACACAGAACTTCCATGAACCGGTCTTTTTCCCTACTAGGACAATGGGTGCAGCCCAGGGACTACTGCTCTCACGAATGATTCCCTTGTCCAGCATTCCCCGAAGGAGGGTGCGGACCTCAGAGTACAGGGTTGGGGGTACAGGCCGGTAGCGCTCTCTACTGGGTGCAGCATCTCCAGTAGGGATCTGATGTTTGACTGTGTTGGTACGACCGTAGTCCTCGTCGTGAGTGGAAAACAAGTGCTGCCATTTCAACAAGAAGCCTTGAAGCTGTTTTATCTGACCTCCTGTCAGACCTTCTCCCCACAGTGACTCTCCCTTGAGATAGGCTGGGACTCCCTCCCCGGTTCCCTGCACATGCTGATCTGCCTGTGCCAGGGCCACTTCTACTACTGTCGGATTCACCCGGTTGAACCTGATTTCCCCTGGTTCTCGAACTTGCTGTGCCTTCACCGAGGTAACTCGGGCTAAACGCTGATGGCGATATAAGTGGACAGGGAAGGAGTTCATGTTTCTGACTTTTACACAGACCCGGCCTCTCCGTGCAGATGCCAATCCTCAAGCGACTTCTACCTTGGAACAATCTGGATGGGATTCCACCAAGACCCACTCCTCTGGGCGATAAAGTCGGGAAGGCAGCCTGGCCCAGACTACGGCCTCACTCCGAGCTGGAATTTCCAGAGCATACCGACAAGCTACTCTCCCGGTGCCCTCGCGGTTCCCCTGTGACTCCACCAGGCAGACTCGACGACAATCAGCTCTCACACGCCTCCATTCTCGGCCCTCCGACGTCGATGCTGCTTGACTGGGTCCATTCCGGAATATTTCCTCCCAACACTCCGAGACAACATTCATGCCCAGAAGTGCGCGGTGGGACCCCAGGCACGCATCCCGTACGATCACCACTCCTTTCTGAGGCACAACCATCCCATGTATCTCCAGGTCGGTTACTAGATATCCCACGTACGGGATGTCGAGGCCGTTGGCTCCCCGCAAGGTGAGCCATGGGGCTTCCGTCATGGGCCGGCCCTGGGCACCAAACAACTCCCGAGACAAACTTTCTGAGAAGAGAGTGACTTGCGACCCGGTGTCCAGGAGGCATTGTACTTTCCGGCCATTTACCTGGACCATCACCACGGGGCAACGCCCCCCCAAACTCTCCTGGGAAGTCCCAGACGAACATGGGTCTGATGAGGAGGTCCCGACCACTTGACCCACAGTGGCCGGTGACACTAAAAACCCCCTTGTGAGGCACGGCGAGAGTGGCACTGGCGAAGGTAGTGTCCTGGCTCCCTACATCCATGGCAGATGGGACGCCCTTACTCGTCCCACTGGAATCGAGTCCCGGCTGGCCGAAATGGACGATGTGCTGGAGGTCGATTCCCCTCTGAATAGGCTCGCTCCCTCGGCAAAGACAAGGAATGGAGATGTTCTCTGCGAAGTTCTTCCATAAAGGATTTGGTCAGTGAGGACATTTCATCACGAACATCCCTCTTCAGTTCTTCACGGAAGGCCTGCTTCCAATCAGACATGACGGGGGACGGAGGTCTACTCACAGCATTCGTGGCCATGCAGTGGGGAGGAACTACACTCTCGGCATGATCTTGCTCAAGTGCTAAGGCTTCCCTCCGTAGATCTTCAAAAGTAAGGTCTGGCTCTCGTCGGAACTGTATCCGTAAACTTTGGCGTACGGGACCTTCCAGCAATCCTAATAAGAACTGATCCCTCAGTAGAACTTCCTCACCTCCCAGGCCATGATCCTGTCTCTTCTTCAACCGGGAGAACTGCTCCCTCAGCTGCAGTGCAAATGCCCGGATAGTTTGTCGCGGCCCCTGCTTACAATTAAAGAACAGTGTTCGCAACACAGCAACCGGGGTGGTGTCTCCATATTGCTCCGTAAGGAAATCAAAGATGGCCCGAACCGTGGTTCTCGTTGCTTCCGGTGCCGCTTGCACTTCTCTTCTCGCTTCTCCCTCTAGTGAATTTAAAACAAACTGCACTCCTTGGGGGGCACTTAAACCTTGGAGTCCAACCAGGTACTCAACCTGGGTCTTCCAGGCCGACAAACTCACTTCCGATCCTGGGCCTCCATACTTCTGGGCCCATGGGGCTCCCATAAAGATCGGCATGACCGGCTGCCGCACCACAGGTGCCTCTTCGTCCGCCATCTTGGTCTCTGGCCGCTCAACTCAAGGTGGTAAACCCTGCCGACTACGCCAAATCTGTCACAGGTCGGGGGGGCCAAGCCAGACTGCGCCCACCCCTCAAACCCAGGACCACCTCGAGGAGCGTACCAGAGACCAGGCAGACAAGAAGAATTTCTAAAAGTAACAATCTTTATTGAATAAAAGCAAGAATTAAAAGTCTTAACGCGGGCTTCGTCTCTCATTCCAGGTAGTAGGAGGCCGAGGGGTTCACTGCGAGGGCCCGGGTTACTGGCCGCCACAGAGGAGGAAGGAGTCAAACGAAGGAGTCAAGTACCGTGGTAAGTAGACTCTTTTCGGCGTAATACAGGCGGGCAGCGACCCGCGCAAACCAGGGCCGGGGCCACGGGCCAGGAGGGGACTCTCTCCACAGGACAGGTGGGTAGCAGGTAAGTTTTTCCCAAGCGTCAACTATTCGGTAGATGTCCGGCACAGGGGGCGATGGAGTCCAGGAGGGGGACTCGCTGCCGGCCAGGTAGGTAGTCGGGTAGGCAGATCCTCTCCGTGTAGGGTGCTCTCCTCCGTGGCGTCGCTGAGCAGCAGGTGTTTGGTCCTCCGGATGCCTTTCCGCCCTTGACGGCTCCACCCAGAGACAAGGGTCCCCTCTAACCCAAGATAGAGACAAGTTTTTAGGTTCAATTCTATTTCGGTGAAGTAAGGACTTACGGCTGGAGCGGGTGGGTCTGAACAAGCAGCGTTGCTGCGGGGATATACCTCTCCTCTGAACAGGCAGCACACAGGAAGGCCGAGGCAGACGAATCTTCTATTTAAATAGACAAAGCCTTTGATACAAGAACGAACATGATCCTTTCGTATAATGGAGAATCGGCTTACAGCTGGACTCGGTTGCTCCACACAGGCACTAGGGCTGGGATGTGTCTCTCCTCCGACCAGGCAGCACCCACGAAGGCGGTGGCAGGAGAATGGCTGGGCTGGGTTGCTCCACACAGGCACTAAGGCTGGCATGTGTCCCTCCTCCGACTAGGCAGAACACACGAAGGCGGTGGCAGGAGAATCTTAAATAGACGGAGCATTTGATACAAGAGCAAACATGATCCTTCCGTATAATGGAGACTCAGGCTTACGGCTGGGCTGGGTGGTTCCCACGGCAACACTAAGGCTGGGGTGTGTTTCTCCTCCGAACAGGCAGCACACACGAAGGCGGCGGCAGAAGAACGTTCTATTTAAATAGACAAGACAAGTTAAACAGGACAATCACACTCCTCTCTCATATCACAGGACCTGGTGGCCGAAATGGAACATACACATTCAACCTGAGGGCTTTGCTCCGCAACACTGGGCGAGGACTTGGACTGGAGAGTACTGGCGGTTAAGTAAATGTGTACACACTGCAACTTCACGTCAAGTCCAATACTGTGTGACACTTCAATTCAGGCACCGCAATCCACTCTCAAACCTTCGTGCAATAAGGCCAGCACTCACCCACTGTTCAATCCCTCCACTGTTGCGCTGGATCAATACTCAGAAGCTGAAGAGATGCAGAGGACTTCACACCGCATGGAACACAGCGTCTTCAACACTCTTTCACACTCAGCAGAAGATATCAGGGTTTCACAGATGAATCAGTTCACACTCTTGATGGTAATTATATTTGTGATCAATACACTTCACAATTCCTTATTCAGTTCAATACACAACATGCATTCACACGGATCCGGTGTTTCATTACTTATCTTTCTCTCTCGAGTGATGACATTCTCCAATCTTGACTCAATCTCCAAAGTACACTCACTTCACATCCAATTCACGTTCCAGCTTGTACTCCCACAACCACTGTTGCACCCCTTTCCAGTCAGATCCTCACAGCCGCTCCAAAAATCCCAGCAAATCCAAGCCACTGCCAAAAGAATCGATTTCTCCCGGGGAAGTACCACACCCGAATGCCTTTTCCTTTTAACTGCTTCTCTAGGCCGTGTTTCCCAATCACAAATCCCCACACCAAACGCCCGCACCTGGTACCGCTTAGCTAAATCAGCTGCCACTGTCATGGCAAATGACAACAAGCAAACCCGCACGGTGTGTCAGTGAAATCGTCCCGGGGGGGAAACACACTCCCAGCGGAAATTGGTTCCGCTGGATTTGTCACCTTGTGACAAAACCTTTTTTCTTTTTTTTTTCTTTTTTTACAAACAAAAGTTATCATCTCCCCTTTGATGCAGGGTCCAACCCGTGCATCAATTTATCATATTGGTTGAAGAAATATTTCGGTAAACAAGGTTTGCCATCAACACTAAACCAAACGCTTCTTTAACACTGCAGCCAGATTTCCTCCAAACAGACTTCTCTGTGTTTTAATCAAAAACTGCATGCTCTGTAAGGAGTCAGAAAAATCACGGTTACTTTCAGATAACATGTTACACAATCTCCATTGTTTCTTTGGCATCAGCTTTTCAGCTGTGTCTGCCCTGCATTACCTATAAAAATAAAATATTTTTTTTGTTAGTATGCGCTGTGCATTTACAAATAGAAATTCGATTAGGCAACAAAATAACATCCAGCAAATTTGATATTAACCCAGCATGAAAGATAGGTCGACCATCTGACCACAGCCCCAAAATCATAAGCAACTCTAAATGAATTTCAATAATCTGTCTAAATCGTCACACATTTTCCTTTCATTATCTGGAAGTCAGCATTTGTTGTTCCTTTGTCCAAAGGGGGTGATCCTTCTTTAATGGACAATTATAGACCTATATCTAGACTTTGTATTATCTCGAAACTTTTGGAAAAATTAGTTAGTGAGCAATTGATACAGTATTTAAATACTCATAATATTTTGTCTGTTAACCAATCCGGATTCCATAAAGGATACAGTACGTCTACAGACGTTTTAAAGGTCTTAAATGATATAGTGGAGTCCTTAGATGACAAGAAACACTGTACATGTCTTTTTATTGACTTATCAAGGGCCTTCGATACTGTGAATTATGATGTGTTACTAAAAAGGCTTCTATCAGTAGGACTATCAGAAAATGTTATTTTATGGTTTAGTTCTTATTTAAAGGAAAGAACCCAATGTGTTCAGGTGGAAGGTATTCAGTCAAATCCATTGGAGGTCGTTAAGGGAGTCCCTCAAGGATCTTTGCTATGACCGCTATTATTTAGCATATATATAAATTGTCTGGATTTTAATAGTGAAAATACAAGGTTTCATTTTTATGCTGATGACACTGTTATATATTGTTCAGCTTCCTCTAAGCAACAATCTGTGGCTTTATTACAGTCTGCTTTTGATATAATCCAAAATAGGATTTGTGCATTGAAGCTGGTATTAAATGAGAAAAAAACTAAATGTATGCTATTTTCAAACTCTAAAATTTCTGCTGAAAATTCAGTCTCTCTTTTGACTTTTCCAGGTAGTTTGATTACATCAGTATCGGAGTACAAATATCTTGGTATTATTATTGATAACACATTAGATTTTGGTTCACATATCAAATATCTGAGGCAAAAAATTAGGATTTTATTTTAGAAAACAAATCATGTTTTTAATTTAATGCGAGGAAGAAACTAGTGTCTGCTACACTACCCAGCTACCCAGTTTTTGACTACGGGGATGTAGTGTATCAGCACGTGCCCTCTTATCTTCTTGTCTCTCTGGATGCTTTGTCCCATGGTGCTTTGAGATTTATAACTGATTGTAGATTTTCAACACACCATTGTGACCTTTACAAAATGGTTGGTTGGTGATCGTTAAATATTAGAAGAAAAAAGCACTGGTATCTTTTGATTTACAAAGCTATGTTGGGTTATCTGCCCTCTTATCTTTGCTGTCTTATTAAACAGAAGTTGCCTGGTAATTATTCTTTACGCTCTAAATCGACCCACAATCTCTGTGTGCCTTTTGCCAGAACCAAGATGGGTAAAACCTCTTTTAAATATGCTGCGGCCTCGGAGTGGAATCTTCTCCTGACTGAGATGAAGTTAAAAAATCTAGTATCTTGTGGTCAAATTAAATATTTATTAAACAATCATCAGAGTAAATTAATGATGTGTAATTGTTTCTAACAACATGCATCTTTTATATTAATATAATGATGTTTGTTTATGTTTGTGTGTTGTAACTTTGATATAAATTGTCTATGTAAACTCAGCTGCCTATCTTGGCCAGGACACTCGCGTAAAAGAGATTTTAATCTCAGTGAGTTTTCTTTCCTGGTTAAATAAAGGTTTATTATCATTAATTTCCAGGCTTCAGTTAAAGACACAAACTCAGCTCCTTAATAATAATTAATGCCAACGGCATTAAGACTAACACTTCAAATTCAGTGGTCACTGTCTATCTTGCTCTATTCAGGCCTGTTGTTTTGTCTCTGAAGGCACAGTCAACTACAATCATGTGTCTATCCGGTACTACAGACATAGTCAAGGATAGTCACACAACAGTGATGTTCCCATCCTCCTCCTTTATTCACAAATTTGACGGGGCTCTCTTGATAATTTTTATGGTGACTTAGCCAATTTGTCACTTTTTTCTATGCAGTCAAGTCTATTATTTTACATTTATCATTCTGATCACACATAGTTGACTATTTTAATTTAGACTATATATTTCCTCATATTTCTAGACAAGGGTTTTTAACCCATGATGGACTCAATCTTCAACTTCCCAATTCCAATTTACATAAATACTTAAACATTAATTCAGAGAGTAATTCAAATAATTACTCATTCCAGAGGTTAATGACACAATATACACCCACATACGAAACATACAGTGCAGTCACCATCACACACACTCATACTAGATACGCATGACTATAAACTGCTCATAGTCAAGGTTTTTTATTGCAGTTAGCTCTAAAAATATTTACTTCACATTTTCTTCAGGTTTTACCTAATTTTACATAATCTCTTAACCAGTTTCAAAGCATGTCTGTTCATTATTCATTTGATTTTAGAAAAGTCAGCTGTGTTGTTTTGGTTCATTATCAATAATTATTTTGTTTAAGCTTGCTTTACCAGGCCGATAACAGACAGACAGATTACCAACCCTTCCTCCACTCAAGCAGTCTCTTTCACTATAAGCCTCCTAAGACTGTAAATTATACAGAATGTAATATTAAATTCATTAAAATAACCATTGATCATTTACCTTTGTTATACAGACTTTTCTCGAATCTACCAAAGCTGTCTTCATCTTTAGCCACCACCATGTCGAACGACCTTCAGGAGTTAAAAATATGTTATAGACATATTAGTTCAATATCATCACTTCTATAAATTTTGTCTTGCCAATAAGTCAACCAACATCATGTTCCTGATATAAATTAAGAAGTTTTGTAACTGTCTCCACAACAAATAATGCCGATCACCTCATGGTCTCAGCTGGCTCCTGAAAGCCTATTCCCATTAGCTCTTTATCTATAATCTTGTTTTCTTCAGGGTCTTGTCCCCTGGCATAGTTGAAGATACTTGTCACAATGAAAAACAAGCCATACAATGAATGCGGTTTCTGGTGAGTGGTATGGAGGAACTCACATTTCTGGGTCAAAAAAATGACATATGTTTTCAATACAAAAATAATTTTTATATATGTTTGCAACTCACATTTGTTGGAGTTATTAATTTTACATCAACCTGTATTTCATCAATTCATTTATAAAAATTATTATTATAGATTTTTCCTTGAAAAGGATTTCCTTAAGACTTCAATATTTTGACCTTCTTTTTTTCTCTTATTCTTTCTCAGACGAAACCATTATTATCATCATATTTAACACTGATATACTTTCAAACCCACATTGACACCAGAATTTTTTGTCTCTGTCAAAATTTCTGAGTGGGCATTTAAAATTACTTGCTAAATGGCCCTGCTGACCATAATTAAAACACTCTCTTTCATCTGGTGAATTTGTTTCAGCCTCAACTCACAGCAGCACACACCTTGCCTATAGTTTGATCATTTTGAGCTTGCAAACGGCTCCAATTTACTGCACACCATTGAAGCAGTGTGTCCCAATCAGGAATGCAAACAGAGCCACTGATAAGCAGTTCTCTGTATTATTTTCACAGTCCACCAGTGGCGGATTCAATCACAATAGCCGAATCATAATCTTCATCATTATCATTAGCAGCACGTTAATTTTCAAAAGCAGCACAGAAATGCTCAAAATATTCTAAGCGGTTTTCACAAAGTTACTGTTTAACTTTAGTCACATTTGTCCAAGGAAATGATCCCCGATCCATAATTTCCTTGTCTTGCTTTTTTTGTAAAGCACAGTTCCCTTTCAAGGGAACTTCGAGCTGCGTCAAACGCTGCGGGAACGCCCCTGCGTTGTGCGTCATGAAGCACGTATGGAATCAGCCCAATGGAGAGATGAAACGTCATAGGCGGGTGACGTCATCGACCAGGAAACTATAAAGCACCCCAAAAACACAAGCGCATTAGCTTCTGTGCTTTCAGTCGCGCTACATGTGAATCTGTCCCTGTGTGATATTGTCTGTCTTACATACCCTGCACCACACAAACAATTTATCCCTATATATATATATATTGAGAGATTATGGCGGACGAACAGCAGTTTAGAAAGTGTGTTCCTCCCTGCTCGCGTTATTTAACGAGCGGGGATACACATGATCTTTGTGTTGTTTGTTTGGGAGTTCAGCATGCCCAGTTTGCTCTCGAGGGAGCAGACTGTGAGCATTGCGAGCGTTTGCCGTTAAGGACGCTCCGCTCCCGCCGGTCGCTCTTTGAGGAGAGCGGTTCGGTGCGCGCTCCCCGCGGTTCGGGTCCCGCTTCTGCCGAGGCAGAGCGGCGGCGCTTATCGTGGGGATCGCAGATGGATCTCACAGCGGGGTTTGAGACGGGCTCTGCCTTATCTCTCCCTTCACCTGTGAGATCCAGTGCCTCAGTCCCGGGTTCGGAAGCACGCGCTGCGGTTTCTTCCGCTCGGGCTGAGGCACCTATGCTATCCAGTTCTGAGGAACTTGATGTTGTTAGTGTTGAGGGAGATGTGGAGGATTCGCCACCCCACACTCCTGAGAGTGATGAGCTTTTGGAGGTGTTAACAAGAGCTGTTGAAAAACTTAATATTGAATGGCCAGTGACTAGACAGGAGTCTGTTTCTAAATCAAAGTTGGATGAGAGATTTTTGCCGTCACGTGTGCAGCCTCCACGCCGGTGCCTGCCGTTTTTCCATGATCTCCACACCGAGGTGTCGAAATCATGGAGAAAACCGGTGTCATATAGAGTGTTTAGTCCCCAGACTTCAACATACGCTAATATTATGGGAGCCAAGGCTCATGGTTATGGTGCGTTGCCTCGTGTGGAAGAGACGCTTGCGAGCCATCTCTCCCCCGAAGCAGCATCATCTTTTAAGGCACCGGCATTACCCACCAAGCCTTTAAGAAACACTTCGGCTTTGGTGGGTAAAGCATATTCGGCAGCAGGTCAGGCTGCGTCATGTCTGCATACTATGTCAATCTTGCAGGCATACCAGGCTGATCTGCTAAGGGACATGAGTGAGAGTGAGGAGGTCAGTACTGACGTAGTTCGCGAACTGCGTCAGGCTGCTGATTTATCCCTGCGTGCCACCAGAGAATCGGCCAAATTAATGGGTCGTTCTATGGCAGCTCTGGTGGCCGCAGAAAGACATTTGTGGTTAAATCAGACTAATATTAAAGAGAGAGAAAAAGCTTTTCTTTTAGATGCTCCTCTTTCTCCCATGGGGTTGTTTGGTGATGCTGTGAATTCAGTTATCGATAAATTCCAAGAAGAAAAGAAACAAACTGCAGCTTTTAAAAAGTTTCTTCCCCTTAAAGTTCATGTCCCTGGGGCTGCTGGGCGGGAGCAGCCCCGGCCGTCTTCGAGCTCATCACATAGAGCGCAGCAGAGGCAGAGTGTCGCGTCTCGTGCTCCCCCTGCTGGACAGTGGGCTCAGCCGCGACACTCTCAGCCGAAGCCTTCTCCCAGTAGAACTGATCTGAGGACAGTTATATTGGCTAAGAAGGCTTCGGCTAAGAAGAAGTCCTGACGCCAAGCCGTTCAGGATGCTGAGGGTGGTCCCCACCGAGGCGGAAAGGTGTTCACCTCTTTTTACGGTGCCCATTCCTCCTCGGTGCCCTCAGGGGCTCGTTCTGCCAACCCCGCCTTTATGCCGGGGCACAGACGATCCCAGCGAGCGCTTTCCCGAGGGACGCTCGCTCCCTCTGAGGAGGGTCTCAGAGCGGTCAGACCAGTTGTTCCCTGCCGGTGCGCCGTTACAGGGCGCTGCGTCTGCTGCTCAAGTTACACCAGAGGCCAGTCTCGAGAGGCTGGTACCCTTAGTAGAATTTCTGGCAGAGTGGAAAAGCCTTCCAAAAATATCTCATTGGGTCCTGCAGACAGTAGAAAAGGGTTATGCTATCCAGTTCAGGTGTCGTCCACCAAAATTCAGAGGGGTTCTGCACACAGTGGTGGGCCCCGAGCAGGCTCTGGTATTGGAACAAGAGGTGAAAACGCTCCTTCAAAAAGAGGCTATAGAACGGGTTCCTCCTCCCAGTTTGGAGTCAGGTTATTACAGCCGATATTTCATCGTTCCAAAGAAGGATGGGGGGTTGCGTCCAATTTTAGACCTGCGCATATTGAATCGCTCGGTAGGGAAGCTAAAATTCAAGATGCTCACTATCAAGCAGATCGTGTCTCAAATCAGGTCCGAGGACTGGTTTGTCACGATAGATCTGAAGGACGCATACTTCCATGTGTCCATCCTTCCACAACACAGGAAGTTCCTGAGGTTCGCCTTCGGGGGCGAGGCGTACCAGTACAGGGTTCTTCCGTTTGGCCTAGCTTTATCTCCCCGCACTTTCACGAAATGCATGGATGCAGCACTAGTGCCTCTGAGGCTTCAGGGCATTCGTATTCTCAATTACATCGACGATTGGTTGATTTTAGCTCAGACCGAGCAGATGGCGGTTCGGCATCGAGATGTCGTCCTCGCTCATATCAGAAAGTTGGGGTTGAGGCTGAACGCAAAGAAAAGTGTATTATCTCCTTCCCAGAAGACCACTTTTCTGGGTGTCGTTTGGGATTCGGTATCGATGCGGGCGCGACTCTCTCCGACCCGCATCGCTTCGATTCTCTCAGCTGTGAAACAAGTGAAGCTAGGCCAGCTACTCACTGTCAAGCAGTTTCAGAGACTGTTGGGTCTGATGGCAGCAGCGTCCAACGTTATACCTTGCGGCCTGTTGTACATGAGACCGCTACAGTGGTGGCTCAGGACCAAGGGATTCTCCCCGAGGGGAAATCCGCTCCGCACGTTCAAAGTCACGCGGCGCTGCCTTCGTGCTCTGGTCATGTGGAGAGAAACTTGGTTCCTATCCAAAGGTCCTGTGCTGGGGGCTCTTTGTCGTCGCATAACGCTAACGACGGATGCTTCCCTCACAGGGTGGGGGGCGGTCATGAGTGGTCGCCCAGCCCAAGGTCTGTGGCAGGATCATCATCTTTCGTGGCACATAAATTGTCTAGAGATGTTGGCTGTGTTTCAGGCTCTGAAACACTTCCTAACAGACCTGAGAGGCCATCATGTGTTAGTTCAATCAGACAACACGTCGGTGGTCTCTTATATAAATCATCAGGGGGGCCTGCGGTCTCGCCGGCTTTACAAGTTGGCCCGTCAGATCCTCCTGTGGTCCCAAGGGAAGCTACTATCTCTGAGAGCAATGTATCTCCCTGGGTATTTGAATGTGGTAGCAGACTCCCTGTCGAGGCAGGGGCCGAGGCCAGGGGAATGGAGACTCCACCCCGAGGTGGTGGAGCTCCTTTGGTTGAGTTTCGGTCGCGCCGAGGTGGACCTATTCGCTTCCAAGGAGACCACTCATTGTCATCGGTGGTTCTCCATCACTCTTCCAGCCCCCCTGGGGTTGGATGCTATGGTGCAGCCGTGGCCGAGGTCACGTCTGTACGCCTTTCCCCCGATTGCTCTGTTACCAGGAGTTCTGGAGAGGGTCCGCCGGGACGGGGTCAGTCTACTACTAGTAGCCCCGTTCTGGCCGGCCCGAGTATGGTTTGCGGACCTGATTTCTCTCTTGGACGGTTCTCCTTTGGAGCTCCCGGTCAGGAGGGATCTACTCTCCCAGGCGGGGGGCACGATACTTCACCCCCGCCCAGAATTGTGGAAACTGTGGGCTTGGCCTCTGAGGGGGCCCAGCTCATAGACTCCGGTCTCTCAACCGAGGTTGTTGAGACCATTCTTAACTCCAGAGCTCCATCCACGAGGAAGCTTTATGCCTTGAAGTGGAAACTTTTCACTTCTTGGTGTGGAGAACACCTGCAGGACCCAGTTAACTGCCCAGTGGGTGCAGTGCTGGAATTCCTGCAGGAGCGCTTCTCCACAGGGTTATCCCCCTCCACACTAAAGGTGTATGTGGCGGCACTAGCTGCTTACCACGTCCCTTTCAGTGGAGTTTCTCTTGGGAGACACCCGCTTATAACTCGTTTCCTCCGTGGCACTTTGAGGCTGAGGCCAGCAGTTCGTACGAGGGTGCCGACTTGGGATCTGGCCATTGTATTAGAAGGTCTTTCCCTAGCTCCTTTTGAACCTATCGAAGAAGTTCCCGAGAAGTTTCTCACTTTTAAGACTATCTTTTTGCTTGCTATCTCTTCACTAAAAAGAATCGGAGATTTGCAGGCTCTGTCGGTTTCACCCTCGTGCCTGGAATTTGCACCTGGCATGGTTAAAGCTTTTCTGCATCCTAGACCAGGTTACGTTCCTAAGGTTCCTACTAATATTGTTAGACCTACGGTTCTGCAGGCTTTCTGTCCTCCTCCATTTATGTCATCGGACCAGGAGAAACTTAATTCACTCTGCCCTGTTAGGGCATTAGACGCTTATGTCCACAGAGCTGCCCTGTGGAGGAAATCAGAACAACTTTTTGTATGTTTCGGGCCACCCAGGAAAGGGTGTCCGGCGTCTAAACAGAGAATGAGCAAGTGGGTGGTTGAGGCTATCTCACTTGCTTATGAGTCGGCTGGCCAGCCTTCACCTTTGGTTGTCCGAGCTCACTCTACCAGGAGTATGGCTGCTTCTAAAGCTCTTTTGTCGGGGGTTTCCCTGAGTGATGTTTGTGATGCGGCTGGATGGTCTTCACCGCATACTTTTATTAAGTTCTATGACCTAGACTTAAGCTCTACCCCTGGGGCACAGGTGCTCTCGTCCTCTGTGCGCTAGTCTCACATGACGGTCATTTGGTCCTATGGCGACGTGGGTATTCGCGTTCCCGCAGCGTTTGACGCAGCTCGAAGTTCCCTTGAAAGGGAACGTCTCGGTTACGTATGTAACCCTAGTTCCCTGATAGGGAACGAGACGCTGCGTCGCTCCGCCATACTCCCGGCACTCCCGTTAGCGCTTCCTTCAAGCCTATCAGAAGCTAATGCGCTTGTGTTTTTGGGGTGCTTTATAGTTTCCTGGTCGATGACGTCACCCGCCTATGACGTTTCATCTCTCCATTGGGCTGATTCCATACGTGCTTCATGACGCACAACGCAGGGGCGTTCCCGCAGCGTTTGACGCAGCGTCTCGTTCCCTATCAGGGAACTAGGGTTACATACGTAACCGAGACGTTATTCATAAATAGTCCCATAAATTCTATCATAAATTTTGTTTTCATAAAATAATTTATTCTGCTATATCTCTTTTCATTTATCAAATGGTAAGTCTGCAGATACAACAAGTATTATCATTATTGTCTCAGTCCCACTTATCTCTACTGTTTTGCAGAAACCAAAATATCATATTACATATCTCAATCCCCTAGTTCACACAGACAGCCTTATAACTGCTTGCTAATTCAATCCTTACTATACAAATGTAAGTTTTCTTGATTTCTAATGTCATGCATCCATTTACTGGATGAAAAAGTAAAAACTTTATTTCTCCTGGCAGTTCGACTTTTTTTATCTTTGCACTTTGCCTCCTCTAACCATTACATGATTGTTTGCTTACAATCTACAAACACATCTCACACAACAGACAAAACAGACATCAGACAAAACACTGGTTCATCATATTGATCTTTTTGCGCATTTTACTCTGAGATTTCCCCATGATGGTCCCTCTTTTCTGTGTTTTTTCCCCTGGCGCCCCTATATAAGTCTAGACATCTCTAGAGAGATCAATTTTCACTTCAATGGAAAAAGGTGAGCACTCACAACTTGCTCACAAATTTGATCAAACAGACCCCTTCGGGGTTTCCCCCAATACACTCCTGTGGATTAACTGAACCCACCAGACTAATAATCTGTCAATCCCCTCCAGGTACCCTTTAACAATTTAGACTTTGTCTCTTACCAGTCTCAGCTTACGCCACTTCAGTTCTTTTGATGATTCCAGTGGTGTATCTCTTGGACTCTGGTGGTCGGCCCCTCTCTCTCAAGCTTACGAGGTAGAGCTGAAACTTCTCAGTCAAGGTGGCCAAACACCGTCAGCTCTCAGGTCCAAGAGGCACATCCAAGGAATCCTGCCGATAACGCCAAATTGTGGTGGTAAACAATTTTACATCACTGAATAAGAGAAACATGTACCAATTGTCTTTAAAGGTTATTTATTTTCTTGCAAGAAAAGACCATTCTGCTGCTATTCTCTGCAGACATTCTGTATGACTGTATGGCCGCTGGCCTTTTCTTGCAAGAAAATAAATAACCTTTAAAGACAATTGGTACATGTTTGTCTCTTATTCAGTGATGCAAAATTGTTTGCCACCACAGACTGTGGTGTATATGTACAGTACAGTACAGTACAGTATATGTATGTGCAATACTTCAGAGTCTGCAAGAATACGATACAAACAACAGATCATATTAAAGTGCACTACAATTACAAAGCTTAAAGGTACTCTAAGCGATGTTGGGTGACGTCACTTCTTGTTGACGTTTGAAGTATTGTCAAACAAAACGGAGGCTAGCTAGACCCTCCCTCCTCCTCATCCGCGCACTAACCCCCAAACCCCACCCCCAAATCCTTCTTGTCGGTTATTGGCTGGAAAAGTTTGTTATGTTTTGTGGTGCGGGTTAGCCCAGTTTGTTTTTGTTGCAGTTTTTGGAGCCTGGGGTGTCTGCAGAGACCGCATTTTTTTACAGTGTGTTCAGGAGACAGGCAGCTAGCGGATAGGGAGGAGATGTTTGCTGTATGTGACAAAAAATGGTTTGGCCTAAAAAACTTGTGCCATCGCTTAGAGCACCTTTAATATGTCCTGCTCAGCTACTGTTCAGACGCTCTCGCTTACTGCTCCGCGCTTTGCTCTATCGCTTTTATATTTCTATATTTTATCTCCTTTTATCACCTAATTTTAACTTCAGCAAATCAGCACAGTGCTCAAACGTTTGGATTACTACAAAAAAAAGCTGAATTATTTTATTCAACCAGCCTCCCACTGAAAGCTTACATTCCGGGGAAGAGAAAACAAAACTGCCTACATTCATAAGGATAAGAAAATGCCTCCTCTGGAATCTACTTGCTGCTCCAACTGCCACAGACTTTTACAAAGGATTGCAATTCTTGAAACAAAGTTAATTGCGGGACCACCAAACCAGACGGAACACACAACAGAGCTTCGTCATGGACGCCCTCAGCATACAGCCGGTGAGTCCCATGAAACTAGTGCTTCTCGACAGGCCATACTGAGTGTAGAGAAACAAGCCGATCGTTTTACTAATCGATGGCACAAACAGGGTGCGAGACCCAAAGGCACTCGAGACATCAGATTGTCACGAGCATCACATATTACTGCAGTAGCATCCTCTAGCCCAGATACGGCTCTGACAAGGACTGCAAACACTGGTCTCCTACCACCGCCTATACATCTTGAGAACAGATTTGAAGTATTAATGAATGAGGAATCCCCAAATTTGATGAATGTGATCACACACAGACAGAATCAGCCAGTAGCTAACACTGATGCTAACTGGGGCTCAAGGTCGAGCAGACAGCGGCACTCAGCTCACAGTGCAGCCGAGCCCAGGACTCTGATAGTGGGCGACTCCGTAATCAGAAACATTAATAGCAGGGATACAACAACGTGCTGCCTTCCACAAGCAACAACATCTGATGTAAACAGGGAACTTCAGAACATTCTGATGAAACATAAGACTGCAAATCGACTCATCATTCATGTGGGCAAGAATGATATTCATAAAGAGCAGTCGGAACTTCTTAAAAAGGATTTCAATGAACTTTTTGAAACACTTAAAAGACTGAAAGTTCAAACATTCATCAGTGGACTACTCCCAGCAAGAGGAACAAACAGGTTTTCACGGTTGCTTGGGCTTAATACATGGCTGCAAAAAACCTGCAATATAAAAGGAGTGAACTTTATTGACAACTTCAATCTTTTCTGGAGTCAGAGGCAACTGTTTCAACAGGATGGCCACCACCCAAACAAACTTGGTTCAAGAGTGCTAAGGGACAATATCTACTTCTCCCTCCGTCATCCTTCTGCAATGTGTGCCAATCCACTCAACCTGAATGGCACACACACACCTGGACACAGTATGAATGACCACAGGATTTCACTTCAGCCCCTGAATGGACATGCGGTTGACACATCACACAAGGACAGTGATAACACCACTCAGCCACAACAACCTCTGCTCACGGACACAATCTCAGCTGAGCCCTGCCCACAGAGCTCACCACAGACAGACTGTGACATACCAGCACTGCTCCAATATACAGCACCCAAGGACGACTTTCTGGAAAACAGCCAGGGAAACCAGGACAGCATATTACAGCCTCCAATAACACCAGAGCAAAAATCACTCTCACCGGAAACATTATCACTCTCTCCAGCATCTCCACTTCTGTGCTTCTCAGAGAAAATGGAACAACTGGTGCATGCTGGAACTAGACTATCCCACTCTTTTGCTGCGAGCCCCCAGATACCAACCAAAAAACGCCAGGCCCCACAACCACCAAAGCCTACGGGCCCAGCTCGCCCTCCCCCTCCTCCTGTGAGAGCTCTTCGGCCTCTGCCACAGCACCAGGGCCCACACCCTCCTCCAGCGGCTCGAGGTGAACCAAAAACAACTGATACCAGCTCTCAGTGATATGTGTCGGGTCCCCGCTATGATAACAATAACTTTCTCAAATGTTTACAGAACAAGCGGGAACCCAGTGTGCCTGTATCTTTTTCTATTGCTGTTCGATTACATGATAGAAAGTCTAAGGCCTTCAAAAGCCGTACAGCAAACCCATCTAATCTGGTGCCTATTACACGACATACCAAGATTGCTGTGGGGACAAAAAGTAAGACTGTTAAGTTAGCACTTTTAAACATCCGCTCACTTAAAAATAAATCACTTTTAGTCAACGACTTAATAACCACATACAACCTGGATTTTATGTTGCTAAATGAAACTTGGCTAGAAGAAAGTTGCAGTGCAACAGTCCTCAATGAAACAGCCCCTCCTCACTTTACTTTTATGAGTGTCTGCACAGCTGTCAGAAGAGGCGGAGGTTTAGCTGCTCTTTATAAAGATGTCTATCAATGTAAGCAAATATCATTTGGGAATTACCCGTCTTTCGAATATCTGGGTATTGTGTTAAAAGGTGCTCCACGCATTTTACTTATCATTGTTTACAGGCCTCCAAAATACTCTCCAGCTTTTGCTGAGAACTTAACAGAACTGTTATCAACAATTTCCTCAGAGTTTGACTGCTTTGCCATTGCTGGAGATTTTAACATTCACATAGATAATGCAGAAAACAATATGGCAAAAGAAATCAAAACTGTTTTAAAAACTTTTGATCTGACTCAGCATGTACATGCAGCCACACATAATCGTGGACACACTCTAGATTTACTTATCAGTAAGGGTCTAAACATTTCATCAATTGCTATTAAGGATGTAGCACTGTCTGATCATTTTTGTATTTTCTTTGATATATTGATCTCTCCTGCCATTGAAGCTAGATCTGTGTCTGTCAAGAAGAGATGTTTAAATGAGAACACTAGTGTACTATTTATGAAGGCTATATCTTTAACACCAAGCATATCTGCTGACTCTGTTGATTTTCTCCTTGATTCTTTTAACTCAAAAGTTAAGAGTGTAATTGATGATATTGCTCCTGTGAAAGTCAGGAAGAAGAGTGGCAGACAAAAAGCACCTTGGAGAAACTCAACAGCAGTGCAAAATATGAAAAGAAAATGCAGAAAAGCAGAGCGCATGTGGCGGAAGACAAAACTTGTAGTCCATTATAACATCTACAAAGACAGCATCCATGCTTTCAATAAGGAACTAAGCAAAGCTAGACAGACTTTTTTCTCGAATATTATAAACAGCAATATAAACAACACGCGCACTCTTTTTGCTACTGTAGAGAGACTGACAAACCCCCCAAGCCAGATTCCCAGTGAAATGCTCTCAGTGAGAAAGTGCAGTGAGTTTGCTTCTTTCTTCTCTGAGAAAATCAATAATATCAGAAAAGTGATCAGCTCATCCTTGAGTTGCGCCGGGGTCAGGCAGATCAGACAACAGCGCGAGAAAGTAGCCACTATGTCTGATTTCGAAGAAATTGATGGCAAAATTTTGGAAGAAACCGTACAGCAACTAAAAACATCAACCTGCGCCCTTGATGCACTTCCCACATCTTTTTTCAAAAATGTGTTACACAGCTTAGAAGCAGATCTCCTAGAAGTGGTAAATGGCTCACTTCTCTCTGGGAGTTTTCCGACCTCCCTGAAAACTGCTGTTGTCAAGCCCCTCCTGAAAAAGAGCAATCTGGATAAGACCATATTAAACAACTATAGACCGATCTCAAATCTTCCTTTCATAGGCAAGATCATTGAAAAAGTTGTCTTCAATCAGCTGAACAAATTCTTAAGCTCGAATGGATACTATGACCATTTTCAATCTGGTTTCCGACCGCACCACAGTACAGAGACCGCGCTCATAAAGATAATAAATGATATTCGCTTAAATACTGATACAGGCAAATTATCAGTGCTGGTACTACTCGACCTCAGTGCTGCATTTGACACTGTCGATCACAAAATACTTCTTGACAGGCTGGAAAACTGGGTCGGGCTTTCTGGGATAGTCCTAAAATGGTTCAGGTCATACTTAGGAGGCTGAGGTTATTATGTGAGTATAGGAGACCATAAGTCTGAGTGGACATCCATGACATGCGGAGTCCCTCAAGGCTCAATTCTTGCGCCACTCCTATTCAACCTGTACATGCTCCCAATGAGCCAAATAATGAGAAAGAACCAAATCGCTTACCATAGCTATGCAGACGACACACAGCTCTACTTATCCCTATCGCCTAACGATTACAGCCCCATTGACTCCCTTTGCCAATGCATTGATGAAGTAAACAATTGGATGTGCCAAAACTTTCTTCAGTTAAACAAAGACAAAACTGAAGTCATTGCGTTTGGAAACAAAGATGAAGTTCTCAAGGTGAACGCATACCTTCAGTCTAGGGGTCAAACAACTAAAAATCAAGTCAGGAATCTGGGTGTGTCTCTGGAGTCAGACCTTAGTTTCAGTAGTCATGTCAAAGCAATAACTAAATCAGCATATTATCACCTGAAAAATGTTGCAAGAATTAGATGCTTTGTTTCCAGTCAAGACTTAGAAAAACTTGTGCATGCTTTCATCACCAGTAGGGTGGATTATTGTAATGGACTTCTCACTGGCCTTCCCAAAAAGACCATAAGACAGTTGCAGCTCATACAGAACTCTGCTGCTAGGATTCTGAGCAGAACCAGAAAATATGAACACATCACACCAGCCCTCAGGTCTTTACACTGGCTGCCAGTTACATTTAGAATTGATTTTAAAGTGTTATTACTGGTATATAAATCATTCAATGGCCTAGGACCTCAATACATTGCAGATATGCTCAGTGAATATAAACCCAACAGATCACTCAGATCATTAGGATCACATCGGCTAGAAATACCAAGGGTTCACTCTAAGCATGGCGAGTCTGCTTTTAGCTACTATGCCAGCTGCAGCTGGAACCAGCTTCCAGAAGAGATCAGATGTGCTCCTACAGTAGTCACATTCAAATCCAGACTCAAAGCACTTCTGTTTAACTGTGCATTTACTGAAAGAGCACTGTGCCACTGTTCGTCCGACTGTTTGCACTGTATTTTATTTTATGTTTTAATTATTCTGATTTCTGTATTTTATCTTTTATTCTAAACTGTTTTAATTATTCTGATTTCTTTTGATTATTTTAATTTCTTCTATGTAAAGCACTTTGAATTACCATTGTGTATGAAATGTGCTATATAAATAAACTTGCCTTGCCTTGCCTTGCCTAATATAATAATTACGACTAAAGTCTGTTTCGGATTGATTAAATTAAAGGTTTAATATTCACATTTTTTCCATGCACTTATTTTATGATGCAATCCTCAATAATATGTCACGGTTTATATATTCATTGTCTCCTTTTAGTCTCGTGTTTCTGTTGTTAGATGTGTGGGTGTGCGTGGGTGTGCGTGAGTGGGCGGCTCCACTCTCATCAGGTCGATTAGCGATCCAGCTGATCGCAATCTCCTCCCCAGCTGCGACCTATCATCTCACCTTTAAATACTCACTGAACTTTCCTCTCTTTGTCAGATCGTTGTTTGATGTTTCCCTGTGTGTGATCCTGTTCCCGTCATCGTCTTGTCCTGTTTCCAGTCTGGTTCCTCGGTTCTTCACGTTTGGATTATTCATCACATCATCACCACGGCACTTCACTCGGGATTACTGACCATCTTGTCCCTGCGTTACCAGCCTGTGTGTGCTCTGAATGTGTGTGTGTTACACAATTAAATGAGATTTACTTGCATTCTGCTTCCGCATCTTCTATCGTGATAGAACGATCTGACCAACGATGGAAGCAGCAGGTGAATCTCCGACGTTGGAAGGATTCGTCCAGTCCAGTCTTCAGCGTATGGACAGTCAAGAAAGAAACCTAAATGATACGGCGCGCGCCGTTCAGGTGTCCGAGCTCACCCAGCAAGTACATCAGCTACGAGCTCCCACTGCGCCACCCGCAACAGCCGTTCCCCCCGGACCATCAGAGGGCGCATCCCAGTCAGAGCCTCGACTACCAGTCCCGCAACCCTATGACGGTGAGCCCAGCTATTGTAGAGCATTTTTGAACCGTTGTACTATGCACTTCTCGTTGCAGCCTCTGCCTTTTGCAAACGAACCCGCCAAGGTGGCATTCGTGCTGACATTACTGACTGGGAAGGCGCTCTCTGGGGAACGGCTGTGTGGGTGAACCAGGAGCCATGCTGCGCCTCATTCCTGACACTTGCCGCCGAGATGAAAAGAGTATTTGACCACGCTGTCGCGGGGAGAGAGGCGGCAAGGATGCTTGCGGAACTCAAACAGGAAGAGAGATCGGTGTCTGATTACTCCATTCAGTTCAGGACCCTGGCGGCTGAGTGTCACTGGAACAAGGAGGCGCAGTGGGACATGTTCCTGCATGGGCTGGCTGACCGCGTTCAAAAGGAGATCTACGCCCTGGACCTGCCCCCGTCTTTGAATGGACTTGTGGACCTAGCGCTTCAAGTAGACGCACGACTGACCAGAAGCGAACGTCGGACACTACACAGCCAGGTTCCGGAGGGTACTCAGAGCCAGCGGTCCAGCGGCGGGAGCGCGGTCAGCCCTACCTACGATCACGAGCCCATGCAGGTGGGGTGAGCTCGGCTTTCCCGGGAGGAGAAGGAAAGGCGGAGATCCCAAGGCCTCTGCCTTTACTGCGGGGCCGCGGGACACTTTGCCTATAGTTGTCCGGTAAAAGGCCAAGCCCGGCAGTAAGTATGAGGCTACTGTCGGGTGGGATCTCCGCCAAGAAGACCTCATCTACATCCACGCTCCTCCCGGTAAGACTAAGATGGTCAGTACACAAGCAGGACTGTCAAGCACTGGTGAATTCAGGGGCAGAAGGGAACTTTATGGACCATTCATTTGCTCGCAAATTTCAGATTCCCCTTTTCCCTCTCACCAGTAGGATATCTGTACATGCACTCAACGGTCAAGACCTTCCCACCATCTCCCTCATTACCAGACCATTCGCACTTACCACTTCAGGCACCCACACCGAGACACTTTCCTTCTACATACTGGACTCTCCACTCGCACCTGTTGTCTTAGGACACCCCTGGCTCATTAAACATAACCCAAGAATTGACTGGCAGCAAAGATCTGTGATGGAGTGGAGTAGTAAATGTGCAGAGTCCTGTCTCGTGTCTGCTTGTTCGTCTGTTTCTGTCTCTATGTTTCAGGAGGAGGTAGTGGATTCATCAAAAGTGCCCGCAGAATATCCAGACCTGAAGGAGGTGTTCAGTAAGTCTCGCGCTGCTTCTCTCCCTCTGCATCGTCCCTATGACTGTGCCATAGAGTTATTGTCAGGTAAGTCTCCGCCTAAAGGCAAGTTATATTCGCTCTCTGTCCCGGAGAGGGAGGCTATGGAGAAATCTATTTCTGATTCTCTAGCAACAAAGTTTATCCGCCCTTCCTCTTCTCCAGCGGGGGCTGGGTTCTTTTTTGTGGGGAAGAAGGATGGATCACTGCGACCTTGTATTGATTACCGAGGGTTGAACAGCATCACGGTAAAGAATACCTATCTTTTTCCGTTGATGTCTTCAGCCTTCGAGAGGTTGCAGGGAGCATCTATCTTCACTAAATTGGACTCAAGAAACGCTTATCATTTGGTTCGCATCAGGGAGGGGGATGAATGGAAGCCTGCTTTTAACACCCCTAGGGGGCACTTTGAATACTTGGTCATGCCTTTCGGGTTGTCCAACTCCCCAGCAGTCTTCCAGGCACTCGTCAACGACGTGCTGAGAGATATGGTTGACCCGTTCATATATGTTTACCTGGATGACATATTGATATTTTCATCTTCTCTCCAGGAATACGTTCAGCATGTCCGACGAGTGCTTCAGAGGTTGCTAGAGAATGGGCTTTTTGTCAAGGCCGAGAAATGTGTTTTTCATGCACAGACTGTTCCGTTTTTAGGATTCATTGTGTCGACTGAGGGAATTCGCATGGATCCTGAGAGGGTTAAGGCTGTGGTGGATTGGCCAAGTCCAGAATCTCGTAAGGCCCTACAGAAGTGTCTGGGGTTCGCCAATTTTTACCGGCGGTTTATTCGCAATTTCAGCCAACTGGCCGCTCCTCTGACCGCCTTGACCTACCCCAGAACTACGTACAGGTGGTCAGACGCTGCTGAGGCAGCGTTTGCCAAACTAAAAAGCCGCTTCGTTTCGGCTCCCATCCTCACCGCCCCTGATACATCACGTCAGTTCGTGGTGGAGGTTGATGCGTCAGAGGTGGGGGTAGGTGCAGTGATATCCCAGCGTTCTCCCACAGACGACCGGATTCCTCCGTGCGCGTTTTTGTCACATCGCTTATCCCCTGCCGAACGTAATTATGACATTGGTAACCCCGAGAGTTGTTGGCAGTCAAGTTAGCGTTGGAGGAATGGCGTCACTGGCTAGGAGGGTCAGGGGTGCCTTTTATCGTCTGGACTGATCATAAGAATTTGGAATACATCAGAACTGCTAAAAGATTGAACTCCAGGCAGGCACTTTTTTTCGGACGTTTTGATTTTACTCTCTCGTACCGCCCGGGTTCTAAAAACATCAAACCTGATTCTTTGTCGCGCATTTTTGATCGCTCCCAACGCCCGTCTACTCCCGAGTGCATTTTGCCGGAGAATCTATTCATCTCCACACTCGTATAGGAGATCGAATCGAGTGTCAGAACGGCCCTAGAAGGAGTAACGCCTCCGCCCGGTGGCCCACCGAATCGTTTATTTGTGCCGGAGGGATTACGGTCTGACGTTATTCAGTGGGGTCATTGCTCCAACGTGGCTTGTCATCCAGGAGTTAATCGCACTAGTTTTTTAGTCAAGCAACGGTTCTGGTGGCCACTCATGGCTCGTGACATTCACAGTTTTGTTTTGGCTTGCTCGGTTTGTGCCACTGGTAAGACTTCCAATCGACCCCCAGATGGGTTACTTCAACCGCTGCCTGTCCCTTCGAGACCCTGGTCCCATATCGCTCTAGATTTTATCACCGCCCTCCCACCCTCCCAGGGTAACACGGTTGTTTTAACTGTGGTGGACCGATTCTTGAAGGCGGCACACTTTATTCCCTTACCCAAATTGCCCTCAGCTAAGGAGACAGCGTTGACAGTCGTTGATCACGTCTTTCGCTTACATGGCCTCCCGATAGACGTGGTCTCCGACAGAGGAACCCAATTTGTGTCCAAATTTTGGCGAGAGTTTTGTAGGCTACTGGGAGCGACTGATAGTCTGTCCGAGAATGGGTCTGTCTCAGGGTTTCATCCCCAGAGCAATGGCCAAACCGAGAGAGCCAACCAGGATTTGCAAAGGGTGTTGCGATGTTTGGTTTCCAAGAACCCTTCCTCATGGAGTCAACAACTGTCTATGGTGGAGTACGCCCACAACACATTACCAGTGTCATCCACAGGTCTGTCTCCGTTTGAATGTAGTGTAGGGTACCAGCCACCTATTTTTCCCAGTCTGGAGTCCGAGGTCGCGGTTCCCTCCGCTCACGCTTTCGTCCAGAGGTGTCACCGCACATGGACTGGAGCCCGTGAGACTCTACTCCAGGTGGGGGCGCGCATCAAGGCCAAGGCCGATCGCCACCGGTCGAAGCCTCCCGTATATGTCGTCGGTCAAAAAGTGTGGCTTTCTACTAAGAACATTCCTCTCCGCTCTGTCTCTAATAAACTTGCTCCCAAATTTATTGTCCCATTTACTGTCACCAAAATCATTAGTCCGGTGGCAGTCCGCCTCAACTTGCCTCCAGTGTACAGGAGGATTCATCCCGCCTTTCATGTATCTAAAATCAAACCCGTGTTTCAATCTCACGTTAATCCGCCAGTCCCGTCTCGTAGAAGGGGAACCCACTTATTCGGTCAACCGTATTCTGGACTCTAGGCGGATGGGACGCGGATTCCAGTACTTGGTGGATTGGGAAGGTTACGGTCCGGAGGAGAGAAGTTGGGTACCTGCTAGAGACATCCAGCATCACTCCCTTATTGACGATTACAATCGACAGGTAGGGGAGCCTGGGACCACCAGGAGGCGTTCCTAGGGAAGGGGGTACTGTCATGGTTTATATATTCATTGTCTCCTTTTAGTCTCGTGTTTCTGTTGTTAGATGTGTGGGTGTGCGTGAGTGGGCGGCTCCACTCTCATCAGGTCGATTAGCAATCCATCTGATCGCAATCACCTCCCCAGCTGCGACCTATCATCTCACCTTTAAATACTCACTGAACTTTCCTCTCTTTGTCAGATCGTTGTTTGATGTTTCCCCATCATCGTCTTGTCCTGTTTCCAGTCTGGTTCCTCGGTTCTTCACGTTTGGATTATTCATCACATCATCACCACGGAATTTCACTCGGGATTACTGACCATCTTGTCCCTGCGTTACCAGCCTGTTTTGTGCTCTGACTGTGTGTGTGTTACACAATTAAATGAGTTTTACTTGCATTCTGCTTCCGCATCTTCTATCGTGATATAATTAGATCCAAAATAAAGCATTTCAAAGTGATAGCCTGGTCACCTTGTCAGGGTGAATTTTTCAGTAATGACTGCTGACTGTGCTGTTCATTTATCAGCATCTACCTGCAATCTGCATTATGATGACTGATGCTAAGTCATTTATGAAGCTTATAATATGACAAAATGATTTGAATTGTGTAAATTTGAATGATTGACAAGTGTAATCTAACAAAATTTAATATTATGGGGTATTTTAAGTAGTTATGAATTTGATTCTTTAAATGAATAAGCTATTAAACATTTGAAAAAAAGTAACACATAGGTACACAGAGGACAAAAATGTCCGTGTTTAAAAACTGTCATAAAAATGTGAAGCTTGGGAGCACAGACTTAAGTTTGGTATCATTTTAAAGAAGACCCGTGGCAGATTATTGCTGAAGTTAAAATATTGTAATAAGTAAATACAAAATAAAGTTATATAGGTATAAGTTTATGAAAATTATTTATGAAAATTATTTTATACAAAATATATATTTTATAAATCAAGTTGAACTCTAAAAAGGCAAGAAAATAAAAGCCATAAATCTAAATAAATTGTGTTCCAAATTTGAGGATGATATCTTAAAAAAATTAGCTTTCGGTAAGAGTTTGTTTGGGCGCAGTAACATATTTTCCCCATTGAGTGCCAGCAAAACTCCACTGGTGCACACAGTGATTGGATTTGTTATTTGCAGTTGAGTTTTTCTCTCTTAATATTACAAACACACACACACATATTTTTAATAACACACATACTAACCACACTCTGACATCCATACCAACACACCCACACAAATATTGTTACATAATTTATCCAATTGGCTCTATAATATGCAGAAGCAGAAAACAGGAAAAATATTGTAAAAATTAAAATTTTGAAGCCTTGCCAACAGAATGAAATCCTCTAAACAAGGATTCCATCATTTTATAGTTGAATGGCCCTGAGATTAAAAATTGCAGTTTTAATGGGTTTCAATGGGGACATTTTTGTCCAGAAGGCGCTGAGAGGGAAGTATTTTGTGGACATAATGCAAAAAAGATTTTTTAAAGGAAATGGGGGTGAAATAGTAAAATTACAATAAAAATACACACCTGTGCCAAAATGCATGCAGTTAACATTAACAAAAAGAAAAAAGTTACACACAGCTACAAAGAGGACAAAAATGTCCATGTCAAAAAACTGTCATAAAAATGTTATATTTGGGTGCAAAGACTTAAGTGTGGTCTCATTTTTAAGAGGACCCTTGGCAGATTATTGCTGAAGTTAAACAAGTGAAAAAAGTGAAAGGTTTAATTTGATGCTTTTGAAGGGCATCAAAAGGTTTAATGAATGCCTCAAACAATCACAAAAATAACACCAGAAATTTGCGTCACATGCTTCAATCTGTAACAGAAAAGCAGAGGCTGACAAACACGCAAAAACGGGCAAAACGCAAATACATTTTGCAAACAGGCAAAAAAAAAATTTGCGTAGGCTACTAGGTGAGAATTACTTGTCATCTATGTAAACTTAAATATTAATATACTGCACTGATTTGATTTTTTATTCATTTCAAACTCAGATGAAATTAGCAAGAAAACCTTGCTCATTTAAGAACCTGCATTTATTAATTGGACGTAGCACTCACATAATGTAAGTATTTTAAAATGCATAGGTTAGTTCAGTTGAAACCTTGCGCTTGTTGGCTTGCTGTTTATAGGGGCTTTCACACTGGATAGTTCTAGGAACTAACCATCAGGGTGGTTCCCAGAGAACTAATAGTTCCCCTAGGAACGTATTCTGGTTGCATTTGCACCGCTGGTAGGAATTCTGAAATTACGTAAGCCGCGCTTGTTGTTGTGACTTTTATTTTGACGGCGCTGAGAACGCCAGAGCCTGAGCAAACAGTGCTCGCATTCTCCGTGTTAATTAGTTTACGATCTGGATCTATCTAACAGTCCTGTCTAATATGTTATTAGATAGATCTATTATACATAGAAAGTAGACAGTAATGAAAAGTTAGTAGCGTATCCTGTGTGGTTGATATAGGCCTACAGTGTTGCTCGCTGAGCAGAAATATATAATCATGCTTTGCTTGGTCCCCTCAAAGTTGCTTGGATTTTCTTCTCCGCGTAAATGTTAAGAGGTCCATCTATCACTGTTTTCAATGTTCATAGAGTTAGTTTTTGGAGAAAATATACAGGCTATAATCTGTGTGTTTACACAGCCTTTTTAAAAATGCCAGGTGCTCGTGTTTCGCATGCATTCGGCCAATCAGCGAACACTAACGTCACGGATAACGTCCTGGTTGCGTATGCAACCCACCGTTCCCTGAAGGAGGAAACGGAGGACGTAGTCGACTCGACTGAAGTGGGATCATGCCAGGGAGCCTATTGTCTTCAAGTATTATTGAACGAGCCAATGCACATTGGCGTGCGAGATTTGCATCTCAAACTCCGCCCTGCGGCGAGGGTATAAATACGGAAGTAGATGCACGCACCATTTGCTTTTCGCTGAGGAACCGAGCGTAACTCGGAGTCAGCGGTGGTCCAGCGGTAGTGGCAAGGGGACTACGTCCTCCGTTCCCTGTGGGCTGCATACGCAACCAGGACGTTCCCTTTCAGTCGATAACGTCGGATGTAGTCGACTCGACTGAAATGGGATCACCCATTGATAACGCTACTAACGCTGCCACCTTCCAGTGCCTAGACATAAATACGGAAGTAGATGCACGCACCATTTGCTTTTCGCTGAGGAGCCGAGCGTAACTCGGAGTCAGCGGTGGTCCAGCGGTAGTGGCAAGGGGACTACGTCCTCCGTTCCCTCCTTCAGGGAACGGTGGGCTGCATACGCAACCAGGACGTTCCCTTTCAGTCGATAACGTCGGATGTAGTCGACTCGACTGAAATGGGATCACCCATTGATAACGCTACTAACGCTGCCACCTTACAGTGCCTAGACAAAAGCCACCTGATGCCCCCGCAGATTTTAGGCAGGGAAGGACAGGGCTTAGGCCAGGGAAGTCACTGCTGTTCCTACAGGAACACTGGGAAAGCGATCCCATACATTGGAAGGAAGGGACGCTGCGGAAGCCACATCCTACCCAGAGGGAGGTAACGTGGAGAATATACATATGAACTAGGCGGATGACCGGGCAGTATGACATATGGAATGTCACTGGGGTGGCTCCAGCCTAAGACGGGGGAAGACTCACCTGACAGTGACGGCAGAGAGACTCTGCCGAGGGAAGACACGGGATCGACCGTAGGGAGCCGTATCGTGGAAGAATACACATATTGGGTCGCCGTAGGGACCGCAACATATGGACCCAGCCTAATACAGGTTCCACACTGTTTACTGGTAGGCCTAACACCAGACGTTCCGCACGTCCGGTTCAGATATAAGGGAACTCAACTGGAGTAGAAAGGCGCACGTATCCAGTCCATAGGAGGGGAATGGCGCAGCAAGCCGACACTTGAACCGGGCTCACGGTGAAACTGGCTTCATGAGAAGGGAGCCCACGGGAAGCAGCGGTTCAACTAGATGTCGTCCAGCCCCCAACTCTAGAATCTGTTTAGCAAAGCACATCGTCAACACCCAGGTGGAGCACTTTACATTCATCATCGAGGAGCTCAATACCTAAGTGGACATGTTGGATCTCGGAATTTTTTACCGAAATGAAAGTAGGCAGTAAGTGGCCAACTTTGCTTGGAAACAGCCTTCCCTCTCTGCTGAATTCCTAACAGATAAGAGCTGGTCTGAGGTCTATGGCTTGCATTCTGTACACCTCAAACCGCTATAAGCGAATGGACAGAGAAAGCCAGGGCTGGATCTGCCTCCTCCGGGGCAGCGCTTGCAGGCTCACCACCTACTCCTATTATGGGAGAGGTAGGAACCTTGGGCACAATTCAAGCCGGGGTCTCAGCTTGTGAGAGTTAGCCGGCCCGAACTCCAGGCACAATACGTTGACCGAAAGCGAGCAAGTCCCTACCCTCTAGTAGAGACCATGCGAGCAGGAGAACTGATATAACAGAATTTTTAACTCACTGCCTGCAGTGGCTCAGGGGCGGTCTCTGCAGTGCAGTTGCACCAGAGATAAGGCCCAAGAGGATAAAGCAAGGATTTACATTACCTTGTTCCTCAGGAACCTGACGATCAGGACGTGCTTCTCCATACTTCTGGATCATGATGAGCGTCGTTTTAGGCAAAATCATTTTGAGGGTGAAGGAAAACAGCCTACTCCAACCCATCTTGCAGGAAAGAGAGCACTGAAATGATCGAAAGCTTTCAGGATCTCCTCTGGAGAGAAGACACACTCAACGACTAGGTTCCACTTCTAAAGGCATGAGCACGCTACCCATTTCTAGGGGGTGCTAGCAGAAGTGATGATAACTACCACATGTACCTGTGATAACCATCTGAACCTACGCGTTCAGTGACGCGGGTGCCATCGTGCCTGTCCCTGAGAATGTGTTCAGGGGAAGTCAGGAAGGCTGTCGATGGGAACTAGGTCGAGTTGGGCCAATAAGGGGCAACTATGAAGACCTGTTCCCTCCTGACTTGGCACTGTAAGTGCAAGCGACTTTTCCTAGGGCGCAAAAAGACAGGAGCATTGCTCAACATTACATGTGAAGATTACTGAGTTTCAGGAGCATTTCTGCTCAGCACGTGAGTGCGATGAACTTCACTGAAATTCAGGAGCATTTCTGCTCAACATGAGTGTGATGAATTCACTGACTTGAGCAGGCGCTAGACAACCATGAGTCGCAGTCGCTTTTGGAAGGCTCACTGGGGACTATTTGGGCCCCTGGGGCAGCTGAGAGCCAGTGTCTGTACAGAAACACAACTGGCAGGGAGACGAAACCGGAGAGGCAACTGAGCGGCCCCGGAATGGTCATGACCCAGCTGGACCCCAGGGAATGGAGTCTCCACTTGCCCTGGCTATAACTGTCGTGAGGCTCGTTGGTGGCACGATTGAGTAAAGCGGGAAGAGTGGAACAAAGCGTCCTCAGAAGCTTCTGACTCCAAGGTGGAGGTGACGGCTGAGATGTGACATGCAAGGGAAGATTGCGCCGCGGTCGCAATGTCTAACAACTCGAAGCATGAATGTCCGTGTAGTCGAGGCTCGCCCAGGCCCCCGTTAAAACACGCCCTTTTCACATAACCCCTCAGTTGAGGAGGGTTTGGCGGCAGACCAGGATGAACTATAGTCACACAGGGTGAGCTGCTCTGCCACGGTCACCTCGGGACCCGATCCTGAAGCCAGCGCTGAAGCGGTCACCATATGGAGGAAACCAATGGATGCATCTACCATATGCCCCAGGAGCCTCTGAAAATTCTTTCAGTGGGACCCTTTCTCACTTCAAACACCAGCTGAACACACTCTCATTGGAGAGACGTGTTGGACCGCGTCCATCTCCAAAAATAAAAAAGAGATACTCAACCCTTGGGCGAGATTACTCTCTCCCAGTTGACCTAAAGACCCAACGGGCTCTGGAGCACTCGAAGGGAAGGACTCTGTACTGATACTTCAACCCTCACACGCAACACACAGGATGGCCTGTGGCGCGGAAGGTAGAGATCTGAAGGACATGTCTTTCAGGTCGGAGCTGCAGACCAATGTTGGGCCAGGATGGTCATGACCCACCACCTAGTAGTATGAAGAACGAGTTTACAACTGGCCTTCATACCGGCTGGAGGAGCGGCTATATCAAATCCTTCGCCAGGATAATCACGCACAAGTCAGGAGCACTGCTTAACACTAGGTGTGATGAATATCACTGGATTTCAGGAGCACACCTGCTCAACACCGAATGTGATGATTATCACTGACTTGAGCGGGAAAGCCTTAGGTGTGCTGTGCAACACTTACCTGTCTCCACTGGCAGGGGCGCGTGAGAAGGCGGATGACCAGGTCCTCGAACGCACCAAGCTGCCTGCTGGCGACCAAGGGGGAACTATACAAGGGGGAGCGGGTGTAAGGCTATACAGGGTAACACCCGCCAGACTGGCCCTCTTGGGACCCAGGAACAGATGAAATTGCTCTTTCTTTGAAGTGTGGGTACAGATTGCTCCGCTTTTTTTTTTTTTTTTTTTAGGGAGCCAGCGGCGGAACAGACACACACACAAACAAAGACTCCACCTGGGGGGAGGGAGTGATCGCTTTTGCCAACTCCTAAAGCATCCTCATCCATCCCTGGGCCACTCCGGAATGCTTTCGCTGTCGCTTGCCACCTGGCTTGGCAGCGCCTGGAGCGGGCTGGGCGTCTCTCCTACGGCCGGCTCTATGCTGAGGCCTGGGTGGAGGCTGCTTTTAAAAATGTCAGAGTTTGGGCAGATCTGATATTTGAGGGTAGGCTATTCCATAGCTTGGGTCCATAAGCTGCGAAAGCACGGTCACCCCTGTTTTTTAATCTGGTCCTGGGGACAGAAAGTAAGTTTGAATCCCCCGATCTTAGGGATCTTGACTTAAATTCTGGGTGAAGCAGTTCAGATAGGTACTGGGGAGCTAGATTCTGTAGAGATTTAAAAACGAAAAGCAGAACTTTAAAATCTATTCGAAATTTAATCGGTAGTCAGTGAAGCGAGATGAGAACCGGAACAATATGTTCAAATTTACGAATTCCTTTGAGGAGGCGTGCAGCTGCGTTTTGGACTAATTGTAGACGGGTGATATGTTTCTGAGAAACTCCAATATATAAAGAATTACTCTAGTCCAATCTGGATGTTACCAATGCATGCATTGCTATCTCAAAGTGTTTACCAGACAAAAATGGCTTAACTTTAGCTAAGAGTCGAAGATGAAAGAAGCAGGATTTTACCACAGCACTTATCTGCTTTTCAAGGTTAATGTTGTTATCAATTCAAACCCCCAGATTCCGAATACAGGTGGTACTATAAGGTGGCAACGTTTGAAGGTCACAAGCATGTGTACTACGATCACTGGGGCCAAACAGGATAATTTCCGTCTTGTTTTCATTCAGACTCAAAAGGTTATCAGTAAGCCATAGTTTCAGTACATCTATACAGTCCAGTAGTGGCTTTAAGGCAGACTTGTCATCACGTTTTAGGGGCAAGTAAATTTGGGTATCATCGGCATACAGGTGAAAAGAAACCCCATGTTTAGTAAAAATAGAATCCAAAGGTAACATATAAAGATTAAATAGTTCTGGCCCAAGGATAGAACCCTGCGGAACGCCGGACCCAAGTTTCATTTTAGATGAGCACTGTTTCCCAATGCGAAAAGAATAACTTCTGTGAAACTACATCATAGTACAGAATCTGCACTTCTACAAGTCATGAATGACATTTTGCTCAGTACTGATACAGGGCAATCTGTGGCTCTGGTCCTGTTGGACCTCAGCTCTTCTTTTGACCTGGTCGACCATGATATTTTAATCTCTCGCCTTGAAGCATCTACAGGTTTTAGGGGCATGGTGTTGGAATGGTTCCGCTCATATTTGTTTAAAACCAGACTGAAATTTCTCGTAAATCTGACTATCAGTTAAAAAAGACTGGAGTTGGCTCAAAACCACTTTTTCTAAAATTTTAGAAATAAAAGGTAAATGTGAAATTGGGCGATAGTTGCTTAGAATTGATGGATCCAAACTAGGTCTAGGAAGCTAGGAAGCAGTTCTCCGCCGCGTCGCCGACCAGCCCAACCTGGGAAATTGGGGAGACCAGGAACCGAACCTTGTCCACAACCGCCATATCAACCAGGCTGAGCCAACAATGGCGCTCCTGGACCACTAAGGTGGACATCGCCAGACCGATCGCACATGCCACGACACTCATGCCCCGGAGGGCGAGGTCGGATGCGGTGCTCACCTATGAGCTCACGGTCTGGGCTACCCTTGTGCATGCCATGGGTACCTTGGCCTGACAGACCTGTAGCAGCGCCATGGCACGCAAAAGGAAGCGGCTTGCCCAGAGGCTTTGTAAACTCTGCCCGTCGGAATGGACGAGAATTCACAGGCCTTAAGGGGGGACGAGGATCCCCCCAAAAGGCAGCGGCCGCCAGACACAGGTGCACCTGTGTCATGACAGACCGCTCCAATGGAGGGACACCTCGCCACCCTTCACCGTTCCTCCATCAAGGGTAGTGAGGGGGAAAAACTATTCAGGCAGTTTCTGGCAGAGAAAGGTGCCGTTCACCACCTGATGGAGGTGTGATGGAGGAGTAAGGAGCCCACAGGGAATGGTTACCGGGCGAGACATCCATCACTATCCTCCGATCACACATCCCACACGGCACCCGGGGGTGGGGCATGGTAATGGGGACTCGCGCTTCGCGGACAAAGGCGAGTCTTGATCTCAACACTGCGACAGTCATATTCCCGCAATGAGAACATGAGCCATCCACAAAAGCTGCCTCAGCATGCTGAACATATAAATCCATATGCATACATATTTATATACACATAAACATACAGCCCAAACACGTGATGCAACAATTGTGACCGTCAGAGAGGAAAAGGAAACGATCGCATCCAGAAACGCACAGGTGGAATGACATCTTGAAAAAGACGCAAACACACCCGAGTTGCTCTTTTAGGAAGTGAAAACCTCTCACCAGTGCCGGAGCACACAGGGGAATGACCGCGGCAACACTGACACAGGAATGGTGCAGCCTGTATCAGTGAAGCACTCACTCTCTCGCCCTCAACCGACCGTCAGACAAACAAACACTAACAGAAATTTGGTTGCTGTGAAAACAGCAGTTGAGAGCTTGAAAGCTCATGGTCACCGCTGCACTCGCGCTGTAAACACAGAAACCAGGAGAGACTTCCCAAAGAAGCACTGACACACGCGCTCCTTGTATAACAACACTCTTCAGAAGACCATACATGAAGCTCGGCTCCGAAGCGAAAGGCAAATGGTGCGTGCATCTACTTCCGTATTTATACCCGCGCCGCGGGGCGGAGTGTGAGATGCAAATCTCGCACGCCAATGTGCATTGGCTCGTTCAATAATACTCAAAGACAATAGGCTCCCTGGCGTGATCCCATTTCAGTCGAGTCGACTATGTCCGACGTTATCGACTGAAAGGGAACTTAGTTCCTATAGCGCTGGTTTAGACTGACTCTGAAGCAGGAGCTAAATTAGTTCCTCCAAAAGTTCCTAGTTTCTGCAGTGAGAACCAAGGGGGTAATCCATCAGCCGGAAACTGAAGCCTCCCTCGGGGCCGCCATTGTAGCAGACCATAACCTGCTGTTAGCATTCCATTGACTCCCATTCATTTTGGCGTCACTTTGACAGTGAATAACTTTAGATCTGAGACGTCCAAAGACTTTATTTGTCCATTATTTATTTCTAAAGAAACACGACAATGCATGCTCCATTACTTTGTATCTTATGTTATGGCCCCGTAGAAGCCGTTTTTGTAAAAATAGGCTAACGATTGCGTCATAACCACGCGAATCTCTGTTGCACTGTAGAGAAATTACCGTATAGACAGGATGAGAATCTCGCAGGCAATCTTTTACTGTCTATGAGTCAGTCGGGGGGACATAGAGGCATAAAGTCAAGGGAGAAGCCCATAGATAGAGAGTCCATAAAAGCAACGGGACAAAATATTTCAACAAAGTTTTTGAGGAATTAGGTGATTCAGATTTGTCTTTGCACAGCTACTAGAAGATTTACAACTGTCAGACTGTCGTCAAGCTCAGTTTGAGCCTGCACAGTACGCTCAGCCATCAGGAAGTGAGTACTTCTAATGGGCTTCAGTTTTCTCCGTTGAAATCAAGGGGGTTGCTGTGTCCATTTCTTTTACTGTCTATGGTGAGAATGCGCCAAAATCTGGGTACTTCCACCAATAGTTCTAGTTATTAAGAATATCTATCTATCTATCTATCTATCTATCTATCTATCTATCTATCTATCTATCTATCTATCTATCTATCTATCTATCAAAACTGGACATTTACAGTCTAAGAATTCAGAACAAAAAAACAACAACTGTTTAGTCTATAAAATTCAGCCATAAAAACATTTTAATTCGTTAAATTTCAAATGTTCAATATTCACTTAAAGAAATCAAATTCAGAACTATTTAAAATACCCCATAATATTCAATTTTGTTAGATTACACTAGTCAATAATTCAAATTTACCCAATTCAAATAATTTTGTCATATTATAAGCTCCATAGTGATTGTACTCTGAAGGAGTAAGAGCTACTTAGATTATTAAATGCAAATGTCAAAATGATTCTGTCCATGTCTACTTGGCTCAATTGCCTACTAATGGTCTCTGACCATTCCTCTGTCATATTGAGTGGGTTTGTCCAATTAACAAATGCTGAATCAATCCACACTGTTGGATAGTCTACATAACCTGAAAAAAAATGCTGCTCTGATCTCCCCCTTAATGAAAACAGCAATAGACTAAGAATTTATTTACTACACTTGATGAGAACTACATTTGGATAGAGCAATCCATTAGTGTTCACATTTATCTCAATGGCATTAACAAGTTCACGCTTACAAATAGGTCAGATAGAGTAAATGGTATGCATATTTGGCGTGCTGTCTGAGGAGAGGGCTCCGGGCTCTGTATTTGGCCTGAACCTAGAGTACACCCCCTGTATTCCTGGCTGTGGTAGGAAACAGCCAAGAATGAGGAGGGTAGTGGAGGGATGCTGAAAACTCTCGAGGAATGTAGGAGAGTCTACTGAGCATATGCCTCCTCTAAAGCTGATAGGATAGACGTGATAATTGCTGATGACATGTTTATTGGATAGATAATTTGAACATGCTCCTCCTGAACTTTGTTAATGGAACATCATTTGCCTGACTGGTACCTGACCCCTCGAAAGTACACAATTTGAAATTGGCTATGTTTGCTCATGGGCACTCAGTTCTGGACATAGACATTTTTTGAGCCAACCAACGAAACTGTAAATTCAATTCAATTCAATTCAAATTTATTTGTATAGCGCTTTTCACAATACACATTGTCTCAAAGCAGCTTTACAGAAATTGCATTTCGGAAATGTACATAGAAAAATACAGTTAGTTAATCAAGTATTAATTTATGGCATAACATATCGCCGGCTTTGAGTCGTCTCTTCACAGGCGTCGAGTCGTCTCTTCACAGGCGTTGGGGCATCTGAAGTCTGGATACAAGAGGCTGGATACAAACTGGAGCTGACGAACGCTATTTACCTCGGGACTAGCGTCCCGAGATAACAGCAGAAAGGCAGATGGGAAATAATTAGCATAGCTGATGTTCATAATGTTAATGCATTCGAACTGATTCAGCAGTAGTATCAAAGGTTAAGGATTAAGTGAATGCTTGGTTAAAGAGATGCGTCTTTAATCTAGTTTTAAACTGGGACAGCGAGTCTGAGTCTCGTACAATATCAGGAAGGCTATTCCAGAGTTTAGGAGCTAAATGCGAGAACGCCCTCCCTCCTTTAGTGGACTTAGATATCCTAGGAATGACCAGAAGCCTCGAATTTAGTGATCTTAAAGAGCGCGATGGATTGTATGGCGATAGAAGGTCTGTTAAATACACAGGAGCTAAACCATTTAGGGCTTTATAGGTCAGTAGGAATACTTTGTAATTGATACGTAACTTAATAGGTAACCAGTGTAGAGATGATAAAATAGGTGTTATATGATCATATTTTCTTGATCTAGTAAGAACTCTAGCAGCTGCATTTTGCACTAACTGTAGCTTGTTGATTGAGGATGCAGGACAACCAGCTAATAAAGCATTACAGTAATCTAGTCTCGAGGTCATGAATGCATGAACTAACTTTTCTGCATCAGAAACAGATAGCATGTTGCGTAGCTTAGCAATGTTTCTAAGGTGGAAAAAGGCTGTTCTTGTAATATATGAAATATGATTTTCGAAAGTCAAATTGCGGTCTAGTATAACACCCAGGTCTTTTACTGTAGTGGATAAAGTAACAGGACATCCTTCTAAATTAAAGTTGTATTGTAAGGGATTTTGTGGGTAGTTTTTTGGACCAATAAGTAGTACCTCCGTTTTATCTGAATTTAATAGCAGGAAATTACACGTCATCCAGCATTTTATATCATTTAGACACTCTGTCAATTTAGATAAGTTAGTGTTTTCGTCTGGTCGTGATGAGATGTATAATTGAGTGTCATCAGCATAACAGTGGAAATTAATTCCATGTTTTCTTATAATATTACCAAGTGGCAGCATATATATTGAGAATAGCAGAGGGCCTAACACCGATCCTTGCGGCACTCCATAGTCTACTGACGTTATCTTTGATTTTTCCCCATTTAAACAGACAAAATAGTAGCGGTCTGATAAGTACGATCTAAACCAGCTTAATGCCTGTCCCTGAACACCAGTGTAGTTTTGTAGTCGATCCAAGAGTATTTTATGATCGATAGTATCGAACGCAGCACTAAGATCGAGTAGAACTAGTATTGAGATACAGCCTTGGTCAGAGGCTAAAAGTAAATCATTTGTTATTTTAACTAGCGCAGTTTCTGTGCTATGATGCGGTCTGAATCCCGACTGGAATTTTTCATAGATATCATTTTCTTGTAAGAAAGAGCACAATTGAGCGGACACAATTTTTTCTAGTATTTTAGACATAAATGGAAGATTTGAGATGGGTCTGTAATTTGCTAAGTTATTTTGATCTAATTGCGGTTTCTTAATGAGAGGTTTTATTACTGCCAGCTTGAATATTTTTGGTACATGACCTAAAAATAAAGACGAGTTAATAATATTAAGAAGAGGCTCTTCCACTACCGGTAACACTTCTTTCAGTAGTTTAGTGGGTATTGGATCTAATAAACATGTTGTTGGTTTAGATGCAATGATAAGTTTATTTAGCTCTTCCTGTCCTATAGTTGTAAAGCGGTGTAGTTGTTCTGGAGGGGCGATAATAGAGGCTGAATCATAAGACATCATAGAGGATTGTATATTTACAATTGTGTTTCGGATGCTTTCTATTTTCTCATTGAAGTAATTCATAAAATCATTACTACTATATTGTAATGGAATATTTTGCTCTGGTGATGTTTGTTTATTTGTTAGTCTAGCCACGGTGTTGAATAAAAACCTTGGATTATTTTGGTTATTTTCTATTAGTTTGCGGAGATGCTCAGCCCTGGCTGCTTTTAGAGCCTTTTTATAACGTGACATACTGTCTTTCCACGCGATTCTAAAGACCTCTAAATTAGTTTGTTTCCATTTACGCTCTAAGTTACGAGTTTCTCTCTTGATTGCATGCGTAGCACTGTTGTACCATGGTGCTTTAGTTTTCTCTCTAACCTTTTTTAATCTAATTGGTGCAACAATATCTAGTGTACTAGAGAACATGGTGCTCAAACTGCTAGTCATTTCCTCTAGTTCATCTGTTTGTTTGGGTGCACTGCGCAGCTGAGATAGATCAGGTAAGCTATTTGAGAATCTATCTATAGTGGTTGGAAGGATTGTTCTGCCTGGTCTATAACGTGGCGCAACATGACAAATTTCAGCAGTACGTATTATACAAGTTACCATGTAATGATCAGTGAGATCATCACTTTGCGGTATAATATTTATATCAGTTGGATTGGTTCCATATGATATAATTAAATCTAGTGTATGATTTAGACGATGAGTGGGACCACTGACGTTTTGCGTGACCCCAAAGGAGTTTAATAAATCTGTAAACGCAGTCCCTAACGCATCATTTGTATTATCTACGTGTATGTTAAAGTCTCCAACAATTATTGCTTTATCGACATTGACCAATAGATCTGAGAGAAAGTATGCAAACTCTTTTAGGAAATCAGCATAGGGCCCTGGAGGTCTATATAGGGTAGCCAAGGCTAGAGATAATATGGATTTGTTTCTTGCATCTAAGAGCGTAACATTTAGCACAAGTACTTCAAACGAATTAAACCTGTGACCTGTTTTCTGAGTAACATTAAGAATATCTCTATAGATTGTTGCAACACCGCCGCCACGACCGATCAGACGGGGCTCATGCTTATAACAGTATCCTGGTGGAGTAGACTCATTTAGACCGAAATAATCATTTGGTTTAAGCCAGGTTTCAGTAAGGCAAAGTACATCGAAACTATTATCTGTGACCATTTCATTTACAATAACCGCCTTAGGTGTGAGCGATCTAATGTTTAGAAGACCTAGCTTTAGAAACTGTTTTTGTTCACTGATATTTAGATTTTCTGGTTTAATTACAATAAGATTTTTGCTAGATCCTACACTAGATTTATTGTTTGGCCTCACTAAGAGAGGAATAGACACAGTTTCTATATAATGTTCTACACTACTTATATCAATTGAGTTGGGACAGCAAAGACTGTGATTTGGACTTTGACTTACTAGTCATATGGTGTGTAACGTCTTGGAGATGTTGTCCGACAGAACAGCCGCTCCGATTCTGCTGGGGTGCAGGCCATCAGCACGGTAGAGCCTAGGTCGCTCCCAGAACAGATTCCAATTATTTACAAAGAGCAGTTTCTGTTCATTACACCATGACATTAACCATTCATTTAGAGCAAATAATCTACTGAACCTTTCTTGTCCTAGTCGGTACGTGGGAAGCGGTCCAGACACGATGATCGTTGCTTCAGGCGATGTGCTGCGAACCGTCTCGATCAGGCTTCTGTAGTCCTTCTTCAGAACCTCCGTCTGCCGCAGCCTGATGTCGTTCGTCCCCGCATGTAGTACCACAGCTCCGACGCGCTCGTCACCGTTCAGGATCTCGGGAACCTGTGCAGCGACATCAAGAACACGAGCACCAGGAAAGCAGTGAGTGCGCACCTTACGCTTACCTGAGGTAGCACGGACATGACGGACCATGGAAGTGCCGATGATCACGGCGGCGCCACGTTCCGGCTCGCGAAGAGGGGAGAAGCGGTTCCGGGTGGAGATCTCGAAGACCGGGAGGGGCGGGGAAGTCCTTGGTCTGGTCCTGGCTCGTGTCTTCCGCTGTGGGATCACCCAGGGTCCATGGTGTTGCCTCGGTGCCGGAGTGAATGAAGGCAGAGATGATCGCGTCCTCCTGGGCAGAGAAACGCACGGAGTAGACGAAGTCGGAGTCAAAAAGTTACTAACCACTGACTTGTGAGCATCGGCGCGTGATGTTTCAAGCGTTGATCGCCGATCTCGCAGCTCAGCTTGCTTCACCAGCAGAACGCGGATCTGCTTCTCCACCGACTCCAGCTCCAATCGTACCGAAACCAGCTCGAATGTGTCCTCACCTGCACTCAGAGGTAACGTTAGACACACATCCGATATGTTCGCCATTATAACAGATGAACAGTAAATTAGTAGTGATACTACCAATATCACTACTAATTTAGGACTGAAATGATGGATATAACCCGTATCCTTTCAGTCAAACGGGTGTAAAATGAGAGGGTCGATAGGCGCGAGGCCACGCGTGAAATGCTAGCGGGCTAAAGGCTAGTAGCCGAGATTCGGAAAGTTGGATCTAAGTAGCGATATCAAAGCAATCCGATTGTTTTTTATAAGGAATAGTGTCGAGGATAAGTTCACATGATATAAAAATAGAAAGTGCTTGTTTATAAATGAGTGGTAAAGAAGAAAATCAGGGATTAATGAATCAATTCGACGGAGCTCCAAACACAAACACAGATCGCACGCGCATGCGCATCCAAAAAATCTAAATGCTACATGAGTAATCACTTCAGAACCTCAGGAAATAAAATGACGTAAATTATGCTGATTGGCTGATGGTACTGTAAAAACACACAATCTTATTCCCTTCACTAGTGGCTATCATGAAAGTAAACGGTAAAATATACATTTCAGAGATTCAGACTTTTAATAACCTTACAACAACAAACTGATATAGCCTAGTGTTTAAAAAATACCAACATTTACGATTTATTTTGCTTCCATAATCATTTATTTAGTCTTACTCTAAAAACACTTTTGAATAGTCGTCATTGGATGAAATGACGTAACTACACTAAGTTATTTCATTCATTTATTTATTTAAAACTTCGGTTTACCTTCCCCTTCTTCCCTGTGCCTTGAACTTTGTAACATTTATATTTAAAAGCATCCTGTGAGAAATTGCCTTTATGTCGAGGTGGTACAACCGGACCAATTCATGAGCTGCCCACCGGGAATTCTCCCGATGGCCACTCCGGGCCTGGTGGAACTCGAATGATTATTCATTGCTCACTTTCTGATTAGTTTAATCACAATTTAAATACTAGATGAGTGATAATTAACAGACACATGAGTTGAATCATTTTTTATCAAGCTTAAGTAATGGATATTCCAAGGCTTCTGGATTGAGATACCCCTCGCTCGCTGCATACTGTAGAGCCGCGACGTCTAATACTTTTGCCTGGCTCCGCACTGCGAGTCTCCACGACCTAGTTATGTCCAGTTAATGAACGAATCGTTCTTTTGAACCGGTTCTTTTTACTAAACCGGTCAAACCAGTTCACCAAATCGGACTGAATCGTTCAAGTTTGCGTTCAATAGTTTGCGTTTATTTGGGGATTTGACTTTTTGATTCATAGATTAAGTGCTCAAATGGATACACATGTCTTTAAAGGGTGTCTTACTTTTACACTAGTCAACTAGTCAGTTACAAAACTTCCATTTAAACGACTGTCAAATTAGTCAATGCGCACATCCCTACTCAGGATATGAATGTAGGCTAACCATGTTTCCCTGAGAAGGGGAATGATACACTGCATCATAGGACTCAATAGGGAACGCTTTCCAGCGTGACTGGTGTCTGAAGCACATTTCAAATGCGACAATGTCATTGGCCGATGACAGTCCATGACGTCAATATCAGTGTGACCGTGAGTACAAGAGGGCACCTGTAGACGTTCCCTTTCGAAAGGGAACTCATGAATGTCGAACCAGATGCCCCAGGGGCAGCTGCACTTCAAATGATGTAAGGGAACTGCCTACTTAGGGACCCTCTGTTAGGGTGAGGCAGTCAACCTTAATGCGTTGAAATTGGAAAACATGAAGGAGCCGCCTACTTCACACGTAAGTTTAAAATATTCTAACTGACCCCCCAGCGTGAGTTTTTCAAGGCGACCGTTATTTAGAACTTGTCACTTTAATGTTTCCATGGTGACGCGTCATTACTTGTCACGTGACACAGCACAACCACAACACAGCGCTGAATGAATGATGATCTGCCTTTATGTAATTTTTCCTTTTTTATTAAAAATATATACAAATGTATTAGCTATAGCATGAAACACTGATATTCTGATTATCAAATATGTGCAAGTGGATGTGTTTTGTTGTTTAAACACCTTTATAACGATCGCGTTAGTTGAGCTGTATGCGCAATGGGCGGAGCCATGTTAGATTGTTTCCCAGTTCAGAGAATCGGATCTGTTGGATTTACAACACGTCAATTCCTCCACTTCTCACGAAATACATGAAAGTAAGTGGCCGGTGAACTGGGAGAAGAATAAGGTAAAATGTAAAGCTACTTACATAATGTGTATCTGATATGAATAAAAGTGTCGTCTTATTATAATGGAAAGGATTATTATTGCCGCTTCCATAGACATCAGTGTATTTTACAAACTCAAAATCATTGTTTTGGTAGTACTTATGTGCAGGGCCTGAAGTAAAAAATTTTGGCCACAGTAACTTTTTACCAGCCAATTTTTTTTTCTCATAAAGGTGAAAAATAGAAATCACACAAACATTGTTCTTTAACTTGTAAGAATACACATTTAAGTGCTGTCAAGTTATTAACGAAATCATTATAAGTAATAATAACTCTTAAGGGGGTCGCACACCGGATGCGCAGCGCGGCGCCATTCGGCATCTGTACGCGGGGCCCAGCAACGGCTCAGGACCTTGTTCAAAATCCTGCCGTGCCACAGAGCACCGTTTACATAGTTTTACATTAAATGTACATTTATTTGTCTCAAATCGTCGTTAATGTATATACTGACTTCACCCTGTTTGCATTAAGTTGTACATGCATTCACAGAAATCAGCTGCTTGAATGAAAATTGCTGATGTTATCGGACAGACGCAAAAAACCCAAAAACTAATGAACCACTCAATTCTCATTGGCTACCCGCCAATGTGGCAGGTAGATTGACAGTTTTACCGGCCAATTGCAAAATTCACCCGCATTTGGCGCGTGGTCAGGTGTTAATTTCAGGCCCTGCTTATGTGTATTTAAGTGTCTGAAACCTAAAATAAACATTATGTGGTTGAAAACACTAAATATTTGAGATATATGACAGCACTTAGTGCGTCCGCCTCTGGCTCAGCGCCAGTCAACGCGCGAAAGCACGTTTGAATTTAGCAGTTGATCACGTGATGCACTGACCGTTCTAATCACACCGGTGTGATCGTACGCTCCAGGGACCAGCTAAGACTGATCACACTGGTGTGATCGTACATGCCAAAGGGTTAAAAACCCCACCTTTAGGGGGAGGCCCTGTAACTTTGATCAAGATAAAGGAGCTGCCTAGGGATCCGCTATCAGGGGGAGGCACATCAACCTTGATGAGTTATAAAAAATCCATGAAGGAGCTGCCTGCTTAAAAACCCAACCTTTAGTGGGAGGTGTTAGTAACTTCAATAAACATAGGTAACTAATAACTTATGAAGGAGCCACCTACTTAGGGGACCCCAATCCCTGAGGAAGGCAGCCACAACACGAATCATATGGGAGCTGCCTACTTAATGGGTGAGAGAGGAGGGAAGATGTATTTTCCCTTGGAAACCATGAGGCTGCTGACCAGACCGCTCTGGGTCACCTCTCTCAGATCTTTTGAGCTCTATGCCTCGGAGGAGGAGGAGCTTTAAAGGTAAAGGTATTCCTAGAAATACAGGCCCGGGTCCCCCAGAGGTTTGAGGCACAGATCTTGTGGTGGTATAAACAAGAGGTGCCCTCTTGTACACACAGTTGCACTGAGAGTGCCGTCATGGATTGTCATTGGCCAATGACTTTTCGTGTTTTAAACACGTGCTTCAGACACCAGTCATGCTGGAAGCGTCCCCCATAGTGTCCTAGGATGCAGTGCGAGGTCCCATTCGAAAGGGAACTTACAGTTTCGCTATTAGTAGAGATGCTGCTGCTGAACACTGTTGAGAGACACACAGACTCAGGTTATACACACACTTAATCTCCCCCCCCCCCCTCTCTCTCTCTCTCTCTCTCTCTATCTCTCTCTCTCTCTCTCTCTCTCTCTAGTAACTGTAACAGCACTAATTACTGCATTAGTCTGCTATCAATGGCTAAAGCCTCCATTTCTAGCTCTAAAATTATGTTTGGAGTTTCGTAATTAGCAACAGAGGCGTGGGATGAGATGCGTAAAAAAATGTCTTACACACAAGAGCATTTTAAGAACAAAAAACTATTATAAAAAATATATAATTGACAACGGGCCATTGCAGTATTAGAAAATAATGCATAACCAAGCTTCGCTTCGTTGCCACATTACCACCTCAAGTGTACATTATTTTATAATAATTAACAGCCCAACATCAATTGTTCCTTGCATACATTCAGGCTATAGTAAGCAAGGCTACTATTAAAGGAATTGGAATATTATTTCAGATAAAGTAAAAATAGTGATACTGTAGATGCCATTCTGAAGTGTAAATAGAAGTGATATGGGTAAGGGTAAGGGTATGGATAAGGGTAAATTGTCTGAGCTATGGTTGGGCGTAGCTAGCTTTTGCCAATAAAGTTGACCACTGTATTGCACTCAGTATAAACCCTGCCTTTATGTATCTTCTGTATTATCCTCTCCTCCATTCTTGCTAGCACTGGGCATCATTTTTGTAGGAGTATTAATACCTATGGGAGGGACAAGCCATTACATTCTGTGTTATCACGTCAGTGGATCAGCTTCATCATCACTCAGTCCAGATATTGAGACATAATATGAGTCAGTAGCACCAAGTCTGGCTTTATATCTGTTTAAAGAGCACAGACATGTTTTTGTATTGATTCCATCTCATTTAAACATAGGCTTGTCATGATCTGTCAGGCTGAGTCTTGTGAGCGAGGCCCTCATTTGTTATGAAAATTAAATTAATAATTAAACACTCATTATGAAAGCTTCCGCTGACGTCATAGTCCTGCGGTCTATGATGCGTTGGTGACTTGTTTGTTTTAACCGCGGCACGGAACATACACTGCAAACATATATGCTGTATTATCTGGGGTGTGGATGTGATCTGCTCAGATCCTGAGATAAATCTTCCGCTAGTCTACCTGTTTTTGTCTGGGTGGCAAGAGCTTTGCCGGGCCTGGCGCTGAGCAGAAGTGACGTCAGTAGAGGGGTCTCTAGGGAGGAGGCTGAGTCAGAGACAGGGCTGCGGCCGCAATGCTTTGCCAGTGTCGCGCACAGACACACACACATTCCCATTCACATTCCTCCGTACAGCCCAGCCCATCTGCCTGTGTGTCTTTCTATGCTACATTAGTGCTTTAATCAGCGGGCTCAAGCCTCAAGTTTGTGGAGATTATGAGTGAATACATCAATGATATAAGCCTTGCCTACACATATTCACACCTTGTTATTCTCCAAGGCCAGTTTTTATCTGCTCAGTTCAGTTTACCTATTTTTTTTATGGATAATGAAATGAGTAATGCTGCATATAATATTTTCTTCTATAATGTGTTAGAAGATTGTTTGCTCACAAAGGACGTCACGGAGAGGCCACAAAAGCAAGCAGTGCAATTTTCTATTCACGTCACTGTCATTAGACACATTTGCGTAAGCTGTACCTGAGGCTGTGTCAAAGTGCACGTCTGATTTAAGCAGTTGAGTTGTTGTTTTGTGAAGTGCCGACTCATATGGTAGGAAGAAGTGAGGAAGCAAGGCATAGGCAAGAACTTGCCAAGTGGCCATTAGAGCTGCCATCTGGCCAACCTCTGCTAGATTTTGTTCTCTCTTTCATTCCTCATTCTCATGGGAAATCTGTATTCAGTTCCCAACACAGGGACAGAAATAGAGACAGAGGAAGTGAGAGTGAGGTGTGGAATTCTTCAAATTGGAAAGTATAACTGCTGGAATTACCTCTGAGAACTGTCGGCTGCTGATGACATATGTGTTCTGATAGCATGTATTTTTGTGCCTAGGTAATATAATGCAATCTATGTAAATTATGAAATATAATTATTTCCATTGTTTCATTCATGAATATGTATGCAGGATTTATTTAAGTAAATTGAATTATTATTCTGCTTCTCTTTGTCTGAAGTGTAAATGTGATAAGTAATAATGAACACAATTAGGGATGCACTGATATTGAAATTATGGCTGATACCAAAAAGCCAAAAAGATAATTATTTTCATGCTATGGGTGAGGCTGACACCAATGGATATGAATAACCTCCATGAAGTTGGCACCCCATAAAAAAAAATAATTCCCATAACTATGGCATCCATTTGTGCTACATTTGTGCTGATTTGTGGCACAAAAAAAGCATTTGTACTGGTTCAGTGTTTTAGATATTGAACATAATTTATTTGCTTGTGTGGCATCATTCTCCACCCATGCTCCGATGTTGTTCAAATCGCTCCAAACCAGTGCCATTCATTTGTGCTAAGTTTGTGCCGTAAAAACAAACACTGTAATTACTTTCCGTAATTTTTTTTTTCCGTAATTCCGTCTGTAATTATTTTTGTTTTTACGTCACTCTCCACCCCATTAGATCTAAATTGTTCCAAACCAGTGTCGTTTGTTTGTGCTTGGTTTGTGAACCCTGTATCTTTCCCCCCTTCTTAGAAATAACAAATATTATTCGGGAGCTATGACGTCACTCTCCACCCCATGCCGTCCAAATTGCTCCAAACCAGTGCCATTGATTTGTGCTCGATTATTGCCAGTTTTGACGTTGAAACAACCCTGTAACTACGATCCCTTCTTAAATATAACGGAAACATGTATTTTTAGGAACAGTTAAATGAAACCCTGTAACCACCCTTCTTAACGAAAACCCCCACTTTCCACACCATTTCATGTAAATTGTTCCAAAATGGTGCTGTTCGTTTGTGCTTTATTTGTGTCGATTTGAGCCCTTTAAAGAAACCCTGCCTGTACTTAAAATAAATTTTAATTTAACGGAAAAAAATAGAAAGAGTTACGGAACTTCTCACCTCATGTAGTCTAAATAGTTACCAGTGCCGTTCCTTTTGCAATGGTGTAAAAATGTTATAATTCATCAAACTTCGTTAAATAGATAAGTTGTTTCTCAACCAGGTGCATTGAGATTGAGCAAGGGATGATCCATGATTTCATCAAAGGGGGTTAGGAGAATTAAATTTACGCAGTATGAAAATTGCAATTTAATGTAATAGTCTTGCTGCTTATCGAAAATTTAAATTGCACTTGCCATATAATGTATGCATTTGATAAGAAAGATTTAGTATAACCCCCTTTCTTCGATCAATGGTATATTCCCCGGGTGCTGCACTCTTCAGTTCAGTCTGCGGAAACGGGAAGCTACGGTGGCCCAGCATTGCACAACACAACGAAATTTAAAAAGCAAAAATAAGTTCAAAACACAACAAAATCAAGCCACAAAACAACAGAAATAAGTCACAACACAACAAAATCAAGCCACAACACAAGGGAAATGCTCTTGACCACTAAGTAAAGTTAGTTTTAGGTTTGATATTCGTCAGACATTCATTTTCTCTTGCCACTGATATCAATACCATATAGCTGCATATTTATACCTGAGAATAAGTGTCACCGCTTGTTGGAGGGCCCCGCGATTTGACACGTGGATTAGCGCTACGCCACTGCTGAGAATACTTTGACGGCACATGATGCCTAAAGGAACGTCTCCCAACTCCACCAAGTAGCCTACATTAAAATGCATAATTGTATTAATTAAAATGACTTTTAACATTTAAAACCAGACATGTTCAAATTCCAAAGCTTGTAGTATGTTCACAGTGACCTCTCTAACTTACTAGGTGAAATTTTTCCAAAACTTCCGTTCAAGTATTTACAGTAAACAATAATTTTTAGAAAAAATACTATTATATTACTATATTTCACCAAAACATGTTTTCTTCATGTTTTCTAATGGTTGTAGTATGTTCCTTGTGACCAGACTGACTTGCTACAGGTGAATAATGCAAAATTTCCCCTACAGTGAAGCAGTCTGTATTTTTTTCTAATAATAAGTGTGAATTGTACATACATGAAGGGATGTATTGGCAATTGTCACCTGAAGTAAGTCAGTCTTACCAATGGGATCCTATTACAAGCTTTGGAACATGAAAAAACCCTTTTGGTGAATTACAGTATTTTTTTTCTAAAAATAATTGTTTACTGTACATACATTAAGGGAGGTACTGGGGGCATTTCACCTGTAGTAAGTCAGTCTGGTAACTAGGAACGAGCTACAACCATTGGCACATCAAAAAACCCTTTGGTGAATTCCAGTAATTTTTTCTAAGAATAATTGTTTACTGTACGTACATTAAGGGAGGTATTGGGGAAATTTCACCTGTAGTAGTAAGACAGTCTGCTCACTAAGAACGTACTACAACCTTTGGAACATGAAAAATAATATTATAGCTATAACACTTTTTACAGCTCCTATACAGTAAGTCATTCTGCCCACTAGGCATATACTATAACTTTGTAAATATCGTTCATTTGAATGAATGATTGGACGTTTAGCCTATATTTTTGGACTGTGAATGGAATTTTCAGATGGCCCCTTGAGCAGCCTAGTCAAAAATGCAGTGAATAGCATACCTATGACCTTGTGTTATCTTTAAAAGAATTGTAAAATAGCAGAGTTGCCAGCAATCTGTTGTAATTCTACGGTATGAATACTGTGAAATAGCTTAACAGTGTATTTCCGTAAAATGAAATACAGTATTTTCCAGTGTTTTTATTATTTTACCGTAAAATACAGGCAGCAGAGACTACTGTTGAGACTTACTGTACTGAGCAATATACTGTCATTCTATGGTATTAATACCGTAAAATTACTTTAAAGCCATACTGTAAAATAAATAAATAATGCATGCAGTACATTTCTGTGATTATTTCAATTTACACTTGAAAAATGGTGAGGTAAAAACAATTCATTTTAGTAATTTTGGCAACCCAGCTCTGCGTAAAAAGTAAAAAAAACACAGGCAACAGTAATAAGCTAATAAAAAGTGAGTAAGATGTGAGTAAGAAAAAGTGCAGAAAAGAATACAAACTCAAACTCTGTTATATAACTTATACAGTTAAACGAAATTTTGTTTGAAAAGTTAAATAATCAATAATGTTTTAGAACAAATTTGACCAATTGTTTTGTTTATTTTTTTCTCCCACCAATGAGCACTACAGCCAAAACCATCAGGCTGAGTGCCACCAAAAATACAGTCTGAAAGCCTTAATAAACACTTAAATTTGGGAATAAATTATGTATTAAAGTGAATCGATAGGATTTTACTCTCTCCGTTTAATGTGTTTATAATCACTCACTTATAAGCACTCTCAAGCGCTATTCTGGCCTGTTATTCTGGCCTGCACAAACGAATGGCATAGTTTTAGATATTATTTTGTTTAATGGGTGCCAACTTCACTGAAGTAATGATTAGTTGGATAGTATACATGAGAGTTTGTGTTTGGGGTCTGAAACAGTGTACAGTACTTTTTTAAACAAGTTCAGTAGTTCCCAATCCTGGTCCTGGAGTACCCCCAGCACTGCACATTTTAGATGTCTCCCTAATCAAACACACTTGATTCATCTCATCAGCTTATTAGTAAAGACTCTTAAGACAGTGCTTCTCAATAGACCTTATGTGCCAGAGAATTTTTTTTTTTTGAACTTCCATTTTTGTGGTAGCCCTGTATATTTCTATGGCATCACTGTCGAAGAGAAATTAGCTGAGGCATTTATTTAATTTAATATTTAAAAGCATCACTTCGTTTTTACCACCATTGCATATTTCTCTGTTTAACATTTTTTATTGATATCATTATTTATTTTATAAAGGTAATAATAAAGGTAAAAAATGCACTGCAAAATTCTACAATTCTAAAACGTTTGACGACCACTGTTGTAGTGTAATGAAAGTTATTATGAACATTGTAATGTTTGAATCGGATGTCATAACAAATTTCAGAGGACCAGGAAGATTTCAAAATGTGCAGTTCATTCATAAATCTGTAAGATCTTACCTTCATGCTGTGGAAATACAGACCGAAAAACAGAACACAAGAAGCTCATCGCTGAAAAGTGGTGGGGCTATAGGTCTATTTACATAAAGTCTATATTTTTCCATTAATTTCTCCTATAGGGATTTCAAAAAATTATTTGTTAAAGTGTTATAAGCCGTGAACCAAGTCAACCAGCTACATGGTGAATCATAACATTACAAACTTTGGTTTGAAGAAAAAAATAAAAAAAATAATATAAAGAATACTGTATATAAAAAAAATGGAAAATCGGACAAAAATACAAATGTACAAGACCAATTAGAGAATCGAATCAAGCAAAGTATGCCAAAAGATCTGTTTAGCCCCGCACACTCCCATGAATTTTCGATTTCGACACTGTGGAAATACATAAAGCAAATTTGCCTTTGAACGTTTTATATAAATACAATATATGTAAGTCTAAATCAGGGTGATGATTTATCAATGTTATCATCATATCGTCCAGCCCTAAAACTTGTATAATTTTTGTCAGTGTTTGTTTAAAGCATCCAATTTATGGAGAATACTGGTGCTGGTCATATAATTAGAATATCATCAAAAAGTTGATTTATTTCAATAATTCCATTCAAAAAGTGAAATTTGGAAATTATATTCATTCATTACACACAGACTGATATATTTCAAATGTTTATTTCATTTTATTGTGATGATTAAAACTGACAAATAATGAAAATCCCAAATTCAGTATCTCCGAAAATTAGAATATTACTTAAGACCAATACAAAAAAAGGATTTTTAGAAATGTTGGCCAACTGAAAAGTATGAACATGAAAAGTATGAGCATGTACAGCACTCAATACTTAGTTGGGGCTCCTTTTGCCTGAATTACTGCAGCAATGTGGCGTGGCATGGAGTCGATCAGTCTGTGGAACTGCTCGGGTGTTATGAGAGCCCAGGTTGCTCTGATAGTGGCCTTCAGCTCTTCTGCATTGTTGGGTCTGGCGTATCGCATCTTCCTCTTCACAATACCCCATAGATTTTCTATAGGGTTAAGGTGAGTTGAGTTTGCCGGCCAATTAAGAACAGGGATGGTCTTAAACCAGGTACTGGTAGCTTTGGCACTGTGTGCAGGTGCCAAGCCCTGTTGGAAAATTAAATCTGCATCTCCATAAAGTTGGTCAGCAGCAGGAAACATGAAGTGCTCTAAAACTTCCTGGTAGACGGCTGCGTTGACCTTGGACCTCAGAAAACACAGTGGACCACCACCAGCAGATTACATGGCACCCCAAACCATCACTGACTATGGAAACTTTACACTGGACTTCAAGCAACGTGGATTCTGTGCCTCTCCTCTCTTCCATCAGACTCTGGGACCTTGATTTCCAATGGAAATGCAAAATTTACTTTCATCAGAGAACATAACTTTGGACCATTCAGCAGCAGTCCAGTCTTTTTTGTCTTTAGCCCAGGCGAGACGCTTCTGACGCTGTGTCTTGTTCAAGAGTGGCTTGACACAAGGAATGCGACAGCTGAAACCCATGTCTTGCATACGTCTGTGCGGGGGGGTTCTTGAAGCACTGACTCCAGCTGCAGTCCACTCTTTGTGAATCTCCCCCACATTTTTGAATGGGTTTTGTTTCACAATCCTCTCCAAGGTGGCGTTATCCCTATTGCTTATACACTTTTTTCTACCACATCTTTTCCTTCCCTTCACCTCTCTATCAATGTGCTTGGACACAGAGCTCTGTGAACAGCTAACCTCTTTAGCAATGAACTTTTGTGTCTTGCCCTCCTTGTGCAAGATGTCAATGGTCGTCTGTCAAGTCAGTAGTCTTCCCCATGATTGTGTAGCCTACAGAACTAGACTGAGAGACCATTTAAAGGCCTCTGCAGGTGTTTTGAGTTAACCCTCTGAGGTCGACAAACGCGTCGGCGCATTTGCTTGATTTTTTTCACATAGCTGGAAAATAGACTTAAAATACTCTGTCATTTTTGGTCATACAGACTTAAGAAATATAAAAAAAATAAACTGTTGAATGTCTACTTTTTTATGTGTCCACTTACAATCAAAATAAAACATTGTGCTTTTGTAAAATAAAGAAAATAATTTTCCTGTCTCTCCAACTCCGTTAACCTTTTTTTCTTGAGCACGTCTCTAAACTCAAACAAAACTCAGCGAATTCTATTCACCAAGGCTTGAGCAATATATCTTTATAATCATTTAAGTTTGTACTTTTAAAATATCTAATTCAAAACTAAAATAAATATTCTCTGTTTATGTAATCTATAAAAAAAGAGAGGTGTCAGCCGATCTCATTATCGTTCTCTCAGCTCATTATTCTGCTAATGTGACACGCCCACGGAGAGCGCGCGCTATTCAACTGCAAATGATCTGAAGCAACACATGCAAACGTGTAAACGCCCCTCATAAACGCGATAACACAACAAATTTAATCATCAGATTGATGTACTATTTCGTCTTGCGAGGCTGTGAGGAATAATCCTGGGACATTTACCTCAGAACATGTGCTGGTTTATTTTCATTTCGAGGAGCGACGGATCTAGCCGAGAATTGTGAGTACGTTTTTTATTCTTGTGCTTTTTCTAATCGCGATATGGAATAGTGTCTGTAAAGGCAAAAAGACTGTTTGAATTTGAATCACGTTTCTGTGTGTGAATGTATTAACGGCACAGATGGGCACGGTTGTTTATGTTTACTATGTTACAGATGAAATATGAAAGACAACATTTCGTAGTTTTGGATAGATTATAAAGTTTTTATTCTAAAATATCAAATAAGCGTTTATTATCCAGTTTCTGCTCATATGTTAAATATATAGTATGTTCTGTCAAAAATAAACTCATCAACTAAGATGTTATGATAGTGTTTGCTCCAATGTAAGCTATATCAAACTAATGAATCCTTAACTTTAAAATATGTATGATAAAATGTATTGGCCTACTTTTAAAAAGAATACTTTATAAGAAATTTATGGGAAATGACAATTTTGAAAAAATTCTGTAGAATGGCCCATATAGCCTATTTGAACAGGATTTGTTTCCAGGAATAAAAATGTGCTTTTGACTTTCATTTATATTTGGATTATATATATACACTGCCGTTCAAACGTTTGGGGTCAGTACGATTTTTGATGTTTTTAAAAGAAGTCACTATGCTCACTAATGCTGTATTTATTTCATTAAAAATACAACAAAAAACAGTAATATAATGAAATATTATTACATTTTAAAATAACTTTTTTCGATTTTAATATATTTTAAAATATTATTTATTCCTGTGATCAAAGCTGAATTTTCAGCATCATTACTCCAGTCTTCAGTCACATGATCCTTCAGAAATCATTCTAATAAGGATTTGATGCTCAAGAAACATTTATGATTATGATCAATGTTGAAAACAGTTGTGTACCACTTTTTTTTAGGATTCTTTGATGAACAGAAAGTTAAAAACAACAGCATTTATTTGAAATATAATCTTTTATAACATTATAAATGTCTTTACTGTCACTTTTGATCAATTTAATTCCTTCTTGAATGACTTGATGAATAAAAGTATTGATATATATATATGTATATATATATATATGTATGTATATATATATATATATATATATATATATATATATATATATATATATATATATATATATATAATTTTATTTTTTTCTCCTCACATTATTTCTTGTGTGACACACCTGAATGAAAGGCTGATTATGTGATTCATTGTCTTCTCAGGTGTGAATTATTCATGATAAGGGTTGGGCCGTTCATGCCCACACGCATATTGCCTTTCCAAACAAAAAGTGTTTTACAAAATTTAAATCAATTTATTGTTTTATGTGAATGATTAGGCAGGATGATTTTCAGATCATTTTGAAGCAAAAAAAAAAAAAAAAAGCAAGGGCACAAAAGCCATTAGTCAAAAGTATTGTGGACACATATTTAGTATATGTTTTGTGGCCTTATTTCAGAAACTTTAGTTTTTAGTTTTATCAATAACCATGCATAAACAATATTCTCTCAAAAATACAAACATGTACATACATGTTGCTCACATATTATGGTAGCCCTGTTTGTGCTAAATAGAGTGTAATTACACATTTGCCGTTAATATGTTTATAAGCAACTGAAACAAGCACAAATGTCAGGGCATGTCAAAACATCTCAAGGACCCCAAAAACACCTTAGACCCCAGAGGGTTAATTAGCTGATTAGAGTGTGGCACCAGGTGTCTTCAATATTGAACCTTTTCACAATATTCTAATTTTCTGAGATACTGATTTGGGGGTTTCATAAGTTGTCAGTTATAATCATCAAAATTAAAAGGAATGAACGCTTGAAATATATCAGTCTGTGTGTAATGAATGAATATGATATCCAAATTTCACTTTTTGAATGGAATTACTGAAATAAATCAACTTTTTGATGATATTCTAATTATATGACCAGCACCTGTATTGTCATTGCCAATCCAAAAACGTAGACAGCCAGGCAAAGGTTCAAAATCCATACAAAGCATTCAAAAACAAGAAACAAAACATGAACAGCTCTCCGAAGTGCCAGTGACATAAAACAAGGACTCGACGAAAATCACAGAAACAAAAAGGGTATATATACACACAGATACTAACAAGGTGATGGGTAACAGCTGTGTGCAATAATCAATGAGTGACAAACAGGATAATGTAATCCAGGTCCATGGAGGGGAACAAGAACAGGAATGGATGATTTAACAGGTGACCAGGGTGGAGCAGACAGTTCATCTGGCGGCAAGGGCGGAACAGACAGTTCATCGGGCGGTCAGGGCGGTGAAGACCCTTCGGCCGGCCAGGTCGGTGAAGACCCTTCGGACGGCCATGGTGGTGAAGACCCTTCGGGTGGCCATGGCGGTGAAGGTTCTGGGCTGGACGGGACTAGCGGTGAAGGCTCTGGGCTGGACGGGACCAGCGTTGAAGGCTCTGGGCTGGACGGGACCAGCGGTGAAGGCTCCAAGGGGGTAATCCATCAGCCGGAAGTTGAAGCTGCCTCCGGGGGCCGCCATTGTAGCTGGCTATCACCTGCTGTTAGCATCCCATTGACTCCCATTCATTTTGGCGTCACTTTGACAGCGAATAACTTTACATCTGAGGCGTCCAAAGACTCCATTTGTCCATTATTTATTTCTAAAGAAACACGACAATGTATAAAAGGCTCCATTACTTTGTATCTTACGTTATGGCCCCGTAGAAGCCATTCTTGTAAAAATAGGCTAAAAATTGCGTCATAACCACGCGACTTTATGTCGCACAATAGAGACATTACCGTATAGACAGGAGGAGAAGCTCGCAGGCAATCTTTTACTGTCTAAAGTCAGCCCATGGCATAGATAGAGTCCATAAAAGCAACGCGACAAAATATTTCAACAACGTTTTTGATGAATTTTAAATAATTCGAAATAATTTGATATGTGGCAAGTGAATACATATGAAGTAACATATATCCACAAACTTTAAATTATTTATCTACTTCACCTATATATATTAACGGGGGATGGGGAAATTATCAGGAAATTATACATGCAATGGAAGAAGAAAAAACCCATCTCAATGTCTATCGCGGTTAACGTTGTTCCTTTATTTATTTATAGATCTACGCTTGAAGATGAATGTGATCCCGTTCGGAAGCCATGTACAAATTTCCTAGCCTACATAACGTGAAATAAAGAAAAACGTTTTTGTTCAAGTGTTTTTGATCATGATTTATTAGCCAAAACTACATGATTTATATTTTGGAATATTATATGGTCACATTGAATATACGAAAATGACGCGAGGGGATAGTATTTTATAGTATGGTTCCTGGGCTTATATACTAATAAGTCTTTTTTGGATGGGTTATTATTCTGTTTGATGTAGAAGGAAACGAAAAAGAACAATTGTAAATGTGTGCGTTTATGTATGTATGTGCCTATTTGAATCACTTTTAATAATTTTGGAAGATTGTGCTGAGATGTACATGTACTTATTTATCTGTTATTTTTGATTGTATTATATATATGTGTGTGTGTGTGTGTATATATATATATATATATATATATATATATATATAATTAGCCTTTGCCTAGTATCTCCTTACATATACATATTGGGTATGAATTAATAAGTTCTTGAATATCATTTTACATAACTTATTAATATAAAGCATTAACTGGCGTACTGACGTTAAATTTTAAATAAATAAATATTAAGCAAAATGACAAAATAATTAATCAGAATACTTACCAAAAGTTGCTGCAGGTCGCGGTTGGGTGACTGTCTACGGGTGATTAAGATTTGTCTTGGCACAGCTACTAGAAGATTTACAACTCCCAGTCAGGTTGCTCACGTGACATCTACGTCATCAAGCTCAGTTGGAGCCTGCGCAGAACGCTTGGCTATCAGGAAGTGAGTACCCATGTTTGGCTTCAACTCTCTCCGTTGAAATCAACGGGGTCGCTCTGTCCATTTCTTTTACTGTCTATGGAAGGCTCAGAGAGGGCGCTGGCGATCCCATTCTCCCAGGCCGAAGGTGACCTGAACGGTCTCTGGATCAGCAGACACCATGTGCTTCTTCCACGCATGCAAGACAGACAATGCATAAAAGGTGAAGACAGCCCTCTTGGCCATAGCGGGACTGATGGTGGCAATGGTTGGTACCGGAGAGGATGGAGCTGAGGTAGCCAACAGGGAGGCATGTGCGGCCCAGACACACGTTACAGCAGCAACATAGAAGGAGAGGGTAATCTCTTCAACCGTGACCTGATGAGCAGGGCGCTCAGAGATGGTCTCCAGGACGGTCTCCGGGACGACAGTGGGCTGTTTGGGGACGGCCTCCGGGATGACAGCGTGCTGCTTGGGGACGGCCTCCGATTCAGACTCGGGGCCGCTGGACCGCACCGGTCCAGGGTCGAAGAGAAGCTGCAGTGGGAAACGACGATGGGGTCCACAACGACCACCTCCTCTCCTGCGGCCTCCACGAGTCCCTGAGAATATGGCCAGACGTGTTCCCTCAAAGGACTGTTTGTAGGTAGGGGTGTTGGGGGAAAGGATACGAAACCCCGTACTGCTGGATCCATTCATGGTCGAGTCCTTCTGTCACGACACAGGCATAAAAGGTTAGGATCCAAGTGCAGTATTTATTTGGGGTAATCCAAAAACGTAGTCAGCCAGGTAAAGGTTCAAAATCCATACAGAGCAGTCAAAAACAAGAAACAAAACATGAACAGCTCTCCGAAGTGCCAGTGACATAAAACAAGGACTCGACGACAATCACAGAAACAAACAGGGTATATATACACACATATACTAACAAGGTGATGGGAAACAGCTGTGTGCAATAATCAATGAGTGACAAGCAGGATAATGGGAAGTGTAGTCTGAGTGAAGTACACCGTGGTGGAAGAGGAACTCTGGTGGATACCCAGGGAAACACAAACCAGACACTGTGACATGTATAAGCTGGTAAATATTTAATTGATGAGTTGTCAACACAATATAACAGTATAATATATAGTTTGGGGTTTTTTTTACCCATAAATTCAACATATTGACACAAAATGATAGTCCAGTTGTTTCTGTGAATTGCAGCGATCCATTGCTTCTCTTTTCAGTAGAGTAAAATATCCCTCCGATTTTTTTTCAAATATTTGTAGTCAATATCAAAGCTCTTTCCCGTTTTAGATGTATTTTGTGTGTTTTTCGCTGCATTCGCATTGAAAACCAATGTTGCCACTCAGTCTTTTTACCACCCACGGTGTAACCACAGTCACATCAGGCCAACGGTGACGTCACATGCATACACACATGCATATAGGACGGCTGCGTCCTAGTAAGTACTCCTGATTTTGCCGAGTTAGACGCGTTCCTGCGTTCCATGCAAGCCAAAATTCTGGGGGGGCACAATCTGAGGCAATTGTTTTCGGAAGGTTAGACTAGGCTAGCTATCGATAACGTTACACTGACACAACTTAAGTTAATGCTCTGAATTCGCGGCTAATATCAAATCCATAACTTTTTGATCAAGATCAAATTTCCAGGTCAACCACAAATAATCCCACTACCTTTTAATATCATCCGATAACTAATTCAATGCCGATTTGTTGCTTTGCCCACTTACCACTTCAAGACCATCTGTAAAACATTGCCAGCTCAACGTGCGAGACGAGTGAGTTGTTTGAACATACACAGCAAAGATTCTAGAGCGCTGATTTGATATACACAGACACCATATTAGGAAAAAGGGGCAGGCTGATGCTGACCGATTTATTACACATCCAGAAGAATCAGGCATGTGATTGGCTAAGGACAAAAAAGCAGGAAAATATACCGATTTTGTTGTTTTATTAACATTAAATAGATCTCCCAAAAATGTTACTTGTCATCATTTACTCTCTCAAGTTGTTTTAAACCTGAATAAGTTTCTTTCTTCTGTTGAAGTTATTTGGAAGAATGTGGGTAACCAAACAGTTGATGTACCCCAGTGATTTCCATAGTATATTTTTCGCTATGGAAGTCAATGGGGAACAGCAACTGTCTGGTTACTCACATTCTTCAAAATATCTTCTTTTGTGTTCAGCACAAGAAATAAATTAATATAGGTTTGGAACAACATTACAGTGAATAAATAATGACAATTTTTTTATTTTTGGGTGAACTATCCCTTTAAGGACAAGCGGCTGCATGTTTATTATTAGGGCTACTGTCTCTTTAAGACCTGTACGCGACGCGTTTAATATACACGCATTTGACAAGCAGATTTCTCTCAATTTTCTCGGTTTGCTTTCAGTTTAGACATAACCAATTTATGTATTTTAATCCAATTAATCCGGAAAAATCACATCCCTGAGAATACATTTGAGTCTTTATAGGCTCTGGTAATTATGGAGCATAATAGGAATAAAGTTGTGACAAAAAAATTATCAGGGAGGAAAAATCTGAGGGGGCACGTGCCCCCTCACTTTGAATGGGCATGACGCCACTGCGTTCCTGGGTCAACATATTTCGTTTTAAAGTTTATAAACTATCACATCCGGCCAAAATATGGGTTCATGTGAAGTGCTTCGTCAGCATGTTGTAAAGCCTGACGTAAGTGCGTTCTAATGTTCAAGCAATAATCATTGAGGGCCATCACTTCTTGTATGTTCAAGCAATAATCATTGAATCATTGAATGTTATAATAATCATTCAATGTTCAAGCAATAATCATTGAGGGCCATCACTTCTTGTACGAGTTTCACAATGCTCATTCATCACACTTCACAATGTGCTGATGCTTATGTCAAGTATTAACTCAGAAACCCATGTATGACACTATGGTTTATATTTAAAACAGTTTAAAATATCAGTATTTTTTCGCTTCAGAAGACATTGACTCATCAACTAAGTTCTGGATTCCCATCATGTTCACTTTGTGTGGTTTTTGAAGTGTCAACTTTGGGGCATTCGTACATTGCATTATGTGGTCTCACAGAAATGGATAATTGTTCTCTGTTTTTGTGTTCTGCAGAGGAAATAAAGTCATATACATTTGGGATGGCATGAGGGTGAGTATATGATGAGAGAATTTCCCTTTCTTTTCTGGTGGAGTATCCCTTTAAATATTTACCATAATATATCTGTCATGTTGTGTTTGGACTTTGTTTTGTCTGTGCTTTCTGTTTTCACAGCCTCCCCACCTGGGTTACTTAATTAATTTGTCACCATAGTTACTCGTTTGATTATTCATCTAGTTCAACTGTGGTCCAATTAGTTCTCCTTTGTCAGTGTATATAAGTTCTCTTGTTTCAGTGTTTAATAAAGTTTAGTTTGTATTCATCTTCATCGTCCGGTCGTCTGACCACACCAATGCTTAGACTTCGTGACAATATCACTATTCCTTTTAGTACCAGATGATTATCTAAATCTTAAAATAGGCAGAAACAATGAAATCATTGGTTGTGCATCCCTAACCAAAATGTGACTGTATGTGAAAATAAACAAAGATGTGAATGGTGCTCCCACACCAACATTAAAAACATCAAATCGAATGCAATGCGTTCACGGCAACCTTGAGCCACCTACGCACTACTATTGATCTTACTTTACCAGCAGCATCTATATAAAACAGTCCTGCCCTCACACTTTTCATTCATTTTCAGACTAGCGGCCCCCATCAGCTCCACTTCTGGGCATTGCATTAAGGCTTAGCATTGTAAAGTGCAACATCATGTCCATCACAATTCCTTAAGACAGGCCACAGAAATGGGTAGCTGTTCTCTGTAGCTCTTCACAGACTCTATGGTGGCAGGAAAGCACGTATAGAGTTATGTGAGAATGAGCTTGTATGGGAAGATTATAGGACATCTCTCAGCTGAGGACACCACTGTTTTTAGAGGGCAATGATGATCCATGAACAAACTTGACATTCCAAGTTGTTGATATATGGCAATGGAAATGTACAGATCCAGCAGATGGTTGTTGTCCCTCATTATGCATCTGTATACATACATAAATGATTGTTACATGTGATGATTCACCAGGCATCCAGTCATAGTTTTAAAATAGTATGTTATACTTCCTTTTATACCTCCTGTACTTTGCAGGGCCTTATCCAGAAAGCACTCTTTTCGGCTACAGTACATCTCTCTCTCTCTTGCTTCCCCCCTCATTTTTATCTCCCCACCATGGCCAACAATCTCCTGATAAAAGTGCAGCATCGTGGGACAAATTGCCCCAACAGCTCAATGATCCTGTCAGTGCAGCGCGTAGGCTCTCACCCCTGTGACAGAGGCTATTACTCACAAATAGGTGTCTCAATAAAGCTGGCCAGGCCCATGAATGGCTCATTCAACCTTTTCTGCTAAACAGGAGGAGATAAAGGGGTGGGAAACAATCACACAAACAATAAAAAAAGAATATAAACAACAAGGTTCAGGATAGGCACTCAAAGCATCTCTTGACTATGGGAATTGAATACTGTGAATGAGATGTTTACATCCATTGAAATAAGCTACAGGAAAGACCACAAACACACAATGTCAGCGTATTCCAATTTCAAGCTTCGAAAATTGGACCCCTTTTGATTCCTCTCTGAGAGTGTAGTTCATTATGTGATACTTTTGGGAAGAGAACATTTGAGGAAACAGTTGAAATTCAAGTGGGAGATGGTTTAAAAGTTACTTTGCGAGCAGCTTTGGAGGAATGAGTCACATTTCATTAGTAATCACATATTAATTCTTGACTGACCACCTGTTGTTTCACAGCTGGGGGTGTTGACTATGAATGGCAAATGAAACATTCAACCTGCTCTTATGGCAATGTGTTCACACAGCTTGTTTTTCAGCTGTGAGCATAAAGCTGTGTACAAAGAATCCCTTAAAACCCAGTTCCTTAGGAAAGAATTACCCTTTACATTTGTTAAGTCTGTAACTCGAAGCACACTTTCTTGTAGCAACAAATGTATGATTCATGTTTGCTCGAAAATTCTACATAATTTGTCATTAATGTGGTTTATATTTAGGCCTGAACAGGGTATATATCACTTGTGATATATCACTCTGACGTTGACTTTTTCTGTCAGCTGCTGCTCATGACCTGAGTTCACAGCTGCCTCAACTGCTTACGCCTTTTCCATATTCCTTTTGTCAAAGTCCTCTTTTCCAACTCCCTCTGCTTGATTTTGCGTCAATGACATCAGGCCCATTTGTAGTTTTATCTGTTAATTTATTCAAAAATGCATTAAAATGCAATTCGTAGATACAGTGACTTCTGTATGTATAAATGTCCTCTATGATTTTAATTGTAGATATAGCTGCGAGCATGATGGGCCCAAGCCGGTGGCACAGCACCCTATCCAAAATAATTAAGCAGAGGCAGGGATACATTGACCAGAAAGGGGGAACCCCCCCCCCCCCCAGCAAATTGCACCCTGTATATATATATATATGACTCATTCTAGAATTGAGGGTACATTTCAAGTAGAGAAAGAAAACAAAAAATAGGATTTTTTTTATGTTAAACTTTTTTATTTTCATAGAATGCACTTTAAATGCAACATTTTCATTATGTGCTGATCTTAAACGTGTAAGATTTAAAATATTAATACTGAACATCAATGTACTAACAGAAAAATCTGCCAACTCTGTTATAGACAAATTCGGTTGACGATAACAGAGTTGACATTTTCCACCATTTTGTGCTTTAGCTCAAATGCTAACCTCAAACCAGATACCACATGGCATGTCTAAAAAATGAATTTTATGGGTTTTCGCCATATTATCATTGTTTAAAACGTGAATGAGAGATTCACTGCAATATCACAATAATAGAATTGACAAATAATTAATCTACTATTGGTGTATCCTAAACATATTGTTCAAATTAATGAGAGATGAATAATGACTGTCATCATTGCTTTTCAGAGTTTCCCGCCAGAGGAAGTGACATAACTTGGTGCAAGTCACATGCTTTTTCTACAAATGCTTTGGAGTTTTTTGTTGTTGTTGTTTTATAACAGAGGTAACAGAGTTGACCAGAACGTAGGGACAGACACAAAATCTATTTTTTTATTAATAAAATGACAAATAATACAGAAAATATATATTCTATGCAATTGTTTATATAACTTAATAGAGTAAACACAAAAAATATTTGAAAATTAGACTTAATGGTTTCATGATAATTCAAGTTGAATGTATAAATCAGGAAGCAGAGACAGTCTATAATAGGTGGAGTGGGAGTCATTTAGTTAATCTTTTGCATATTTTTTCCCCCTAAATATACATAAAGCATTATTTTTAGTGATAGTGTAATATAATTTGTGTTATTATTCAAAACTGATTCAAAATTTTTTTTAAATAAAAAGAAGGTTTATCTGGCAGACTCGAAATGTATGGGATGAATATAGTATCAAAATGATTAACACATGCAAGCACAATTATCAATAAACTTGATTAATGTTGCAGAGGTTTTACTATCCCCAACCAAATGCCTTTCAACGTGCGTGTGCAAAGTTCATATTTTAATGAATGTGTAGCAATTTGTAAAAATAGAGACATTTTTGTGAATACAAATTTTTTCTTTTGTATTAGTGTATCATAATTTGCGCATGCAACAAAGAAGATGTGCATGTGTGGATCAGGTGACCCGCGTGCATTCATTGACATCTTTTCTGAGTCAATCTCATTTGATTCATTTGGATTTTGAGACTTTCTTTTCGCTGTTTTTAAGCATTTCACAACCCACACACAAACATCTACAAATGAATAGGCCTGGTGCTAATTATTAATGTGTGCACAACTACCCATCTATTGAACAAATTCACAAATGTGCCTCACTACATTTAAACTAATACAATACAACTTGTGTGTGAAAATCCAGAATCACGTGAATGTGCAGCATTTTCTCACAGCCAAACTGACCCAGCTCTCCATACCATCCTCGATCTGTTCGTGGATCTCCAGCTTCCTGACGGACCGGCAGCAGCGAGTGAGACTGGGGAAACACACATCAAGGACTCTCACCACCAGCACTGGCGCCCCTCAAGGGTGCGTTCTCTCCCCACTGCTCTTCTCCCTGTACACTAATGACTGCACTTCTAAAGACCCCACTGTCAAGCTCCTGAAATTTGCAGACGAAACCACTGTCATCGGTCTCATCCGGAACGTTGACGAGTCTGCTTACAGACTGGAGGTTGAACAGCTGGCTGTCTGGTGCAGTTACAACAACCTTGAGCTGAACACGCTCAAAACAGTGGAGATGATCGTGGACTTCAGGAGGAACAGCTCAGCACTCCCCCCACTCACCATCATGAACAGCACTGTGGAAGCAGTGGAGTCATTCAGGTTCCTGGGCACTGCCATCTCTCAGGATCTGAAGTGGGACAATCACATTGACTCCATTGTAAAAAAAGCCCAGCAGAGACTGTACTTCCTTCGCCAGCTGAGGAAGTTCAACTTGCCACAGGAGCTGCTGATTCAGTTCTACTCAGCCGTCATCGAGTCTGTCTTATGCACATCCATCACTGTCTGGTTTGGTTCAGCTACCAAATCAGACATCAGGAGACTACAACGGACAGTCCGGACTGCGGAGAGGATCATTTGCGCCCGCCTGCCATCCCTCCAGGACCTGTACTCTTCCAGAGTGAGGAAGAGAGCAGGTAAAATCATCACAGACTCCACTCACCCAGGACACCACCTGTTTGAACGGTTACCGTCAAGACGGAGACTTAGATCACTGGCCACAAGAACATCTCGGCACAGGAACAGTTTCTTCCCACAGGCCATTTCCCTTCTGAACGGTTAACACACCTCCCAAGGCATATGCCTTTAAGTGCAATACTCCCACTGTATAGTGCAATATCCTACAGCTCAGGTGATACTTATACTTATATTTAGATTTATTTATTATAATATTCAAAACACTGTAAATATGTTCATAATCTGTAAATCTGGAAATGTCTATTCTGACTAAACCTAACTGTGATACTTTTTATTCTCATATATTTATATTTTTATTCTTTATTCTTATAATTTGTAGTATTATGTTTCATGTTTCTTGTTGTATTTGTATAGTCCATTGGAAGCCTCAGCACCAAAACAAATTCCTTGTGTGTGCAAGCACACTTGGCAATAAAGCTCTTTCTGATTCTGATTCAGATTCTGATTCATTTTGTACAAATAGAGACATAGTTGTTAATACAAAACCTCGATTTTGTATTAAAGCTGCCGTCGACAATTTTTTTTGATCATATTCAGTGAAATCGACACTATATTCCGACAGAACAACATAAATAAAGTGGTTTAAGTCAAGTCAAGTCAAGTCATCCTCATTTATATAGCGCTTTTAACAATGTAGATAGTTTCAAAGCAGCTTTACAGAGATAAACATATAATTTAAGGTAACAGAGATTGGTTTGGTTTTATAGTGGCTCTTGAAAAATGTTTTTTCCAGCTAAAGTTAGTTTTGATTGATTCACTTCCGTCTAAATGATCATTTGTTATTAAATTAGGGGCCGCTAAGACGACACCGTTCTCTCTAAACAGACTTTAAACGTGAACCTGTGATAGACGCTGATGGCGTTCACATGTGCATTAAGAATTGATTCTATAGTTTTGTGCGTTTGAATATATGTGCGCAGGTTTGTAATTCCTTACAAACCATGCCTAACAAACTACTTGTCTATAAATTTTGATGCAGAATTTTTATTTTATCTTATCACTTTGGGTAGGTACGCGAACCGAAAAATTCCACAACGCTTTATCTGTAGAGTGGTATAGGGATCCTCCATAGGGAGAGGCTAGTTGGCACTTCAGCACTGCATTGTCATCAGGTCGAGGCGAAAGTCCTTCGTCAGATCTGGAAACGGCCTGGATCCAGCAGGCTGCGGGAAAACCTCGGGATAAACAAAGAAACTAAAATTAGCGTAGATGCCATTCTTCTTATGATGTAACAAGTACATTAGGATATGAGGGAAGTGTTCCCAGTTCCGGCTGACCTAATCTAAGCAGCCTAATATTGAATTATAGAAGGCTATAGAGTGTTATGGTTTTAGAAAAAAACCCGAGCTTCTAACTCCACCTGGAGCGTGTTATTTGTTTTGGAAAAATCCACCCGTCCCGGATCATCGGGTCCAATCAGCGCAGGGGGGTGTGAGATCTGACTGTCAATCACAGGTCGTGCACACGCCGCCCCTCACGCACGTTACAATCACATGCACATGCCTGAAGTTCGCGCAGTAATGAAGAGTGATGGCGGAAAAGATTCCAATTCCTCGGTTAACCTCAAGAGCTAGGAGGTCGAAAACAACACAGGAAAAGAGAACACCTGCTGAAAAGAAAGAAGTAAAGAAAGAAAGCGCGTAAATAAACCAGGATAAACATCGAATCGGCATTTGAAAGGTGGAGAGATTTACGTGATTTAATTGGGTTCAAGGTGGATGCAGAGCTTGCAACATTTCTTCTCCACAGGTAATTGTGCTTTATCAACCAGTTACTTTATTTCTTAGTGTTATGTTAGTAATCTCCACAGGTAATTGTGCTTTATCAACCAGTTACTTTATTTCTTAGTGTTATGTTAGTAATCTAAGTATGTTTGCCCAAATGTGTTGGTATGGATAGCTAACGTTAGCACTTGTTGGGCAGGTTCGTTTGTTTACACTGAAATCCTTGTGAACGTAACGTTAGGTGGATAAACATGTCCAGATGAAGGGATAAAGTTAGGCTTTTTGGAAGAATCATTGCTACTCTATCTTTCTTACGAGAGTAAGAACAGTAGTAAAGCTACTGTTATTGTATGTGCTATCTTACTAGCTCTGATATATAACCAATAGAAACATGTACAATGACCATGTCTGCCACATACAGCAATAATAGCGTTTCAGACAGACAATGGTGTTTATTTACGTTTAATTGGTGGGTAATCCATTTCGTAACAATCTACTCCAAAATGACAAAACAACAATAACAAAATACTCCATGGTGTTGATGGATGCTGATGAGACGGGCGCGTTCACAGAAAATCTGGTGCACAGGCACTGACGAGCACGAAGCCACGAACTCGGTGGGAGGGTATTCGTTGATAGTGGGGGAGGGGCATGAGAGTTGTAATCATTCAAAATTTTGCCTAAGTCCACTCAATCTGCTAGACTTGTCGACTGGAGCTTTAATGTAGCTCAGAATTTGTAAGTAAGTTGTGCATTTGTGGATCAGGTGACACGCGTGCATTCATTGACTCGTTTCTGAGTCGATCCAATTTGATTCATTTGGATTTTGAGACTTTCATTTAGCCGGTTTAGCTTTGCATGCTCCACACACACTGTCTGAGAAAACCTGCTACAATAGATGGCAGTAGTCTGATAAAAAAGACAACGGCACCGTAATCGAGCGTTCTTCCCTATGGTTCTTCCCCATTTAAGACGCTTAATGTGAGAGATATTGAAGCACCAAATTTAGTACACAATATAGGCCTACCTTATTAATAAACCATACTTTGTAGAGGCAAACAGATTAAATCAGATTATGAACAACACCCATAGAAAACCATTATAAAACGCTTAACGTGCAATAGCGCGTTGCATCTTCAATAAGGTGTAGGATACTGAGTTTTAATATCACCGTCTTACTGCATTGACGTTAAGCTTTTTCTTTATAATAATAGGCTCTATGGGGGGAAAATATAGCCTACAGACAAGAGCCTATATGAACGCGACGTGCAAAGTTTCACGCATTTTCCTTCCTGTCGAAAGTCGATTTTCGCAAGATATTTGTTTTCCCTTGACCCTTGCCCTTGCCACTGTTATAGAGTCTTACAAATACACTAATAGCAGCACGATAAGTTTTAACAATATAAAACCATTGTATATCGACATGAAAAATTAATTGAAAATCACCTAGGCCCTAAGTGTGTAGTAGCCTATGGCTGCATATTTATACATGAGAATACTTTGACGTCACGGCACATGATGCATTAGGGACCCTCTGCCGATTCCACTAACTTTGTTAAAATGTATAATTTGTTTTATTAAAATTACTTTTAATATTTAAAAACAGATATTTTCAAATTCCAAAGCGTATAGCTTATATATATATATATATATATATATATATATATATATATATATATATATATATATATACACAGTGGTTAAAGTGGGATTTGGTACGTGGGGGAACCCTCAAATTTTGTGTAGGTGCAACAGGGAAAAATGACTCACCGTGGGACAACATATTGAGTATCGTGGTATAGTAATACTTTTTGGGACAAGAGTGTCACTCACTGTGGCACCACATATCACAATACTTATTTACTTGATATTTTAATGGTTTTATTTTGGTCCATCAACACTGATATGATGACGATACTATGTTAAAATTGCTGAACACGTGGCCAAAAATTTAGCCCTGGCATTGTAGCCACCTCAGCCCACATTAGCACAGCCCCACCCACAGACACAGACATGTGCATTTAAATGTGAGGTAGTTAGGGGGTTCGGGGGCATGCTCCCCGCGAGAAAATGTTGTTTTCTCTGACCTACATATGTGCAATTTAAGACTTTTGAAGGCCAAAAAAAAAAAGGATAATACATTTAAAACCATGTCAGTGTGCATTAGATTATTTGTCAATACCTCCTCTCTCATCTTAATCTTTCTTTTTCTCTGTCTCCTTATCCTGCCGTATTTCTTCCCATCCTAAAGCTGAACTTTGACTGATAGTCTTTTCATTTCCGTCTGTGTCAGTGAAGAAAGTAAACATAGGCTCAACTGATGAGTTTTATGAATCATTTTCTTAGATAAGTTAATTTACTCAAGGCTACAAGATCAGCATTGCCAATTGGAACCTTCTACAAGCTTTGGAATTTGAAAAGTAATTTTAAATAATACAAATTATAGGCTACGTTTAACGCAGTTAGTGGAATTGGCAGACGTTCCCTTAGGCATGCGTTGTGGAAACGCGTCAAAGAGCATTCTCGGGTATAAATATGCAGCATTAACGCACGGTGATTTCGAACGAATATTTAATGTCGATAATGGTTACATAATGTTAAAACTAATCCTGCTATTGATATCTTTGTAAGACTGCCGACCCGAACAGTGGCAAGGGAAAGCAATGTCCGGCGGAATATCGAACATTAAACTAACTTTACCGCGCTCAACCACCTTGAGGCTTTCCACGCATTTATAATCACTCGCGTTCAGCGGGGAGAAAGGGAGGTTGGTCGGCCAGTCGGTCCATCTCGGGACCAGCAAGATTCGTTGAGATTAATTAATCTATTTATTTTAAAAATTTATCTGAGGTGCCGCAATACACTGCCTATCAAAATTAAAAATATGGAGTTTTTATAATTTTAACATGATACAGTTAAGCAACCTCACATGACCAGTGCTCTTTCCTGAATACCATCACGATTGAAACTGTGACATTGATTTGATACAACAATAAACAATTACAATTAAGTCACTTACATTTTAGATGCAATATTGACTGTTTTTGTTCTGTTTCAGCAGCGAAAATTGTTAAACAAAGATCGGAGCAGAACCATTGCGCATCTCAGAGCAACGCGTTTTCTCATTACTGAATGATTCAGCATTTTGAATGAATCGGTTGACTCAAAGATTCAATGATCAATCCGTAAACTGTCTCATTTATGAATAACTTGAACGAATCGTTTGAACGAATGAATCAATGACTCGCTCATTAAGACGGTTGCCTGGCGACACCTAATGGCGGTTTAGTGTTATGTTTAAAAGTATCACTCTTTCCAACGATTGTTAATTAACATATATTTAAAACAATCTTATACCATTATTTAATGCATTGTTATTTTTCAGTGTAAAAGATTTAATTTGATCAGCCCTACCTATGTTAACAGCCCTAGAGTGTCTTATCTAAATAATTGAATTTATTGATCAAATTCAGAAATTAAAAATGAAAGATGAAGCATACATTTAATAAGACTAGACTAGAGGGTGCCCTGCCGATATTACAATATGCAGATTTAAATATATCATTGCCCCCCACTGTCGATTTGATAAATCAAATTGCATTAATCATGAGAGTGAAGAGCTGACTGAAAAGATGATAACAGAATATTTTGTGTAAAAGTGCCAATTTAAGCGAATCTGCCATTATACTCTTTTGCTGTTGAGTTTTCCAAGAAGAATAATTGGCTATTGAACTCACAATTCGGCCCCCGAAATGGCGCTAATTTTAAAATGAAACTAAAAAGTTCACTGTTGCACGGGCATTCATAACGGTGCGCGTCCACGGTGAGGAGCGAGCAGAACAGAGCGAGCGTTTTTTAGTTCATTCCTACTTCCATAGGAAGTCATTCGAGCGCTCTGCGAGCGCCACCATGATCAATGTCCATTGATCCGTATTATACTTTCACTTTTATATTAGCGATCGCTGGTGTCACACGTTGATTGATCAGGGGAATATATTTATATATAAATACAATAGGTCTACCTGAGTTTTATGTACTATTTTGACATTATTTTGGACACAAGAGGGCAGTATAGCCCTATGTATGATTTTTTTGTTTAACCAAATAGCACTCAATTTTTAAAAGTTATGAAGCTTTTCCTGTTCTCTTTTTGACATGACTTTAATCCCTCTCCATAGCAAAACCGTTTGAGATATTCAATATCCGTTCACAATTTAGCATCTTTCATGTATATTCATCATGTTGAAAAATTTTGGTGTGCATAAAATAAATCACTTAGGAGAAGTAGCTAAAAACTCAGAGTCTGAAATATCAAATAATCCACATTCAGACCAAAATAGCCGATTTTGTTGGGCTGGCTTACAACTTAGAGCACGAAAGTTTTTCGGCCCGATGAGATCTATATGTGTACCGAGTTTTACATTATTACATGCAAGTGTGTTTGATTTATGGACCACGTTTTCAGACCAAGTTTAGGGACCAAGTAAATTTAATTAATAAACTAATTATATAAATTACAGACAGACACAGAGAGAGAGACAGAGAGAGAGGGAGATAAAATTCTTGACTTTACCAATCAATCCACATTCAAACCAAAATATCTGACTTCCTGTTAGTCGGAGCTAATGACTGTAAATTAGAAAGTTGTCCGGCTTGATGAGAACAATATACGTACCGAGTTTTATGATTGTAGGTAAATCTATAAAACTAACCCCCCCCACTTTTGTCAAAAGGTGGCGCTACTGAGCCCCTGCACCACACCCGTTTCCGAAACTTTGTACATGTCTACTGGCTAATAAATGTGATCTATCTGTTGAGTTTCATGCAATTTCAAGCAATTTCAAGCATGCAAAGAGTCTCAAAAGCATCCAAAAAGAATATTAAAGTTTGATGCGTTGCCATGGCAACATTATCTAAGATATCAATAATCCATACACAGGTCTACATCTGCCGTGTGTTTACATTATAGTAGTGAAGTTTGAAGAATATCGGGAAAAAATAAGAGGGTGATTTCAAAGCCTTTAGAAAGTGATAAACTTACAACGAACGAACACACATCTGAAGTTTCATCAAGATCAGTTAATGTATGCAGAAGCTATAACACACTTTCTGTTTCTCTTTTTCGCCATAAATTCGTTTCCTCGCCACGGCCGACCCATTCGAGTTATCAAAAATCCGCTGTCAATTTTTCATCTTCAGTGTCTTGACTTCATGCACACCGAGTTTGGTGGCGATCGGATAAATTCTCTTGGAGGAGTATTTAAAATTCCATAGCATGCGTTTCCAAACAACCCTAAATAGCCGACTTCCTGTTGGGCTGGCGTAAAACTTTGAGCACGAAAGTTGTTCGGCTCGATAAGATCTATATGTGTACCGAGTTTCATATTAATGCATGCAAGCGTGTTTGATATATGGTCCAAGTTTTCAAACCCCGTTCCAGGGGGCGCTGTTGAGCCCCCCTGCCACGCCCGGGTACCAGCATCATCCTGTCCCTGAAGGCCGCGGGTTCTGACCTGTTTGCAAATTTTCAAGAGTTTTCGAGCACGTTAAGGGCCCCAAAAGCCCCCGAAACCTTGAAAAACAAAAATAAAAGCAAATCTCACGGACACACACACAGAGACGCAGAGGCAGAGACAGAGAGAGACAGAGAGGGATAGAAAATGCTTGAAAAATCCACATTCAAAACAAAATATCTGACTTCCTGTTGGTCGGAGCTAATGACTTTAAATTAGAAAGTTGTCCGGCTTGTAGAGTACAATATACATACCGAGTTTTGTTACTGCAGATAAGACAAACCCCCCCACTTTTGTCAAAAGGGGGCGCTACTGAGCCCCTGTACCACGCCCGTTTCTGAAACTTTGCTCATGTCTACTAGGTAATAAATGAGATGTGTCTGTCGAGTTTCACACAATCTGAAGAATGTTAAGAGTCTCAAAAGCATCCAAAAGAATATTAAAGTTTGATGCGTTGCCATGGCAACAGTATTTAAGATATCAATAATCCTTTCACAGGTCTACATCTGGCGTGTGTTTACATTATACACATAAAGTTTGAAGCAAATCGGGTAAAAATAAGAGGGTGATTTAAAAGCATTTTGAAAGTGACACACTTCCTGCTGCCAGTTGGTGGCGCTATAACTTTTACTCACAATAGTCACATCCATGTGACCGGCCTCTTACAACGAACACACTGCTGAAGTTTGATCAAGATCAATTAATGTATAAAGAAGTTAAAACACACTTTCTTTTTCCATTATTCGCCATAAATTTGTTTCCTCGCCACGGCCAAACCGTTAGAGATATCAAAAATCCCCTGGCAATTTTTCATCCTCAATGTCTTGACTTCATGCACACCGAGTTTGGTGATGATCGGGTGAATTCACTAGGAGAAGTGTTTCAAATTCCTGAGCGTGCGTTTCCAAACAACCCTAAATAGCCGACTTCCTGTTTGGGTGACATAAAACTTAGAGCACGAAAGTTGTTTGGCCCGATGAGATCTATATGTGTACCGAGTTTCAGATTATTACATGCAAGCGTGTTTGATATATGGACAAGTGTTCAAACCCCATTCCAGGGGGCGCTGTCGAGCCCCCCTGCCACGCCCGGGTACTAGCTTCAGCCCGGCCCTGATGGCCGCGGGTTCTGACCCGTGTGCAAAGCCCGGCCCTGATGGCCGCGGGTTCTGACCCGTGTGCAGAGTTCAAGGCTTCGCCTTTTCAAGGCTTGGGCCCTAATAATAATAATAATAAATAATCCTACCGTTGCCACTGAAACTGCATATTAACGCACCAGTGGGGCTCGACAGCCTTAGTCAAACGGGTTGGCGCGTATGGTTGGGTTGCGGAGAGATTGTGAGATTGTGGTTAGGTCTCAGCAGCAAGAGGGAAGTAGAGGTCAGTAAGCTGGGCTGAGTTGAGTGGGGGACGGAGGGGGGTGACTCTGGGACGCCAGAGTCACTGTCGAGCCCTCTTGAGGTGTCGTGGGCTAGTCGACGAAACACTGAGGACGGAAGGTGCCCACTTGAAGACCCTAGAGATGTTCCCTACTCCGCTCAATCCAGAGGGTTGTTATGGGGGGACCGCACTGTGGTTGCAGCCGTTGTGTGTGCTGACGCGCAAATACACTATTAACACCAGACAGAAGGAGATTCACGTATCCTGATGGAAAGAAGCGTAAATGGATGGAGAAGCATAGGTTACTGTAAAGCTACATCTTAGTTGGTGCTTATCTTGGCGAAAGCCGAGTACAAATCAGCATGAAGTTTTAACATCTACTCTCGTATAATGGAAATCATGAAGATCTGGATACGTCCAGTGACTGCGGTGAATAGTGCTGCTGGCAACAAGGGAAAGACCTTGTGACAGCCTGGAGAGACAGCTGACAGGAGGAAAGAGACCCCAATGGGGCTGGTAATGGTTAGCTACCCTTGTCGGCAGTATCCAGCTCTGTGTTTACAGGATGCTGGAGACACCCGCCAAAGGCTTCTGAAAAATTAAAGAGGAAAATACCCCTAGAGTCTGCGAGAGCAGGGGCGGAAGATGACTCAATGGTGGACAACATGGTTAACGACTTTGGAATGGAAACGGATATGAGTATGGAGAGTACTTCACAAAAGACTAGTTCAGGTTCAGCAGTTAGCAAAGCCATTGAACTCCAAGCTTGTGTCTGTGGCTGGAGCAAGGCGACAACGGTCAGGGGTTTGAAGATTCATCAAGGGAAAATGAAATGCTTGAGGGACAAGGGACAAGGGCCTCGCATTGATCAGTACTTCTTACGGAGTCTGTCAAGTCAGTCGAATGAAATCCAGCGACAGGAAGCAAACCACAGTTCGCAGGATATCAGCACCCCTGTCATAGAGGAGATGAGGGTTTGCACAGTTAATGATGAACACATTGATTCTTGTGAACCTGGTCAGACTAACCAGCATAAGAGAGAAAAGAACCTCAACGGGCATAGGCCTGGAGTTAGATGGCCAAGAGCTAGTGAGAAAACTGCATGGGACACGGTAAACACAGATCTATGCTTTGCATTGGAAAGATTAACTGGTACAGTTGAAAAGAAGCTGGATAAATTTGGGGACATCATTTACGCATATGGAAGTGAGAGGTTTGGTGTGGAAAAAAGGAAGGAAAAAGTACAAACTACTCCTGGATTGTCTAGACGGCAGCAGAAAATTGAAGGGTTAGTTAGAGAAAGGAGACAGCTGAGGAAGCAATGGAAAAGAGCGGAACAAAGTCAGAAGGATGGACTCAATCTCTTACAAAGGGCCATAAAAGATAAGCTTGCAACATTACGCAGAGCTGAGCGCCTACGGAAACGCTACAAAAAGAAGGAACGTGCGAGGGCTAATTTCTATAAAGATCCATTCAAATTCATAAAGAAGTTATTCACCAGTGAGAAGAATGGCACTTTAAAAGCATCTAGGGTTGAGCTAGAGAGATATTTGGAGGAAACGCATACAGATGCAAAAAGGCATGAGCCTATGTCAATTCCGTCAGACATCCCACCTGTCAATCCACCAGAATACCAAATGGAGGTCTGTGCACCTAAGTGGAAAGAGATAGAGCAGGTTGTGAGAAAGGCAAGGGCTTCATCATCTCCAGGGCCTAATGGAGTTCCGTACAGAGTGTACAAGAGTGCTTCAGGAGTTCTAAGGATTCTGTGGAAATTGATAAAAGTGGCTTGGGAAAAGCAGGTTGTACCTAGATCATGGCGCCGAGCAGGGGGAGTCTTTATACCCAAAGAAAAGATGCTACAAGCATCAGTCAGTTTCGCCCTATTTCACTATTAAACGTCGAAGGCAAAATTTTCTTCAGCATTATTGCTCAGAGATTGTCAACCTACCTAATAAAGAATGGCTTCATTGGCACTTCAGTTCAAAAAGCGGGCATTCCAGGATTCTCAGGATGCTTAGAACATATCAGTGTTATCTGGCAATGAATACAATCAGCTAAAAAGGAGAGGAAGGAGCTCCACGTGACATTCCTGGATTTGGCTAATGCATATGGTTCAGTGCCACATGAGCTTCTTTGGGCATCATTTGATTTTTTCAGGGTACCGATGTCGATAACAAATTTAGTGAAAGCCTATTTTGGAGATTTGCAATTTAGTTTCTAAACTCCAGAATTCAGCACTACATGGCAATGCTTAGAGGTTGGAATAATGGCAGGATGCACCATTTCTCCACTGGCTTTTACCATGGCAATGGAAGTAATCATTAGGGCATCAAAATGGGTAGTAGGAGGAGAGCGCTTGGCTTCTGGGATGCGACTACCACCAATCAGAGCATACATGGATGACATGAAAACCATGACTACAACGGTAGCCTGCACTAATCGGTTATTGGGGAAGTTAACAGATAATATTGAAAGCTGAACTTTGACTGATAGTCTTTTCATTTCCGTCTGTGTCAGTGAAGAAAGTAAACATAGGCTCAACTGATGAGTTTTATGAATCATTTTCTTAGATAAGTTAATTTACTCAAGGCTACAAGATCAGCATTGCCAATTGGAACCTTCTACAAGCTTTGGAATTTGAAAAGTAATTTTAAATAATACAAATTATAGGCTACGTTTAACGCAGTTAGTGGAATTGGCAGACGTTCCCTTAGGCATGCGTTGTGGAAACGCGTCAAAGAGCATTCTCGGGTATAAATATGCAGCATTAACGCACGGTGATTTCGAACGAATATTTAATGTCGATAATGGTTACATAATGTTAAAACTAATCCTGCTATTGATATCTTTGTAAGACTGCCGACCCGAACAGTGGCAAGGGAAAGCAATGTCCGGCGGAATATCGAACATTAAACTAACTTTACCGCGCTCAACCACCTTGAGGCTTTCCACGCATTTATAATCACTCGCGTTCAGCGGGGAGAAAGGGAGGTTGGTCGGCCAGTCGGTCCATCTCGGGACCAGCAAGATTCGTTGAGATTAATTAATCTATTTATTTTAAAAATTTATCTGAGGTGCCGCAATACACTGCCTATCAAAATTAAAAATATGGAGTTTTTATAATTTTAACATGATACAGTTAAGCAACCTCACATGACCAGTGCTCTTTCCTGAATACCATCACGATTGAAACTGTGACATTGATTTGATACAACAATAAACAATTACAATTAAGTCACTTACATTTTAGATGCAATATTGACTGTTTTTGTTCTGTTTCAGCAGCGAAAATTGTTAAACAAAGATCGGAGCAGAACCATTGCGCATCTCAGAGCAACGCGTTTTCTCATTACTGAATGATTCAGCATTTTGAATGAATCGGTTGACTCAAAGATTCAATGATCAATCCGTAAACTGTCTCATTTATGAATAACTTGAACGAATCGTTTGAACGAATGAATCAATGACTCGCTCATTAAGACGGTTGCCTGGCGACACCTAATGGCGGTTTAGTGTTATGTTTAAAAGTATCACTCTTTCCAACGATTGTTAATTAACATATATTTAAAACAATCTTATACCATTATTTAATGCATTGTTATTTTTCAGTGTAAAAGATTTAATTTGATCAGCCCTACCTATGTTAACAGCCCTAGAGTGTCTTATCTAAATAATTGAATTTATTGATCAAATTCAGAAATTAAAAATGAAAGATGAAGCATACATTTAATAAGACTAGACTAGAGGGTGCCCTGCCGATATTACAATATGCAGATTTAAATATATCATTGCCCCCCACTGTCGATTTGATAAATCAAATTGCATTAATCATGAGAGTGAAGAGCTGACTGAAAAGATGATAACAGAATATTTTGTGTAAAAGTGCCAATTTAAGCGAATCTGCCATTATACTCTTTTGCTGTTGAGTTTTCCAAGAAGAATAATTGGCTATTGAACTCACAATTCGGCCCCCGAAATGGCGCTAATTTTAAAATGAAACTAAAAAGTTCACTGTTGCACGGGCATTCATAACGGTGCGCGTCCACGGTGAGGAGCGAGCAGAACAGAGCGAGCGTTTTTTAGTTCATTCCTACTTCCATAGGAAGTCATTCGAGCGCTCTGCGAGCGCCACCATGATCAATGTCCATTGATCCGTATTATACTTTCACTTTTATATTAGCGATCGCTGGTGTCACACGTTGATTGATCAGGGGAATATATTTATATATAAATACAATAGGTCTACCTGAGTTTTATGTACTATTTTGACATTATTTTGGACACAAGAGGGCAGTATAGCCCTATGTATGATTTTTTTGTTTAACCAAATAGCACTCAATTTTTAAAAGTTATGAAGCTTTTCCTGTTCTCTTTTTGACATGACTTTAATCCCTCTCCATAGCAAAACCGTTTGAGATATTCAATATCCGTTCACAATTTAGCATCTTTCATGTATATTCATCATGTTGAAAAATTTTGGTGTGCATAAAATAAATCACTTAGGAGAAGTAGCTAAAAACTCAGAGTCTGAAATATCAAATAATCCACATTCAGACCAAAATAGCCGATTTTGTTGGGCTGGCTTACAACTTAGAGCACGAAAGTTTTTCGGCCCGATGAGATCTATATGTGTACCGAGTTTTACATTATTACATGCAAGTGTGTTTGATTTATGGACCACGTTTTCAGACCAAGTTTAGGGACCAAGTAAATTTAATTAATAAACTAATTATATAAATTACAGACAGACACAGAGAGAGAGACAGAGAGAGAGGGAGATAAAATTCTTGACTTTACCAATCAATCCACATTCAAACCAAAATATCTGACTTCCTGTTAGTCGGAGCTAATGACTGTAAATTAGAAAGTTGTCCGGCTTGATGAGAACAATATACGTACCGAGTTTTATGATTGTAGGTAAATCTATAAAACTAACCCCCCCCACTTTTGTCAAAAGGTGGCGCTACTGAGCCCCTGCACCACACCCGTTTCCGAAACTTTGTACATGTCTACTGGCTAATAAATGTGATCTATCTGTTGAGTTTCATGCAATTTCAAGCAATTTCAAGCATGCAAAGAGTCTCAAAAGCATCCAAAAAGAATATTAAAGTTTGATGCGTTGCCATGGCAACATTATCTAAGATATCAATAATCCATACACAGGTCTACATCTGCCGTGTGTTTACATTATAGTAGTGAAGTTTGAAGAATATCGGGAAAAAATAAGAGGGTGATTTCAAAGCCTTTAGAAAGTGATAAACTTACAACGAACGAACACACATCTGAAGTTTCATCAAGATCAGTTAATGTATGCAGAAGCTATAACACACTTTCTGTTTCTCTTTTTCGCCATAAATTCGTTTCCTCGCCACGGCCGACCCATTCGAGTTATCAAAAATCCGCTGTCAATTTTTCATCTTCAGTGTCTTGACTTCATGCACACCGAGTTTGGTGGCGATCGGATAAATTCTCTTGGAGGAGTATTTAAAATTCCATAGCATGCGTTTCCAAACAACCCTAAATAGCCGACTTCCTGTTGGGCTGGCGTAAAACTTTGAGCACGAAAGTTGTTCGGCTCGATAAGATCTATATGTGTACCGAGTTTCATATTAATGCATGCAAGCGTGTTTGATATATGGTCCAAGTTTTCAAACCCCGTTCCAGGGGGCGCTGTTGAGCCCCCCTGCCACGCCCGGGTACCAGCATCATCCTGTCCCTGAAGGCCGCGGGTTCTGACCTGTTTGCAAATTTTCAAGAGTTTTCGAGCACGTTAAGGGCCCCAAAAGCCCCCGAAACCTTGAAAAACAAAAATAAAAGCAAATCTCACGGACACACACACAGAGACGCAGAGGCAGAGACAGAGAGAGACAGAGAGGGATAGAAAATGCTTGAAAAATCCACATTCAAAACAAAATATCTGACTTCCTGTTGGTCGGAGCTAATGACTTTAAATTAGAAAGTTGTCCGGCTTGTAGAGTACAATATACATACCGAGTTTTGTTACTGCAGATAAGACAAACCCCCCCACTTTTGTCAAAAGGGGGCGCTACTGAGCCCCTGTACCACGCCCGTTTCTGAAACTTTGCTCATGTCTACTAGGTAATAAATGAGATGTGTCTGTCGAGTTTCACACAATCTGAAGAATGTTAAGAGTCTCAAAAGCATCCAAAAGAATATTAAAGTTTGATGCGTTGCCATGGCAACAGTATTTAAGATATCAATAATCCTTTCACAGGTCTACATCTGGCGTGTGTTTACATTATACACATAAAGTTTGAAGCAAATCGGGTAAAAATAAGAGGGTGATTTAAAAGCATTTTGAAAGTGACACACTTCCTGCTGCCAGTTGGTGGCGCTATAACTTTTACTCACAATAGTCACATCCATGTGACCGGCCTCTTACAACGAACACACTGCTGAAGTTTGATCAAGATCAATTAATGTATAAAGAAGTTAAAACACACTTTCTTTTTCCATTATTCGCCATAAATTTGTTTCCTCGCCACGGCCAAACCGTTAGAGATATCAAAAATCCCCTGGCAATTTTTCATCCTCAATGTCTTGACTTCATGCACACCGAGTTTGGTGATGATCGGGTGAATTCACTAGGAGAAGTGTTTCAAATTCCTGAGCGTGCGTTTCCAAACAACCCTAAATAGCCGACTTCCTGTTTGGGTGACATAAAACTTAGAGCACGAAAGTTGTTTGGCCCGATGAGATCTATATGTGTACCGAGTTTCAGATTATTACATGCAAGCGTGTTTGATATATGGACAAGTGTTCAAACCCCATTCCAGGGGGCGCTGTCGAGCCCCCCTGCCACGCCCGGGTACTAGCTTCAGCCCGGCCCTGATGGCCGCGGGTTCTGACCCGTGTGCAAAGCCCGGCCCTGATGGCCGCGGGTTCTGACCCGTGTGCAGAGTTCAAGGCTTCGCCTTTTCAAGGCTTGGGCCCTAATAATAATAATAATAAATAATCCTACCGTTGCCACTGAAACTGCATATTAACGCACCAGTGGGGCTCGACAGCCTTAGTCAAACGGGTTGGCGCGTATGGTTGGGTTGCGGAGAGATTGTGAGATTGTGGTTAGGTCTCAGCAGCAAGAGGGAAGTAGAGGTCAGTAAGCTGGGCTGAGTTGAGTGGGGGACGGAGGGGGGTGACTCTGGGACGCCAGAGTCACTGTCGAGCCCTCTTGAGGTGTCGTGGGCTAGTCGACGAAACACTGAGGACGGAAGGTGCCCACTTGAAGACCCTAGAGATGTTCCCTACTCCGCTCAATCCAGAGGGTTGTTATGGGGGGACCGCACTGTGGTTGCAGCCGTTGTGTGTGCTGACGCGCAAATACACTATTAACACCAGACAGAAGGAGATTCACGTATCCTGATGGAAAGAAGCGTAAATGGATGGAGAAGCATAGGTTACTGTAAAGCTACATCTTAGTTGGTGCTTATCTTGGCGAAAGCCGAGTACAAATCAGCATGAAGTTTTAACATCTACTCTCGTATAATGGAAATCATGAAGATCTGGATACGTCCAGTGACTGCGGTGAATAGTGCTGCTGGCAACAAGGGAAAGACCTTGTGACAGCCTGGAGAGACAGCTGACAGGAGGAAAGAGACCCCAATGGGGCTGGTAATGGTTAGCTACCCTTGTCGGCAGTATCCAGCTCTGTGTTTACAGGATGCTGGAGACACCCGCCAAAGGCTTCTGAAAAATTAAAGAGGAAAATACCCCTAGAGTCTGCGAGAGCAGGGGCGGAAGATGACTCAATGGTGGACAACATGGTTAACGACTTTGGAATGGAAACGGATATGAGTATGGAGAGTACTTCACAAAAGACTAGTTCAGGTTCAGCAGTTAGCAAAGCCATTGAACTCCAAGCTTGTGTCTGTGGCTGGAGCAAGGCGACAACGGTCAGGGGTTTGAAGATTCATCAAGGGAAAATGAAATGCTTGAGGGACAAGGGACAAGGGCCTCGCATTGATCAGTACTTCTTACGGAGTCTGTCAAGTCAGTCGAATGAAATCCAGCGACAGGAAGCAAACCACAGTTCGCAGGATATCAGCACCCCTGTCATAGAGGAGATGAGGGTTTGCACAGTTAATGATGAACACATTGATTCTTGTGAACCTGGTCAGACTAACCAGCATAAGAGAGAAAAGAACCTCAACGGGCATAGGCCTGGAGTTAGATGGCCAAGAGCTAGTGAGAAAACTGCATGGGACACGGTAAACACAGATCTATGCTTTGCATTGGAAAGATTAACTGGTACAGTTGAAAAGAAGCTGGATAAATTTGGGGACATCATTTACGCATATGGAAGTGAGAGGTTTGGTGTGGAAAAAAGGAAGGAAAAAGTACAAACTACTCCTGGATTGTCTAGACGGCAGCAGAAAATTGAAGGGTTAGTTAGAGAAAGGAGACAGCTGAGGAAGCAATGGAAAAGAGCGGAACAAAGTCAGAAGGATGGACTCAATCTCTTACAAAGGGCCATAAAAGATAAGCTTGCAACATTACGCAGAGCTGAGCGCCTACGGAAACGCTACAAAAAGAAGGAACGTGCGAGGGCTAATTTCTATAAAGATCCATTCAAATTCATAAAGAAGTTATTCACCAGTGAGAAGAATGGCACTTTAAAAGCATCTAGGGTTGAGCTAGAGAGATATTTGGAGGAAACGCATACAGATGCAAAAAGGCATGAGCCTATGTCAATTCCGTCAGACATCCCACCTGTCAATCCACCAGAATACCAAATGGAGGTCTGTGCACCTAAGTGGAAAGAGATAGAGCAGGTTGTGAGAAAGGCAAGGGCTTCATCATCTCCAGGGCCTAATGGAGTTCCGTACAGAGTGTACAAGAGTGCTTCAGGAGTTCTAAGGATTCTGTGGAAATTGATAAAAGTGGCTTGGGAAAAGCAGGTTGTACCTAGATCATGGCGCCGAGCAGGGGGAGTCTTTATACCCAAAGAAAAGATGCTACAAGCATCAGTCAGTTTCGCCCTATTTCACTATTAAACGTCGAAGGCAAAATTTTCTTCAGCATTATTGCTCAGAGATTGTCAACCTACCTAATAAAGAATGGCTTCATTGGCACTTCAGTTCAAAAAGCGGGCATTCCAGGATTCTCAGGATGCTTAGAACATATCAGTGTTATCTGGCAATGAATACAATCAGCTAAAAAGGAGAGGAAGGAGCTCCACGTGACATTCCTGGATTTGGCTAATGCATATGGTTCAGTGCCACATGAGCTTCTTTGGGCATCATTTGATTTTTTCAGGGTACCGATGTCGATAACAAATTTAGTGAAAGCCTATTTTGGAGATTTGCAATTTAGTTTCTAAACTCCAGAATTCAGCACTACATGGCAATGCTTAGAGGTTGGAATAATGGCAGGATGCACCATTTCTCCACTGGCTTTTACCATGGCAATGGAAGTAATCATTAGGGCATCAAAATGGGTAGTAGGAGGAGAGCGCTTGGCTTCTGGGATGCGACTACCACCAATCAGAGCATACATGGATGACATGAAAACCATGACTACAACGGTAGCCTGCACTAATCGGTTATTGGGGAAGTTAACAGATAATATTGAATGGGCACGAATGCAATTTAAGCCCTCTAAATCAAGGAGCATCTCAATAGTTAAAGGCAAGGTAGTAGATAAAATATTCTTCATTAATGGTGAGGCAATACCAACAGTTTCTCAGAAGCCAGTGAAGAGTCTAGGGAGATGGTACGATGGGGATCCAAAGGACACAGTTCGAGTTGGAGAAGTTAGACGACGAGCAGTGGAAGGGTTGAAGAGCATAAACAGCTGTGCTCTACCAGGCAAACTAAAACTCTGGTGCTTTCAGTTTGGTCTACTGCCAAGGTTGCTGTGGCCACTGACTGTGTACGAGGTTTCTTTGACAACAGTGGATAAGCTGGAAGCGTTAATAAGTTCATACATCAGGAAATGGTTGGGAGTTCCACGCTGCCTCAGCAGAGTGGGACTTTATAGTAAAGGAGTATTGCAGCTGCCAGTCTCTGCTTTAACCGAGGAGTTTAAGTGTGCCAAGGTCAGACTGGAAATGACTTTAGCAGAGTCACGCGACAAATGTGTAAGGGAGGCAGCCCCTGTGGTAAAAACTGGTAGAAAGTGGTCAGCAAAGAAATCTGTAGTAGAGGCAAAGGCTGACCTTCAAATTGGGGATATCGTGGGACAGGTACAGCATGGAAGAGGGGGTTTTGGGCTCAGTTTAGCTCCTCCTAAATGGCACAAGGCAGGCCCAGCTCAAAGGAGGAAGCTGGTAGTCAACGAGGTGCGAAAGCAGGAGGAGAGGATGAGATGTATAAAGGCCATTTCCCAGGCCAAGCAGGGAGAGTGGATGAGATGGGAGAGTGTGGAACAACGAAAAATGGGCTGGCAAGACCTTTGGTCAATGGAAGAGAGTAGGACCAGTTTCCTTATTAGGTCAACATATGATGTTCTCCCATCACCGCAGAACCTAAACCTCTGGGTAGGAGAGGATCCCTCTTGTCCTTTGTGTTCATCACCTGCCACATTAAGGCACATTTTGACAGGATGTAAGGTGGCTCTTAGCCAAGGTCGGTTTACTTGGCGCCATGACCAAGTATTGCGATGTTTGGCTTTAGCATTGGAAGGCAAGCGTAGAATGACCAATAAGTTGCCGCCTGTTCTAGCAAAACATTACACGCAGAAGACAATATTCCTCCGCCCAGGCGAGCAACCACCAAGAAAAGGTGCTAACACCAATTCTCGCCCAGGACAACTGGAAGCTGCTAGGGACTGGAAGATGCTGGCTGATCTTGATCAACGGCTTATTTTTCCACCTGAGATTGCCACCACTAACCTACGACCAGATATTGTTTTGTGGTCTGGATCAGCACGCATTGTTCAACTGATAGAGTTAACAGTGCCATGGGAGGATGCGGTAGATGAGGCATATGAGAGGAAGAAATTGCGGTATGCTCATCTGGCCACTGAAGCAGAACAGCGAGGATGGAGAGTCCAGGTTTATCCAGTGGAAGTGGGTTGTCGAGGTTTTGTGGCACACTCTACAACCCGGTTCCTCAGAGACGTCAGATTCAGTGGTCAAGAGTTGCGTCGCACAATAAAGAACTTATCTGAAGCAGCAGAAAGGAGCAGCAACTGGCTGTGGTTGAGACGGAAAGATTCTAGCTGGCTGAGTACAGGCCGCCATGCTACGGTTTCGTAGAATTCTTGAAAACTTGAAGGGTGTTGGTTTATTTGTATAGGTTGTATAGTATTTACAGTCATTACGTTCCTGTGTATATTGCGTGAATGACGGGATGTTGGGCAGATATTGTGTTTTGCGGTAGGTGGTATGCCATACGGAACCGTTGCCACTGAAACTGCATATTAACGCACCAGTGGGCCTCGACAGCCTTAGTCAAACGGGTTGGCGCGTATGGTTGGGTTGCGGAGAGATTGTGGTTAGGTCTCAGCAGCACTGTTGGTTTATTTGTAGAGGTTGTATAGTATTTACAGTCATTACGTTCCTCTGTATATTGCGTGAATGGCGGGTGGTTGGGCAGATATTGTGATTTGCGGTAGGTGGTATGCCATACGGAACCGTTGCCACTGAAACTGCATATTAACGCACCAGTGGGGCTCGACAGCCTTAGTCAAACGGGTTGGCGCGTATGGTTGGGTTGCGGAGAGATTGTGAGATTGTGGTTAGGTCTCAGCAGCACTGTTGGTTTATTTGTAGAGGTTGTATAGTATTTACAGTCATTACGTTCCTGTGTATATTGCGTGAATGACGGGTGGTTGGGCAGATATTGTGTTTTGTGGTAGGTGGTATGCCATACGGAACCGTTACCACTGAAACTGCATATTAACGCACCAGTGGGGCTCGACAGCCTTAGTCAAACGGGTTGGCGCGCATGGTTGGGTTGCGGAGAGATTGTGAGATTGTGGTTAGGTCTCAGCAGCAAGAGGGAAGTAGAGGTCAATAAGCTGGGCTGAGTTGAGTGGGGGACGGAGGGGGGTGACTCTGGGACGCCAGAGTCACTGTCGAGCCCTCTTGAGGTGTCGTGGGCTAGTCGACGAAACACTGAGGACGGACGGTGCCCACTTGAAGACCCTAGAGATGTTCCCTACTCCGCTCAATCCAGAGGGTTGTTATGGGGGGACCGCACTGTGGTTGCAGCCGTTGTGTGTGCTGACGCGCAAATACACTAAGACACAGACAGAATGAGATTCACGTCACCAGATGGAAAGAAGCGTAAATGGATGGAGAAGCATAGGTTACTGTAAAGCTACGTTTTAGTTGGTGCTTATCTTGGCGAAAGCCGAGTACAAATCAGCATGAAGTTTTAACATCTACTCTCGTGTAATGGAAATCAGTAAAACAATAGGGCCTTCGCCTTTTCAAGACTTGGGCCCTAATAATAAATAATCCTGAGGAAAACAATAGGGCCTTCGTCTTTTTAAGGCTTGGGCCCTAATAATCCTAAGGAAAACAATAGTGCCTTTTCAAGGCTTGGGCCCTAATAATCTTAAGGAAAACAATAGGGCCTTCCCCCTTCAGGGTTTGTGCCCTAATAATCCTAAGGAAAAGAATAGGGCCTTTGCCCATTCAGGGCTTGAGCCCTAAAAAATAATCCTAAATAAAACAATAGGGCCTTCGCCTTTTCAAGGCTTGGTCCCTAATAATCCTTAGGAAAACAATAGGGCCTTCGCCCTTTCAGGGCTTGGGCCCTAAAAAAAAAAAATCCTAAGGAAAACAATAGGGCGTTCACCTTTTCAAGGCTTGGCACCTAAAAATAATCCTAAGGAAAACAATAGGGCCTTCGCCCTTTCAGGGCTTGGGCCCTAAATAATCCTAAGGAAAACAATAGGGCCTTCGCCTTTTTAAGGCTTGGGCCCTAATAATCCTAATGAAAACAATAGTGCCTTCCCCCTTTCAAGGCTTGGGCCCTAATAATCCTAAGGAATACAATAGGGCCTTCGCCCTTTCAGGGCTTGTGCCCTAATAATCCTAAGGAAAATAATAGGGCCTTCGCCCTTTCAGGGCTTGGGCCTTAATAATCCGATATTTCGGAACATTTTACAAAATGTAACGGCTGCTTTGCTTATTATTTGAAACTCTTCTGCCAAATCCAAGTCAATGTGGTTTGACCAAAATAATCATTTGGTGAAACCAACATGCCGGTTAAAAACATCAAAGGAAATTATAGTATTAAAATGATAGTTCCCTATCAGTCACTCATGTTCGACGTAACGGGGAAATGACGACGTAATTGAGATTACTTCAGGCAGCCCTATCATCTTCGAGTGTCTACAGAACGAGCCAATGAACGAGCTTACCTCTTGCTTACCTCAAGGGAGGTGCAGTCCCCTCGCCTATGCCCCGATCTAGTGTCTATTCTGGACCTCAGAATAGACCTACTTTTGCGCATAGTCAGGGTGATCTGAGGATTACCTTGAGGGCTTCCCTGCTGAGGCAATCTTCGTGGGCCCCTCACTCCTCACAATGTAACCCTCGTTCCCTGAAGGAGGGAACGGGAGATGTAACGTCCCGTCGCCCCGGTTGCTGACCATCGCTGTACGGCCGTCATGATCTCGGCTCCTCATTGGAAAACAATGAGTGCGTGCTCCCGCTTCCTGTTTATACCCGCGGGGCGGGGCGCGTGATGCGATTCGATCACGCCAATGTTCATTGCCTGGTTCTGTACACAATCGAAGCGATCCCAATTACGTTGTCACATCGACGTTACATCTCCTGTTCCCTCCTTCAGGGAACGAGGGTTACATCAGTAACCGAGACGTTTTACCTTTTCATGACAAGGCAAGGTTGCTTCAAATTGTAAAATGTCATGTGGTGCCAAAACACATTGATATGTATTAATCAATTCATGATATTTAAAAGATATTTAAAAAATCATACTATTTAACTTTTTAAAAATATTTACATTTATGTTTACTTTTTGGAAATAAATTAAGATTTCAAAATGACATGATTTCAACTGTAATACAAAGAAAACTGTCATGGATCTGTCACTTCTGTCTAGTCTATTTCATGGTTTTGTGACAGAGCCCTAACACCAGCTTGTGTTTATCACTGGCTGCGTGCTTTCATGTTGTCACGTTTTGTTTGAACACGTGGCTTATGAGTGTTCTCATTGGCTGCGTGTTCATGTCTCGTTTTGTGTTAGCACATGTCTTGTGATTTGTTTTACTGGCCATGTGCTTGTGTTCAAGTCATGTTTGGTGTGAGCACATGGTTTGTCAGGTATGTTTCCTTGTGCTATGTGCTCTCCTGTCTATTGTCTAGTCCCTCCCATCTTGTTACCTGATTATTAATTCATTTGCCCCATTTGTTCTCCCTCGTTACGTCCTTTGTTTGCTCTCCCTATTTATTCTCCTTGTGTTTGCAGTCTTGTACTGGTTCGTCGTGATATGTACACTGTGTGTTTCCCTGCTGTGTGCTTCTTTCAAGTCAAGTCAAGTCAAGTCAAGTCTGTCTTGTTTTCCCCCTCAGGGTAGTTTTTGTTGTCTGTTTTGTTTTATTTTATTATCATTAATAGCCCATCAACTCTGCACCTGAGTCCTCGCCTCATCTCCTCAACCCCAAACCCTGACAGAACGAACTAGCCAAAAGAGGACTCAGCAAAAAAAATGGGTATCTTCCTTTTCCCATTTCCCTGCCCCTCCGCTCAGCAGATGAATCTCCAGCAAACTCCTTTCTCTTCGACAAGGGGGAGCCAGTGTGAAGGAGTTTGCTTACCAGTTCGTGTTCGTAGCGGAGGGGCTCAACATCACCGACGCAGTGCTCAAGGACATTTTCAACAATAGCCTGACGGCCGTTTCACACCGCAAGCGTCAGCGGCGCGTGAGCAGCGCGTATTTTTTTCGCCGTGCATGTTAATCAATGAGTGCGTTCACACCGCGAGCAGGAGCAGCGCGTGAGCGTCAAGGAGGAGCGTCGCGTGAGCAGCAGTGAAGAGGGGGTTTCGGCTTCGAGTCTATTTTTGCTGCGCCGCTCACGCTCAATTAAAGTGAATGCACACTTTTGATGAACAAAATTAATATGATTTCACACAAAAAGTGCCCAAAACGCATAGAATTTGCATGTCTAGTGTGTTTTAACAAGAATTGCAGTATGTCAGAAAAGGAAATGAAGACTAACATAAAGAAAATAAAATTTTATAGAAAATGTAGGCTACCCATTAAACTTGTTTTTAATTATTCAGTTTGGGCTTTGAACAAACTTCAAATGTGTTTATGACCACCAACTTCTAAAAACAAATTTTTCAAAAGTCTTTGTAAAGAAATGCTTGCTTATATGTAGCCTTATATGTAGCCTGGGAGCCGCTGTTGTGACGCTGTACAAACGCTTCCAGTGTGAATACTCGCGCGCGTCTGCAGCTTCAGTGACGATGTAGTTGCGCTGACGTGCTGCTCACGTGCCGCTCATGCTTGCGGTGTGAAACGGCCATCAATTAGCCTGTCCGTGCCTGGGAGATGGGAATGCTGGGGATGCCACAGTTGGCATGCCCATCTCAGGACTCAGTTTTTGGTCAAAAAGGAGTTATTGATATTTTTGGCACATTCAAGACCTCCTTTATCATGTGGATAAGTAACTTGAGTCCGTTGTTTTTTCGAGAAAATAATGGGTTGTCTTAACAGTAACTTCCAAAAGCAAATGAGAAACCAAGGTAGAACAACGTAACACCAGTTACCGCTCTTTGGCTTTGTTTTGGAACGCTCATATTGAGTTACGGTACTCTGCCTTTTTTTAGCCGTGCGTCAATATGAAGTTACTGTGCCGTCGTTCTATCAAATAATGCTACCTATCAGATTAAACGGTGTTCTGCCTTTGTTTTATTCTCTAAATTACGATGTCTCTTAAATCTCTTAAATTACGATGTAACCTGTGTACTTTGTATAGCTGCCATCAGTCCTTGTAACTTCTGATGTCCTCAGAGCACAAATGTGGTCAGAACATTTAGTATGGTCTGATTCCGCTCCATTGTTAAACATGTGATATCAATCGCGAAGGATATATGCAGCGTTGACAGAATTTTTTTACACATGCCGTACTCTAAAGCCCCACCTCACCCATTTTAGGTATGGGACCTGGTTGAAACAATCATGCATCTAGCTGGCAGAGTGCCAAAACTTTGCCTGAACACGGTCGAGCCAACGCGGGACTAATATATCACAGGAAGTGATAAAAATAAAGCAACAAGGTATATTGGTGCATACAACATAATGAAGCAAGAAGTGCTAGTGCATTCAACATCAGACCAGCTGTTACAAGCGGGTTATACAAACAATCCCAGTGTCCGGAATAAATCCGCGGGACGAGCGAAGTGCACAAGCACAATAGGGCATACAGCTGAAAACACCGCCTAATGAAAAGACGCAGAACACAGAAGGTTTTGCTATAAATGCATTAGTCTTCTAGGTAGTCCAGAACACTCTCCCCACTGAGACACGAGGGGGAAAGCACTGCGTTCGTACTTCGTAGGCTAATTTTTGTGAACATACAAGGAGCTTGACACCTTCGAACACGAATCTCGGTAAGCCCCTGTGAAGGGGCTATCTGACTATGAAAGTATATGCGTCTTTCAGATCTACCATTATAAACCTGTCCCTGGGTCGAATGTGCGTTAGGATCTGTTTTATAGTGATCATTTTGAAGCGCACTTAGCAAGTCTTATGCCACTCGGTACCAATTGAAGATACTCTTTACTGCTATGGAGGTATTTTGTCATGTCTAATGTATTAATAATGCCACCAGAATGAAAGTATAAGGATAAGTATAAAGTAATTTTTCTCAGTTCCGCACTCTAGCGAGTTATGGTCTTTTGTCTCAGCGTTTCCGCTGCTGCGGATGCCATATGCCCAGGAGCCTCTGAAAATATTTCAGTAGAACAGCTATTTTCCCCCTGAACGTATTCAGGCAATTCAGCACAGACTGAGTGCACTCGTTGGTGAGACTTGATGTCATATTTACGGAGACCAACTCCATACAGAGAAAACAGACATTCTACATTGGGGTTAGCTTTCTCTTTTCTCAGTTGACTTTTCCCATTGGATCTTGAGACTGAACAGGACGCTGTGAACTGAATCGCATAGCCGAGTCTGATTGTCCATGTGAGCCAGCGGGACAGGCGAGTGGCTCGAAAGGGACAACCGATGTACCCGTGGAGGGGCAGAAAAGGGAGACACTGGGGCCCAACCCAGGAAGCATTGTGTCCCGAAGTAGGCTGTGAGTGTTGTGTGACACTTACCTTGCTCGCAGGGTCCCGTGAGGGGGTGGCCAGAGTTGCGTGAGGAAGCACCGCATCGTTAAACCGCAACCTTTTGGCTCGTGGCGAATGTGAAAGGCGGGGCTGGGAGTGAGGAAGCATAGCATTGCTCACTGTCAGACTGCACCTGATTTGGCCCAGAGAATGAGAAAATTGCTCTTTTATTGAGAATGTGGGTACCTGCCAGACCACGCCTGATTTGGCCCAGGGAATGAGGAAATTGCTCTTTTATTGAGAATGTGGGTACCACTGGTCCAAGTGTTCTACATTCTCAATAAAAGAGCAATTTCTCAGAAGCAATTTCTCATTTTTCTGTGACAAGCAGACTGGGGGGCAGCCCTCAGTGGCCTGGTTGCAGAGGTGTCACACTAGGGCAGGATATCCTTGATGGCCTCGGTCTGCTTTTGAACTGCGAGAATTGCTGGGTGAAGTCCTCGACAGTGTACAGTAGCTAAAGAGGCCATCTTGCGAGATGGGGGCATCAAGAAAGTGAACTTTGTCAACTTCCCATATCTCTGCAAGGTGTAGCCAGAGATGGCATTCCTGGACTACCAAGGTGGACATCATCTGACAGAGGGCCCGAAGCCATGACTTTCGTCGCCTGGAGGGAGAGGTCAGTCACTGTATGCAGTTCCTACCTCAACCCCAGCTCAGAACTACCCTTGCTGCTCATTGAGAGCTTTTGCTTGATGGACCTGCAGGATGGCCATGGCATACAGGGCGGAAGTCGCTTGTCTTAGCAGCCAGAGCTGCTGTCGTCTCACATGCCTTGGATGGGAGATGCGGACGAATCTGCCAGGTGGCAGCACTTTGCGGGCACAAGTGCACCGCAATTGCATGCTCCACCTATGGAATGTCTATGTACCCCCTTGCGGTCCCACCATCGAGGGTAGTGAGAGTGGAGGATGCTGGGAAGCCGCTTCGGACGGGGCAAGCAAATATCTGAATGAGTGGATGCAAGCCGCAATCTTATATATCCCTATGTATGGGGGAATGGCTTGGCATGCAAATTCCACTCGTCAGTTCCATTGGCCGTTTTTCTAAAACTCAGAGGTGATTGGGTCTCCCAAGAGAGTCCCCAGTTGTAAGTCGACATAACGTAGTAGTGACTGACAGATGGGTAACTTGGTACGTGTGTTTTAAACTAGATTCCTGCTTTTTTTCCCTTTTACTTTATTGTGGACACAAAAGTCTTACATGTAATTGACCCTTATATAAGTTTAAACAGCTGGAAAGAAGGCTCTTATAAAGTGTTTTTACCTTTGTCTGAAAGGAAATTACATTCTTGGATAAGTAGCCATGTTGGCCGATTTTCCCTAAAACTACAGTTGAACTTTGTGAAGGTTATATTAATCCTGTCTGATGACCAAGGCAAGAGCCATTAGAGTGCCCTCAGTCCTGTGATCTAATACAGGCCCACGTAAAAACTGCTTCAGCAATGGCTTGTGAGCCACTGATTTTCTCATGTGGGGTGTCTGAATTAACTTGATCTCTCTCCTCCATCTCTGCCAAATATAATGTGGATAAAGCTGTTTAGGTAAGAATTAAGCCATGGTTTGACCAGAAAGCTGTTTGGCACAGACACTCAGCTCATTAAGCCTTGCTTTTGATTAGGGGCTCGATTGAGGAGTATGGGGTAATCATGACTCACCCATCATTAACATTTTAAACTTGTTTCAAAGAGAAGACACATAAACCTCGACTCATCGCCCCTTCCGTTCTGATGCGCATGCTCACATTCACACTCGGTTCCCAGACAACGACCTCCCAGCTAGCCATTGATTATCAATGGGGGGGGGGGGGGGGGGGGGTTCAATGAAGCAGGATTAGACACAGTTTTGCTTCCAATACTTGTTGCTGATTTGTCCTTCAAGGCGGCTTTCATGAATGCCTCTGTCCTTTTGTTCTCTCATTCCCACATTCAGCTACTCATCTGTCTGTTTTTTTGATTGAGATGTCGTGTCCTCTTTCAGGGTGAGAGAATGGCGAGGAGGTATAATTAGCATCTTTGTAACCTTATCTGGGATTCCTCTGCTAAACAGAGTGATCGTTAGCTTAACAGAGATCAACGTAACTTTTAAAACTTGCACCAATATCTTGTGAGCATGAGGTCGGTTGATCCTTGGTTGACACATTAAAACAATTTAGTATTAGTAGCATGTTATAATGACCATTAAAGGACATTCACCACAAAATGAGAATTCTGTCATCATTTAATCTCCCTTCATGTTGAAAGTCATACCAAACCAGTATGACTTTCTTTCTATCACTGAACTTTGGTAAGCAGTCTAGTGTCACTGCAGCTTTATAATATATTCAAAGTACAAATTTTACTAGAACTAAGTTCTTTTTTTTTTCTTTTTTTTTTTTTTTGGAATGGCATGTTTCAGTTTTATAATTAATGTTAGAAACGTCCTCTGTAATTTCACACATCTGCAGCACATTCTTCCAAAAGCTGCTGGAAGCATCTGGGTGGCTTTTGGCCAACAAGACAACTGGCAATGCTCACGGTGATGATTTTTCAATGTGAAAGACAATTCCCTCCATGGCATCGTCCTAATCACATCAGTCTTGTTCAGTGTTTTTCTTAGTTAAACTCATGAACACCTTGCATTTGAAGTCTTACATGCTTCATTATTGGAGTGATTGACAAACTTCTTGATTAGAGATAGGACATTGTTAAACATCTGCTTATCTGTGAATTCATGGAGCCTGAAGTCATTAACATCAAACACTCTGAACTCCACCTAAATCTCTTGTGATGTGAAAAGCTCTTGTGATGTGAAAACATCTAAAGTTTCTGTTTATTTTTAAAGGAAACGCACCTGCAAACTCATTGAATTACCTGGACTCAAAATAGAGCTGATTACCTTCAAAAACCTTTTTCAACAAAGGCAGTGCAATATGGATCCATGTGGTCTTTTAAGTTTGTACAGGTCCTTCTAAAAAAATTAGCATATTGTGATAAAGTTCATTATTTTCCATAATGTAATGATACAAATTAAACTTTCATATATTTTAGATTCATGGCACACCAACTGAAATATTTCAGGTCTTTTATTGTTTTAATACTGATGATTTTGGCATACAGCTCATGAAAACCCAAAATTCCTGTCTCAAAAAATTAGCATATTTCATCCGACCGATAAAAGAAGTGTTTTTAATACAAAAAAAAGTCAACCTTCAAATAATTATGTTCAGTTATGCACTCAATAGTCAATACTTGGTCGGGAATCCTTCTGCAGAAATGACTGCTTCAATGCGGCGTGGCATGGAGGCAATCAGCCTGTGGCACTGCTGAGTTGTTATGGAGGCCCAGGATGCTTCGATAGCGGCCTTAAGCTCATCCAGAGTGTTGGGTCTTGCGTCTCTCAACTTTCTCTTCACAATATCCCACAGATTCTCTATGGGGTTCAGGTCAGGAGAGTTGGCAGGCCAATTGAGCACAGTAATACCATGGTCAGTAAACCATTTACCAGTGGTTTTGGCACTGTGAGCAGGTGGCAGGTCGTGCTGAAAAATGAAATCTTCATCTCCATAAAGCTTTTCAGCAGATGGAAGCATGAAGTGCTCCAAAATCTCCTGATAGCTAGCTGCATTGGCCCTGCCCTTGATAAAACACAGTGCACCAACACCAGCAGCTGACATGGCACCCCAGACCATCACTGACTGTAGGCACTTGACACTGGACTTCAGGCATTTTGGCATTTCCTTCTCCCCAGTCTTCCTCCAGACTCTGGCACCTTGATTTCCGAATGACAATGCAAAACTGAGCAACAGTCCAGTGCTGCTTCTCTGTAGCCCAGGTCAGGCGCTTCTGCCGCTGTTTCTGGTTCAAAAGTGGCTTGACCTGGGGAATGCGGCACCTTTAGCCCATTTCCTGCACACGCCTGTGCACGGTGGCACTGGATGTTTCTACTCCAGACTCAGTCCACTGCTTCCGCAGGTCCCCCAAGGTCTGGAATCGGTCCTTCTCCACAATCTTCCTCAGGGTCCGATCACCTCTTCTCGTTGGGCAGCGTTTTTTTGCCAAACTTTTTCCTTCGCACAGACTTCCCACTGAGGTGCCTTGATACAGCACTCTGGGAACAGCCTATTTGTGCAGAAATTTCTTTCTGTGTCTTACCCTCTTGCTTGAGGGTGTCAATGATGGCCTTCTGGACAGCAGTCAGGTCGGCAGTCTTACCCATGATTGCGGTTTTGAGTAATGAAACAGGCTGGGAGTTTTTAAAAGCCTCAAGAATCTATTGCAGGTGTTTAGAGTTAATTAGTTGATTCAGATGATTAGGTTAATAGCTTGTTTAGAGACCCTTTTCATGATATGCTAATTTTTTGAGACAGGAATTTTGGGTTTTCATGAGCTTTATGCCAAAATCATCAGTATTAAAACAATAAAAGACCTGAAATATTTCAGTTGGTGTGCAATGAATCCAAAATATATGAAAGTTTAATTTTTATCATTACATTATGGAAAATAATGAACTTTATCACAATATGCTAATTTTTTGAGAAGGACCTGTATATTTATTCTCTTCAGACAGCAGATAAGAATTTATGTAAAATTTAAAAAAAATACTTAAAATGGGGTGGCAATACTCTCCTCATTTTGTGGGCTGCTCTCATTAATCTAACATTGTATTAAATGCATGTATTACTGAAAAAGCTCTTTATTTATGTACCATCTATTTGATGGTACTAAACATGGCTGATGGACTGTGTCTAAGATGTCTCCATCACCTTGTTTTCTCAGAACCACTGGTACAAATTAGACTGTTTATGAGAGCCCAGCAGACAAATTTGCTTCACTAAATCGGTAACCTACGGGGTACTTCCTGTGTAGTCTGTGTTAAATTGCATATGATTAGCAGTGAGAGGTTTTCTCCGCCACCATTAATATAAGATGGTGAGTCCATGGCTGGAAGGAGAGTGCAATAGAGTAGCTACAGTACATAATCACATATAAATAACCTAGCTATAATCATAATAAAATTGGTAATGATGAATTTAATTTATTGTGATTTGAGGTGTTATGAAAAGTACTGCTACACTGGCTCAAAGTTGATAAAATATGTAAACAAAAGTATTGCCATGTAAATGCACCTTTATAGATATTCCACTGTGTTTTATCATTTATGTTATTAATAAAAATTAGAAACCTATATATTTATAAAAATTATAAAAAAAAACTATGGTCCCACTTTATATTTGGTGTTTTTAACTAATATGCATTAACATTTAAATTAATAATTTGATACAATGCACTTACACTTTGCAGGTACATATACATTTTTACATTGTACTTATAGTTAAAAAAATACCTGCATGTTATTACAGCTGTAATTAATTTCTGTAATTACATCTATAATTACACTGTTGAGCTTTCCCTTACACCTTAACCCACCCTTAAAACCCATATTCCACCTCAATAACAGCAAAAGTGTTTTAAAAAACAACATGGACACCATAAGGACACCTCATATAAAGTGTGACCATATATATATATATATATATATATATATATATATATATATATAGAGAGAGAGAGAGAGAGAGAGAGAGAGAGAGAGAGAGAGAGACAGACAGACAGACAGAGAGAGTGAGAGAGAGAGAGAGAGAGAGAGAGAGAGAGAGAGAGAGAGAGAGAGAGAGAGAGAGAGAGAGAGAGAGAGAGAGAGAGAGAGAGAGAGAGTTTTTTGTGTTTGACAGATGCCCAACATGGCCTTTATGATCCTCACTATAACTCATTTATGTATTCCAGCTGTTGGGTCATGTATGCAGTGACACCAAACTTGCACTTGAATATCTGAAATATTTGAAGCATGTTTTTCCAGATACGCCTGCAAGTCCAAACCTAGAATGCAAGGATAAATAATGAAGGAAGTGTTCAACAGACCAGTTTTTCTGCAAGTGTTGTTAAATTACAGTAGCTATGTTTCCATCCAAAGTTGCGAATTTTATCTTTTGTGCAGATTTTGAATATCGCATAAAACATTGGCGAATAAAGTAGCATTTCCATGTGTTCAATGAGAACCAAATCATCACTTCCTGGGAAATTTGTGCAAAATATCTGTAATAAAAATATAAGCTGCTGCAAGCGGAGAAGCCATTGTGGCTTTTGTCCAACACCATAAATGATTTAAATCTCAGAGCGTGCAGATGAAACACAATAAACATGTGTTATTTTGCATTTGGATGCCTGGCGTTTGGGAATACAACTTCGTGAGATGCTTCTGGGAGGTCATTATACAAAATCATTCTGATGAGATGGGACCAAATCATTCCGACTTTAGCCGACATTTCAGAATGATCAAACCAACATTTGAGATGCTATGCAATGAAATTGGTCCGCTGCTTAGTCCAGTTATCCAATCACATCCACTGTTGAGGCATGTGGGTCATGTGAGTTTTGTTGCACGTCAAGGGATTTATTCGATAAATGTGTTTTAACCATAGTTTATGTACATCTTTTTATCAGATAAAAAATGTATGCCTGATTTGAGCACATTTAATGCACATTTCTAGAATTTGAGCATTTTGACATTTCCATCCATAGTTTTTTTATGCGATATCCCAAAATGTGCATCAAAATTGGTGGATGGAATAGTGACTTGTAACATGAGAAGTCAGGTTTCAAGAACGCTAAAATTTTCCATGAGCTTCATAGGAACTTGTAGTTTAAGCTGTTGTTTGCTTAAAGACTGTGAGAAGTTATATCTGTCTCTATCTCACTCTGATGCTTTCTTTCTCTCCCTTCCTCTCTTAATCTACCTATAGAATTTGCAAGGAGAGCTGATTGTGCAACATTGCATCCTAATGTTTCACATATTTAATTATTCAGAAGAACCCCCAAATGGCGGTATGTCACTGGCTCTGCCAAGCTGACAGACCTAGTATCCGTCACCTTTTCAGTCTGTCTCTTTAAGACACAGCACTCTGTTTAGCATTGTACCTCTTCCCCTGATTATATCAGCGTTGTGGTCAGTAGCTCAGGTACAGTATTGGTCTGTGACTGCTTGGTGGGAATTAAATGACCTAGGCATCCAAAGTCTGTTTGTTAAATTTTTTACATGACATCTGGCAGCCCAGTGACTAATGTGGGTGACAAGTACATATTTGGACAAGGCTTTGTTTAGTCAAACTTTGCTTAAATTACAGATTTCTTTTAAAACTTCAAATTAATTTGACTTTAACTTCCTTTATGTTCAATTCCAATTCTGAATTCCATTCAAAATCAAATCAATTTTAAAAACTAAATACAATTTTAAAAGGCATTTTCAGTTCAGAATGGCACACAACCCGTAATTTATTATAATTCACGCATTTGCAGTACTAAGGTTGCAGGCATGATTCAGGTTAGATTATGATTAAGAGTCAATCTCTGGAAACATATAGTTAAAAGGAAGATGAGACGAGCAGGAATAACACACGTTCATTCATCTTTTTAGTGGGAGGATGAAAAGACAGTAGAGCAAAGCTTTGTTGGATTCTCTCATTGGCAGGAAGAGGATCTGACACATATTCTCCCTGCAGCACTGAAAAAAGGAAAGTCAAAAAAAGGGAAAAGATGGAGTGTGTCTGCACCAAGCGAAGTTGAAAATGAACCTACGCAATACACACTCTATTTTTGAAGATTCTATTTTCACCCAGGTGGATATAAATTTGGTGGTGACTCAAATCCAGGAATAGTTTGATGGTGTGTATTTCAAGCAGAGGAGAGGGAGTAGGGAATAGCTGGCATCGGTATTTTTGCTTTTAGTTTTAAATGAGTGAGTTTGGAGAAATGCGTGACTGTGAATCACACACCTCCCTCCCCTGTTTGCTGACCTGATGTTACTAACATCTAATAGCTAAATCCAAACTCAATGATTTATTTTTGACCACAGACTAATTTGGGAATATTTCAGTTTATCCCCCTTCAAGCTGTCAATTATTTAGTCTCTATTGGCACAAGATTTCTCTTCAGTGCACAAATGTGTGAACATATTCATGTGTAGGAACTATTTAATTTAATTTAAAAAAATGTGTATATATATACAGCACTTGGTTTAACGTGTGATATCACTTCACAAATTGTTTATGGCATTTTGCAGCATTTTTCCCTCAATGAAAATATGAAATTACTCTATTCATCTCCCTGCATGTGTATAATTGTTTGTCAGACTGCCATCAAAGCTGTTGTATGGCTGTATTAGAGGAAGGAGCAGACAGAATGCAGAAGAGCTTCTGACTTTGTGAATGGACTTATGATCCTCCCATTTTTTTCAGGTGCTGTGGTTCTATTGGCTGAGATATCTCTGCAAGCAATCTGCCACATCACAGCACTCCAACTTCCATTATAGCTCTCTCTCTCTCTCTCTCTCTCTCTCTCTCTCTCTCTCTCTCTCTCTCTCTCTCTCTCTCTCTCTCTCTCTCTCTCTCTATCTCTCTCTCACTCTCTCTCCCTCCCTCCCTCACTTTTTTGCTCCATTCCTCATCTCTCCATCTGCTTCTCTTTTTCTTTCCAATTCTCTTTTATTCTTAGTATGGCTTTTTTGTCCATTTGTAATTATCATTCTGACTTTGTTTTCTTCCACTCCATCTCTCCTTCACTCTGTTACCATGTCACAGGGTGGTAGAAAAAAGGAGGGATGGGAAATGGAAGAACCAGCCTGGAGAAAGAGGTCTGCACCACATACAACATTCAAATGGATTGCTGACATCAGCACATCAATAATTAAAAGGTTTTATTCATAGCCTGGAAAGGGGAAAAATCAATTGACAAATCACATATCCACTTTGAACTACTTCAAACATCATGACAATTAGAATTCTGGAAACAGAAAATACTGTTGGCAATACGAGTGTGTCTATGTAAACAAGACAAAAAACATGTGGCAAAAACATGTTATATGTAACCCTATTTTGCACATGGGAACCGGACTGCCACCCATGATTTAAATCAATGATGAGGGGGGAATAGCAGAAATAATACACATAGAAACATTGAGTCACGCACCCTTTTATAACTTAAGTATTTATTGAAGATGAACCACATTTTTCTCCTGAACTTAATTGACTGAATGCTGATGAATAATCTCTCGCCACATTTGTGCGACCACTGTTAAGATCTCTCGTAGGGAGAAAGTGATGAACTGATAGATGATGGATTGAAGGTAAACTAGGACAAAACACCCTACCAGCTGTAGGGTCTGGCACTGATGTTATGACAGAACCCCCCATCCATGGGCAGTTCCCGATGACAGAAGTTGCCGACGACAGGGACGTCTGTATGTAATGAGGGATCTAAGATGCCATCTCGTGTTACCCAAGGTCTTTCGTCTGGAATGCATCCCTCCCAGTCGACAAGATATTTGAGACAGCCGCCGCATCGCTGGGAGTCCAAGATGTCACAGACAGTGAAGATGAGCCCCTCGTCTGATTCCACTGGAGGAGGAGGTACGTCAGCTGCACCAGATCCTGTGGGAGAAGTGACAAGAGAGTCACTGTGAGGTTTTAGAAAAGAGAGACATGGAAGGTGGTTGCAATTTTGTAATTGGGAGGTAAATTCATCAGGTAAGTGACTATCTCTGAATGGTGATTGTCCGATGTAGTGGGGACAGGGCAGTCAGAGGCGGATGCCCCTGGTGAAGAGCCAGACCTTCTGCCCAGGGCGGTAAACGGGAGTAGCAGATCTTCTGGCTTTGGCCTGACTCTTGTGCCTCCTCACTGCCTCCTGAAGATCGATGTGAGTTAAGACCCTGACCCTCTTGCTCTTCTTGAACCAGTGGTTCACAGCTGGAACTTACAATAGCTCAGTTGACCAGGGAAACGGGCTGTTGGAAACTGAGTATGCATTAGAAAGATGTTAATCCTGTAGAGTTCTAACGAAGGGAATTATGAGTATACTCTGCCCATGGAAGATAATGGGTCCAGCTGTGTTGGTGTCCAATTTCTTGGATTTTCCATTCTGTCTGCCCATTGGACTGTGGATGGTAGCCTGATGATAAGCTCACGGAAACTCCCAGTTGTTGAAATACTTCTATACTCAGGAAATAAACCTGGGCCCTTGGTCTGAGACAATGTCCTCAAGTTGCAATAACGCCAAGGGCATACCCTTGAGAGGGATCAAATGACAAGCTTTTGGAAATCGATCAACTGCTATGAGAATGCAGGTAAAGGAGTCTGATGGTGGGAGGTTGGTGACTAAATCCACCCCGAGTTGAGACCAGGGTTGTTATGGTATGGGTATGGGCAAATTTCCCCTCAGTTACAATAGGTGTAGTGGTGATTTTGAGATGGTGCATGTGGAACATCCTCGGACATATCTGTTAACGTCCTGGGTCATACTGGACAATCAGTATTGGTTATGGAGGACAGAGAGGGTTTGCTGGCTTCCTGGATGCCCATATCACTGAGAGCTTTGTACTGAGTCAATGAGGGACAGACGCAAAGTGGATGGCACACATGTGAGTCCCTCAGGACCTCCCGGCAGAGTACTTTGGCGTAGGCCCCGTGCATAGCTCGTAATCCGCGGGTACGGAATCTGCATTTCCTGCCTGAAAACCTAAGGCAGGGGCACAGTTAACCCCCTGGGAGGTATGGGAAGGGACCATCTTGGTGGTGGTGGGGAGGATGGAGGTGAATGAAAGCGTCAGCATCTGCGAACTCAGACATGTGTAAGTACTGATCTTTTATACCATGAGTATTAGAACATGATTGGATAGATGAGAAGGTTATAAGTTACGTAACAATTGAGTCTTCCCGGCAGAACTTACGCTAAATCTTTTGTTTCTACCAGAAAGACCCGGGAGGCAAAATACCGTAGCTCGTAATCTGAGGGTACGGAATCTGCATTTCCTGCCTGAAGATGAAGGCAGGGGCGCAGCCGACCCTCCAGAATAGGTGGAAGAATAATTCCACCGGGACAGAGCCAACCCCCAAAGAACGGTAAAGAAAAGTATACCCAACAGTCGTGGATTCTGCAGTTCCTAAAACATAGAAAGAAAAGGAGTTAAAATAAAATAAGCTCAATGAAACATGGAATGCCTCATAGGCCAATAGCTTAATTAGTAAAAAGGGCCACTTTCATTGTGTCACAGTGTCTGGTTGTGTTCCCTTGTCTGTCACTACAGACCTCGTTCTCACGGTGTCCTTCACATTTGACTTCAATTCCCAGCATTCTGTCTGTCACTGTCACTCATCAGTTCATTGCACTCAGCTGTTCCCCGTAATCATTGTTCCCAGCTGTTCTGTGTTAGTCTTGTTAGATATGTGTATAAATACCCTGCCTGTTTAGTGTTTGCTACGGAGTCCTTGTATATTGTCACACTTATACTCCACTTCTGGTTGCCTGTTTTTTGCCTGTTCGTGTTTGTTTTCTTGTTTTTGGATTGCCTTTTGGATTTGACCCTTGCCTGGACTGGATGTACGATTATGGATTTCCCTATTAAATTCTTACCTGGTATTGGATCTCTCTCTCCTGTGTGTGTTACGTGACAGAAGGACTCCGTCTATAGAGATCCAGCGGTATGTTTTGCAACATCTCTTCCCCAGCCACCGAGCGGGAGAGAAGGGAGTTGTTTAAGGTGACCCGGTTGGTAAAGTTCCGCGGGACCCGTGGAGGGCAAGAGTGATAGTGTAGAGGAGGTGATAGACAGATGTATCACGTTCCGTCTGCAAAGTCAGAGACTGTTCACGTTACGTCTGCCCAGCGAGAGACTGTTCACGTCACGTCTGCCCAGCGAGAGACTGTTCACGTCACGTCTGCCCAGCGAGAGACTGTTCACGTCACGTCTGCCCAGCGAGAGACTGTTCACGTCCCGTCTGCCCAGTCAGAGACTGTTCACGTTCCATCTGCCTTCATGGACCTGGACTATCCGGAGCATCTGGCTCGGATCCTGGACATGCCCGTGTCTCCTGTCCCAGAGCCGGAGCCAGTGTCTGCTGTTCCAGAGCCGGAGGCAGAGCCAGTGCCCGTTCCAGAGCCGGAGTCAGAGCCAGTGCCCGTTCCAGAGCCGGAGGCAGAGCCAATGCCTGTTCCAGAGCCGGAGGCAGAGCCAATGCCTGTTCCAGAGCCGGAGGCAGAGCCAGTACCCGTTCCAGAGCCGGAGCCAGTGTCTGCTGTTCCAGAGCCGGAGGCAGAGCTAGTGCCCGTTCCAGAGCCGGAGGCAGAGCCAGTGCCCGTTCCAGAGCCGGAGGCAGAGCCAATGCCTGTTCCAGAGCCGGAGGCAGAGCCAATGCCTGTTCCAGAGCCGGAGGCAGAGCCAGTACCCGTTCCAAAGCCGGAGCCAGTGTCTGCTGTTCCAGAGCCGGAGGCAGAGCTAGTGCCCGTTCCAGAGCCGGAGGCAGAGCCAGTGCCCGTTCCAGAGCCGGAGGCAGAGCCAATGCCTGTTCCAGAGCCGGAGGCAGAGCCAGTGCCGTCTGCCTTCATGGACCTGGACTATCTGGAGTGTCTGGCTCGGATCCTGGACATGCCCGTGTCTACTATCCCAGAGCCGGAGCCAGTGTCTCCTGTCCCAGAGCCGGAGGCAGAGCCAATGGCTGTTCCAGAGCCGGAGGCAGAGCCAATGCCTGTTCCAGAGCCGGAGGCAGAGCTAATGCCTGTGCCTGAGCCAGTGCAAGTGTCTGTTCCAGAGCTGGAGCCAGTGGCTGTTTTAGAGCCAGAGCCGGTGCCGTCTGTTCCAGAGCCAGTGTCTGCTGTTCCAGAGCCGGTGTCTGCTATTCCTGAGCCAGTGCCAGTGTCTGTTCCAGAGCCTCTGCCATGGCCGCCCGAGGGGTCTTCACCGCCCAGGCCGCCCGAGGGGTCTTCACCGCCCTGGCCGCCCGAGGGGTCTTCACCGCCCTGGCCGCCCGAGAGGTCGTCTGCTTCCCCCTGGCCGCCCGATGGATCATCTGCTTCGCCCTGGCCACCCGAGGGGTCTTCACCGCCCTGGCCGCCCGAGGGGTCGTCTGCTTCGCCCTGGCCGCCCGATGGGTCGTCTGCTTCGCCCTGGCCGCCTGATGGGTCATCTGCTTCGCCATGGCCGCCCGATGTGTCGTCTGCTTCGCCCTGGCTGCCTGATGGGTCGTCTGCTTCGCCCTGGCCGCCCCGATGGGTCGTCTGCTTCGCCCACTCATCAGTTCATTGCACTCAGCTGTTCCCCGTAATCATTGTTCCCAGCTGTTCTGTGTTAGTCTTGTTAGATATGTGTATAAATACCCTGCCTGTTTAGTGTTTGTTACGGAGTCCTTGTATATTGTTACACCACTTCTGGTTGCCTGTTTTTTGCCTGTTCGTGATGGTTTTCTTGTTTTTGGATTGCCTTTTGGATTTGACCCTTGCCTGGACTGGATGTACGATTATGGATTTCCCTATTAAATTCTTACCTGCTATTGGATCTCTCTCTCCTGTGTGTGTTACGTGACACATTGTGTGAGAAACAGTGAACCTGTAAGGTACTATGTGAAGACGTGTATTATGCATTTATGCATTTATAAATTTACTGCTGCTGTATTTACATATACATTTATGCATTTGGCTGATGCTTTTATCCAAAGTGACTTATATTACGATTCAAGATACACATTTACATTCTTATCAGTTATTGCTTTTTCCCTGGAGAATGAACCCATGAACTTAGCATTATAAACTCCAACGCTGTACTGTTTGAGCTATAGGAAAGACGTGTTGAAGGGAAGCAAGGAGCTGGGGAATACTGGAAAATTAAAAATGAGGGCTAACATAGCAACATAGAGACAAGCCATTGAAAGCCACAAGCCGCGATGGACCACACAGAGCCAGACCACTATGGACCACGCAGAGACAAGGCCGCAATGGACCACACAGAGCCAGGCCATTATGGACCACACAGAGACAAGGCCGTGACGGACCACACTGAAACAAGGCCACGATGGACCACACAGAGCCAAGCCACTATAGACAATACAGAGACAAGCCGTGATAAATTGCACAGAGCCAGGCCATGCTGGACCACACAGAGCCAGACCATTGTGGCCTCACAGAACAGGGCCACACTGGGCCACACGACCTTGATAGACCACAGAGACAAGGCCGTGATCAGCCACAACGGCCTCTAATGCCACACAGAAGGTGGTGGTGGACCAAACCGATCCAGGCCACTATGGACCACACAGAGACAAGGGCGCAATGGACCACAAAGAGCCAGGCCATTATGGACCACACAGAGACAAGGCCATGACGGACCACACTGAAACAAGGCCACGATGGACCACACAGAGCCAAGCCAATATAGACAACACAGAGACAAGCCGTGATAGATCGCACAGAGCCAGGCCATGCTGGGCCACACAGAGCCAGACCATAGTGGCTGCACAGAACAGGGCCACACTGGGCCACACAACTTTGATAGACCACAGAGACAAGGCCGTGATCAGCCACAACGGCCTCTAATGCCACACAGAAGACAAGGTAAAACTGGACAAGGCCGCAAGGCCACACAAAACCAAGCTACGATGGAACACAAGACCACCATGGCCATTTTTTTAAGCGAGACCACCATGGCCATTTTTTAAAATATATAACGAGACCACCATGGCCATTTTTTATATGCAGGTCAAGGCAACGATATGCCAAAAGGCCACTATAGGCCACACAGAGACAAGCCACACAGAGATGACGGCCACTAGGCCACACTGAACCAAGGCCGCTAAGGGCCACAAGGCCACAATGGTGATTTTTTACATACAGGACATGGCAACGATATGCCACAAGGCCATGGAAGACCAAACAAAACCTATGCCCCGAAGGGCCACACTGCCACAATAGGCACAAAGGACAAGGCAACGATATGCCACAAGGCCTCGAAGACCCACACAGAGACAAGGCCCAGCTGGGCAACAAGGCCGCTAATGCCACACAGAAACAAAACACTCATAGATGAGGCCGCTAGACCACACAGAACCTAAGCCCAGAAGGACCATACTGCCATCGATAGGCACAAAGGACAAGCAACGATATGCCACAAAGCCATGGAAGACCAAACAAAACCTATGCCCCGAAGGGCCACACTGCCACAATAGGCACAAAGGACAAGGCAATGATATGCCACACGGCCACTAAAGGCCACACGGAGACGAGGTTACACAGAGACAACGGCCACTAAGCCACATACAGACAATGTCACGTTGGACACTCAGACGAGTAATACAAGCTATAGACTATCGACAGGATAGATAGAGCCTGACACCACCAGTAGTTGCATAGGGATTTACCTGAATCGTTACTGGAGAGCTTGCTGAGCTTCAAGGAAGATTTTTAAATCGGGTCTTATATATGACTCGAATGCAGAGGAAGACCATCTCCCCAGGATCTTAACCCTCTGGGGTCGGCGATACCCTCGCCGGCGATATCAGCTCACTTTTTTTCTTATCAGTGCAAAAGAGACTACAAATTTTCTGTTGATTTTGATCTTACATATAAGTGTTATACACCATTCGATCCTGTTAAGTGTCTATTTTTTGTGTATACTCACAATAAAAACAAAGTTTTGTGCTTCTTGTCAAATAAAGAAAAATAAACATGATGCGAGTTTTGCCTACTCTCTGTCAGTGACCTTTCTTCCTGGATGTGCATCAGGAGATCTCGAAATCCTCGAAGACCCACATGTCTTCCAGTGATCCCTCGTTGATCTCCTCCACCCTTCCTTCCCTCGACGGGGCCGCTGCCCATGGGTACACTGGGGTCCCCCGGTTGAACGCTCTGTTGCGATGTTACTGTGTCCTCAGAGTGCTTCTTGTCGGCGTGATCCTAAGCACCCGTCCGAAGCCTGTAGTTTTTCGTCTAGTTCCACAAGTTGTGGCGAAATTCTATAGCGCCACAGGACAGGCAGCCGCCTCACCGCATGCCATTGCCATTCTGCTGGTCTACCAGACCCAGATGCTCATGGACATGCACGAGGGTGGGACTGACCCAGGGCTCTTCAATGAGCTGCACACCGCCACTGACCTTGCTCTCCGAGCGACGAAAGTGGCCATACGCTCCTTGGGTCAGGTGATGTCCACCATTCTGTGGCTGAACCTGTCCAATGTGGAGGATGTCGGGCGGACCCGTCTGCTTGATACCCCCATATCCCAGGTTGGCCTCTTCGGCGGTGCGTTTGAGGGCTTTGCCCAACAGTTCTCAACCGCACATGAGCAGACTGAGGCTTATTCTGCCCCGACGGCCCCGCCGTCCGCTCAGATCCCCCAGTCTGCCCACCGCCGGAGGCGCCCTCCTGCGGCTCCCACCCCGCCCGTTCACCCGGGCTGGCTCTGGAAGCCGCAGGGGGACGCCACAGAGGGCTGTGGTCCAGTCCCGCCCCCCCGCTATAAGCCGGGTTAAGCGCCACTCTTGAGACGGGCTGCTCAGAGATGGGACTCAGTTCTTTCCAGGAGCTGGTAACAGGGTCACTCCTTTCCCTGGTGGAGGGCCGGGGAAGAATCCTTATTCTCAGAAAGAACTGACTCTCCCGTCTCTGAGCACACAGAGTTCTCGGACGACACGGTGCACCGCCCCGAACCGTGCACCCCTCGTCCCCCTCTGTGTCAGAGCCGGATGACAGTGCGTGCCGTCCCCGGACCGTACCTCTCTCATCCCCCTCTGTCGCCAGACCCCTGGCAGAGCAGGCCCCCTGCGGAATGCTGGTCCTTCCCTGGCCTCCTCTGTCAGGGTGCGGTTATGACCGTGCACCCACACCGGGCCACTATGCCATCCACGTCCAGGCCGGTCATTCCGCTTCGCTGCACCACCGAGGGGACATCTGTGGTTCGCATGACTCTGCTGGCACAGTTCTTGGGAGCCTGGCTAGAGCGTCCCAATCTGTTCCGCTGGGTCGCGCGAACCATCGGCTCAGATATGCGATTCAGTTTGCACGGTCTCCTCCCTGCTTCAGGGGAGTCCGCTCCACTATGGTCGGCGGCCATGCCCCTATCATGAGAGCGGAGGTTCCTACGCTACTGGCGAAGGGTACGATCGAGACTGTCCCTCCAGCCGAAATGAGGTCCGGGTTTAACAGCCCCTACCTCATTGTCCCAGAGTATCCGGTGGGTTACGGCCAATCCTGGACCTGCGCATCTGAACCGCCCCCTTCACAGGCTGCCGTTCAAGATGCTCCTGGCCAAATGCATTTCCGAATGTGTGCTGCCACAGGATTGGTTTGCAGCGATCGACCTGAAGGACGCCTACTTTTATGTCTCCGTTCTCCTTCGACTCAGACCGTACCTACGGTTTGCTGTCAGGGGGCGCACATATCAGTACGCTGTTCTCCCATTCGGGCTAGCCCTGTCTCCACGTGCCTTCACAAAGGTTTTCGAGGCAGCCCTTGTTCCTCCATGGGAACGCGGGGTTCGCATCCTGAACTATCTCGGCGACTGGCTATCGTAGCTCACTCTCGAGACCAGGTTTGCGAACACAGGGACCCCGGCACCTAGCTCGTCTGGACCTTCGGGTCAACTGGGAAAAGAGTAAACTTTGCCCCGTGCAGAGGATCTCTTTTCTTGGTTTTCTCGGTAGCATGTCTATTGCCTCGAGTTGCTGGCAGTATGCCTTGTTCTGCACCGCTCTTGCGTTGCTCAAGGTCAATGCTTACTAGCCCACTCTGACATTACCGCGTCAGTAGCGTACATCTACCATCAGGGTGGTCTGCGCTCCCATTGTATGTCGCAACTCGCCCACCACCTCCTCTTATGGAGTCAGAAGCATCTGAGGTCGCTTAGAGACATTTTTCCTGGAGCCCTGAACTGTGGAGCCTACGAGCTCCCAAAGCTTCAGCCCCTCCCTGGAGAATGGTGACTCCATCCCCAGTCGGTTCAGCTGGTTTGGGACCAATTCGGGGACAAACAGATAGTTCTGTTTGCCTCCCACGACTCTACCCTTTGCACGCTGTTTTACTCCCTGTCCGAGGGCACGCTTGGCACGGACGCACTGGCCCACAGCTGGCCGTGGGGCTCCGCAAGTATGCGTTTTCCCCCAGTGAGCCGTCTGGCACAGACCTGTGTGAGATCAGGGAGGACGAGGAGCAGTTCAATCTGGTCACGCCGCCTGGACCTGGTTCTCCGAACTGGTTCTCCGAACTGGTACTCCTCGCGAAAGCACCTCCCTGGCCAATTCCTCTGAGGAAGGACCTCCTTTCTCAGGAACGGGGCACCCTCGTCCCGATCTTAAAGCCTCCACGCGTGGCTCCTGGTTGAAACGAGGCAGGTTTGAGTACCCTACCACCAGCGGTGAGGGCTACCTTCACTTCCGCTAGAGCGTCGTCCACGAGATACGCCTATGCTTGAAGTGGAACCTCTTCGTCAACTGGTGCTCTTCTCACCAAGAAGACCCCCGGAGATGTTCGATCAGTGTCTTGCTTTCCTTCCTTCAAGAAGGGTTGGAGCGAAGGCTGTCTCCCTCCATCCTCTAAGTATACGTTGCCGCCATTTCCGCACACCATGATACGATAGAAGGTAAGTCTGTTGGGAAGCACGACTTGATTGTCAGGTTCCTGAGAGGAGCGAGGAGACTGAATCCTCCTCGCCCTCCTCTCGTTCACTCTTCGGACCTCTCAGTGGTTCTAACTGCCCTGCAGAGTGCTCCCTTTGAGCATTTGCAATCAGTGGAGCTTAGGTTTCTGTCAATGATGACAGCACTCCTGGTTGCATTGGCCTCCATCAAGAGGGTAGGGGACCTGCACGCATTTCCGTTGACGAAGCGTTCCTGGGATTCGGGCCGGCTTACTCTCACGTGATCCTGAGACCCCGGCTTGGATATGTGCCCAAGGTTCCTACCACTCCCTTCCGGGACCAGGTGGTGAACCTGCAAGCGCTGCCCCTGGAGGAGGCAGACCCAGCCTTGGCACTGCTCTGTCCAGTACGTGCTCTCCGCGCCTATGTAGACAGAACGCAGTGTTCAGGACCTCAGACCAGCTCTTTGTCTGTTATGGTGCGAAGCTGAAGGGAAAGCCTCTCTCCAAGCAAATTTTGTCTCAATGGATAGTGGACGCCATTACTTTGGCATACCAGCAGCAAGGTCGACCATGCCCCCTTGGTGTGACTGCCACTCCACCCGGAGTGGGGCGTCCTCTTGGGCTCTAGCACATGGCACCTCGCTAACAGACATCTGCAGAGCTGCAGGCTGGGCGACACCTACACATTTGCGTGTGTCCTCAAGTCAGTGTCCTCTCATGTATTCGCTTCAAACAACTAGTACTGGACCCGCTCAGGTGTCTTCGCTTGCTCGCCATTCCACTACACGGACTGGGTACCTGCGATATTCTCCTCAGGTGAGCTTCCCCGAAAGCCCTGAGCTCCTCCAGTACTCCTGACGTCGGCGCCAGTGTCTATTGCCTGCGCGTCGGCCAGGTGCCTCCCGTGTGCATGGTCCCTACTCTGAGCGACCCCCACATGTGTATTTCCACTGTAAGCCTCTCTGAGCATGTGTCTTTCCCTTGGCAAGCCACCTTGCCACCCCTGGGGTTGAAATACTCCACCTGCGGCTGGACACCCCAGTGTTCTCCACATGCATCCCTCCCAGTCATATGTGTATTCTCTAAGTCCAAATGACGGAGTATGTTTTTATGTCTCCATTGTTTGATCGCGCCACACACACACACACTTTGTGCATTCCAGCATTGCAATCTTGACATCACAGCACGTTCATTATAGTCAAACTAACATATAATTATTATACTGCTCTGTTTAAATATTCAGTAGTACAATTTGTACCATTCAGCGTAAGCACCGCTCCTCTGTGATGTTTCCAAGCTGATTTTTGCGCATGTGAATAGGATGATTTTTTCAGCCGATATTAAAACGTGAGTTTATGGCGATATATATATATATATATATATATATATATATATATATATATAGCTGCGAGCAACGATGAAAGGGCCAAAACCAGCAGCACCGCCACCGCCACCGGGATTGCGGTGCCACTGGCTTGGGCCCGTCATCGATGCTCGCAGCTATATTTTTATTTATTTTTTGGACTAAACAACCATTCTTTTTTTTTGGCTAAACTTAAACATAATTCTTAAGTTGAAAAAAAAGGAATAAAATTGGTTTAGTTCTGATATTTGTATAATTATAAATAGAAACAAATGGTGTATAGTTAAATTTTTAAAAGATATGAGGCTTTTAGTGTTTCCTTTTTTGACATTACTTTAATCCCTCGCCATAGCAAAACCGTTTGAGATATTCAATATCCGTTCACAATTTAGCATATTTAATGTATTTTCATCATGTTGAAAAAGTTTGGTGTGAATAAAAAAAAACACTTAGGGGGAGGAGCTAAAAACTCAGAGTCTGAAATATCAAAAAATCCACATTCAGACCAAAATAGGCGATTTCCTGTTGGGTTGGATTAAAACTTAGACAAGAAAGTTGTTCTATATGTGTACCGAGTTTCATATTATTACTTGCAAGTGTGTTTGATTTATGGACCAAGTTTTCAGACCAAGTTTATGGACAATGTTAATTTAATTAATAAGCTAACTATATAAAACTTTTGTCACCCCCCCCCCCACACACACACACAGACAGACACGGAGAGAGGGGGAGAGAGGGGGAGAGAAAATTCTCCAAAACAATCCACAATCAAACCAAAATATCTGACTTCCTGCTGGTCGGAGCTAATGACTGTAAATTAGAAAGTTGTCCGGCTCGATTAGAACACGTAAAGGGCCCCAAAAGCCCCTGAAACCTTGAAAAACATTAAAAGCAAATATGTGACCAGTCACGGAAACTAGGGACACAAGTCGGTTCTGGGGCATTTTGAGTTATTCATAGATTCTGAGAGTGTAATATCCAAGCTTTCCAACGATGTGTAACATGTGGAAATCTGATAATATTTGGAGAAGTTGTGGCCATTTTAAAGTAGGCACTTAAAAAAGCTCAAAGAGGAGAAAACGAGCTAAAGATTGTGCAGTTCTCACCTGTCTCTGCTGCTGGGGGTGACAATAGGGCTCATTTACATCTCATTTAGATAAGCCATACCCCCTGTAAAGCTCCTCCATGTGCTTTACAGCTTTTTTTACACTTCGAATGAGTGCACTTCTGCCGCACTAGGCGAAAAACAATTGTGCTGCCCCTCTATTTGCAACGTACCAGCAACAACACACAAAGACCAATAATGCCATATAGCCTGCATATAACGCGAGTCCAGCAACAACACATAAAGACCAATATGCCATATACATATAACGCAAAACCAGCAACAACACACAAAGACCAATATGCCATATAGCCTGCATATAACGCAAAACCAGCAACAACACACAAAGGCCAATATGCCATATACATACAGTATAACGCAAAACCAGCAACAACACACAAAGACCAATATGCCATATACATATAACGCAAAACCAACAACAACAAAAAAAAACCAATAAGCCATAGGCCTACATATCTATAGCGCAAATAGTACGCAACGCTCGTGTGCCCAAAATGTCAACAATATTAAAGTTTATGTAGGAGGCAAATGCCTGCTGGCATTTTTCTTTAAGCAGTCATTTCTGCAATTTTCCAAATAATCACATTTCACCTCCTCAAATTACTGTTGCAAATCTCTTTACACCACTTTCTTATGTGCGTATACACACACAAATGAAATGTCCGCAAGCACATTATATCATCAGCAGGTTCAGCATCTTAAATAACGACTAAAGAGCAAATGAAGCTTAACTTACATTTCAGAAACACGCACGGCAGGCCTTCATCGCAGCAGCAAAGGTCTTAACTGCATCCTCTATTTCGATTCTCCGTCACATATGAAACAGCCAGCCACCGCTGTCAGCGAGCCGAGCCGCCGTATTGAAGCACTGAGGGCGAGCGCGCTGCGCCCATACCTCCGGTTCAGTTTCCCGAGCCCACGAAGTGCGGCGAAAACATTTTCGGTGTAACTGCCAGACGGTTCATCTCGTCTGCGACAATCTTTGCGGCATCCATCTTCATTGAATTTTGATATCAGAGAGAGCTGGCCAGAGCACAGCATAATAAGTAGCCATGTGGTTGACTTGGAGGGCGGGGGCAAAAGCGCCGGGTTATTCAGTATGGAAATACACACAGACAATGACACGCCACGCCCCTACTGCATACTAGAATCTCCGAAAACAAGCCGATTTCAACCTCAAAATGTAAGCTTTTAAATATACCAATACTGCTATCTCAAACATGGAGAGGCTTCTTCGTGATTTCAATTAACAGATTCTCCAAAAAATTGAAAATCACCAATTTTGAAAAAAAACTCTTCTTTCTCATTTTGCTCGAAAGTTGTGCTGCCGACTTGTGTCCCTGGTTTCTGTGACGGGTCACATATAGCTGCGAGCAGTGATTACGGGCCCAAGCCGGTGGCACCGAAACAACCGTCTGAAGTTTCATCAATATCCGTTAATGTCTGCAGAAGTTACAAGACTTTGTGTTTCTCTTTTCTCGCCATAAATTCGTTTCCTTGCCACGGCCAAACCGTTCGAGATATCAAAAATCTTTCCGCAATTTAGCATCCTCAATGTCTTGACTTCATGCAAACCGAGTTTTGTTACGATCGGATGTAATCTCTAGGGGAAGTGTTTCAAATTCCAAAACATGCGTTTTCCAAACAACCCATAATAGCTGACTTCCTGTTGGGCTGGCGTAAAACTTAGAGCACAAAAGTTGTTCAGCTCGATGAGATCTATATGTGTACCGAGTTTCATATTAATTCATGCAAGCGTGTTTGATATATGGACCAAGTTTTCAAACCCCGTTCCAGGGGGCGCTGTTGAGCCCCCCTGCCATGCCCGGGTACCAGCTTCAGCCCGTCCCTAAAGGCTGCAGGTTCTGATCTTTGTACAAAGTTTCAAGAATTTTCGAGCACGTTAAGGGCCCCAAAAGCCCCCGAAGCCTTGAAAAACAAAAATAAAAGCAAATCTCACGCACACACACACACACAGAGTCGTAGACTCAAACGTGACGACTTGACGTAGTCGTCAAACCAAAATATCTGACTTCCTGTTGGTCGGAGCTAATGACTGTAAATTAGAAAGTTGTCCGGCTTGAGGAGTACAATATACATACCGAGTTTTGTTACTCTAGATAAAACTAACAACCCCACTTTTGTCAAAAGGTGCCGCTACTGAGTCCCTGTACCACGCCCGTTTCTGAAACTTTGCACATGTCTACTGGCTAATAAATGTAATGTGTCTGACGAGTTTCATGCAATTGCAAGCATGCTAAGAGTCTCAAAAGCATCCAACAGAATATTAAAGTTTAATGCATTGCCATGGCAACAGTATTTAAGATATCAATAATCCTTTCACAGGTTTACGTCTGGCGTGTGTTTACATTATACACATAAAGTTTGAAGCAAATCGGGTAAAAATAAGAGGGTGTTTTAAAAGCATTTTTAAAGTGAAACACTTCCTGCTGCCAGTTGGTGGCGCTATAAATTTGACTCACAATAGTCACATTCATGTGATCGGCCTCTTACAACGAACACACTGCGGAAGTTTCATCAATATCCGTTAATGTATGCAGAAGTTATAACACACTTCCTGTTTCCATTATTCGCCATAAATTTGTTTCCTTGCCACAGCCAAACCGTTAGAGATATCAAAAATCCGTCCGCAATTTAGCATCCTCAATGTCTTGACTTCATGCACACCGAGTTTGGTTACGATCGGATGCAATCTCTAGGAGAAGTGTTTCAATTTCCAAAGCATGCGTTTACCAAACAACCCATAATAGCCGGCTTGTTATATATATATATATATATATATATATATATATATATATATATATATATATATATATATATATATATATATATACATATATATATGTATATATATAAGTATAGCTGCGAGCAGCAATTACGGGCCCAACTCGGTGGCACTGCAACCCCGGTGCCTTTAGTTACCTAAAGCCACCAGGATGGCAGTGCCGCCGGCTTTGGCCCTTCATCTCTGCTCGCAGCTATATATATATATATATATATATAAACAAGCTGCCACCCCGGTGCCTTTAGGGTTATTGTGCACAACGTGCAAAAACATAACCCCGCTTTGACTGTTGTGTGCTGTAGAGCTTGCATCAGTGTGGGCTCTGCAAAAGTGTGCATCGAGGGCATATATCAACCACAAAGTATGCGTGACAAACCTTCTAAAACCTAAAATGAAAAATGAGACACCCTACAGTCTCATGTATTTAACGGACACATGAAATAACTACACAAGACCGAAAATTCATATGAAGTGTGCCATTTGGGACAGGGCCTATGATTGTGAACCACAATAGACACGTATATGAGTTAATTTAAATTTAGAATAATTTTTAATGTCATAGGATAATTTAATTTAAAGCAAACTAAAATATATGGGTTATATGAATATTTTGGAAAAAGATATATATATATATATATATATATATATATATATATATATATCCAAAAAGACAAGGCCTTCAACTTAAACTTGGACAAGGGTTAAACTATTGTCACTGTAACAGACACCAAGGCAAACACAGACACACACACACACACGCACGCACGCACGCACGCACGCACGCACGCACGCACGCACGCACGCACGCACGCACGCACGCGCACACACACACACACACACACACACACACACACACACACACACACACACACACACACACACACACACACACACACACACACACACACAGTTTAAAACCAAACAAATATTTATCCAACCCCATTAAAAAATCTTATGGACATTCATCATATTGCATAGGGTTTCATTTCTTGTCCTCAAACAGAGCACTAATTTGTTTATTTTTAAGTTACAAATTCTACATTGATTAAAATAGACAATCAAATGTGTTTTTTTAATGGTTGTATTATTTTATACAAAAATATATATTTATTTCATATATTTATTATATATATATATATTTATTATATATATATAATTCTGATGAGAATAAAATTAGTGTTGATTAAAATGTTAAAGTAAACATACATATTGATCTAATATATATAGCACATTAATTTTAAATTCATTTAGATTGAATCACCAAACATACAATATTAATTTGATTTAAAGCAAACAATACATTTAGAAGATATGTTCTATGCATATTTTGTCATTTTAAAAATATCCATAAAGTGCAATGCAAAAAGACAAGGCCTTAGAGATTTCTTTATCCTTTTAATGCAGGACTAATTTTAAACTCAAACTAAGTGCATAATATAATAAAATAATATATATTTTTCAAGGCTTAAGACATTTACTTTCCTTTTTAATGCAGGCCAAATCACACAGCAGTGAAATGGTTTATCTAGCACCCCCTCCTTCCCCCTCCCCCTCACCCCTTACACACACACAGACACAGAGACATAGACACAGAGAGAAAGAGAAAATGACAATATTCAAACCAACATATCTGACTTCCTGTTGGTCGGAGCTAATGACTGTAAATTAGAAAGTTGTCCGGCTTGATGAGAAAAATATACGTACTGAGTTTTGTTACTGTAGGTAAAACTAACCCCCCCCACATTTTGAAAGTGAAACTCTTCCTGCTGCCAGTTGGTGGCGCTATAATTTTGACTCACAATAGTCACATCCATGTAATCGGCCTCTTACAACGAACACACTGGTTAAGTTTCATCAAGATCAATTAATGTATAAAGAAGTTATAACACACTTCCTGTTTCCATTATTCGCCATAAATTCGTTTCCTTGCCACGGCCAAACCATTCGAGATATAAAAAATCCCCTGGCAGTTTTTCATCCTCAGTGTCTTGACTTCATGCACACCGAGTTTGGTGACGATCGGGTGACTTCCCTAGGAAAAGTGTTTCAAATTCCTGAGCACGCGTTTCCAAACAACCCTAAATAGCCGAATTCCTGTTGGGCTGGCGTAAAACTTAGAGCACGAAAGTTGTTTGGCCCGATGAAATCTATATGTGTACCGAGTTTCAGATTATTACATGGAAGCGTGTTTGATACATGGACAAGTGTTCAAACCCCATTCCAGGACCAGCTTCAGCCCGGCCCTGATGGCCGCGGGTTCTGACCCGTGGGCAAAGTTTTAAGAGTTTTCGAGCACGTTAAGGGCCCAAAAAGTGCCCAAAAGGTAGTAAAATAAAAGAAGAAGAATAAATAATCCTAAGGAAAACAATAGGGGCTTCGCCTTTTCAAGGCTTGGGCCCTAAGAAGAAGAAGAAGAAGAAGAAGAAGAAGAAGAAGAAGAAGAAGAAGAAGAAGAAGAAGAAGAAGAATCCTTAGGAAAACAATAGGGCCTTCGCCCTTTTAGGGCTTGGGCCCTAATAATCCTTAGGAAAACAATAGTGTCCTGCGCCCTTTCAGGGCTTGGGCCATAATAATAATAAATAATCCATAATTTTATGAGTCTATTCAGAATGACTTATGAGCAGCAACCTTTTTATTTTGGGTATGTTCTGTATGCCAAAATGGGGGGTGCCTGGGAAGGGGTAAACTAAACTCAAATGTAGCTAATCAACAGTTAATAGGCCTCTGGTCACTCTACCTCGGACACGCTCTTGATCAATTAAACAAATGAACCTGCTTTTAGACAGATCACAAGTAATGAAATAATTCAACAGCTGGAAATAAATAAAATATGTTGAAGTGAAGGGGCTATGGATATATCTGGGCAGGAGAGAGATGATCCTAGCACTGTGTTTTCAGCACGGTGGTGGGGGAGTGTTGATTTATCACTGGCGAACAGAGTGGAGCTTGACTGCTTGGCGAGGAGCGGTGATGAAAACATACATCCAAATGAATGAGTGTCAGGGATTAATCAAGCCCTGTCCTCAAGTCTGGAGACCTGATCATAACTCATTCCATAAAGTTTGTGAGGAAACGATCATCTCAGAGAGTCAATTAGGCTGAGTGCTAATGTGTCTGAACCGCTGCTTATGCTGCTAAGAGGAGGGGCCGGGCCAGTGTGGCTGAGAGAGCTGTGATGTGTAGAGAATTGCCCCTATCACCATGAATCATTGCTAAAGATGTAGGTGTGACCGGGTAGTACATCACGTCTTTCGTCATGCTAACTAGAGGTTTAAATCTGTGGTCACTGCACTGTTACCTGCCATTTCGCAGACACTTTTTATCCAATTAACTTATGGCAAACTCATTGAACGTATAGTTCCATGAGGCAACAAGGTTAAACACTTTACTCAATTAAACTGTAGTGATAGAGTAGGACTGTGATCTCAGTAACTCCATTGTTCAAGATAGCCCTACTTGGGACTGAACTGCTGTTCTGGTGATTTGTGCTACCTGCTCAGAACACAATTCAACAGCAAAAAATGCTACCGTGCTACCAGCATCATATTCATGTGGTTTGAGGCTTTATTAACGTCTTCTTTTCTGATGTAATTGCTTTTTCACTTGATTGGTCCTATCATTGATCATGTGACCATGTATGGCTGTATATATGGAGGTGTGTCTCCCCACTTGTTTATGTCTGATGAAGGGCTAGGGCCCGAAACGTTACACGTGGTGAGCAACTATTAAAATTGCTTAGGAGTATTTTCTGGTGTGCGGACTCATTGTTTACTTTTGCAACTACCTGTCTGCCCAGCACCCAGTTTTATTGTTTTGGATGTGCGTGCTGCACCTTTTGAACTTTATTAACGTTCATACCGACCCCTATCCTAAACCTACCCTTAAAACAATGCAATATATATATATATATATATATATATATATATATATATATATATTAAGTGAAGCAATATTGATGCGCGCATGCGCAGTAAGCCCTGGCATAACAATCTGACGCTGACACTGAGCTCTAGTTTGAAGTGTGCGACTGCTTTGAAGGATTTTCTCATCTGTAAAGCCTATTGCGCAAGCCAATCGTATTTTAGACGTGTAAATGTGACTGAAGACAAATGAAAATTCATCAGTTGTCTAAATGCATATTAGAGATGTAATTGTAATTCCTCTGTGTTTTAATATGTATTATTTAAAATTAATTAGCCTTTTTTTCGTCCTTGTAATGTTCAATCAAAATATCATAACTCAATCTTCCGGTGAAACGACTTCTCTCAGTGGTGACATATGCAGAACTTCTCCATAATTATATAAACTTTAATATAACCCCGGGAAGCTCACGTTCATCTGCCTCCACTTTTGAAAGCCACACTCACATCTCAAAATACAATAAAAAACTGCTGGATAGAATAAAGTCCATAATCTGTCACTACTTTTCATCGCAAATTTAAACAGGCTACTGAATGTCATTCAGTAGATTTTTACGCAAATTTAAAAAAAAGCATAATAAGACTTATTCAGGTTGTGAACAATTTGGTACTTTTTATTCAATGATAATAACATAACATATTCATAACATAAGAGATGCTCAATTACTGGAACTTACTGGCATATCTATATAATCTAAAAAAATGGTCACAAGCCAATTATTGAATTAAGGCCCGTTCACACCAAGCACGATAACTATAAAGATAACAATAAAGATATAATTCTAAAAATCGTTCTCCATATTAAAGAATAACAGAGTTCAAACCACAACTATAACAATAAAGATATGAGGAACGATATAGTTGGGATCACTTTCAGAACAATTTTTTTCCAGCTGTCAAAAGATAAAACACTGACAGCCAATCAGAATCCATTGCAATTTAAAGGTCTCACACATTTAAAATGGCAGATGACATTGCAGCGAAGTTAATTGTCGAGGTACAAAAAAGTCCTCCACTGTTTGACAAGTCAAACCCCCTTCTCAAGGACACGTTAAAAAAGATGGATATATGGAAAGCAATCGGTCGTATCCTGGGAATAAATGGTGAGAAGTATTAACAATGAGATATTATGCAGTTTAGCATAGTGTCACAAAATTACCTCAGGTAGGCTATCCAGCGAGTTTTGACAACATTGCTGAAGTTGCAGTGAAAAAGGTGTTGTATACATAAAGTTTTTGACTAGGCGATGTTTTTATCCCATCATTGACTTCGTCAGATAAATTCACTGTTAGATTAGATCGATTACACTAGACTTGCTAGATTCAGTGTTTAGATGCACTCAGAACATAGCATGCTGGCTTAGGACATCTGCTGGCAAAGACGTGTAAAGGCAATAAGAACAGCAAAAACATATTCAATGACATGTTGTAAACAACAATTATAATAAAATTCGGATTCTCCCAACTCCTCTCGTCTTTTAAGGATATCGTGTCCCCAAAAGCGCCTGTTTTTCTTTTGATATTTTGTTGTAATGTAAAGCAGCAGCAGGTCATCCATGTTCGCTACTTTGAAACCACAGCGCGGGCGCGTGCGTGCTTAGAATAAAAAGACCGTTATCGGTCGTTGGTGTGGACGCATATATAGTTATCTTTATCGTTATCTTTATAGTTATCGTGCTTGGTGTGAACGGGCCTTTAATCTTTTTGGTGAATTTATTTAAAAGACTTGAGTTACTGGGATAAATCAAAATTCTCACCACTTCTGTTCAGGCCACTTGGTAGGTGATTTATTTGGTGACCGACAGTATTTGTGATAGCACAATCTATATTTAATCCTTCAAATATTGAATTGTGCTTTGTCTTGTACTTGTATACATATGTTTTGTATGCTTGGAGAAACAAATGAAGACAGTAACTCCATTAAACTAAAACCCACTGCAGCCGAATCATAACCGCCTGGACTTAGTAACAGTTCAGACTTGCATCATCCTGCATGTGAGCTTTCACTGTGCCACAGACCATAATATGGGTTTATATCTAGAGGCTTACTGTCTCTGTTCAATTCCACACTTTAATGCCACTACAAAGGAGAAAAGTTAATTCCTGGACCTAGGGATAGAGCACACTTTCAGGAAACGATTCGCTAAGCCCTCAGTTAAAGTGGGAGATATTAGCAAGACTGACGCACTGATGACATGCGAGAATAGCGCCATGCAGTTAATGGGAAATGAGATCTGTAGAGATGAGGAACACTCAAGCTCTCTCCAGCACACTACAGTGATGCTCGGACATCAAACAAAAACATCAAGACATCATCAAGAGTGTGCGTGGTATGTGTGTGCGCAAGTGTGCTGTAGTCTTCTTGAGTGCCACTGAGAGGGGATATGAATGTGTCTGTATTTTTTTTTTTGGGAGGAACTTTGAGATTCTGTTTTCATACCATTTCATGTCTATGAATGTAACTCTCTGTGCGTGCGTGTGTGTGTGTGTGTGTGTGTGTGTGTGTGTGTGTGTGTGTGTGTGTGTGTGTGTGTGTGTGTGTGTGAAAGAGAGAGAGAGAGAGAGAGAGAGAGATGCTCAACAGTTTGCCCTGCGCAAATCTTGTCAAACAAATTAAAAAAAAAGAAAAATGAAGGAGAGAAGAGAACTGTGAGGGGAAGATATGTGTAATCCTCATTTTTTTATTGATGAAAGAAGGCGGGAATGGAGGGAGAGAAAGAAAGAGAAATAGGGGGGAAAATATAAGAGATATAAATGTTTTTAGCACTTTTCCTCCCACATTGAAGCTATGTGGATCACCAGTAGTGCCACTATTGGCAATATACTGAACTCTACCTTGTAACAGGAGTCGCTTAAAACACTCACGCACACATGTAGATGTGCACATTCACAGTGTGTGAGAGAGAACGGGGTGTTTCTGAAATCCCATCCAGAACAGAGTTGACTTTGTCGCCACTAGTCCCATCAAGCACAGAGTTGTCTTCGTCATCACTGGTCCAGTCCTACACCAAACCTGTTTTGTCACCCAGCACCAAACCCGTTTCATTGCCCAGCACCAAGTCTGTTACTGACGTTCACACCCAGCCTTCCTTTCCTGCCTGTCCCCCCAAAGCCAGCCATTCCTTCTGCCCCACCTCCGCTGGCTTCGTTCAGCCCTTTGGCTTCCCTATTGGCTACTCCATGCAACGGTCGGTCGGTCTCTTCCTTCCTTCAGGCTCCACCTCTTCCTCACTTACACAGTCGTCGCCTCAATCCTCCGGCACCCTATCACCACCTTGGTTGCTCAACTTGCTCTGCTGGGTAGGGTTGCACCAGCCGTTCATAAGTTCTTTCCACACTAGAGGTTTAGTAACTACTAGCTTGTTTGTAACTAACTCTGTATTGTATTCCGTTGTACCATTTGTTTGTAAGGCAGAACGTAGCTAGTAGGTCGTAAGCTCTCCGTAAAGTAATGCATAGTCACATAATATGACGTTTAGTCTCGATGATCCAATAGCAGCCTTTGAAAACGTGTGCAGAAGTTGTTTAAATGCTATGAATTTCAGTTTATCCTTCATTCTAACTTCTTTTGCCTCATTTAACTAATAGTAAAAATACGTTTCCATTAAATACGACACTTAATCATGAATAACATAAGAGTTTTTATATGTAACCTACATTCAGAAACTGCATTTGAAACAAATTAATAAGGATAAATAAGTAATGATACAAAAAAAAACCATAAGCAATAACATTTATTGATTGTGACTGATTTTATGTGACATGCACAACACGGACCGATTGGACAGATGCACACAGCGGCGCTGTAGGACGGGTTTGTGTAGATGAGTAAATAGATTACAAACAGAGTAATCTATTCACATAATATTCTCTCATTTAAAGTGTAAGCGAGTTTACATGTCAGTATTATCATATGTCTAAAGAATTGAAGTCGGTCAGGTAAAAGAAGAGCTTATTGATGCAGTTCAGTCTGCCTGCTATTTTAGTCTAACCAATACTCCTGATCGGAGGCTTCCGTAAATATTTAGTTTATACCTAGAGTTAAGCTTCAACTAAGTTTAATGGTGCAATGCAAAAATATTTAGTAGTGCGTAGGTTGTATCTTAGTGCCCATTTACGTCAAAACTAGGCTAAGTTGTAACTAACGCACAGTTGGTGCAACCGGCCCCCTGGTCCATCAGACTGGGCCTCCACAACTACCGGTGTCTCCGCTGTCAGTTGGGCTCAGGTTTCCACCTGGGCCCCTCCCTCCATCAGTTCTGCTGTGGGTCACTCTCCTCCTGGCTGTCTCCATGGTCGCTCTGGGCTCTCGATGCCCATACGCTCTTCCATGGGTCCTGCCACCGTCCGCTCCTCCATGGATCCTTCCACTGTCCGCACATCCTTGGTTCCACCCACCGCCACACAAGTCCCAGTTGGCAGTTCTGCATAGACTACAGGCAGCTCAACAAAGTCAAAAAAAATAAAAAATAAAGATTAAGATCCCCTGCCTAGAATGGACGAGTTCCTTGACTTCGTGGCTGGTTCGTCCTGGTTCTCCACCCTTGACTTGAGGAGAGGCTACTTGCAAGTGCCATTGTCTCCTGAGTCCGCTCCCAAAACCACATACTGCACAAATAGGGGCCTCTGGCAGTTCAAAGTCCTTCCATTCGGGCTCTGCAAAGCTCCTGCCACAAAGCTCCTGGCTCATGAACAAACTGTTGGAAGTATATCGCCGTGAATGTCTTGTATATTTGGATGATCTCCTAGTCCATGGTGAGTCATTTGATGAAGCACTCGATTCCCTCCATCGGGTGTTGGTAAGAGTGGCAGTAGCAGGTCTGAAACTGCATCCAGGTAAATGCCACTTTATGAGGCGGGAGGTTGAGTTCCATGGAAACAAGTTGGAGAGGGAGGGCATAGGCACCCTGGAGGACAAAGTTCACACAATTAGAGACTGGGCAACCCTTACAGACCTGTGACAACTAAAGAGTTTCCTGGAAAGACCGTGGAGAAGACGGTGGAGAAGCTGGTGTCGTACTTTAGCAGGGTCTTTTGGATTTTTTATTGAATAAAATAATAATCTGTATATCAAACTAATTCTACCTCTAACATCTAACCTTACTTCTCTTTTAGGCCTTTAACATTCTAACATTTGAACAAAATGTACTGTTCGGAACCAGTCGAAAACTCGTGACTTTGAGTGTGTGAGTGTAAAAATAACAAATATGGGAAATTAAACTAGACAGATGTCTAGGTTTGAAACCTTGTGATTATGAAGTAATCAAGAAAACAAAGTTTGCTCCTACCTAGTAACAGAAGGGTTTGCATATGAAGAACCCATCAAATTGTAGGGAAATTATTTAATGTTTCATGTCATTTTTGCCATGCTCCTAGTGTATAAAAACTGTTGTATTCATTTTGCTGCTGGGATCCTCTGAGGAATGCTCGAGATCCTCCGGCCGCGATTCAAGCATATTCGAAGGCATTGTCTGAAGTCTGTCGGTTATTATTGCTCCGCAGCAAGTTCGTTAGGGGAACAAATTAGTTAGAGTATAGTTAGGGGACTCGGCTGTAGTCGATGTGTAGACTCGCTGGAGTATAGTTAGGGGACTCGGCTGTAGTCGATGTGTAGACTCACTGGAGTATAGTTAGGGGACTCGGCTGCAGTCGATGTGTAGACTCGCTGGAGTATAAATATTATAGGACACTAACGTCAATTGTAGACGTTCGTGGACATCGATTGTAGACGAGACCCAGGTAGACTAAGGCCAGGTGCGAAATAGAGAAAAATCTACCACAAGGTCTACACGGGTCCAAAGATTTGTATCCGAATCCGAAGGGACCTGTAATGTGCTACACAGAACAGACCCGGACCTGTCTATTATTTCAAAAGCTGGACCAGGACCCGTGCAGATCTGAGAAATGTTATAAATGTACTACCCGGAACCGACCTGGTCCCGTCTATTATTTGAAAGCTGGACCCGAACCCGGTGGGAAGGCACAGACCCGATGGGCCCGATTGTCACATATTCCACTCTAATTTTGCTATTAACAATTGCTGTTGCCATGCTGTTCTTATTTGCTAAATTTAACTTATTCATCAACATATATTAGATATTGTCTATCACATTAATCTGACATCGCTTGCTTTTATCTAACCCCCAGGTGCTCCTCATTTGGGTGTAGCACCTGTTATCTTCCAGGTCAGAAGAGACCGGACACCTAAAAATGAAACTTCCTCCACCCCAGTAAAACCAATGTAATTTATTTTTGTTCAATAATATTTTTTATTTTGTATTTCGAGAGGATTTGATAGTACATATTAATATTTGTGCAATAATTAGGGTTAATATTTGCCATAAAAAAATATGTTTTGTATTATTTTCAATTTTTAAATGAATGCAGTATTTCAGAATAATATAGAGACTAGGCCTTTTAAATCCAATTTTTGAAGTTAGATTAGCGCCATCTGTTGATAGAAAATAAAATAAAACATGTCATTTCATGGTGTTACCACTAGATGCCTGTATAGCTCTCTATGGAGAGGCTTGTGAATTCTCTAGTTGTTTTTGGACAAAATTACTTACTTTTAAGATGTGGATTAAAATGTATTTTTTAGAAATGATCAAATAATACTTTTTTCGTCAAGGTTTATAAAAAATAAAAATACATTTTTATGTGAAGTGTACACATTTTTGCATTATTATTACTACAGTCAAACCTGAATACAGAGAAAGCACTTTGTTACAGGTAACATTAGAATTCAATAAAAAAAAATACTAAAAAAAAAAACAGAAATGCTTTATCACAGCTTTATATTATATTATTTATATATGATTATTATTATTATTATTAATTATATATATTCTAATTATTATAATAATAATTATTAATTATATTAATTATTATTTATATATTATTATTATAATAATTACAGCTTAAACCATCTGGATCTGATCTCATTTCAACCTCTTATGTCAATCTTCTGACTCAATAATGCTGTATTGTAATAGCCCTACCAGTTCATTTGCGTCCATTCAGTCATTGGGCCGATGGGAATAGGACGGTGGTTGGCAGACGAGCGCGCCGACCCCCCGAAATTTTTGGGGGGTCGGCCGACGCCGCAGGCCGACCCTCCCCGGGCCCCCGACCCACGCGGGCGGGGTCGGGATGCCCCGACCCCCTCAGGGGCCCGACGGGAGTGCCCCGAAGCCCGAGGCCACCCTAAGCAGTTCTGCCTTCGTCATTGGTGGGGCGCCACACGTGCCCCGTCCCACTAACCCACTATTTGTCCGATTGACCACTAGAGTGATCAGACCCCCCCCCCCCCATCCCACTAACCCACTATTTGTCCAATAACCCACTATATGGCGCAAAAACTTCCCGTTGAGTTATAAGCTGCAATCAGACACAATCCCACCTGCCATCGATTGAATGGGGTTATTCAGACAGTTTCTTTGATAGACATTTGAATTAAAGTTCCTGTCATGATGGTAACTAATTTACTGCACTCAGCAGACCACCCAGAGTCCATAGCACCCAGTGCCATCCCATAATTCCACTGTCCACGAAGCCACTATTTGTCCAATAACCCACTATTTTTGAAAAGTACTAACCCCGGCCTTCATGCAATAAGCTGCAATCGGACACAATCCCACCTGCTATCGATTGAATGGGGATATTCAGACAGTTTCTTTGATAGACATTTGAATTAAAGTTCCTGTCATGATGGTAACTAATTTACTGCACTCAGCAGGCCACCCAGAGTCCATAGCACCCAGTGCCATCCCATAATTCCACTGTCCACGAAGCCACTATTTGTCCAATAACCCACATTTTTTGAAAAGTACTAACCCCGGCCTTCATGCAATAAGCTGCAATTGGACACAATCCCACCTGCCATCGATTGAATGGGGATATTCAGACAGTTTCTTTGATAGACATTTGAATTAAAGTTCCTGTCATGATGGTAACTATTTGACTGCACTCAGCAGGCCACCCAGAGTCCATAGCACCCAGTGCCATCCCATAATTCCACTGTCCACGAAGCCACTATTTGTCCAATAACCCACTATTTTTGAAAAGTACTAACCCCGGCCTTCATGCAATAAGCTGCAATCGGACACAATCCCACCTGCCATCGATTGAATGGGGATATTCAGACAGTTTCTTTGATAGACATTTGAATTAAAGTTCCTGTCATGATGGTAACTATTTGACTGCACTCTGCAGGCCACCCAGAGTCCATAGCACCCAGTGCCATCCCATAATTCCACTGTCCAAGAAGCCACTTTTTGTCCAATAACCCACTATTTTTGAAAAGTACTAACCGCGGCCTTCATGCAATAAGCTGCAATCGGACACAATCCCACCTGCCATCGATTGAATGGGTATATTTAGACAGTTTCTTTGATAGACATTTGAATTAAAGTTCCTGTCATGATGGTAACTAATTTACTGCACTCAGCAGGCCACCCAGAGTCCATAGCACTCAGTGCCATCCCATAATTCCACTGTCCACGAAGCCACTATTTGTCCAATAACCTACTATTTTTGAAAAGTACTAACCCCGGCCTTCATGCAATAAGCTGCAATCGGGCACAATCCTACCTGCCATCGATTGAATGGGGTTATTCAGACAGTTTCTTTGATAGACATTTGAATTAAAGTTCCTGTCATGATGGTAACTAATTTACTGCACTCAGCAGGCCACCCAGAGTCCATAGCACCCAGTGCCATCCCATAATTCCACTGTCCACGAAGCCACTATTTGTCAAATAACCCACTATTTTTGAAAAGTACTAACCGCGGCCTTCATGCAATAAGCTGCAATCGGACACAATCCCACCTGCCATCGATTGAATGGGTATATTTAGACAGTTTCTTTGATAGACATTTGAATTAAAGTTCCTGTCATGATGGTAACTAATTTACTGCACTCAGCAGGCCACCCAGACTCCATAGCACCCAGTGCCATCCCATAATTCCACTGTCCACGAAGCCACTATTTGTCCAATAACCCACTATTTTTGAAAAGTACTAACCCCGGCCTTCATGCAATAAGCTGCAATCGGACACAATCCCACCTGCCATCGATTGAATGGGGATATTCAGACAGTTTCTTTGATAGACATTTGAATTAAAGTTCCTGTCATGATGGTAACTATTTGACTGCACTCTGCAGGCCACCCAGAGTCCATAGCACCCAGTGCCATCCCATAATTCCACTGTCGACGAAGCCACTATTTGTCCAATAACCCACTATTTTTTAAAAGTACTAACCCCGGCCTTCATGCAATAAGCTGCAATCGGACACAATCCCACCTGCCATCGATTGAATGGGGATATTCAGACAGTTTCTTTGATAGACATTTGAATTAAAGTTCCTGTCATGATGGTAACTATTTGACTGCACTCAGCAGGCCACCCAGAGTCCATAGCACCCAGTGCCATCCCATAATTCCACTGTCCACGAAGCCACTATTTGTCCAATAACCCACTATTTTTGAAAAGTACTAACCCCGGCCTTCATGCAATAAGCTGCAATCGGACACAATCCCACCTGCCATCGATTGAATGGGGATATTCAGACAGTTTCTTTGATAGACATTTGAATTAAAGTTCCTGTCATGATGGTAACTATTTGACTGCACTCAGCAGGCCACCCAGAGTCCATAGCACCCAGTGCCATCCCATAATTCCACTGTCCACAAAGCCACTATTTGTCCAATAACCCACTATTTTTGAAAAGTACTAACCCCGGCCTTCATGCAATAAGCTGCAATCGGACACAATCCCACCTGCCATCGATTGAATGGGGATATTCAGACAGTTTCTTTGATAGACATTTGAATTAAAGTTCCTGTCATGATGGTAACTATTTGACTGCACTCAGCAGGGCACCCAGAGTCCATAGCACCCAGTGCCATCCCATAATTCCACTGTCCACGAAGCCACTTTTTGTCCAATAACCCACTATTTTTGAAAAGTACTAACCGCGGCCTTCATGCAATAAGCTGCAATCGGACACAATCCCACCTGCCATCGACTGAATGGGTATATTTAGACAGTTTCTTTGATAGACATTTGAATTAAAGTTCCTGTCATGATGGTAACTAATTTACTGCACTCAGCAGGCCACCCAGAGTCCATAGCACTCAGTGCCATCCCATAATTCCACTGTCCACGAAGCCACTATTTGTCCAATAACCTACTATTTTTGAAAAGTACTAACCCCGGCCTTCATGCAATAAGCTGCAATCGGACACAATCCCACCTGCCATCGATTGAATGGGGTTATTCAGACAGTTTCTTTGATAGACATTTGAATTAAAGTTCCTGTAACGATGGTAACTAATTTACTGCACTCAGCAGGCCACCCAGAGTCCATAGCACCCAGTGCCATCCCATAATTCCACTGTCCACGAAGCCACTATTTGTCCAATAACCCACTATTTTTGAAAAGTACTAACCGCGGCCTTCATGCAATAAGCTGCAATCGGACACAATCCCACCTGCCATCGATTGAATGGGTATATTTAGACAGTTTCTTTGATAGACATTTGAATTAAAGTTCCTGTCATGATGGTAACTAATTTACTGCACTCAGCAGGCCACCCAGACTCCATAGCACCCAGTGCCATCCCATAATTCCACTGTCCACGAAGCCACTATTTGTCCAAAAACCCACTATTTTTGAAAAGTACTAACCCCGGCCTTCATGCAATAAGCTGCAATCGGACACAATCCCACCTGCCATCGATTGAATGGGGATATTCAGACAGTTTCTTTGATAGACATTTGAATTAAAGTTCCTGTCATGATGGTAACTATTTGACTGCACTCAGCAGGCCACCCAGAGTCCATAGCACCCAGTGCCATCCCATAATTCCACTGTCGACGAAGCCACTATTTGTCCAATAACCCACTATTTTTTAAAAGTACTAACCCCGGCCTTCATGCAATAAGCTGCAATCGGACACAATCCCACCTGCCATCGATTGAATGGGGATATTCAGACAGTTTCTTTGATAGACATTTGAATTAAAGTTCCTGTCATGATGGTAACTATTTGACTGCACTCAGCAGGCCACCCAGAGTCCATAGCACCCAGTGCCATCCCATAATTCCACTGTCCACGAAGCCACTTTTTGTCCAATAACCCACTATTTTTGAAAAGTACTAACCGCGGCCTTCATGCAATAAGCTGCAATCGGACACAATCCCACCTGCCATCGACTGAATGGGTATATTTAGACAGTTTCTTTGATAGACATTTGAATTAAAGTTCCTGTCATGATGGTAACTAATTTACTGCACTCAGCAGGCCACCCAGAGTCCATAGCACTCAGTGCCATCCCATAATTCCACTGTCCACGAAGCCACTATTTGTCCAATAACCTACTATTTTTGAAAAGTACTAACCCCGGCCTTCATGCAATAAGCTGCAATCGGACACAATCCCACCTGCCATCGATTGAATGGGGTTATTCAGACAGTTTCTTTGATAGACATTTGAATTAAAGTTCCTGTCACGATGGTAACTAATTTACTGCACTCAGCAGGCCACCCAGAGTCCATAGCACCCAGTGCCATCCCATAATTCCACTGTCCACGAAGCCACTATTTGTCCAATAACCCACTATTTTTGAAAAGTACTAACCGCGGCCTTCATGCAATAAGCTGCAATCGGACACAATCCCACCTGCCATCGATTGAATGGGTATATTTAGACAGTTTCTTTGATAGACATTTGAATTAAAGTTCCTGTCATGATGGTAACTAATTTACTGCACTCAGCAGGCCACCCAGACTCCATAGCACCCAGTGCCATCCCATAATTCCACTGTCCACGAAGCCACTATTTGTCCAAAAACCCACTATTTTTGAAAAGTACTAACCCCGGCCTTCATGCAATAAGCTGCAATCGGACACAATCCCACCTGCCATCGATTGAATGGGGATATTCAGACAGTTTCTTTGATAGACATTTGAATTAAAGTTCCTGTCATGATGGTAACTATTTGACTGCACTCAGCAGGCCACCCAGAGTCCATAGCACCCAGTGCCATCCCATAATTCCACTGTCGACGAAGCCACTATTTGTCCAATAACCCACTATTTTTTAAAAGTACTAACCCCGGCCTTCATGCAATAAGCTGCAATCGGACACAATCCCACCTGCCATCGATTGAATGGGGTTATTCAGACAGTTTCTTTGATAGACATTTGAATTAAAGTTCCTGTCATGATGGTAACTATTTGACTGCACTCAGCAGATCACCCAGAGTCCATAGCACCCAGTGCCATCCCATAATTCCACTGTCCACGAAGCCACTATTTGTCCAATAACCCACTATTTTTGAAAAGTACTAACCCCGGCCTTCATGCAATAAGCTGCAATCGGACACAATCCCACCTGCCATCGATTGAATTGGGATATTTAGACAGTTTCTTTGATAGACATTTGAATTAAAGTTCCTGTCATGGTGGTAACTATTTGACTGCACTCAGCAGGCCACCCAGAGTCCATAGCACCCAGTGCCATCCCATAATTCCACTGTCCACGAAGCCACTATTTGTCCAATAACCCACTATTTTTGAAAAGTACTAACCGCGGCCTTCATGCAATAAGCTGCAATCGGACACAATCCCACCTGCCATCGATTGAATGGGGATATTCAGACAGTTTCTTTGATAGACATTTGAATTAAAGTTCCTGTCATGATGGTAACTAATTTACTGCACTCAGCAGGCCACCCAGAGTCCATAGCACGCAGTGCCATCCCATAATTCCACTGTCCACGAAGCCACTATTTGTCCAATAACCTACTATTTTTGAAAAGTACTAACCCCGGCCTTCATGCAATAAGCTGCAATCGGACACAATCCCACCTGCCATCGATTGAATGGGGTTATTCAGACAGTTTCTTTGATAGACATTTGAATTAAAGTTCCTGTCATGATGGTAACTAATTTACTGCACTCAGCAGGCCACCCAGACTCCATAGCACCCAGTGCCATCCCATAATTCCACTGTCCACGAAGCCACTATTTGTCCAATAACCCACTATTTTTGAAAAGTACTAACCCCGGCCTTCATGCAATAAGCTGCAATCGGACACAATCCCACCTGCCATCGATTGAATGGGGATATTCAGACAGTTTCTTTGATAGACATTTGAATTAAAGTTCCTGTCATGATGGTAACTATTTGACTGCACTCTGCAGGCCACCCAGAGTCCATAGCACCCAGTGCCATCCCATAATTCCACTGTCCACGAAGCCACTATTTGTCCAAAACCCACTATTTTTTAAAAGTACTAACCCCGGCCTTCATGCAATAAGCTGCAATCGGACACAATCCCACCTGCCATCGATTGAATTGGGATATTTAGACAGTTTCTTTGATAGACATTTGAATTAAAGTTCCTGTCATGGTGGTAACTATTTGACTGCACTCAGCAGGCCACCCAGAGTCCATAGCACCCAGTGCCATCCCATAATTCCACTGTCCACGAAGCCACTATTTGTCCAATAACCTACTATTTTTGAAAAGTACTAACCCCGGCCTTCATGCAATAAGCTGCAATCGGACACAATCCCACCTGCCATCGATTGAATGGGGTTATTCAGACAGTTTCTTTGATAGACATTTGAATTAAAGTTCCTGTCATGATGGTAACTAATTTACTGCACTCAGCAGGCCACCCAGACTCCATAGCACCCAGTGCCATCCCATAATTCCACTGTCCACGAAGCCACTATTTGTCCAATAACCCACTATTTTTGAAAAGTACTAACCCCGGCCTTCATGCAATAAGCTGCAATCGGACACAATCCCACCTGCCATCGATTGAATGGGGATATTCAGACAGTTTCTTTGATAGACATTTGAATTAAAGTTCCTGTCATGATGGTAACTATTTGACTGCACTCTGCAGGCCACGCAGAGTCCATAGCACCCAGTGCCATCCCATAATTCCACTGTCCAAGAAGCCACTATTTGTCCAATAACCCACTATTTTTGAAAAGTACTAACCCCGGCCTTCATGCAATAAGCTGCAATCGGACACAATCCCACCTGCCATCGATTGAATGGGGTTATTCAGACAGTTTCTTTGATAGACGTTTGAATTAAATTTCCTGTCATGATGGTAACTAATTTACTGCACTCAGCAGGCCACCCAGAGTCCATAGCACCCAGTGCCATCCCATAATTCCACTGTCCACGAAGCCACTATTTGTCCAATAACCCACTATTTTTGAAAAGTACTAACCCCGGCCTTCATGCAATAAGCTGTAATTGGACACAATCCCACGTGCCATCGATTGAATGGGGATTCAGAGAGTTTCTCTGATAGACATTTGAATTAAAGTTGTTGTCATGATGAAAACCATTTTACTGCACTCAGGGGCCTCCCCTGAGTCCGTAGCACCAAATCCCATACCATAATTCCACTGACCGCGAAACCACTTTTTTTACAATGGAACAAATGCTACGTGGGATCTGACAGTTTCTGTGACAGTCATTTTTTGAAAAGTTTTTTTCTTGATAAAAACTAGTTTACTGCACTCAGCGGGCCCCCCAGAGTCCGTACTGGGACCCCCTCACCCGAATTTGAGCTCTCTGGGTCTTCGCGTTCCCGAGATATGAGCGATTTTGTTCCAGAGGTCGTGACGTCATCAGCGAGCGCCATTTTGAAGTGCGCCCGATGGTTTTCGGCTAATATCTCCGCAAAAACACGGCCAAAATTCATAATTTTTTTATCATTCTTTTCAGCTCAACTAGACGCTTCCGATAGATAAATGTGTATTTTCATCTACATCTCTGGCCCCCGGGGGCCCCCGGGGCCGTGGGTGGTCTCAAAGTAAAGGTCTCGTCCCCCTCTAAACGAGATACAATTTTGGTGTCCGTAGGACCCAGTGGGTCATCATGAAAAATTAATACGTTGTAATTTTGTCCAGTCACCATCCACAATCAATGGACTCATCACAAACGGGGGTTAGGAAACGCTTAGAAAGCGGCCAGGGCCCTCAAACTCGGGGGCCCCACTCAGGGACGGGAGACGACGGCACTCGCCGAGTTTCGGGGTCCTACGACTTTCCGTCTCCCTTCCGTTGGTTTGACCTTTTTGACCCCGTGACGTGTTTTTCACCCTTTCGACCCCTGAACGAGGACCCAGGGCCACCAAACTTCTCCGCCCGCACCAGGGGGCCGTGGCGAGTCGGAAAACGGCGCCCCCTAGTCGGTCGGCCCTTTCGAAGCGGCGTCCGCGAAACCACGGTGTCAATACATTCATTTAATGGGCGAGTGGGAATTTCATGGAAGGGTCCCAGGGGCCCCAAATTCGGCACGGTGACCCCTGGGCCCGCCCCGAGCGGCGTATCGAAAGCACCGGGCCCTCGAGTAAAGGCAAGTATTTCTTAGCCTCTATGCAAAATCTCTCCCTCGAGGCTGTTTCACTCTCACACTGAAAGAGCCTTTCAGGCATTTAAATGATTTGATGGCGGGGGAGGGGCGATTTTTTGCAAAGGCCCTCGAGTTCCAGATTCGGGGCCCCGCGTCAGGGGCCCCTGGAGAGTCGGAAACTGAAGTCCCGGGGTTCCACGACCCTCCGTCTGTGTACGGGGGCCGTCCCACCAAGCTTTCCCGCCCGCACCAGGGGGCCGTGGCGAGTTGGAAAACGGCGCCCCCTAGTCGGTCGGCCATTGCGAAGCGGTGTCCACGAAACCACTATGGCAAAATACATTCATTTAATGGGCGAGTGGGATTTTTACAGAAACGTCCCAGGGGCCCCAAATTCGGCAAGCTGACCCCTTGGCCCTCCCCGAACGACGTACCCAAAGCAGGGGGCGCTAGAGCAGAGTCAAATTTTTCTCAGCCTCTGTGCAGAAATCCTCTCTCAGGGCTGTTTCCCTCTCAGACTGAAAAGGCCCTTTCAGGCTTTTCATTTTTTTTCGGGGGAGGGGCGATTTTTTTTAAAGGCCCCAGGGCCCCACGCTTCGGGGCCCCCCGTCAGGGGCCCCTGGAGAGTCGGAATCTGAAGCATCGGGGTACCACGACCCTCCGTCTGCGTACGGGGGCCGTCCCACGAGCCATTCAAAAGGCATAGCGGTTTCGCGGACGAGCTATATAAAACTATTTTTATAGAAATGTCCCAGGGGCCCCAAACTCTGCACGGTGAACCCTGGGCCCGCCCCGAGCGACGTACCGAAAGGGCCCGGGCCTAGGGCCTGAGAAAGTATTTTTTATCAGCTTTGATCCATCTCTCTGTCTGCAATTGAGATGGTGGGGGGGCATTTGCCCAATATAGTGGGTTATTGGACAAATAGTGGGTTCGTGGGATGCGGGGGGGGGGGGGGGTGGGTCATGGGGCAATATGCTCTGTATCGCCCACTAGAGGTGTCCGAAAACCACCTGTTCCGTGGCAAGTAGGTAAGGTTCCGTGAATAGGGGGGTTAGTAATAAAGGCCCACTTCTCTACAAGTCTGTGGGCAATTGTCATCCAAATTCACCCTACGATCCCTCCGACCCATAGTGCGCCCAATGGCAGCTTATTTGTATGGGCGTTTTTCCACGAACCCACGTTTGGTACTACCTCTAGGGAGACAACCGCTTATAACTCGTTTCCTTCGTGGCACACTGAGGCTGAGGCCAGCAGTTCGTACGAGGGTGCCGGCCTGGGATCTGGCCATCGTATTAGAAGGTCTTTCCCTAGCTCCTCTTGAACCTATCGAAGAAGTTCCTGAGAAGTTTCTCACGTTTAAGACTAGCTTTCTTCTTGCTATCTCCTCACTAAAGAGAATCGGAGATTTGCAGGCTCTGTCGGTTTCACCCTCGTGCCTGGAATTTTCGCCTGGCATGGTTAAGGCTTTTCTGCATCCTAGACCAGGTTACGTTCCCAAGGTCCCTACTAATGTTGTTAGACCTACAGTTCTGCAGGCCTTTTGTCCTCCTCCATTTCTGTCGTCTGACCAGGAGAAACTTAATTTACTCTGCCCTGTTAGGGCGTTAGACGCCTATGTCCACAGAACTGCCCTGTGGAGGAAGTCCGAACAACTATTTGTGTGCTTTGGGCCACCTAAGAAGGGGTGTTCCGCGTCTAAACAGAGAATGAGCAAGTGGGTGGTCGAGGCTATCTCACTTGCCTATGAGTCGGCTGGTCAGCCTTTACCTTTGGCTGTACGAGCCCACTCTACCAGGAGTATGGCGGCTTCTAAAGCCTTACTGTCAGGAGTTTCCCTCAGTAACGTTTGTGATGCGGCTGGATGGTCTTCACCGCATGCTTTCATTAAGTTCTACGACCTAGACTTAAGTTCTACCCCTGGGGCACAGGTGCTCTCGTCCTCTGTGCGCTAGTTCTCACATGGCGGTCACTTGGTCCTATGGCGATGTGGGTTTTAGCGTTCCCACAGCGTTTGACGCAGCTCGAGTTCCCTTGAAAGGGAACGTCTCGGTTACGTATGTAACCCTAGTTCCCTGATAGGGAACGAGATGCTGCGTCATTCCACCATACTCCCGGCATTCCCGCTAGCGCTTCCTTCAGGTCTATCAGAAGCTGTTGCACTTGTGTTTATGGGGTGCTTTATAGTTTCCTGGTCGATGACGTCACCCGCCTATGACGTTCCATCTCTCCATTGGGCTGATTCCATACGTGCTTCATGACGCACAACGCAGGGGCGTTCCCACAGCATTTGACGCAGCGTCTCGTTCCCTATCACGGAACTAGAGTTACATACGTAACCGAGACGTTTTGTTGTTGTGTAATGTAATTTAAAGTGTATGAAACCTAAAATAAATATTACAATACACTGAAGAGTTGTGATAAATGAGAGCACGTTCGTCTCTGGCTCAGTGCCAGTCAAATCGCGAAAGCAGATTTGAAAATTTTAATTTAGCAGTTGATCACGTGACTCACTGAACGTTCTAATCTCACCGGTGTGATCGTACGCTCCAGGGACCAGCCAAGACTGATCACACCGGTGTGATCGTACGTGTCAAAGGGTTAAATAGGTGTGAAAATTATGTTGGCATTAGTGGAATTGCATTAGCATGGTTTAAATGATACTTATCTGACCGTTATGAGTTTGTAGCAGTAAATGAAGAGATGTCTCACACCCACGACTTTTGTGTTTGCTATTAATTTGATTAGCTGATTTCACTATGGCTGAATCGGAAGGATAAAATTCAGGATTGGCTGCTACTGGTGAAGTTACCAGTGAGCTTAATGTGGCGACTCTTTCTAACCTCCTGAATGATCTCAGGAAATCAATCGCTGTGGATTTTAAAGCCTCTTTTTCTTCGCTCGAAACTAAGCTTGACTGTATGCAAGAGACTTTGTCTGATCATGCTCAGAAAATCTCAGCACTTGAGACTGTTGTGAACTTTTTCTTTGTAGAAAAGTTAGAAGCTCAGACCAGGAGACGGTGGAAGTTTTCCAAGCAGAAGTTCTTTATTGCTTGTCGGTAGCTGCAGTCATTCCAACATCGTCTGACTTCTTGAGTCAAACATTGTAATATATATACATTATAAGAGGGAGGGATTACATTGTGATGGTGGAAACTCGTATACCAGTTTAGGAACCTGTATTAAAAGAGAGAGGGAAAAACTTATTCAAACCCTGAGACTCCAGAACAGGAATGATAGGACTCTCTCTTGCTAAGACAAAAGATTGCGAGAGTCTCCAAGAGCTTCATTAAAATGTTTCATTTAACTTACAATAGAAAGAAAACCCGTCTGACAGCTGTATATAGAGACACAGAATAAGACAGGAGTTTCGTGCTCCACAGCTGAATGCTAAATTCAAGTTACAGAACTTTCTCAGTTTATATATGAAACTAAATTAAACATTTGACAAAGTTGTATTCCTTCAATTCCCCCTTTGGGAGTTCTAAATAACTCCCACATTATATACAAATTTAAACATTTAAAAATACATTCTTGTAACTTGTGATAGTTACAGGCACATAATGCACTCTGTGTTTGCTTTTCTGTAATTGCATGCTCACACAGAAAACAAACATGCAATCAGGGTTTGTGAAGTTCTTACGGATAATAGTCTTTTCTGGTTGGAACTGTGATTTTCTCGTGAGAGGCGTGATTAATTTGTTGAATGAAGCACTTGATACTGTGGACGCATAGATAGTACGCCAGTAGAACAAACAACAACATAATTGCTATTTCCTTTATCCACAGCCAGGGTTTACCAATAAAGTTCTTGAACCATGAAGACTTATCTTCAGTCATCTGATGTAATTTTGCTGAAAGATCAAGAATGTCTTGTTGGATTTTGTTCAAGTTCTCTGTTGGATCCATTAACCCGGTGCAGCACTCAGGTCCGATGATGGTGCAGGCTCCTCCTTGTGTTGAATCCAAGGCCACTCTGTTCTGTAAGATCATTATCTTGTGCGAAGCGAGAGTGTCTGTCATGTTACTGGTACGACAATCTTGATCATGTTGAAGGATGACTTAAGGTTTCGTATGTGAGTCTCTCCGTTGTGTATATATTTTTTTTCTTTCGTGATAGTTGGTTCGGCAGTGGGTCTAGTCGTTTTCTTGAGGTTTTCTTGTGGCTTCATAAGCAGATGACGAGGTCGGTGCGTATGGGTCCCGGACAGTCATCAAGTGGTGTCTGCACAGAATAAGAAAGAAAACAAAAGACAGGAGAGCAGTATTTGTTCACACACTAGGGTTGTAAACTTTTCCGAGTCTGCTGGACAGTAGAGCAGTATTTGTTCACACACTAGGGTTGTAAACTTTTCTGAGTCTGCTATTGTTGTTCCCTCTTTCCCTATTTCTTAAACCCTTTGACACCTAAGGAACAGTGAGGTAAGGATGAACTGGGATAGGGCCTATGAGGGAGTCTTCACCGCAGAGTTTGACCCCCGAAACCTGTTGCATTCGGTTCTTCTCTGGGCTCCTCACTGGTTCCGTGTCCTAACCTATCCCTGTAGGTGGGGGAACAACGTTACAGTGTGAAACATAAGTCCAGGTTTTTTTGTTCTTTCTTTTTCTTTCTTTTTCTGACACAATACTGCAGCTGCTGTAATCAACATCACTTAATGTGGCCCATGCCACTTTGGTTCTAATGGAGGAAACGTCTTTGTACAGATCAATTATTGATTCAGGAGGCATAATTTTCTTCTGTGCTGCACTACCTGAACAAACTTGTACAGTTGCATAGAAACAAGCCTGTTTAGCTGCCATATCAGAAAGAGCATTACCTTTAGCTTCCGTAGTATTAGTTGTGAGATGTGCTTTCACTTTGATCACTAATTTCTTTGGAAGTTTCATGGAAAACATTAGATCTTTCACTAATTCAGCATGCTTAATGGGGGATCCAGCAGAAGTTAGAAACTGTCTGGTTTGCCAAATGACACCAAAATCATGAATTACCCCAAAAGCATATCTGGAATCTGTGTAAATATTAGCAACTGATCCTGAAGCTAGTGTGCATGCTCTTGTTAGGGCTACTAGTTCTGCAGCTTGAGCTGAAAACTGATCTGGAAGACGTCCTGAAGCTAACACTTCCATGGTGGACGTTACTGCATAACCTGCTCGTCTGTAGTAATTTCTCCTTCATCCTCTAACAAAACTTCAGTCATAGCAGACATCATACATGAGGACGGATTCGTGACAGGTGCACACTGTAAGACAATATTCGGCATTATTGTGGACACTGCATGAGGGCTTTTTTTACGTTTACAGTCTGACCTAACACTATTAATGATGAAAGGCCTGTGCTGTAAAATAACATTTAAGGCTGTGAGTCTACTTTAACCAGTGTCCCCCAAAGGAAAAACTGAGATAGTCACTTTCCTTTTGTTCTATTAAACAAAAACAGAAGTCTTTTATCTCTGTTGCAAGTTAGTGGGGAAATAAAGCACTCACAGCCCAACTGGTTAACAACTAAAACAGCTGCCCAACGAGCTTAATGACGAGGGGAGGGGCTACTTCAGAGCAGCCAGCAGGCTGAGCAGAAGCTGAGTTACATTGTTAGTTTCTCTAACATTCTTTTAGTTTTTTCTACACTCTCCTTTCCCCAATGTCCATGTTTACCACAATAATAACAACTGCTGCCCTCTCTCTTAGGACATTTGCGTTTCTGTTGCTTCTCTGCGTTGACTTTAAAGGATGCTGCTGCAATTTTCACTCTTGCCTTGACATCAGAGTTTCTTTCCCAAGTAACTAAACTGTCCAAGTTGTTTTGCAGGGTTCTAGTGACCCATGTGACATTTAAGAAATGCAATGCATTTCTATGCTCTGACAAAAGACCATCACACCATGTGCGAGCTAAGGGGCCATTATCATTTAACACCTTCTCTGAAGCGTTGCTATTCCACTGTATGCAGCAGTTGACTGACAAAATCTTTCTGTGTACTGACTAACAGTTTAATTCGTCTTCTATACACAACTAGTTATCTTTGACCAGTCCACTTTTGGTCCAACAATGCTTTTTAACACTTTCATAACTCCCTCTCTTAAGTCATCTTTTCTGGCATTTTGAAACTCAAAATAGTTTACAGCATTTTCAAAATCACTGAATTCTGACTCAGTCAAGATCTGTGATATTAGCTGGGTGACTTCAGCTAGAGACATATCGTACAGCCGCATCTTTTTGGACAATTCTCTCCTAAACTCAAAAAAATTTCTTTGCACTGATGGCAAATTTTCAGCGATTCTCTCGATTTCTTTAGGACCTAAAGATAATTTGACTGCTTGTAGCTGCAGTATGGGGGTTACAGATTGAACAGAGTCAATCCCTTTTGCCCTAGTCTGAGCCTTTTGTCTTGCTCCACACACTTCAAATGCATTTACATCTTTATCTATCAAACCAGAATTTCTAGTGTTTTCTAGTCTACAGAAAGACTGTAAATCGGGATAGCTTTCATCTGACTGTTGGTCTTCAGAGTCACATTTGGTTGAGGCCTGATTATGGCTCACCTTTGTCTTGAAACAGGACACTTGAGTCTGCAATTGTTTGTTTTGTTCATTTAACTTATCAATACACCTAGTTTGTTCTTGTGCAATGGATAAGCTATATTCTCTATGGCAACAGATTATGCCTTTCATGTTTTTCTTTCTGATACATGCACCTAACACCTTCTTGCATTCTTCAATAGACCAAACTTTGTCTGGATCAATATCAAATTTCTTTGTCAAATCCAATCTAACTGATTCAGTCACTATGGAATCAATTTTCTCTCCTAACAATGACTTGAACTCACTGTCTGTCCATAAAGGGCTAGCTAGTCCATTTTTCTCAGTTGATGGAACTAGCCTAGAATTTCTTCTAACCATTTTGTGGATTTCTTTTGTTACCACACAATAAACTTCTCTGATCACACAATAAACTTATCTGATCAACAGAGGGTATACTTGTTAACACAGATCAAATCTTGTTAAACTTCCTTGTTACCAACACATCACAAACTATTAGCATGTTACGCTAATCTTCCCTAAAAGAAAAATGCAAAGGATCTTTCACCTTCTTAACTTTTAGAGGATAAAACAAACAAAAACACTAAATCTTCTCTGATCAAAAGAGGCTACACTCGATAACACAGTTAACCTTCCTTGCCCAGAGCAAAGGGTAACACACAAAATATTAGCACATTACACTAATCTTCTCTAAAAGGAAATGCAAAGGATCTTTCACCTTCCTAACTTTTAGAGGATAAACACATCCCTGTTTGAAAAGAGGTTCACCAATATTAACACGTAATGTTACCTTCCCTAACTTTAGAGGATGCCTTCTCTAGCAACGTAGAGGCTATACTTTCATCTTTAAAATAAACTTTTAAAGGGTAACTTTGTTAGCCAGACACTGCAGCTGTCTGATAACTGTTCTCTGACGGCGCAGAGATTTGTACTGGTCTTCAGTGGTTCTTTGAATAGAGTGAAACTCACCAAATCGTTGTTTATACGGAAAGGATTCCGTCTGGAACTCAGTCAAAAAAAAGTTTGTTCTTTGTTGAGCTTTGAAGTTTCAGGATTCAGTTCTGGAACTCAGTCTTTGTTGAGTGGAGATTTCAGTTCTGGAACTCAGTCTTTGTTGAGTGGAGATTTCAGTTCTGGATTCAGGTAAGATTCTCTCTGGAATGCAGTCAGATCTTTGAGCTTGAATTCCAATCTGGATTCAGGTGAAGTTAATTCTTTCCGGGTCACGGCACCATCTGTTGTGAACTTTTTCTTTGTAGAAAAGTTAGAAGCTCAGACCAGGAGACGGTGGAAGTTTTCCAAGCAGAAGTTCTTTATTGCTTGTCGGTAGCTGCAGTCATTCCAACATCATCTGACTTCTTGAGTCAAACATTTTAATATATATACATTATAAGAGGGAGGGATTACATTGTGATGGTGGAAACTCGTATACCAGTTTAGGAACCTGTATTAAAAGAGAGTGGGAAAAACTTATTCAAACCCTGAGACTCCAGAACAGGAGTGACAGGACTCTCACTTGCTAAGACAAAAGCTCGCGAGAGTCTCCAAGAGTTTCATTAACATGTTTCATTTAACTTACAATAGAAAGAAAACCCGTCTGACAGCTGTATATAGAGACACAGAATAACACAGGAGTTTCGTGCTCCACAGCTGAATGCTAAATTCAAGTTACAGAACTTTCTCAGTTTATATATAAAACTAAATTAAACATTTGACAAATTTGTATTCCTTCAAGACCAATGCCAATCTACAAGACAAGCAAATTTCAGTTTTGGAAACTTCCAGTGCTTTATTGTCGGCAAATAACGCTAAATTGCTGCCTAAAGTGGCTGATCTGGAATCACGAAGCCGCCGCAATAATATTAGGCTACTCTGCTTTCTCATCTTTCTTGACTTGATACTGGTCTTTAATCCGGAAAGGATATATAAATCTGGTGTCTTATCTGACTGTTTTAGTGATCACTCTGTCATTTATTGTGTTTGGAAAATCAAAATGCCACATTTCCCTCCTAAATATATTAGAATACGTCAATGTAAAAACATTAATTTTGATTGTTTTATACATGATTTAAACTCTATTAATTGGGACAAGTTCCAGCTAATGCCTTTTGTTGAAGATGCATGGACCTTTTTTCACTCTGAATTCACCAATGTAATTGATAAGCATTTTCCGTTTAGAACTATTAGAGTTAAAGGGAAATACTTACCCTGGATCAGCTCTCATCTAAACAATCTTTTTAAGCAAAGAGATAGGTCATGGGCCAAATATCGCCTTACTAAATCTGCTTCTGACTGGGATCATTATAAATCTCTTAGGAATCAGTGCAAGACTCAAACCCAAAATGCTAAATCCAGTTACTATAGCGATTGCTTTCTTAATGACTTTCATAACCCTAGACAGTTCTGGAATCATTTGAATTGGGTTCTCAATTGGAATAGCAAAACTGCCGTGAATTAACTTAAAACAAATAATTGTAAAATTTCTGATCCTCAGACACTTCCACCAGCTCTTCCGGGGGGACACTGAGGCATTCCCAGGCCAGCTGGGAGACATAATTCCTCCAGCATGTCCTAGGTCTTCCCCGGGGTCTCCTTCCTGTGGGACGCTCCCGGAACACCTTCATGGGAAGGCATCCAGGAGGCATCCGGAACAGATGTCTCCCGAGTGACCGAGCTCCTCACCTCACCTCCTGGTCTGTTGGGGTGAGCACGACAACATCATCCGCAAAAAGCAGAGACGAAATTGTGTGGTCCCCAAACCGGACACCCTCCGGCCCCTGGCTGCATCTTGAAATTCTGTCCATAAAATTTATGAACAGAACCGGTGACAAAGGGCAGCCCTGCCAGAGTCCAATATGCACTGGGAACAAGTCTGACTTACTGCCGGCAATGCGAACCAAGCTCCTGCTCCGGTCGTACAAGGACCGGACAGCCCTTAGCAAAGGGCCCCGGACCCCATACTCCCAGAGCACCCTCCACAGGACGCCGCAAGGGACACAGTCGAATGCCTTCACCTAATCCACAAAACACATGTGGATTGGTTGGACACACTGCCATGAACCCTCATGACCCCTGGAGAGGGTATAGAGCTGGTCCAGTGTTCCACGACCAGGACGAAAACCACACTGTTCCTCCTGAATCAGAGGTTCGACTATCGGCCGAATTCTCCTCTCCAGTACCCTGGCATAGACTTTCCCTGGGAGGCTGAGAAGTGTGATCCCCCCATAGTTGGAAAACACCTTCCGGTCCCCCTTCTTAAAAAGAGGGGCCCCCACCCCGGTCTGACAGTCCCCAAACACCACGTGATGTTGCAGAGGCGTTTCAGCCAAGACAGCCCCACAACATCCAGAGACTTGAGGTACTCAGGGCGGATCTCATCCACCCCGGTGCCTTGCCACCGAGAAGTTTCTTGACTACCTCGGTGACTTCAGCTAGGGTGATGAACAAGTCCACCTCCAAGCCCTCAGCCTCTGCTTCCTCAATGGAAGACATCTCGTAGGGATTGAGGAGATCCTCAAAGTATTCCTACCAATGTCCGACGACATCCTCAGTCGAGGTCAACAACTTCCCACCTCCACTGTAAACAGCGTTGGTAGGGCACAGCTTCCCTCCCCTGAGGCACCGGACGGTTTGCCAGAATCTCTTCGAGGCCAACCGGTAGTCCTTCTCCATGGCCTCACCAAACCCTCCCAGGCCCGTTTTTTTTGCCTCCACAACCACCCGGGCTGCAGTCCGCCTGCCCTGCTGGTATCTGTCAGCTGTCTCAGGAGTCCCACAAGCCAGCCAGGCCCGATAGGACTCCTTCTTCAGCTTGACGGCATCCCTTACTTCCGGTGTCCACCACCGGGTTTGGGGAGTGCCGCCTCGACAGGCACCAGAGACCTCACGGCCACAGCTCCAAGCGGCCGCGTCGACAATGGAGGTGGAGAACATGGTCCACTCGGACTCAATATCTCCAGACTCTCTCGGGATCCGGTCAAAGCTCCGCCGGAGGTGGAAGTTGAAGATCTCTCTGACAGGGGGCTCAGCCAAACGTTCCAAACAGACCCTCACAGTACATTTGGGTCTGCCACGTCTGTCCAGCTTCTTCCCCCACCATCGGATCCAACTCACCACCAGGGGGTGATCAGTTGACAGCTCCGCCCCTCTCTTCACCCGAGTGTCCAAGACCGGCCGGAGGTCGGATGAAACAACCACAAAGTTGATCATGGACCTCCGGCCTAGGGTGTCCTGGTGCCACGTGTACTGATGAGCACCATTATGCTTGAACATGGTGTTCGTTATGGACAAGCTGTAACTAGCACAGAACTCCAATAACAGAACAGTTAGTGCTCCCAGTTGGAGCACTTTCCAGCACCCCTCCCAGAGACCCCAAGAGGGCCGGGTACTCAACACTGCCGTTCGGCCCGTAGGCACAAACGACAGTGAGAGACCTACCCCTGACCCGAAGGCGCAGGGAAGCGACCCTCTCGTTCACCGGGGTGAACTCCAACACATGGCGGCTGAGCAGGGGGGCTATAAGCAAACCCACCAGGCCGCGCCTCTCACCATGGGCAACTCCAGAGTGGTAAAGAGTCCATCCTCTCTCAAGGAGTGTGGTTCCAGAGCCCAAGCCGTGCGTGGAGGTGATCACGACTATCTCTAGTCGGTACCTCTCAACCTCACGTTGAGAACTCCTTCCCGGTGACGTTTCACGTCCCTAAAACCAGTTTCCGTGTCCAGAGATCGGGTCGTCAGGGCCCTCGCCTTCGACTGCCACCCGATCCACTTTGCACCAGCCCCTTACAGTCCCTCCTGCCGGTGGTGAGCCCACTGGAGGGCGGCCCTACGTCGCTCCTTCGGGCTGGGCCTGGCCGGGCCCCATGGGAGAAGGCCCGGCCACCAGGCGTTCGCATGTGAGCCCCAACCCCGGGCCTGGCTCCAGGGTAGGGCCCCGGCTGCGCCATGCCGGGCGACGTCACATTTATTTTTTTAACCGCTCTTAGTCTGACCCATCACCTAGGACCTGTTTGCCTTGGGAGACCCTACCAGGGGTATATAGCCCCAGACAACACAGCTCCTATGATTATTCAGGTACTCAAACCTCTCCACCACGGTAAGATGGCAGTTCAAGGAGGGTTTCAATTAGCATTTTACCACTATTGGACTCCAAACATGTTTATTCCTATGCTAATGATCATTTCTCAACCTAGTCTTTTACCTCTGGTTCATTCAAATTTAATAAAATCATGCCCATTGATGTGTTTAATGCTATAGGTCCGGGCTATTCAGTTGGCGGCCCCCAGGCCAGGTCCGGCCCGCCAATCATCTCCATATGGCCCGAGGGCACCCCAACCTCCCTCCTCTTCTTTTCCTGGCGGTGCGGCTAAATTTGGTTAGATATGCGCGTGACCGCAGTGGCGCCTGCAGCTGTACGGCTATACGCACTGTGTGTGTACCATGAGCGCTCCGACTGACCTGAGAAACGTTTTCAGTCCGAATATTTCAGCAGTTATTATGTGTGTGTCCCGTATTTCTGTCGACTGAACCAGCGATATCAATCTTTCCTGATTAAATCATTCCTGATTTAATTATTTGGTTCGATTATTTCATTTCCATGAATTGGCCAAACGCGCTTGCATAACGGTCTGAAACGATTCGGATTCGTTCGGACCGTTCTGTCACTGAATCATCTGAAGCTATATCTCGGTCAGTAAGAACAAATAGAGAACAAATAGCGCCGTTTTCAGTTGTTTCACTAGTTTACTTTGAACTACGCAGCGCGGCCCAGTGGATAACTGAACGCAAGCTTAAAGGAGTTGCGTTTACTCCCGGTCCCGGACACTATTATTAAACAGCGTTGCAACATCCAGTGAGAACCGTTTCAACCTGACACATCTCTCTGTTACAAACCACAAATCACTCAATGATTTTAAGTAGTTTTAAATCGGATGAAACAGCCTCAACATTCCCAACACGACTGATGAGGTAAATAGCAGAAACATTGTGCCATGAACGAAGTTAGAAGACTAAATCTCTAATCACCACCCTTACAAACATTTACCATGAATGTACTGTAGTAATTTACCACGGTTTGGGCAGAAATGTGGAATATTTATATTGAATAATATGTTATAGTCATTTATATTGCATTAGTTTTATTAGGGGGCTAGAGAAATATATAATTAATTGTGTGTATATATTTTACCTGTTCAGGCATTTTTTATACAGTGGGAGTGAGTAGCCATGCATGGTTTTACCTATGGTTACGAAGTCTCACTGTCAGAATATTTTAATTTAAGCCTATAATAATTATTAATAAAATAATTCTTACCAATAGCTATGATTGTCACGGATCACAGAGGAATCAGACAAGATGGTAAGTTATCAGTGTTTATTTTGCCGAAGGATTGCGGTCGGAGATAACAGGTGAGAAGAAGTAACATAGAAAGTTCAATGAAGCTTAGCTGTGGTTTTAAGTCTCTCTCTTTCTTTCCCTCTCTTGCAGGTGGCGTGGCGATGGTTGGTACGGATGGCTTGATCCAAGATGAGTGAAGCAACGGTAAGTAGGAGGTAAGTGATCGGGAAGTCTGTGAGCCATGGAATGACGAGACCAGACAAGTGACTGCAGTGAAGGTGAGTGCTTTATAGTCCATATGGTTGATGGGACACAGGTGACGGTGATTAGTACTCAGGGGATAATGAACGGGGAAAAGTCTGGTTGGGTGAAAGGGAACGAGTGGGCGGAGATGGTGATCTGGAAGATGTAACCCTGACAGTACCCCCCCCCTCCCGAGGCGGCTCTTGACGCCTGAGACGGGCGCTGCCGGCGGCGAGGTCGACCACGACCCCTGGGAGCCGGACGATCCGGATGATCACTGTGGAACTGGGTGAGTAGCGTTGGATCCAAGATGTCATCTCGCAGGACCCAGGAACGTTCCTCTGGTCCGTAGTCCTCCCAGTCCACCAGGTACTCCAGCCGAGGACCTCGCCGCCGAGAATCCATGATAGAGCGGACTCGATAAATGGGCTCCTCTTCAACGGGAACGGGAGGAGGCACGTCAGTGGGAAGGTTATCTGAGGGAACAGGGGTGACAGGGTCAGTGAAGGGTTTAAGTAAGGAAACATGGAATGAAGGAGCAATCCTGAAATGAGGGGGAAGATTGAGCCTGTAGGTCACTTCGTTCAACTGCCTCTGGATGGTGAATGGTCCGATGAATCGAGGACTCAGCTTACGGCAAGGTAGACGGAGACGGATGTCTCGAGTCGACAACCACACCTTTTGACCTGGCTGATACTGAGGGGTGTCGAGTCGGTGACGGTCCGCTTGTTCCTTGTGTCTCCGTACTGCCTGCTGTAGATGCACATGAGCTGAGTCCCATACCCCCTCGCTCTGATGGAACCAGAAGTCGACAGCTGGAACCTCCGAGGGCTCACCCGACCAAGGAAAGAGTGGAGGCTGGTAGCCAAGGATACACTGGAAGGGGGTGAGCCCGGTGGTGTTCTGCCGCAGAGAGTTTTGGGCATACTCAGCCCATGGGAGGTAACGGTTCCAGCTGTCCTGGTACTGATGGCAGTACGTCCGCAGGTAACGTCCAATCTCCTGAATCTTCCGCTCAGTCTGGCCGTTAGTCTGCGGATGGTAGCCTGAGGAAAGGCTGATGGTGACCCCGAGGAGTTTGAAGAAGGCTTGCCATACTCTTGAGATGAACTGAGGTCCCCGATCCGAGACGATATCCTCTGGGAGGCCGAAGTTCCTAAAGACGTTGTGGAATAGAGCTTCAGCTGCTTGTAACGCAGTGGGAAGACCAGGTAAGGGAATCAGCTTACAACCTTTAGAGAACCTGTCCACAACAACGAATACGCAGGTAAAGCCTTCTGAATTGGGTAGATCAGTCATGAAATCGACACCAATGTGTGACCATGGTCGCCTGGGAAGAGGTAACGGCACGAGCTTGCCTTCTGGGACTCTCCTCGGGGTGTTGGTGATGGCACAGACTGAACAACCGCGGATGAACCTGGAGACATCTCTGGAGATGGACGGCCACCAGTACCGTTGACTGAGGAGCGAGAGGGTACACTTGCTACCCGGATGTCCAGAGCCCGGAAGGGAGTGAGCGGAGTCCAGAAGGGGAGTACGTAGATGTGGAGGTACGAAAATACGCCCTTCTGGACCTCCCGGCGGAGCGGGTTGACGTGTCAGTTCCTGGGCGATCTGTTGGTCAACCTCCCAGACGATTGGACTGAGGATTACGGCTGGAGGGAGGATAGGTTCGGGATGAAGATCTTCAACAGAGGTGTGATGGAGTCGTGAAAGTGCATCAGCCTTGCAATTCTTACTCCCGGGACGATATGACACCACAAAGTCGAAGCGTGTGAAGAATAGAGCCCAGCGGGCTTGTCTAGGGTTCAGTCTTTTAGCCTCCCTTAAGTACTCCAAGTTGCGATGATCGGTGATTACTGTGAATTGATGGTTAGCTCCCTCCAGCCAGTGCCTCCACTCCTCAAGGGCCAGTTTGATGGCCAGCAGCTCTCGGTTACCGACGTCATAGTTCCGCTCCGCCGGGGCTAATTTCTTGGAGAAGAAGGCGCATGGAAGGAGTTTGGGTGGCTCACCCTGCCGCTGAGAGAGAACTGCTCCTACTCCAGTAGATGAGGCATCAACCTCTACCACAAACGGAAGGTCCGGGTTTGGATGAATGAGGATGGGAGCAGTGATGAAAGTTTCCTTTAAACGCTGGAAGGCCTGTACTGCGGAGGGAGATAGGGACAGAGACTTGGGCCGTCCCTTGAGGGAAGAAGTATGGGGAGCACTGATATGACTGTAGTTCCGGATGAATCGTCTATAGAAGTTCGCGAACCCCAGGAATCGTTGCAGTTCCTTTACGGAGGAGGGTTGTGGCCAGTTCTGGATAGTTTCCACCTTCCTCTGGTCCATTTGGATGCCCTGTTGGTTGATGACATAACCCAGGAAGTGAACGGTAGAGGTGTGAAATTCGCACTTCTCCAGCTTCAGATATAACCTGTGTGCTCTCAGCTTCTCGAGGACCTGGATGACATGTTGATGGTGCTCAGACATAGAAGAAGAGTATATGAGTATATCATCAATGTAGACGATTACAAAACGGTTGAGGAACTCTCGAAGGACTTCATTCATATGACCTTGGAAGACGGCAGGAGCGTTGGACAGTCCGAAAGGCATGACCTGATACTCGTAGTGGCCCGAGGGGGTCACAAAGGCAGTTTTCCACTCATCTCCATGCCGGATTCGGATCAGGTTATACGCACTTCTAAGGTCCAGTTCGGAGAAAATGCGTGCACCACGCAGCTGTTCCAGGGCGGCAGGTACCAGAGGAAGGGGATAGCTGAATTTGACAGTCTGAGAGTTAAGATGACGGTAATCGATACAGGGCCGCAAGCCTCCGTCCTTTTTGGCCACAAAGAAGAAGCTCGAAGCGGCAGGGGAGGTAGATGGTCGAATAAACTGCTGATGTAAAGCTTCCTTCACATACTCCTCCATGGCCTTCTGTTCCGGGATGGACAGAGGATATATACGACCTTTGCGAAGGGTGGCTCCGGGTAGCAAGTCGATGGCGCAGTCCCATGGCCGGTGTGGAGGTAGTTTGGTTGCCAGTTCCTTACTGAATACGTCCTGGAACGCCTGGTACTCCACTGGGATTTCGCCTTGAACTTGGACTTCAGGGCTTTCCACCGAAGTAGAACAGACAGGAACTCTAGTTTCCCCCGCGGGTGACTTGGAACGGGACGAAGAATGAACCTTCTGGATGGAACTGAGGCAGGATCTATGGCAATCTTCACCCCAACGGAGTACCTCTCCAGTTCCCCAGTGGAGTACCGGCTGATGTTGTACTAACCAGGGACGTCCCAGGATGATATCCGCGGTGGACTCCTCCAGCACCATAAGAGAAATTTCCTCAGAGTGTAAACAGCCGATACGAAGAGTTAGAGTGGGTGTATAATGGCGAATTCGACCACGACCTAATGGCTTGCCTTGTATGGTTTGGACGGGAAGATCTCGGCACAGACGGCGTCGCCGAATATTCAACTTTTGGAGAAACTGGGTGGATATGAAGTTCCCCGCAGACCCGGAGTCAATGAGGGCTTGCGCTGGGAGACAAAAACAGGAGGTTAATACATGTACTCTGGTACGTGTGAGAGGCTCAATCTTCGGGGAGAGTTGAATGGCACTTACCGCCTGTCGCGGAGGTCGTACAGGGCAAGAACTGAGGAGATGCTTGTCGGAAGCACAGTATAGACAGAGGGAATGTTGAAATCTGCGCTGGCGTTCAGCTGTAGAAAGGTGGGTGGAGTCTACTTCCATTGGAACTGGTGCTGGAGGAGTGACTGAAGGCGCCGGAGGCGGAGAACTTACAGTGGGTACAAACCTATCACAAGCGGTGAGACGCTGGGCTGTACGGATTGTCCGCTGGATCAGATTCTCTAACCCCATGCTGTCCTCATACACCACCAACAGCTGGCAGACGTTGGAATTCAAACCATGACGAAAGGCGGTGATCAGGGCGGTTTCATTCCAGCCGCTAGCTGCGGCTAGTGTGCGGAACTGAAGCGTATACGAACTCACTGAAGAATTTCCTTGACGGAGGTTATAGAGTTGGTCGTGAATGGACAGTTCTGATATTGTTTGCCCAAAAACCTCTTTAAAGTGCTGTTTAAAACTTGAGAAGGATTTGACCACCGGGATATCTGAATCCCACAATGACTGTGCCCATCGAAGTGCTTGACCAGATAACAGTGAGATAATGAAAGCCACCCGGGCGGTATCACTACGGAACTGATGCTCATTCATGGAGATATACAAGGATACCTGGAGAAGAAACCCACTGCAGTTCTCCGCCTCACCAGAGTAGGGCGCTGGCCGGCCATGGGACTCGCAGAGGCAGTGAACGAAGCAGCGGGAGGTTGCGGAAGTGGAGGTGGTGGAAAGAGTGCCGCGGCGACCGGAGGATTAGCCGCTGAGGAATCCTCTTCTAAATCCGACTGATTCTGCATAATACTCCTTTCTGTGGTCTGGTCTTCTGTCAAGGATCACAGAGGAATCAGACAAGATGGTAAGTTATCAGTGTTTATTTTGCAGAAGGATTGCGGTCGGAGATAACAGGTGAGAAGAAGTAACATAGAAAGTTCAATGAAGCTTAGCTGTGGTTTTAAGTCTCTCTCTTTCTTTCCCTCTCTTGCAGGTGGGGTGGCGATGGCTGGTACGGATGGGTTGATCCAAGATGAGTGAAGTGACGGTAAGTAGAAGGTAAGTGATCGGGAAGTCTGTGAGCCATGGAATGACGAGACCAGACAAGTGACTGCAGTGAAGGTGAGTGCTTTATAGTCCATATGGTTGATGGGACACAGGTGACGGTGATTAGTACTCAGGGGATAATGAACGGGGAAAAGTCTGGTTGGGTGAAAGGGAACGAGTGGGCGGAGATGGTGATCTGGAAGATGTAACCCTGACAATGATCTTGTATAATTCATATATTTGTACATAGCTGTAAATAAGTTATTTATTATGGTCTGATAAATCTGCATACTGTTGGGTACCACATTTCCAAGTAAAAACAATAGGCTACTTTTATGTTTACTTTAGCTTACTTATTGATACTGTTATGTTTCAATAAGCTAAACCCATCGGCCCACCTCGACTTTTCGATTTAATAATCCGGCCCTCGAATGAAGCTAATTGAATAGCCCTGCTATAGGTGATCTAAAGCAGTGGTTCCCAACCCATGACGTAATGTGTGACGGCATACAAGCGGAAGCAATAAAGGACGCCGGCACACATGAGATGTCAGCTTTTTGTTCTTCAGCAAAGCGCTCTCTGTTTGACTTGTCTGTCTTATTTGGTGTTGTCTGCCACAAAGCATTACAACTATATATATATATATATATATATATATATATATATACATATAATGGCGAGCCCAAGTTTCACTCGGTGTGTGCATCCCTGCCCTCGTTATATCACAGGTGGGGACACACATCGTTTGTGTAGGCCTACACATTGTTTGGGAGTGCAGAACGCGCTAGCAGCTCTTGAGGGGGCTGCTTGCGAGGATTGTGAAAACTTCCAATCCGTGTGCTGCGCTCCCGCCTGGCCATTAAAAAAAAAAAAAAAAAGGAGGATGGTCAGGCTCGCGAGCCCCGTGGTGCGGGACCCGCGTCTACTGAGGCAGCGCGGCAATGCTCTTTATGGGGCTCGCAAATGGGTCTGTTGCAATATAGAATCTATAGTGGCTCGGATCTCGCGTTTGCCGAGGCAGCGCGTTGATTACGGGTCTACTCTGCAATAAGATTCTGTGACTTGGATCTCGCGTTTGTCGAGGCAGCTCGTAGATTAAAGGTCTACATTGCAATACAGAGTCTAGTTGCCCGGATCTCGCGTTTGCCGAGGCAACGCGTAGATTACGGGTCTACTTTACAATAAAGATTCTGTGTGTGTGCGAGGCATGAACAGTCAGCTCCTGAGGGTGCTGGCTGTGTTCATTGAGAAATATCTCGACGCGTATATCCGTGCGCTGTCGGATGTTTCAGCCTCGTACCTGTTGAGTTTCTTCTTGGGCTGGAAGCCAAATATATTGTGAACGACTAGAATCTCGCGTTGCCGAGGCAGCGTGTGGATTACGAGACCGTATAGCCTAACCCTAACACAAAACAGTATTGTCTGGTAATTATGGCTGCATTTAATTTTAAGAATTTAAAATGATGAAATATTTCTGACTTTTGAATACCGGAAGTTAGATATTTTAATTCAGCCTACCATTCAGACCGTGTTTCACTTATACAGTGTTTATGGCTACATTTATTTCTGAGGAAATAAAATGATAAGCAGCGAACGCAGGCTTGCGGCCATGCAGTGTTCCGTCCTCAAAACGAGACAAAAATAACTGGGCTATCCCCCCCGTGGAGGGACGAGCGAGAATTGCTCTTCCGCGGAGCCCTCAGAAAATGTTTGTATCCAGCGTCAAGTGCGCTTCGGGACACATGCGCTTTCAGCGAATGTGCGCTGCAGTGTCCGCCCCATTGGCTTGCAGCTAGGCAGTGCTCATGTTCGCCCATCGGAAACGGTTATCGGTTATTTCCTGCCGGTCCTCCGCTTCAGGGTGTCGAGAAGAAAACCGAAAGAGCCTCCCCTCAGGGGAGCCCTCAGGAAGTCGATGTCTGTATCCCGCCGTTAAGTGCGCTTCGGGACACATCAGTTTCCAGCGAACGCACGCTGCTCTGTCTGCCCCACAGGCTTGCGGCCAGGCAGCAATCGCGTCCGCCCATCGAGGATCGTTTTCGGTCAAACCCTGTCGGAGATCCGCTTCAGGGGGTCGAGAACGAATCCCAATTGGTACCCGAAGCCAGGCTCGAGAGCCTGGTTCCTTTGGTAAAATATTCCAATGCATGGAAAAATCTTACGAATATTTCGTCTTGGGCCCTGCGCACCATTCAAAAGGGGTACAGGCTGCAGTTCGGTTTACGCCCACCAAGGTTCAACGGGGTGGTCTGGACTGCAGTCGACCCATTGCAGGGTCGAGTATTGGAACAGGAAGTAAACTCCCTGATGGTAAAGGAGGCTATAGAACATATTCCTCCACCGGACAGGGAGTCCGGGTTTTACAGCCGCTACTTTATAGTTCCCAAAAAGGATGGGGGGTTACGTCCAATAAATGATCTCAGACACTTGAATCGTTCTCTGAGGAGATTCAGGTTCAAGATGCTCACTATTCCCATCATCGTGAGTCAAATTCAATCCGAGGATTGGTTGTCACGATAGATCTAAAGGACGCATACTTCCACATATCCATCCTTCCATCTCACAGGAAGTTCCTGAGGTTCGCTTTCGGGGGAGAAGCGTACCAATATTGGTTCTTGCCTTCGGGCTAGCTCTCTCCCCACGCACATTTACCAAATGTATGGATGCAGCTCTAGCACCGCTGAGGCTCCAGGGGCATCAGGGTACTCAATTGTATCGACGACTGTATGATTCTGGCCCAGTCACAAGAGCTGGCAGTTCGGCATCGAGATGTCGTCCTTGCCCACATTCAAAGCCTGGGGTTGAGACTCAAACCAGCCCAGAGAACCTCGTTCCTGGGAGTGGTGTGGGACTCGGTCACGATGCGGGCACGATTGTCTCCTGCACGAATCGAGTCCAATCTGGCCACAGTGTCCAGGATAAGCTAGGCCAAGCCATTACTGTGAAACATTTTCAAAGAGTGTTGGGGCTCATGGCAGCAGCGTCCAGCATTATTCCATTTGGCCTGAAGCACATGAGGGCCCTCCAGTGGTGGTTGAAAAACGAGGGGTTCTCCCCGAGGGGAACCCGTTCCGCATGATCAGGGTTACACGCAGATGCCTTCATTTCCTATCTATGGGGAAAAAAGCTTGGTTTCTGTCCCAAGGTCCAGTGTTGGGAGCGTCATGTCGCCGGAAAACCGTTTCGACAGACACCTCCCTCATGGGCTGGGGCGCGGTCATGGACGGCCGCTTTTCGACAGGCCTGTGGCAGGACCATCATTCCTCCTGGCACATAAACTGCCTGGAGATGTTGGCGGTGTTCCGAGCTCTGAGGAGTTTCCTGCCGGACCTCAAAGGTTAGCATGTGCTTGTGAGGTCCGACAATATGTCGGTGGTGGCCTATATAAACCATCAGGGGGGTCTGAGGTCTCACCCTCTATGCAGACTGGCGCATCAGATCCTCCTGTGGTCCCAGGGGAAACTGTTATCTCTAAGAGCAACGTATATCCCAGGGAGTCAAAATCAGGGAGCAGACATCCTGTCGAGACAGGGGCTGAGGCCCAGGGAATGGATACTCCACCCCGAGGTGGTGGAGTCAATATCTCAGAGGTTCGGCTCAGTGGAAGTGGACTTATTCGCGTCTCGAGAGACGATCCACTGTCCACTGTGGTTTTCCCTCACTCACCCAGCCCCGCTGGGGTTGGATGCCATGGTGCAGACGTGGCCGAGGCTGCGTCTGTATGCATTTCCCGATGCATTTCCAATTGCCCGAGTTATGGAAACTGTGGGTCTGGCCCCTGAGGGGGCACAGTACTTAGAGGCCGGCCTATCAGCTGGAGTAGTTGAGACTATACTCAGCTCCAGAGCTCCCTCCACGAGGAAATTGTACGGCTTAAAGTGGAATGTCTTTACCAACTGGTGTAGAGAGCATGAGGTGGATCCAGTTAACTGCCCAGTGGCTTCAGTTCTGGAGTTCCTCCAAGATCGTTTTTCAGCTGGTCTTACCCTGTCCACACTCAAGGTGTACGTGGCTGCCATTGCGGCTTTCCACGCTCCTCTGGGTGATGGACCTCTTGGGAGACAGCAGTTGGTCGTACGTTTCCTCCGCGGGGCCTGGAGGATGAGACCTGCGGCTCGTTCCAGGGTTCCCACATGGGACCTGACAGTGGTTCTCGAAGGGCTGGCCGAGGCCCCCTTCGAACCATTGGAGTCGGCTGAGGCCAAGAACCTTTCCCTGAAGGTGGTTTTTCTGTTGGCCATTACTTCTCTGAGGAGGGTAGGAGATCTCCAGGCGCTCTCTATATCTAACGGGTGCCTGGAGTTTGCTCCAGGCGACATTAAAGCCTTCCTACATCCCAGGCCGGTCTATTTGCCTAAGGTGCCATCCAATTCGGCACGGCCTACGGTTCTGCAGGCCTTTCATCCTCCACCTCACGTGACGGCGCATGAGGAGAGACTTCATCTGCTCTGTCCTGTCAGAGCTCTAAAAGTATATATTCAGAGGTCCTCTTCATGGCGGAAGTCGGACCCGTTGCTGGTGTGTTTCGGGTCGCCCAAGAAGGGTCTTCCCGCCCCAAACAGACCCTCAGCAACTGGATTGTCCATGCTATTTCTTTGGCCTACCAGGTGCGCAGTTTGCCTTCACCTTTGGCAGTGAGGGCTCATTCAACCAGAGGCATGGCGTCCTCTAGAGCCCTTCTTGCGGGGGCCCTGATCCAGGAAGTCTGCGATGCAGCTGGATGGGCCACCCCTCATACCTTTATTATGTTCTATAGCCTGGACATTCCGTTAACACCTGGCACTCTCGTGCTCTCGTCCTATGTGTGCCTGTGAGCAGCTTCACACTAGGACAGGCAGGGCGGGCTGTGGCATAGTGGGTACTCGTTCCCCCAAAGTGTCATTCGACGCAGTCCGAGTTCCCTCGAAAGGGAACGTTCTCGGGTTACGACTGTAACCCTTGTTCCCTGAGAAAGGGAACTAGGACTGCGTCCCTTCGCCACGCCTTCCCCTGCCTGGGAGCGCTTGCTTCATCACAGAAGCTGACATCTCATGTGTGCCGGCGTCCTTTATAGCTTCCGCTTGTATGCCGTCACACATTACGTCATGACGCAACACCAATCAGAGATTGGCTTAGTTTCATTCATACTTCAGAGGCGCTACGCTGAGGGGCGTTCCCCCAAAGTGTCATTCGACGCAGTCCTCGTTCCCTTTCTCAGGAAACAAGGGTTACAGTCGTAACCCGAGGAAGTTTTCTCCGCCTTCGATAAAGGACAGCTAACTGGTGCTATTTTTATCGATCTTTCTAAAGCTGTTAATATGGTGGGTCATTACATTCTCCTTGACAAGCTTTTTGCAGTAGGTTTGAATCAAAGTGCTCTGTTATGGTTTAATTCGTATCTTCACAATAGGCAACAATGTGTTGCTTTTCAAGGTTCACTGTCTGATTATTTATTGGTTGATAAGGGGGTTCCTCAAGGTTCCACTCTAGGACCCCTTTTGTTCTCGATTTTCATTAATGATTTATTGCACATTTGCTCCATCTGTAAGGTTCATCTTTATGCTGATGATACTGTAATTTACACTGCTGACTCTGATATTCACTGTATCCAGAACAGGTTACACGCTGACTTTATAATGACTCAAAAATGGCTTCACAATAACAACAAATGGAAAAGTCCTGTTGTATATTGTTTGGGATGAGGCTCAGATGACCTTGTGCTCTTAACTTGCTACTTTATTTTGAAGATGGGTCCTCCATGGTGAAATAGGAAAAATTGAAATACCGTGGACTGTGGATTGATTCTGAGCTTACCTTTAATCCTCACATTGATTATATCACAAAAAGAATATATGGCTGTCTCAGTTCACTCTATAGATCTGTTAATTGTTTCACATTTGAAATCAGGAAAAGGTTAATTTCTTAGTTGATATTGCCCATTATTGACTATGCTGATATCATATACATGAACACTAGTGATACTGTTCTTAAGCTAATTCTTAATTCTTTAACTCTCTGTGTAGATTTGTTCTGAGGTGTCCTTTTAAAACTCATCATTGTGTAATGTATGCATCACTAAATTGGCTTCAGCTTAATTCAAGAAGAGATTTCCATTGGTTCCTATTTATTTTCAAATGTGCCTACTTTCGACTGTCCTCCATATCTGAAAGAACTTTTGGTTCCTTATGGTTCTATTTATCCACTAAGAGATATGCAATATCTTGTCTTTACTGTACCAGGAATATTTTCAGCTGATGGACGTAAAACTTTTCATTATAAAGCTACTTGCGATTGGAATAATCTCCCACCTTCCTTGAGATCCATCTCATCTTTTCGCAGATTCAGGTTATCTATATTTCAATATCTTAACAATGTGTGTGCATGTTACTGATGTTGGACTAAACAGTATTGCTTGTAATTGTATTTTGCTTTATGTACTTGTTTAATCGATTTACCTCCTGTGGATTCGACCTCTGTCTTTCTTAAGAGATTTAATGCGAAAAGGTATCACATATGTATCATGGGTTCCAATTGTGTAATGAGGTAAATGAGATGCACTTATTGAGCTAGCTATAACATGTCTGAGCTATGATGTGTCTTCGGTCTGGGGTGTTTTGAGCATTTGTTTTTTGTTTGCTTGTTTGTTTGTTTTTGTTTTTACTGTTGTATTATGTACAGTGTATTTGTATTTGGACCGGCTTGAAAACGTGATGCTGCATCTCAAGGGGCTATCCATCAATAAATTGAAATTATCGATCAAAAGTTCAGTATGGCGTACCACAAGGCTCAGTACTAGGACCGTTGATGTTCACTCTGTACATGCTACCCTAAGGAGATATCATTAGGAAGCATGGCATTAGTTTTCACTGTTATGCTGATGACATTCAGCATATTTCTTCACGCCCTGACGAAACCTACCAATTCACAAAATTAATGGTATGCATAGCTGATATAAAAAACTGGATGACTAGTAATATCCTACAACTTAATTCTGAAAAAAACAGAGATTCTAATTATTGGACAAAAAACTTTCTCACATACTAACCTAGAAAACTGTCTAACACTTGATGGCTGCTCTGTCAAATCTTCGTGGTCAGTTAGGAACCTGGGTGTGCTCTTTGATACCAATCTTTCATTTGAAAATCACGTATCTGTAAAACCACATTTTTCCATCTTAAAAATATATCTAAATTACGTCATATGCTCTCAATGACTAATGCTGAAATGAAAGCTTTAGCTTAAGTTCTGTCAGGAAGACTCAATCTGCGCGTCATGCATTACCTCATTCCTATCCAATCAGGTGTTAACAGTCACAGTATAAAAGATTGGTACTTACACTTGTCTGAGTTCGCAGATGCTGACGCTGCCATTCATTTCGACACCTGTCGTTGCAGCACGGGTCGTGTCGTTGGTTTGATCTCACCGGCTCTGGCGGTGCGCGAGTGCGAGACACGCGTGCAGGAAACCAGCGCATGGGCTTAAATCTCATGATCTCCTTACATGGTTTTCAAGTTCAACTTTCAAGGATTTTACGCTGGTTTCCAAGTTTTAGTAGGCGCTTGCAGCAGCCATTGTTAACTTACCCCCTTTACTTTGACAAACTTCATTTAGGTAAGTATATTAACTTGGCTACTCAGCTGCTCACTTCATCAGCGGTAAAGTTCAAATTGGTGACGCAGCAGTTTTCTTAAAGATTGCAAAGATTGCAACGCAACATACTGTAACGCTTAAACAGTAGGACCGGATAGCTCGCTGAACTGTTGTAGCAAAGTGTAAGCAGATTCATGTAATTGTCACAGCTCAGTGGTAATTTATTTTTTAGCGTCGTTGACTCCACGCTCATAGGGTGTAACGTCTGTCAGAGTTTGATGTCTGCCCAGATGAAAAATAGGAAAGACAGTGCAAACGAACTGGTAGTTCCACGAGTCTTTTATAGTTGTTTTCTTTCAGTTAAGCACACTCTTAACATACATGGCGAAAGAGCGGATGTTAACAGGGAAAAGAAAACACTCCGTAAAACGCTACTAATCAAAGTGGAAGTAAACAGATTATAATAAAACAGCAGTCAGCGATAGAGCTATCATCTTCCTCTTAGCGCGAGCATTCACCTTCTCACTCTGCGTGCGCGCTCACATAAGAAAAGCACGCATACAATAATGTACGCCATAGAAGAAGTCATCTTAAAGGCATATAAATATTAATATCATGAACACTATTTAACACTAGGTGGCCGTTACAAGGGCAGTTTGCTAAATACATCAACTGCGTTGCCGAACAGAATTAAACAAGTTTAAGAGCAAATTAAATATTAAATGGGATCTATATATTTTCAGCTCGCGCTCCTCATCCGCTCACTCAACATTGTGAGAGCGCCTTAGTTCCATCTTAAAGGAGCAGTAGCCTATACCTATCAACTTGTTTACGCCATTCTTAAATTCGTTTTCGCTTCGGCATTTATGGAGACGTTTTTGCAAATCACTTTCCAATCACAAAGATCTCTACTCACACCTAGATGATTGCAGACTTCCTAAAAATAAATAAATAAATCATAAAATGTGAAAAACATGTAAATGACCATATCTTAAAAGAAAGAAGCTGAGCTTAAGAGCAAGTTGGTCATTGGACGTTAATCATGCTTAGAAGATGGTAGCATACGTAGGGCTTAATGGGCATGTAGCAGGAGTATATAATTCAAAGGAAAGAAATTCTATATTTACAAGTGCTGATAATTCTCTATAACAATTTTACATTATATATATATATATATATATATATATATATATATATATATATATATATATATATATATATATATATATATATATATTGTATCATATCATCAATATATTTTAAATACTTAAGTTTTAAGTTCTTCAATAACAAAAACACGGTATAATCACCATGACTCATATTTTTCTGGTGACGAATCCAATGACTTTTGTTATAGAAATATTTACGTTATATGTATTTGGTATTAAATGTACAGAGAAGGCAGACTAAGGATGCTCAGGTCAAAGGTCATTTACTTAGCCAAAACAAGCTTAACACAGTAGAATTAACAGGAGTTATAAGTTAGATTATAACATCTAAACCAATCACCAGAACAAATCACAGTCAAGGAGACTCAAGTGACATATTTACTCATCTGTACAATTTAAATGTTAATTTATTTCTATTCAAGGGACTCCTCGGTTGCCATGGCCAGAGATTCTCAGCCAAAAAAAAAAAAAAAAAAAAAAAAAACTTTCTTCCTACAAGAGCAACTCGAGAGTATGTCAGGTATATGCTGCGCAGCTGAGAAATGGATACTACGCTCAAAAGTCAACATTAGAATATCAGTGTGATTGAGGTAGTATCTTATCGCTATGCCATCACCTTACTTCAGGTAAGTATCGTACTAAGATTAATAAGATTAAGATTTAGCGGTTAGAAGATTTACCAAGCCTGCTCAGGCTTCGTTCATCCGCGCTTCATAAAAATTTACCCTTTAGCGGCTGTTAACTTCCTTTCGGGTTCGAAGAGATTGCAAAACGTATACGTTGTATGTGCTAACAAGCTTGGTCTAACAAAGTCTCTAATTGGATGATTACGGTCGTTCACATTCTGGCCCTGCAATTCATCAGCTACGGGCATTCGTGCTTTAGTCTTCAGGCTTCAGACAACCTTTGCCCTTTAGCAACCCATATTCATCACCCTGCCCTCTAACAGAGTTCAAATTACTCTCTCTGCTCAATCCAGCTAGACCGTATATCACCGAAGGCTTGGCTCCCTACTCCTAAGAAACGTATTCTGCCTTATTTGTTTATAATGTTCGCTTTTCTTTTCAGATTCTTCTATTTCCATTCTGATCACGGCCGGTTGTTCCCTCGTCATCAACAAATATGAAACCAATGCGTGATTGGTCTCCGGTGCCCCTAGGGCGTGTGAAAGGTTTGGCTCGGAATACCCCACGGATGTTTTCGTATAACATGCTGGAATTGTCATTCAAGGGTGAGTAAAGCGCATAGTTTTTGTCTGTCCCTTTGGATGCAGTTGGGCTGCTGCTCCCGACACGGGGCAGAATTTCAACAGCTTGTTCGCAGTTTCGATTACCTCTCAAAGAAAATTTTCAAAACTATTAGCTTCATGTTCAAACCGAAGTCAGATGGAGAGACTCAAGAGCTGTCAACATGTAGCAAGATTCCGAATGGTTATCAACATTCCGAATGGTTAGCAACATTCCGAATGGTTAGTTGACAAATGTAGCTTATGCGTAGCTATTTTCTAGTCACTAGCTATTTTTAGCTATTCCGTCTCGATATTCTATGAATCATGCTCCATGGGCAGGATTCATGTAAAATTAGGGTTGTGATGCACTAACCTAGGAGGAATGTTGCGTGGTTCCTCTCAGCGCTGTTGTAGTCCTTAAAAGGAATTTCTAAATGAAATTCTCCCATTGCTCGAACTTTGAGTGTTGTAACTTTGCATATGTTGGTTATGCTTAAATGGCAACATTACACACTAAGAAAGTTAGGAAAGCAAGTCCATCCAACCAACCTTTTATTACCTCCCGTCCGCAACAGTCTCTTTTCCTATTGTTATATTCAGATTGTAACCGGGTTGGTTACAGTGTTCATGACTCATGCATCCAGGGGATTCACTCCGACCTTACCCATGGCCTTTTCTGATTCGGTTTCTCGCCTAATTTCTTTACTCTTCTTAAGAACTCTAAGAATGACTCTCAAGGCTCAGGTATCACATTAACTTTTTCTAAAATGGTGATTAATTCTGTCCCTTCTCATCTATGAAAAAAAAATATATATATATATTTATCCTAACTACTGGAGCACCTCTCTCTAAAGCCTGGTTTAGGACTCATTTAGTTTCTGCCCACAAAGCTGCTGTTTACCCCCCTCCCTTTATACCGGTCATTCGTTCCGGATCGGGGCAGCCACCACAGCAGCCGAACGAGGTGTGTCAACATCAGCCATCAAAATAATGGGAAGATGGTCTTCCTCAGCTTTCGAATCCTACATAAGAACTGATTCAAAAATTATCATCGAAGCCCAGCAAGCTCTCCATTAATAATCCAGGTAAATCCTCTCGCAACTACTGGTGGTGGTGGTACTACGTTATCCACTTGAGCGCAGTTCAATTTGCACTATCTGATAACGCCCCTCTGTACTCGTCTGCGTTTGTGTTTTGTCCTGCGGTGTCTCCGCCCGTCTTCTGTCTTTATGTGATCCTCCTCGGCCACTAGTTTAGCTGTGGTCCGTGCAGGCTATCATAGCTTTGTCCTTACGGTCCATCGCCGCCTGGTCTGTCTGGTCTAGTGGCCCTGTTTCGTGAATATTGTCTTTCATGTGGCATTAGCGGTCGGTGTGGCTCCTAAGCGGTCTCGTCTCTGTGGTCTCCAATGGCCGTGTGGCCTACCGTGGCCTTGTCCCCAAGGTCCATCGTGGCCTAGTGACCTCTAGAGGACTTGGTTTAGTGTAGCCTAATGGCTGTGTCTATGATTAACTCGTTGTGTGTGGGCTATTGAAGCCCGTCGTACATGTGGCTACCAGGGCCCGCGGTCAAGCTGACCTCGTGTTTATGTGGTCTATCATGGCCTGTGGTCAAGCTGTCCTCGTGTTTATGTGGTCTATCATGGCCTGTGGTCAAGCTGACCTTGTGTTTATGTGGTCTATCACGGCCTGTGGTCAAGCTGACCTTGTGTTTATGTGGTCTATCATGGCCTGTGGTCAAGCTGACCTCGTGTTTATGTGGTCTATCATGGCCTGTGGTCAAGCTGACCTCGTGTTTATGTGGTCTATCATGGCCTGCGGTCAAGCTGACCTTGCGTTTATGTGGTCTATCATGGCCTGTGGTCAAGCTGACCTTGTGTTTATGTGATCTATCATGGCCTGTGGTCAAGCTGACCTCCTGTTTATGTGGTCTATCATGGCCTGTGGACAAGCTGACCTTGCGTTTATGTGGTCTATCATGGCCTGTGGTCAAGCTGACCTTGTGTTTATGTGGTCTATCATGGCCTGTGGTCAAGCTGACCCCGTGTTTATATGGTCTTGCGTGATGGTCCATTGGGCCCGGTTCTATATAAATATATAAATAAATAATTTCGTAAATAAATATTCATCATCTTATCTGTATTCTTCTTTCTCCTTTCAGGAACCGCAGGATCCACGACTGGTGGGTATATTTATTTACAGTTCTTTGGGGGTGGGCTCCGTCCTCGTGGAGTTATTCTTCCACTTCTCTTTGGGGGTCGGCTGTGCCCCCGCCATCATCTCAGGCGGGACATGCAGATTCGGCTAACCTCGCTTTGCTCGCTAAGGACGGGGCCTACGCCAAAGAACTTATACATGTATGCTTGCTGAGCTGTCAATAAATGTATACAGCTTTTCAATTAATCTCCCGAGTCTTTCTGGTAGAAATGAAAGCTTTAGCTTAAGTTCTGTCAGGAGGACTCAATCTGCGCGTGATGCATTACCTCATTCCTATCCAATCAGGTGTTAACAGTCACAGTATAAAAGATTGGTACCTACACTTGTCTGAGTTCGCAGATGATGACGCTGCCATTCACCTCCATCCTCCCCAACCACCACCAAGATGGTACCTTCCCCTCCATCCTCCCCATCACCACCACCAGGATGGTCCCTTCCTTACCTCCAGGGGGTCGGCTGCGCCCCCGCCTTCATCTCAGGCGGGACATGCAGATTCGGCTAACCTCGCTTTGCTCGCTAAGGACGGGGCCTACACCAAAGAACTTATAAATTTATGCTTGCTGAGCTGTCAATAAATGTATACAGCTTATCAAATAATCTCCCGAGTCTTTCTGGTAGAACAGTTAGTTCATGAAATCAAGGCTAGATTATTGTAATGCTATTATGGGTGGTTGCCCTGCACGCTTAATAAACAAACTACAGCTGATCCAAAACGCAGCAGCTAGAGTTCTTACCAGAACTTACAAAGCACTAAATGGTTTAGCTCCCCAGTACTTGAGTGAGCTCTTAGTGCATTATAGTCTATTGTGTTCTCAAAATTCCGGCCAGTTGATAATAACTAGAATATCAAAATTGACTGCTGGCGGTAGATCCTTTTCCTATTTAGCACCTAAACTTTGGAACAGTCTTCCTAACATTGTCCGGGAAGCAGATACACTCTGTCATTTCAAATCTAGACTAAAAACACATCTCTTTGACCTAGCATACACATAACACATTATAGACTTCTATAATTCAATGTTAGGCTGCATAGATTAGGTCAGCTGGAACTGGGAACACTTCCCATAAATCCTTATGTACTTATTATATCATAAGAAAGATGGCATCTACGCTAATATTAGTCTCTCTGTTTATCCCAAGGTTTACCGCAGTCCGCCGGATCCAGGCCGTATCCGGATCTGATGAACGATATGCGCCTTGACACGACGACAACGCAGTCCTGAAGTGTCAACTAGTCACTCCACTGTGAAGGCCTCCTTCCCTTCCCTTTACCTCTGTACAGATAAAACATTGTCAGGATAATTCTGGTTCACGTGGCTATGCAGAAGCAATAAAAAAAATCGGTATTATACATTTTTCAAGGCTTGTACCTTGGAACCTATTTCATGGTTTGCGTTCTCGAGCCACCAGGCCCTGTTTTGTGCTAATGAGTGGCCGGATCGCATTAATGGTTTTCTGTTAGAACGGTATCATGTTAGCGGCCCCTAAGTTAATAACTAATGATCGTTGCAATGGAAGTGAATAAATCAAAACTAACTTTAGCTAGACAATAACTTTATTCTAGAGCTGCTGTAAAGCCAAAACAATCTCTGTTACTTTAACTGAAACCGAAACAAACTATATTGTTAAAAGCTCTATATAAATGAGGGTGACTTGACTTGACTTAACCAGTTGCGAAAAATAAAGTTCTATCCATGTTATTCTCGTTATTCCAAGCTTAATCCACTCATTATTTCAGCTTTAAAAGTCCACTTGATGTCACGGTGACGTATGACAAATGTGACTTTGCAGATTTGCATTTCGACTTGAGTTAACTTGCATAATAACTATTATAGTTTTGAACTATAATAACGATTGCTTGTTCAGTGCCATGGCCGCTGACGTTAGCATTATTTATTTGCTATCATCCCTGTGCTCTCTGCGCCGAGTCTGACCACCATCACTTTAAGATTAAAAAATGACGGTTCATTCATATTACCATAAAAATGAGAGAAAGTGTAAAGTGCGGCTCGGCGGAAAAAGTCCCACCTTTTAAGTAAAAGTGTCAATCGTCAATTCGTAAAGTCATTGCGTCACTGCAGAATCTCTGGTTGTCATAGAAACAGGACGTGCTTGAGACTGCACCTTCGCACATAGACCTCTAGCTGGAGGCACAGCAGAGACTCGATTGGGGGGACATTACGGGGTGCTCGTTGGTCACAAAGGGACTATGGTCCAAATTTAACACCCTGCAGCTGAGTGATGGAATGCTCCAGTGGGCATGGAAGGAGCTTGCCACCAGGAAGGACAGATGGCAAGTGGTAGTGCCCAATACACTGAGGGAAGCAGTGTTAACAGCTTGTCAAGGGAGTATGGGGTCCAGCCATTTCTGGTGTCCAAAACACTCCACTGGCGAAGTGGGGCCAGCACAGAAGGGACGTGGAGGATTTCTGCCGCAGATGTGATGCATGTGCAGCCTATAAGGGCCCTCTTGATCAGTTCTATGCCAAACTTAAACAGCAGGCTGTAGGAGCAATGGAAAGAGTAGCTGTGAACATCATGGGCCCCTTCCCCATCTCCGAGAGAGGTAACCAGTACGTTCTCACTGCTATGGACTATTTTACAAAGTGGTAAGAGGCTTAAACAGGAAGCAGAGATGGTTCGGTATGGCAGCGGTCGCTCATTGTGACCAGGGGAGTAATTTTAAATCCAAGCTGTTTGCAGCCCTTTGTGAACGTCTTGGCATGGAAAAAACACACAACGCCTCTGCACCCCCAAAGCTGATGGGGAGGAGTAGGATGGCCTGGTTGAAAGATTTAATAGGAACTTGGCCCAGCAGCTAGCCATGCTCACACCTGTATAATATCATTACAAATGCTCGAAGACACTCAAGTCAAGTCACCTTCATTTATAAAGTGCTTTTAACAGTATGGATTGTTTCAAAGCAGCTTTACAGTGATAATAGAAATTACCGCAACAGATTGTTTAAGCTTTACCACAGCTCTAGGATAAAGTTATTGTCCAGCTAAAGTTAGTTTTGATTGAATCACTTCCATTGCAAAGATCATTAGTTATTAACTTAGGGGCCGCTAACACGACACTGTTCTAACAGAAACACTAGTTAATGTGATGTTGAACAGTGTTATTTTAATAAGTAATTCTAACTGTTAGTCCTTTGTACACTTTATCAAAGGGCGGCAGTGGCTCAGTGGTTCATGTAGGTTGTCTACAATCCGAAAGGTTGGTGGTTCAATCCCCGGTTCCACCTGACCAAGTGTCGAGGTGTCCATGAGCAAGACACCTAACCCAACTGCTCCTGACGAGCTGGGTGGCGCCTTGCATGGCTTACACCGCCATCGGTGTATGAATGGGTGAATGTGAGGCAAATATGTAAAGCGCTTTGGTGGCCATTCGGTCTGTGAAAGCGCTATATAAATGCAGTCCATTTACCATATATTTTTACCATTTTAAGGGGCGGGGTTTTCAGCAGGGTCAGGGGGCTAGAGAGTTCAGAGTTGGAAGTGAGAGTTCAGAATGAGTTCGAGAGAAGCAAGCTATATTTTTCTCTTCTGTGTTATGTACGCCATGGGTTACAGCCAAAACAGTAACCCTGCAGTTCTTTAATAAAGTCTCAGATCGGGAAAGAACCCGCCTGGTTACTACTAGTATCAAAACTTAACAGTGTTACAGGAGGCTTGATTCTTTGTCTCCTGTACTTTCTCCATCACACTATCTGTAATGACTAGTCCACTGAAGGCAAGTTGAGGTAAAGCCAAACACAATTTATTTACAAACAAAAAGAACACAATAAAACAGACAAAAACATGGCAAGGCATGAAAACTCTGACCAAAAACAGGAACACGAACATAGACTTAGGAAACAAGACTACCGGAGACTGGGCATGAAAAAACAATACTCGACAAGGACATAGTGCAAAAATGAGGGCTTAAATACATACAGGACTAACAACGAGACAAGGGACACCTGTGAACATTTAAACAATCAACCAATGACAACATGACACAGACAAGGGAAAACAAGGCAGGATCACATGACTAAAACGAGGGATCACATGACAGACCAGGAACAAGAAACAAACAGCTAAAATTTGACATTATCATATAGGGCCAAAAGCGATAAAGATATGATAAAATATATTGCATAGATAAATTGAATTTGCAGCAATGCTGTATTTTATCTTTATTTGTTAGATGTTGTGATGTTTGTGTGCTGGTAGCAAATCTTTATTTATATAACGATATATTATTTATAATATATTTATATTAAGTATATCTATCTGCCTGTATGTCTTCTAAGCACATCTCACATTTATATCAGTCAGTGTGTGTGTGTGTGTGTGTGTGTGTGTGTGTGTGTGTGTGTGTGTGCGTGCGCGTGTGCGTGTGTGTGTGTGTATTTTTGTGAAGTGTTTGTACTTTGAATCTGACATGAAAAGGCACTTCCATGCCCAAATATTACCTTTCTATAAATAAGAGGATGACGTCAAACCACGTTTATCTCAGTTGGCCAGTTTATTATGACCCCCTTCCCCCCTCCTGGAGTATACACAACAGTATACACACAACAGAGACGGGAATGTTTTTGGGCTGAGATGAGATATGAAGGCCCTGTTCTTCTGACCCTCAGACCATCAGTGAGTCAGTCTTTTATTCTCTGAGGTCCTTTGGATGTAAATATTACTACCATTCATCTCGTCTCATCCCTCATTCATCTGCTTCTACAACAGGAGAAGCAGTAATAAGGTTCTTTGATTGAGTGGAGGTGTGTGAATGCTGAAGGTCATGGTAATTAAATAGCAGTCAACGGCTTACGTCAGGATAATGTGAATGTATTATGGGATTGTGAAAACAGAGATGATTCTTTAGCAGTGACATCTCGCACACTGGCTCTCAGAGTCAGACTGATTCCAGGAAGGTCTTTGTTGTATTTTTTGCCTTCATTTGGGTAACGGATTGAAACTGGGATTAAAAACAGATTACCACACTTAATGCAATCTGGACTTGGCTCTCGGTAATGACTTTACGTGGCATTAACCCCAGAAAAGGACTCGTTCAATACTTAAATAAATTAGAAAAACTAATGTGAGCACTAACTAATTGAACAAATCAAGACTTTACTGGAAGACTGCAATGAAAAACCCATTTCACTGACTTTTAGCTTGAGGCCTTTAAATAGAGACAAATTGAATTACATACATACGTAATACTCCATGCTTCTGGTCAGAAAAAGTACAAAAGGATGCTTTTTTACGTATTTGTGCATTAACCAGTGTTTTGAAAAGCTCTTTGCCGTGGAATACTTGGAATTTCTCTCTTATCTCAAGAATGCTGTAAAAGAGAGAGATCCAGAATTAGAATGACAGAGAGGGGAAAAAAAACTATGGCGCAGTATGCTTTTACATTGCTTGAGACATCTTTGAGATCATGATATTTAGACTGAAGTGATGTAATATAAACATCTTGCACTAAAATAGAAAGTCTGTGATTCTGACCACAGCTCGATCATCCCCTGCTGTGTGAGGAAACATTCTAAGAATTCCTCATAGGTATGCAATGTATCTTTTATAATGCTGTGTTACACAATATTTGATTAGTTTTCATAAATATAACGACAGTACATTAGTCAGGGCCGTGATCTCTCGCCATATATAGGATGCTCTTATTATTAGCTAAAGTGAAAATGATTCAATTTTCCTTTTCATCAGTTGGACTTGACATCTGGGCTGACAATAAAAACATTGACTCTATAAATAGCATTTATTTCATAATATTTTAGCCAGAACTACCTGTTTGTCTTACCAGTAGCTTGACAGGGGAAGTTTTTGAAGAAAACTTTCTCACACCCAACTCGTCACATATTGACGCTTGATAAGGACCCCTCAGCTTCACATTTTAACGCACAGGGTAGCCCTTTAGCTTAATTTTCCGATGCGCAGGGTACCCCATACCCCATTCATTTTAATTGTTTCTCTTATGCGTCAGATCAAGACTCATAATTCTATGCATATGTAAAAGTATTTTATAAATATTTATAGGTTACTTTTTATATTTTGGGACAACTAAATGCACTCCTATACCCACTCCTGTACCTACCCACTTCTAAACAATGTAAAACTGTGTATGACGCCAAAGGTTTCTCACTGAAATAAATAGGGCTCACTGCCGCATCGAAAAATTACACTTAAGGGGTGCCCTGTGCGTTAAAAAATTACACCGAGGGATCCTGACCAAGGGTCAATATATGACGAGTTGGGAGTGAGAACGTGTTGGTTTGGAGGTTGTAAAACTTTTTTTTTGCTGTCATTTTTGCAGTTCTGTTTGATGACGCAGAAATTACACACTTCACTTTTAAACACTGAAATGGTGCAACAACTGTGAAATAATAAAAAAAAATTCTGGAAAAATCCAGAATGGGTAGTGTAATGTCACATAATACAGGTCAAATAATAAAGATTATTCTACAGTTCTTTGCACCACCTAGATGTTTTTTAACTACTAGAGAACAAAAAGGTATTTGTGTAGCCTTAAAAGGTTATCCTATATGGAATCAATGTTTAAAACCTTTTTTTCTACCTCTAACCTTTCTTTTTAAGATGGTAAATTCATTGTGTCATAAGCCCTATTCGGACAGGACTAGTTTAACATGGAGAGGTGGGGTAAAGTAATAATTACTAGAGCTTCTCTGTGATTTTAGTCCCGTCCGAATGTGCCATCTCAGTTACCATTACGGACAATGTCAGTAAAGATCACGGCGACTTTTACCTAAAAATGTCCTCAGGTAATACTAATCCCGTGCGAATAGACCCGCTGTAAATATGTACGTAAATATTTCGTCATTTCCTGTTTAAAAGTAGTTCCCTTTCAAGGGAACTCGCGTTGTGTCGATTGACGCTAAGGGAACGCGTTGCGTGTTGATGTATTGAAGCACATGTAAAATCAGTCCAATGGCGTGACGGGACATTGGAAGCGGGTGACGTCATGAACCAGGAAGTATAAAGCCAGTTCAAAACCTAGCTGCGACAGCTTTCTGTGTCTAGACAAGCGCTCTATGTGAAATTGTCCTTGTTATTTGGTGTTGTTTGTTAAATATATATATATTTATAGACTATGGCGAGCAAGCAGCAGTTTAGAGTGTGTGTGCACCCCTGCCTGCGTTATTTAACGGGAGGGTACACACACACTTTATGTGTTGTTTGTTTGGGAGAGGAGCATGCATGGTCAGCACTCGAGGGCGCTGACTGTGAGCACTGTATTGTGCTTCCCTTGCGGACACTCCGATCCCGCCTGGCGTTTTTTAACGAGGACGCCCAGGCTCGTGTTCCCCAAGGCTCAGTCCCGCTGCTGCTGCCGAGGCAAAGCGAAGACATCAGACTTGGGATTCGCAAATGGATCTGTCAGCGGGGTTAGAGACGGGCTCTGCCTTATCTCTGACTTCACCTGACAGATCTAATGCCTCGTATCAGGGTTCGGAAGCACGCACTGCGGTTTCTTCCACCCCGATACAGGCACAAACAATACAGCTATCCAGTTCCGAGGGACTGGATGTTGTTAGTGTTTATGCTCGTGATACTGAGGATTCACCACCTCAGTCTCATGCTTTTGATGAGCTCATTGAGGTTGTAACCAGAGCGGTCGTAAGATTACATATCTAGCTACACATTGGCAGACAGATAAGCAGGATGTTCGTTTAAAAAGCAAACTAGACGAACGCTTCCTGTCCTTCGGTGCCCTCGGGGGACCGTTATGCTAACCCTGCCACCTCGTGTGTTACAGGGCGCAGCGGTCTCAATCGAGCACATATCTCAGGTGCCACCCGGAAACGTAGTGGCCCTGGGATGCCCGCCCCGTCCGAGGAGGGTCCTAGAGCAGTCAGTTCAGTCGTTCCCTTCCGGTTCGCCATTACAGGGCGATGGGCTGATTGCTCAACAAAAACTGAATCCAGAAACCATTCTCGAGAGGCTGGTACCTCTAGTAGAATTCTTGGCAGCGCGGAAGCTACTGCCAGATATTTCTCGTTAGGTCCTGCAGACCAAAAGGGGCTTTCATCCCACCGTGGTGAGCCCCGAGCAGGTTCTGGTAATGGAACAAGAAGTGAAAATCCTGTTTGACTAGGGGCCATAGAATATGTACCTGCCTCCAGCAGGGACACCTGGTTTTTCAGCCGGTATTTCATCGTTCCAGAGAAGGATGGGGGGTTGCGTCCCATTTTGATTTTAATAGTTCTGTACGTTTCCGCCATGTAACTAAAGTTCAAAATGTTGAGACTAATCGTGCCACAGATCAGCTCCGAGGACTGGTCTGTCATGAAAGATCTCAAGGATGCATACTTCCACTTTTCCATCCTGCCATATCACGGGAAGTTTCTGAGGTTTGCTTTGGGGGACGAAGCATACCAATATCGATTTCTTCCGTTCGACCTAGCACTATCACCCCGCACTTTCAAGAAATGTGTAGATGCAGCTCTGGCGCCACTGCATCCGCAGGGTATTCGCATCATGAACTACATCGAAGATTTGTCGATTATAGCTCAGTCGCATCTGTTGGCGGTTCGGCATCGAGATGTCGTTCTCACCCAAATGAAAGACTTGGGGTTACGGCTAAACGCCAAGAAGAGTGTGCGTTCTCCATTACAGAGGACCACTTCTCTAGGGGTAGTGTGGAATTCTATGTTCTATGCATAGAGTCCATCCTGTCAGCTGTGGAAAGAATAATGCTAGGCCAGTTACTCACTGTGAAACAGTTTCAGAGACTGTTGGGTTTGATGGCAGCAGTGTCCAGCGTGATACCGTTTGGCCTGCTGTACATGAGACCCTCGCAGTGGTGGCTCAGGACCAAAGGCTTTTCCCCGAGGGGCAACCCCTTTCACATGATCAGGGTTATGCAGCGATGCCTACGTGCCCTGGTTATGTTTAAGAAACCTTGGGTCCTGTCCCAGGTCCCCATGTTGAGATCTTCTTGTCGTCGCAGGATGCTAACGACAGATGCTTACTTCACGGCTGGGGGAGCGATCCTGGAAGGACGCTCAGTTCAGGGTAAGGGTTTTCCCCGTGGGGCAACCCCTTTCGCATGATCAGGGTTACGCGGCGATGCCTACGTGCCCTGGTTATGTGGAAGACACCTTGGTTCCTGTCCCAGGTCCCCATGTTGAGAGCTTCTTGTCGTCGCAGGATGCTAACGACAGATGCCTCCCTCACGGGCTGGGTTGCGATCCTGGAAGGACGCTCGACTTAGGGCCTACCAGACCTCAGGGGCCACCATGTGTGAGTCCACACAGACAGCACATCAGTGGTCACCTATATAAGTAATCTAGGAGCAGATATTCTGTCGAGACAGGGGGTGAGGCCCGGGGATTAGATGTTCCACCCCGAGGAGGTGGAACATATATGGAGGGAGTTCGGCCAGGCTCAAATGGATTTGTTTGCGTCTCGAGAGACATCTCACTGTCCACTCTGGTTCTCCCTCACGCATCCAGCTCCTCTCAGACTGGATGTGTTGGTACAGACGTGGCCGAGGCTACGTTTGTATGCTTTTCACCCGATCGCTTTGCTCCCGGGAGTTCTGGAGAGAGTTCGCAGGGACCATCTGTGCCTACTTCTTTTAGCCCCACGGTGGCCGGGCAGAGTACGGTTCCCAGATCTATTGTCTCTCCTCTACGGGCCTCCTATGGAACTTCCCGTCAGGAGAGACTCTCTGTGCCAAGCAGAGGGCTCTATATTTTACCCTCGTCTCGAACTGTGGAACCTGTGGGCTTGGCCTCTGAGGGGGCCCAGCTCATAGGGTCAGGTCTCTCAACCGAGGTTGTGGAGACCATTCTACAATCCAGAGCTCCCTCCACGAGGACACTTTATGCCTTGAAGTGGAAGGTTTTTAACTTCATGGTGCAGTGACCGTCAGCTGAACCCAGTTAACTGCCTGGTTGGTACAGTGCTGGAGTTTCTGCAGGATCGGTTCACTGCAGGTCTATCCCCGTCCACTCTAAAGGTCTATGTGGCGGCCATAGTTGCTTACCACATTCCTTTGGGTGGAGTGTCTGTGAATAAAGACCCTCTGGTATCTTGTTTTCTACGTTGCACGTTGAGGCTGAGGCCTGCTGTACGCACTAGGGTACCGCCTTGGGACCTGGGTATTGTCCTCCAAGGCTCCCTTCAAGCCCCTGGAGGAGGTTCCAGCTAGTTTTCTTACTTTAAAAACTCCTCCTCGCTATTTCTTCCCTTAAAAGAATAGGAGATCTTCAGGCTATGTTGGTTGCACCCTCGTGCTTGGAATTTGCACCTGGCATGGTTAAAGCGTTGCTTCATCCTAGACCAGCTTATGTTTCTAAGGTCCCCACTAATGTGGCCCGATCTATAGTGCTGCAGGCCTTCTGTCCTCCTCCGTTCCAGGATGCGGACCAGGAAAGGCACAATTTTCTATCCCCAGTGAGGGCGTTGGATGCTTACGTCCACAGAGCTCCCCTGTGGCGTAAAACCGAACAGTTATTTGTCTGCTTTGGACCCCCTAACAAGGGGTCCCGTGCATCTGAGCAAAGGATGAGCAAATGGGTGGTCGAGGCCATCTCACTTGCTTATGAGTCGACCGGACAGCCTTCAGCTATGGCCGTTTGGTCTCACTCAACTAGGAGTATGGCGGCCTCTATTGTCAGGAGTTCCTCTTCAAGACGTTGATGTGTGATGCGGCAGGCTGTTTTTCACCTCACACATTCGTTAGATTTTATGCTCTGTACTTGGACTCTACACCAGGGTCCCGAGTGCTCTCGTCCTAGTGCTGCTCGCTCTGATTTCACACTGGACAGGCACTTCTCGCTATGGTGGCGTTGGTATAGACGTTCCCTTAGCTTCAATCGACGCAACGCGAGTTTCCTTGAAAGGGAACGCCTCGGTTACGACTGTAACCTCGGTTCCCTGAAGAGGGAACGATACATTGGTTCACCTGCCATATCTCCTGCGTGCCTGTAAGCGACTTGTTCAGACCCTGCGAAGCTATCGCGGCTGGGTTTTGAACCGGCTTTATACTTCCTGGTTCATGACGACACCCGCTTCCGATGTTCCATCACGCCATTGGACTGATTTTACATGTGCTTCAATACATCAACACGCTAAGCGTTCCCTTAGCGTCAATCGACGCAATGTCTCGTTCCCTCTTCAGGGAACCGAGGTTACAGTCGTAACCGAGGTGTTGTCTGCGGTTTTTCAAGTATGTAGACGCTTAAAAAAGCCAAATAACTGATGACTTTGCATGCATACTCATCAATATCCATGCTGTTGACCCATGTTTGACGAGTGAGCAGCTCTGAAGGAAGGATTCTTTACTTTTAAACAAGATATTAAATTAATATCATGACCTTGGAAGGTTTACAAAATAACCTGGTACTTAATTAGAATTAAAGGGGTCATGATCTGTATTTTAAAATGTAAATGTTTCCTTGCGTGCACTTATAATATTAGTATGCTTTTTCCATCAAAAATTGTCATAATTTAGAAATAAAAGGCATTTTTCTGCTGCTGAGTGTAAATGCCCACTGCTGTGATTGGCTAACATCTTTGCAAGTATTACATGTGGAATTCTCTCGAAAACTTTTGACACATTTTTATTATTACAGTTCTCAAGGTTTACTAATCGTGAAAAGTGTTGATTATTGCATAATATTTAGATCTATTGCATCATATTTAGATTGTGGCATGAAAGGTTGCAGTGGATGAGCATTGTAACCGATCACAGACATGTTGAGCGCAAGACTAATGTCACTCTTGGCACACCAATCTATTAGCAAAATGACATTAATTAGTCATATATATATATATATATACACACACACACACACACACACACACATACATGCTGCTATCTTGCCCGCTGAAAATCATTGGCAACACGATTTTTTGGAACTATTGAGAGCTACACGAATCACGTGACCGCGCGGCGGCGAGATCACTAGGATTGTTATTGTTGTTAATATTATTTTATAGAGTATGTAACGTAGATAAAAGGAGTTTTATCAGTATGTGTGACGAAGCATTTTCTGCGACAGCTCCAGCTCTCCGACGCACAGTGTAAATGTCAGTGTCTGAATTCACTCACTTCATTTTGTTCACTCCTTGCATATATAGTGCACTCAAATGCCATACACTATATAGGGATTAGTGAATGAGTGAATGAGTGAACGAGTGAGTGGTTTCGGACACAGCTACTGTGTCGCAACCGTCTATGACATCAACTCTCATAACGGCTCTGGGGTGCGTTTCCCAAAGCCAACTATGGTCGCAAGTTCCGTCGTTACCAATAGAGTTCACTGGAAATTGCCATTGTAATAATAATACGTCAGGTGTATTAGTACTGCATCACACCCTTAAGTGTATAATATCAGAGTTTTTTAGTTTACGGACAAGACAGGTTTAAATGGCAGAAGGCGCTGTCGGGACGGTTGAAACAGCGACTCGTGCCAGTTAAACCTGGTCATAGGAAAACACTCAATATGACTAAATCACTCAATATGACTCAAGGAATAAATGTAAGAATTAATTGTAAACAGATTTGTCTGTCTTCTTCAAAATAGCCTATTAGAAATATTACACAAAATGCGAAAAGGCTTATTGCCGATTGTTTATTGGGCGACAGAACAAAAATTTTAATATGAACCTTAAAATGAAAATAAATAACAAAATAACTTATATGTACATAAGTTACTTGTCAGGTATTGTTCATAAAAACAAGAATTAGATGAATAGTTACCGTATAAACTGTTAGGTTTCATCCGTCCCACCCCTGTGTTTCAATCGTCCCTCTCTGGAGGGACGATTGAAAAAAAGCCCAACTCCCGTTCAAAGTAAATTTTTACTTAAATCATTCTATGTTTCTACCGAATAACACATGACACTAAGATAACACATATGTGAGTTGTTGATCACACACACACAAAAAAATCTGTAACCTTATCTTAGAAAACGACGTTTATCTGAAAAGTGTTTCAACCGTCCCGGCTCTCCCCTTCTGTGACTGGTGGCTCGTTTGAACAGTTACGTTTTTATCCACTCATAAATAAAAAGGAACGACTGATTTTGAAACTGTAGTAGAGTAAAAAGTAAAATATTTGACTTTGAAATGTAGTGGAGTTAAAGTAAAAGTCTCCCCAAATTTAAATACTTCAGTGATGTACAGACACCCAAAAAAGCTACTTAAGAACAGTAACGAATTACATTTACTTCATTACTGTCCACCACTGCTTTATATATAATTTAATCTCAGTTTAAATAACAGATTATTTTCATCCTAAGAGAAATAATGTGAAGTTTACCTCTTAGTCACTGGTTTGATTTACTGATAATAAACGATTTTGAGGCAAAAACATCTAACACAGTAGGCCTGCATGAATAATAACAAATCAGAAATCACTGGTCACTGGTGATTAGACATGTACACATAATCCGTACATACCATACGATCTTTAATGAAGCAATAGTGACACAGTATAAACTCACATAAGTTTGTTGAGCCACTCCTACCGAATCCAATATAGAAGGCACTGCATGTTTTTTTTTTTTTTTTACAGGCTCTCTGCAAATCCAATGCAGCTACTGTGTTTTTCCACAACCTGGGACTGCACAACATTTTTCACTCTTCAAAAGCATGTTTATCGCTTGCTCAATCCAGTGTTAGCGTTACGTCTGTTCTTTACCTACTAGCTAGGCGTGATTTTTCCCCCAAACCAGTTCAGCAGAAATCCTGCCCTGCAGTTAATTCTAAAGATTTTATTGTCAATCACTGTACTTATTGCCCACAGCAAACACTGGTCCCTAAACCTAATTGTCACTGTAACCTTGCAATGAAATTGGCTGCAGGCTGGGATTTCCGCTGAACTGGTTTGGGGAAAAAAAACACCGTACTTGCTACTACTTGTAATACTCAAATCAGTGGGCGGGGTGAGTGAACTTTAGGGTTTGTGATGTCCCTACAAGCCGTTTTTTGTAGTCCTTAAAAATCGATTACTGTAAAAGAAAATATCTCCCTTTGCATTGAACTTTGAGCTTCGTAACTTTGCAGATGTTGTTTATGGTCAAACAGCAACATTACGCACCAGCTGAAGTAAACAAAAAAAGTGAAATCATAACCAAGGACCCCTTTAAAGTGAGAATAGTCTACCTATTATATTTAAATTAAAATCCTGATAGTCAATGGAATTTGAATTGAGGTAGCAAACAGCAAGTGCCATGCTATTACAAGGATGTGTATTTAAAATGAGTTGAAATTTAACGAAATTTGCATAACCTTACATTTAAATTAGCAAAAAAAAAGATTGTCAAGACACATTTTAAACGCTGACTTGATGGACAAGTTTGGAGTAAATTTGGAGAAAGTTAGCAATTTATAAAGCCCTGAAGTTTGAAGGTGATGGATGGATGGATGGAGGGGTGTGGCCAATTCAATTATAATTTCAATTCATGCACTGAAAAGGAGCTCAATTCTTTAGTTATAAATTTTGCACGATTCTGGTCAGAACTGTAGATTTTAATTTATGTTAGCATTGCAATGCAGATTACGTACTGTACAGAAGTTCACATGAAGCTCAAGGAGAGATGAGTACAACAGAGGCCATAACCATCAGGGTGTGAAAAAAATGATGAGACATCAGTGGGATCCTGATGGTCTTGGAAACCGCCCCATCAATTTATGTGCTTACATGCGATAATCTTTAGTTATTTACAGACTTTTTTTTTACACTTTCAGTGTGCCGCTATTTGGTGTTTTGGCTGACTTCTATGATCCTGCTCTCTACTCTCTGGCTCATTGAGTTTAGATATGTGGCCGCAGAGTGAGGTGTGCTTGGCTAGTTTAAGCTTAAGTTCTCCATCTCTTCCTCTCATTCCATCTCTTTCTTTCTCACTCTGTGCTTCTGCTGTTTGTTACATGCTGAGTTGGCAGTGTGTTTTGGCACTACCCTTGGCCCCCTTCTGCATAGGCTGCCATTTATTTTGCCAGCTTCACTTTTCAATTTCAAACTGCACTGCGTGTGTGAGCAGTAAGCTGTTGCAAATTTTTCAGAGTAACACATTCCGAAACATATTCACACCAACACACTCACAATGGTCCATACAAACACACAAATGCCTACTCACCTCATTGTCAGGCATTCAGACAATGAATCACTATAATTATCAATCTATGAATACCTGGAACTCCCAGAATAGTCGCAAACTCTCTATTACAAATGAAATAATCTGGATCTGGGGATCTGTGCTATGAACTACAGAGCAAAGTGTGTATAGTTATTTAATCAAGTGGAAAATACCGTATAAAAGGGTATAATTTCACAATTACAAAATCATTACAATAACATACAGCAGGTGTCAGGATTCCATCAATGTCACGATCTCCATCGCCGCCCACTCATTCCCTATCACCCAGTCGGACACTCCCCCGTTCACAATCACCTGAGTTTTGATCACCGTCACCTGTGTCCCATCACCCACATGCACTATAAAGCACTCACCTTCACTGCATTCATTGTTTGGTCTCGTCTATCCATGACTCACAGACTCTCTGTCATCCAACCTGCTACGTACCTGCTTCCCGATTCTTCTGATCCCTTCCATCTTCGTGTGCCTTCTACCAACACCATCTGCAAGAAAGAAAAGGACATTACTCATCAGCTAAGCTTGTTTATGTTTCTAAGTCATTTGATCCTCACCTGTCATCTCCGACTGTTTATCCATCTGCACAATAAAACGTATAAACTTACCATCCAGTCTGTTCCCTCTGTGAGCCCTGTCAGAAGACCAGACCGAAGATGCAGAGCAGCCGGAGAATGAAGAGGATATCCCTCTCAGTCAACCACCAGCTGATGTAGAGATCACACCACCACCACCACTTCCGCAATCACCCGCTGCTTCGTTCACTGCCTCCGCGAGTCTCATGGCCCGGCCAGCGACATTCTCTGGAGAGGCGGAGAACTGCAGTGGGTTTCTATTGCAAGTATCGCTATACATTACCATGAATGAGCATCAATTTCACACTGACGAAGCCCGTATGGCCTTTCTGATTTCATTGCTGTCCGGTCCAGCGCTTCGGTGGGCTAGGTCATTGTGGGATTCTAATTCACCTGTGATAAAGTCTTTTAAAGCCTTCAAACATCCTTTCAGAGAGGTATTTGAGCAAGCCATGTCCGAGCTGTCTATTCATGACCAGTTATTCAACCTTCTTCAAGGTAATTCATCAGTAAGCGCATATGCCCTGCAATTTCACACCCTCGCCGCCTCCTGCGGCTGGAACGAGAGTGCTCTGATCTCCGCCTACCGTCATGGGTTAAATTCTAAAATGCGCCATCAGCTGGTTGTATATGATGAGAGCACGGATCTGGAAAACCTGATCCAGCTATCGCTTCGGATTTCCCAGCGCCTCACTGCTTGCAATCTGAGTGAACCCAGTGTCAGCTCTCCGCCTCCAGCTCCATCCGTCACTCCTCCAGTACCAATGGAAGTAGATTCCACCCATCTGTCCGCGGCGGAGAGACATCGCCGAGTACAACATTTCCTCTGCCTCTACTGCGCCTCCGAGAATCACCTCCTCAGTTCTTGTCCAGTGCGTCCACCGCGGCAAACTGTAAGTGCAATCCAACTTACTCCGAGGGTGGAACAGTTGACACGTACCAGTGTGCATATTATAACCCCCTGTGATCTTCTTCTGATCCCTTCCATCTTCCGTGTGCCTTCTACCAACACCATCTGCAAGAGAGAAAAGGACATTACTCATCAGCCAAGCTTATTTATGTTTCTAAGTCATTTGATCCTCACCTGTCATCTCCGACTGTTTATCCATCTGCACAATAAAACGTATAAACTTACAATCCAGTCTGTTCCCTCTGTGAGCCCTGACAGCAGGGAAGTTATTAAGAGAAAATGTAAATCACTCTCAAGTAAAGAATTGTAGGAATTGAGGGACCTTCCAGGTGATTCGTTCCATAATTCCACACAAGCCTCAACATTCCAGAACCGTAAAGATCCCGGCTCCAGCTAGTCTACAAAACGACTTTATGGCCCTGAAAGCTTCAAAGAGATGAGCCTAAATAGAGGAAGAACTGGTCAAAGTTAGATAGTTTGGAAAAGGCTGATTGGTTCAGAGATGGCACGGCTCGGAACCCACCAAGATAACGGCAGAGGTTGTTTGATCCCAAGACAAAGGATTTAAAACAGACCTCCTTTTTAAGGACCTTTTGACGACCCCAGGGTGGAAATTTTTTAAAACCACAGAGACTGAGATTTTACATATAAAAATACATAAAATCATCCCAAAACAATTATTGATGGACTTCTAATCAAACATTGTTCAACTACTTAATCCTATATTGTATCTATCACCTCTGTATGCGTATCTTATGCTTAGGTCACATACAAGTCATGTAATTGTTATAACTATTAGATGTTTGAATGAAAGTGTGTCTTGTTTCCTATCAGTACGATCATATGTTCTTAATTCAGAAGATGGCTTAATTGAAATCTGTGTAAAATGTTTTGTGTTCGTATAATAGGAATCATGTCTAAAATGAAGACTTTTGTACTCTGCTAGAGCCGTAGAGTAAAGAGATCAAAGATAACGCATGATTTACGATGTCAGGTGAAGAGAACGCCACCTCCCAAATAAAGACAGTGCCTAATTGGTCAGAACTCATCTAAGAGGCTGGACAAACAGCTGAGTTTCAAATCTTAGGACCCAAAAAGCCAGTAGAGAGTTTAGTAGAAGATTTTGTTAAGTTGGGTTGAGGTTTAGTTTGTGAATTTGTTCGCTAGAGCAAATTTACAGAAGTCAGGGAGAAGCCATGACTGGTAACCGGACAGACGAGTAACCATGTAGACCAGCAGACAAAAGAACCCAAAAGATCAGAAAAACATCCATGGGTTAAACAGCTTCATTCAAGCCATCTATAACTACTCTCGTCTCACTTTTATTTCTGTTTCTTAGCTTTATTTTTCTTTTCCGTTGAGAGTCTCGACTCTAAGTTAAGTTTTGCTGCAAAGTCCCGTTTAAACGATTCGACTGCAAAGCCCGCTTTCCAATTTCAAAGACTTTCATCCATCACCAACACACCACGTGATTGGCTGCCCAGAGACATCTATTCAGGCACGAGGACCCGCCAGTCAACGAACCCGGGAAACACCCTTTTACGCCGACAAAAGGAATCCCAAAGAAACGCACAGACAAACGCAAGTATACCTCCAGATTCTTAGCTGAACTGGTGCATTGAGATAAAATTGAATAACCAGCCTAAGAAACGATAGAAGGGTTAAATTAATGATTGATGGTTCGTTCAGGTCATGTCTTATAAGTGCATATAGAAACTTGGGTTCCCTTTCGTTGTCACTCCGAGTTACGTCGGATGACGACGAATGGGGTTTCGCTTAGAAAGCCTATCAACTTCGAGTATTACAAAACGAGCCAATGGCAAAGAAATGCCATGGGTCTGCGGAATTTGCATGGCGTAACTCCGCCCCACCTCGTGGGTATAAAAGGAGGAAGCCGGCAGCAAGCAGATATGTTTTCCTTTCGGAGCCAAGTGTATTCTTCTCTCCAAAAGCCATCTCTGAATTGTCAGCTTTACAAACGAGTACCTCGAGTGTTGGTGTGACGGCGATCTACGGCGAGAGCGTGCTTCCTGCTGGTCTGTTGCAGTGGTCTGCCAGTCGGTGCGTTTCTCCCCGGGTGCTTCAACACTTGAGTTTTCTCTCACAAAAAGAGCTTACACGTGGCACGTCTTTTTAAAAATGTCTCGCCCGTGTACTTCTGGTTGCGGCAGATTGGTATCGGACTCTGATGGGCACGAGCGTTGCATAGTATGTTTGGGCATTGATCATGCTAGAGCAGCGCTCGTGGATGACTCATGTTCTCTCTGTGGGAACATGACCATCGTGTCATTACGGTCGAGACTCCATGAACTCGCAAGAGTGAGAGTCCCCTCATCCACCCCCCGCCCTGCGGCTGGTGGCCAGGGTGACCTGAGGGTTGGAACAAGGCGCGGACTATGTGTCCGCGACCCCAGCCCCCCTCTTCAATGACGGTGCCCGCTATCGAACTGCTGATTCCCGCGGGTCTACCCTCTGGTGGCCCGCGTGTTTCAGTTGAAGCTACAGAGGAAGATGCCATGTCTGTTGCAGCATCACTAGGCGGGTTTGAGTCTTCTGGAAGTGAGGGCTCGTCACAGCTGCCACCTTCCGGTGTGCATATGGCTGTGCTCGAGTCTGATTCAGAGATGACGGCCATGCTTTCCCGGGCAGCCGCGAGCATCGGACTTGAGTGGAGGCCTCCACCCTGTCCTGAGCTATGGCGGCTGGACGATTGTTTTTTGGGTAAGGCCGCCGACCCTCGTCCTCGGCAAACCCCAATACCTTTCTTCCCGGATGTGCATGATGAGATCTCGAAGTCCTGGAAGACCCCCCTGTCTTCTCGGGACCGCTCGCTGGTCTCATCCGCCTTTCCTCCCCTCGATGAGGCAGCTGCCCGTGGGTACACTGGGCTTCCCCCGGTTGAACGCTCTGTTGCCATGCAACTATGTCCTCAGAGTGCTTCTTCTCGGGGCGAGCCTAAGCACCCATCCAAAGCCTGTAGATTTTCGTCGACCCTGGTGGCGAAGTCTTACAGAGCGGCGGGACTGGCGGCTGCTTCACTGCATGCTATGGCCACTCTGCAGGTCTACCAGGCCCAGATGCTCAGAGACATGCACGAGGGTAGGACAGACCCAGGGCTCTTTGATGAGCTGCGTGCCGCTACCGACCTTGCTCTCCGGGCGACGAAGGTTACAGCGCGCTCCCTGGGTCTGGTGATGTCCACAGCTGTGGTCCAGGAGAGACATCTGTGGCTGAACCTGGCTGACATGCGGGACACGGAGCGGACCCGTCTGCTTAACGCCCCCTTGTCCCAGGCCGGCCTCTTCAGCGGTGCAGTTGAAGATTTTGCCCAACAGTTTTCAACTGCCCAGAAACAGACCGAGGCCATCAAACACATTCTGCCCCGCCGGCCCGCTGCTGCCTCCACCCAGCCGGCCGGGCAGACGCCTCGACCCGTTTCCCGCCGAGGGCGCCCTCCTGCGGCTCCCGCCCCTCCCGCCCGGACCACGCAGCAGCCTCCACCCAGGGCCGGTCGCGGAGGAAGCCGCAAGAAGGCGCCTCAGCCCTCTCCTGCCCCGCACCCCGCTAAACGCCGGGCCAAGCGGCGCTCCTGAGACGGGCTGCTCAGGGATGATGGTTGTTTCTCAGGAGGTGGTAGCAGGACCACACCTTCCCCCGGTGGAGGGCCGGGGGAGAATCTTTTGTTCTCCACTCCCCGCTGCTCACCCATGGGTGGGCAGCACCATAATGTGGTTAAAGACAGAAACAATCCCCTCTTCCCTGAGATCACAGAGTTCTCGGGCGACACACAGCGCCGCCCACAGGCCGTGCTCTCCTCGCCCCCCTCTGTCCCAGAGGCGGTCGCCGTCCACGGACCGCTTCGCCCTTGTCCCCCTGCCGTCCACGGACCGCTTCGCCCTTGTCCCCCTCTGTCGCCAGACCCCTGGCAGAGCAGGCCCCCGCGGGACGACCAGCCTGGTCCTCCCCTGGCCCCCTATGCCAGGGCGCGGTTGCTAACTGTGCCCCCACACCGGGCCGCTATGCCGTCTACGTCTGGGCCAGTTACTCCGCTTCGCTGCCCCGCCGGGGGGACGCCTGTGGTTCGCATGGTCCCGCTGGTTCAGTTCCTGGGGCAGGCATACCAGTACGCGGTTCTCCCTTTCGGGCTAGCCCTGTCTCCTCGCATCTTCACGAAGGTCATCGAGGCTGCCCTTGTTCCCCTTCGGGAACACGGGGTTCGCATCCTGAGTTAAATCGACGACTGGCTGATCCTAGCTCACTCTCGAGATCAGGTTTGCGAACACAGGGACCTAGTGTTTCGGCACCTAGCTCGTCGGGGCCTTCGGGTCAACTGGGAGAAGAGCAAACTTTGCCTCGTGCAGAGGATCTCTTTTCTCGGTATGGACATCGACTCGGTCGCCATGTCCGCGCAGCTTACAAGCGAGCGCGCGCAGTCACTGCTGACTTGCCTGAGACAATTCAAGGGCAGGAGTGCAGTTCCACTGAAACTCTTTCAGAGGCTCCTGGGGCATATGGCATCTGCAGCCGCAGTCACGCCGCTCGGATTGCTTCAAATGAGACCGCTTCAGCTTTGGCTTCGCGACCGAGTCCCGAGGTGGGCATGGCAACACGGCACGCTCCGAGTACCAGTTACTCCGACCTGCCGTCAGTTCTTCACCCCGTGGTCGAACCTCAGTTTTCTCAGGGCAGGTGTCCCCCTGGAACGAGCTTCCCGGCATGTTGTTGTCTCAACAGATGCCTCCACCACGGGCTGGGGCGCCATGTGCAATGGACATGCTGCTGCGGGCTCCTGGACAGGACCCCGGTGGCTATGGCATATCAATTGCCTCGAGTTGTTGGCAGTACGCCTTGCCCTGCACCGCTTCCGGGCGCTGCTCAGGGGTCAACACGTACTAGTCCGATCAGACAATACCGCCACAGTAGCGTACATCAACCGTCAAGGTGATCTACGCTCGCGCCGTATGTCACAACTCGCCAGCCACCTCCTCCTATGGAGTCAGAAGCATCTGAGGTCGCTTCGAGCCATTTTCATTCCCGGAGCGCTGAACTGTGCAGCCGACGAGCTCTCAGGCTTCAGCCACTCCCTGGAGAATGGCGACTCCATCCCAAGTCGGTCCAGCTGATTTGGGACCAGTTCGGGGACGCACAGATAGATCTGTTTGCCTCCCACGACTCGACCCATTGCGCCCAGTTTTATTCCCTGACCGAGGGCACGCTCGGCACGGATGCTCTAGCGCACAGCTGGCCGCAGGGCCGCAAGTATGCGTTTCCCCCAGTGAGCCTTCTTGCGCAGACCTTGTGCAAGGTCAGGGAGGACGAGGAGCAGGTCATCCTGGTTGGCCCTTACTGGCCCAACCGGACCTAGTTCCCCGAACTAGTACTCCTCACGTCAGCACCTCGCTGGCCGATCTCTCTGAGGAAGAACCTTCTTTCTCAGGGACGGGGCACCCTATGGCACCCTCGTCCTGATCTCTGGAACCTCCACGTGTGGCTCCTCGACGGGACGAGACAGGTTTGAGTTCCCTACCACCAGCGGTGGTGGCTACCATCACTTCCGCTAGGGCGTCGTCCACGAGACACGTCTATGCGTTGAAGTGGAACCTCTTCGTCAGCTGGTGCTCTTCTCACCGAGAAGACCCCCGGAGATGCTCGATCAGCGTTGTGCTTTCCTTCCTTCAACAGGGGCTGGAGCGAAGGCTGTCTCCCTCCACCCTGAAGGTCTATGTTGCCGCTGTTGCCGCACACCATGACCTCATCGCAGGTAAGTCTGTGGGGAAGCACGACCTGGTCATCAGGTTCCTGAGAGGAGCGAGGAGACTAAATCCGCCTCGCCTTCCTCTCGTTCCCTCTTGGGACCTCTCAGTGGTTCTAACTGCCCTGAAGAGTGCTCCGTTTGTGCCACTGCAATCAGTCGAGCTTAAATTCCTGTCTATGAAGACAGCGCTCCTGGTTGCTCTGGCCTCCATCAAGAGGGTAGGGGACCTGCACGCATTCTCCGTTGACGAAGCATGTCTGGAATTCGGGCCGGCTTACTCTCACGTGATCCTGAGACCCCGGCCTGGATATGTGCCCAAGGTTCCTACCACTCCCTTCCGGGACCAGGTGGTGAACCTGCAAGCGCTGCCCCCGGAGGAGGCAGACCAAGCCTTGGCACTGCTCTGTCCAGTACGCACTCTCCCCGCCTATGTAGACAGGACACAGTGTTTCAGGACCTCAGACCAGCTCTTTGTCTGTTATGGTGGGAAGCTGAAGGGAAAGGCTCTCTCCAAGCAAAGGTTGTCTCACTGGATAGTGGACGCCATTGCTTTGGCATACCAGCAGCAAGGTCGACCGTGCCCCCTTGGTGTGACTGCTCACTCCACCCGGAGTGTGGCATCCTCTTGGGCTCTAGCGCATGGCGCCTCGCTAACAGACATCTGCAGAGCTGCAGGCTGGGCGACACCTAACACATTTGCCAGATTCTACAATCTCCGAGTGGACCCAGTGTCCTCTCATGTACTCGCTTCAACCAGCTAGTACTGGATCCGCTCAGGTGTCTTTGCTTGCTCGCCATTCCACTCCACGGACTGGATACGTGCGATATTCTCTTCAGGTGAGCTTCCCCGAAAGCCCTGAGTCACTCCAGCACTCCTGACGTTGGCGCCAGTGTCTATTGCCTGTGCGTCGGCTAGGTGCCTCCCGTGTGCATGGTCCCTCCCCTGAGCGACCCCCACATTGTATTTCCACTGTAAGCCTCTCGGAGCATGTGTCTTTCCCTTGGCAAGCCACCTTGCCACCCCTGGGGTTGAGATATTCCACCTGCGGCTGGATACCCCAGTGTTCTCCATATGCTCCTTCGGGTCACGTGTATTCTCTAAGCCCCCCCCCCCCCCCCTCCGGGTTGGCATTAATTGCATACTTCCCCTAGCTCGCCATATGCTTCCCAGTGTACCTTGGTATTCCTGTGTTAAATGGAGTCCTTTGTGCAGTCTCGACAGGGATCTCGATTTACGCAGGGCACTGGAAGACAGCTGAGAAGGTGGCGTGATTAGACTGGTAACCTCATTCGTCGTCATCCGACGTAACTCGGAGTGACAACGAAAGGGAACGTCTACGGTTACGTATGTAACCCTCATTCCCTGAGTAGGGAACGGAGACGTTATGTCTGCCTGCCACTTTCCGCTGTACCGCGGGGATCGCCTGAGCTCAGTCTTGGCTCCTCAGCGCAGAAACATATCTGCTTGCTGCCGGCTTCCTCTTTTATACCCACGAGGTGGGGCGGAGTTACGCCATGCAAATTCCGCAGACCCATGGCATTTCTTTGCCATTGGCTCATTTTGTAATACTCGAAGTTGATAGGCTTTCTAAGCGAAACCCCATTCGTCGTCATCCGACGTAACGTCTCCGTTCCCTACTCAGGGAACGAGGGTTACATACGTAACCGTAGACGATTTCACTATCTCACTCTTGAACTAATTTTCTTTCCTCACTCTCTTTCTTTCTGCAACTCGTATGAATGTGTGTATGTGCGTGGGTTTGTGTTAGATATTAGTTTTATGTTTTAGAATAATCATAAAGTCTTGTTTATATTTTAAAGATAATTGTCTTGTGTTATGTGCTTACATATTTAATGTCTTAAACTGCTGATCTAAGTTACCTTGCTAATAAATAGTGTTTCACTATAGTTTGGATATTTATATCCGTTTTAGAGCTGATAGTTACTGCCCATTCAAATGAACGCTGGACGAGTCATTTGCGAGCCGTTTATCCTTATAAATTAATTGATAATTCCTTTTAAGCTAAATTGACCTGTCTAACCCAGACACGTTACTTACTTAGTTCCTTACAGAATTATGGGCTTTTCACACTTTTCCTGTGACAATCTTATTACATGTTTTAAATTGAGCATACTTTATGCTGGGTTGATTATTAATCTTGGGTTGTCAAGTTTTGAGATTTCAAAGTGTACATTTCCAAACTCTGGAATTAACATTCTTATTTGCATAATTATAAAGTTAATAAATTACACTATCACATGGCTTGTCAATCATATTTACAATATGTTAATTCATTTACATTTATATTTCTTTATTGAAAATCATAAATTGTAGTCAAGACTCAACATCGTCTTACTGTTTTTAGATTCAAAGATATGGAAGCTTTAGCATAAGTTCTGCCGTTCATAAGTTCTGAACTTATTACCTTCTCACCTATCCAATCGTGTTCTAATACTCGTGGTATAAAAGATCGGTACTTACACATGTCTGAGTTCGCAGATCCTGACGCTTCCATTCACCTCCATCCTCCCCACCACCACCAAGACGGTTCCTTCCCTTCCATCCTCCCCACCACCACCAGGATGGTCCCTTCCTATATATCCCAGGTCAGCTGCGCCCCTGCCTTCGTCTTCAGGCAGGAAATACAGAGTCCGGACCCTCGGATTTTGAGCTATGGACGGGGCCAAAGAACGCCAAAGAACTTTATATTGCTTGCTGGGCTGTTAATAAATGTATAATTGTTACAGTATTTATTCTCCCGAGTCTTTCTGGTAGAACTGATATTTACAACATGGATGACAATTTGTTTTCAAAGGACCTTCAAAGAAGCAGGAAACATGATTTTTCATGTTATTAGTCATTTTTTTCAAAATAACTTGAAATCCTATTCCTTACCCACTTACAGCCACTGAGTTAGAAGCACTGAAATTAAAATTAAGCAATTTAATCATCTGTGGAACGGGCAGGACTCGAAAAACTCCAGCCAATAATTTCCAAGACCACCTGGAATCATTGAACAGTAAGTTTGTCAATCAAACAGTTGTACCATACCACCCTCCCCCAGCGCGCGTGACCCCCTTCGTGCGCATACTCAAAGCTCGTGACGCATGCGCATCTCATCAGTAAAGCCGGTTCCATGATTAGTAGTAAATCCTCATTACAATCTCTCACGCATCTGAGTTTTCCCTCGTGCATGATTGCGCATCCATGTTCTTCGAATGGGTGGAGTCAGAGCCAGCGTTGGAGGAAAGAAGGTAGGACCATTTGAATTGTGTATTTTCAAAATCTGCCGGTCGTTAGCCAAATCATATACTATCAGAAGAAGAAGAAACATCACTTCCTCACATGGCCTCCTGTTCTCTAGTGAAAACTATGACTTCATCAGTTTTGACATGACTGGTCAACAGTTCTACCAGAAAGACTCGGGAGATAAATTGAATAACAAGCGTATTTATTAATTGGGGAGGATGGAGGTAATTGGCGGCGTCAGTATCTGCGAACTCAGACAAATGTAAGTACCAGTTTTTTATACTGTGAGTGTTAGCACCTGATTGGTTAGAAGTGAGGTAATACGTGACGTGCTGATTGAGTCTTCCTGACAGAACTTACGCTAAAGCTTTCATTTCACATAGGCTCTGTGCCGCCATGATTGCAGTGATAAGAACAGATGCCATGGATGTGTATACAAACATTTTGTAATGGCTCTACAACAAGACTTGCCAAATCATTTGGAATTGTGTTCAAACAAACTGCACAGTCACATCCATATGGATAAGCATGTACTTAATTAATTTGATTTATAAGATAATCAAGCTAAACATTATTTTGTTTAGTCATTTTTGAGAATTTTGGCAATTTTATAATACATTAACACATATGTGCAGGTTTGTTTTTCTTGTTTGCATTACAATCAAAGATAACTATTTCTGCATGTATGCATTTGGTTTCCTCTCTTCTGGAAAAAAACATACCATTGCAGAAGTTCACCATATTAGACAGTGTTGCTTGAGTGTCTTTGACTACCTTTGAGGGATTGCTATTTACTATAAAAGCCACTGCAGAGACTCCCAGAATATATATATAAAACCCCCAATGACTAAAAACAGAGCTTCCGGTAATTTCTGTCTGTCATTAGAGGAAATGCTTTAAATTCCTGACGTGTCACTTTTATGACATCATGGTGTTCTCCTTAACTCTGAATTATTATTAACAGTCTGGAAAGAGTTGTATCCATTTATTAAAAGGAGGCCTGCATTTCATTGCATCTGCCAGCCCTTGTGTTGAGTCTGCAGACTTTTCTTTCCTGTGACAGAGGTGCAGCATGTAAATATTTTGACGGTTGGCTGTCAGGGTATGCCATGGGTGTATTGGCACAGCATGGTGTGAATACTGGGAGTGTGTGACGAGGTCAGCCTGATAATGGAGGAATGGAGGGATGGGGTGGTTACATTCCAGCTGTCTTTGCTGCATCTTTCGCCATGTTTCAGCCATAAACTTTCTTGGTGTTCAAGACCTGAACAATTAAAGGAATATAACAGGTTCAATGCAAGTTACATTTAATAAACAGCATTTGTGACGTACAATTGATGTCACAGGTAGTTGTATGAATGAAGCACACAACAGGAATAATCAAAGGAAACAAGGTAAAAAAAAAAAAAAGGTAATTAATTACTCACCCTAATGTCGATCCAAACTTGCAAGACTTTTGCTCATCTGTAGAATGCAAATTAAGATATTTTTGATGAAATCTGAGAGCTTTCTGCCCCTCCATAGACAGCTACTCAACTACCACTTTTGACACTTCATTAAGTGATTACAAAACTATATGAATTGAGCAGTTTAGTCCAAAATTTTCTAAAGAGACACGATCGCTTTATCAGTTTGACGTCAGAATCCGACATCGGATTGACGTCAGAACACGTTGGATGACTGATGTTAGTTTCTGACATCAACCTGATTTTGATGAGCTTTCCTCTAGCTCAAACAGTGGAGTGTTGGCGCTTGCAACGCCAAGGTCATGGGTTTGATTCCCAGGGAATGCAAGAGCTGATAAGAATGTAAATGTGTTTAAATGCAATGTAAGTCGCTTTGGATAAAAGTGTCTGCCAAATACATAAATGTAAATTTTCATTTTCAACCACAATACAACGTCTATCTAACGTTGGAGATTAATATCAATCTGGTATGGATTCTGACATCAACCTGATTTTCATTTTCAACGATGGGTGTGGTCTTCTAAATGCAAATTGTATCATTGTTTTGGAGCACACTAGCTTATACATAACAGTAAGGCTAACATATTCATACGAAAAGCCAAAAAAAAAACTTTAAATAGGGCAGTAGTATCTGTACTTTCACTCAAGTAAGGAAGTTGTGTACTTTGTCCACCTCTGGAAAATTTGGACTAAACCGCTCAATTCACATGGATTAGTTTTACTATCTCTTTATGAAGTTTTTCAAGAGTCAAATTGTCAGTTCCTTAGCTGTCAATGGAGTGATAGAAAGCTCTCAGATTTCATCAACATGGGGATTGCAAAACCACCGGAGAAACAGGACACTCAGGAGACCTGAGGCTCAGGCTCCAAGGCGATGTTTTGCTCCGCCCTAATCTCCGGTGTTGGCTTGTGCATCGCGGCAGGCTCTGGTGTTTTCTCCGTGCAGCGGGATGTTGGCTGGCTGTAAATAAAACTCCTCCGTGCTTGAGCATCCAGCCCAAATACTCCAACAACGGCTGTTGTTCTGTACGGAGGAGGAGGTTCATGTTCATGTAAGTCCATGTTTTAGATTTTAAATATACTCAATATGAGGGTCCTGCATTCTGTCACGAGTAGCGTGAATATGAAATAATAAAAGGAAACAGTCTTTCATTTCAAAAACACACGGGGAAATGGACTTCAACACTGGACTTGATACTGTAATATTTTGGCCTCATTTTTCGTTTCCATTCATCAGTGCTATAGTTCTGTAGTTATTATTGCGTACGGTACAAATAACAGCAGGAAAATGGTAACTGTTATGCATCTCGTGTTTTTAAAAGTAAAAACATGTTCTGTGGGATGTCACTCAGAAAAAAAAATGTAACTAAAATTAAAGCTGCAAGCAGCGATATAAAGGGCCCTCGCTTCGTGCCACAGCCACCCGGCAGCTTTAGGAAAACAGAGCACGGTGGGCTGTACGTAAATATAGGAGGACTATGTTAAAGTAATTTGTATTTGCCACACTTTCTGCTACCAGCAGGTGGTGCTATTACTATAACTGAATATGAGCATGGTCATGTGTTCAGGACAGGACAGGACAAATTCGAAGAGGATCATATCAAAACTGTAGAAGGAGTTTGTTAAAGTACAAAGCCTGAAAATGGCAAAATCTGCACAAAAATCGGAGAAGAAATGCAAAATGGCAGACTTCTGGTTGTTTAGGACTATGCTCCAAGATACTTTTTAGTAGGTATTGGGTCATTACATGTATGTAACGAATCTTGTCCACGTACGTGAAACGTAGCGCCAGGGGCAATTAGTCAAAATATTTGTTTGCCCCACTTTTTGCCCTTTTGCCCCACCCAATTCTGGAACCCATATCAGATGTAAATTTCACACCCGTGCCACTACCACCCGGCGGCTTTAGGAAAACAGAGCACGGTGGGCAGTACGTAAATATAGGAGGTCTATGTTAAAGTAATTTGTATTTGCCACACTTTCTGCTACCAGCAGGTGGCGCTATTGCTATAACCGCATATGAGCATGTTCATGTGTTCAGTACAAGACTCTTATCAAACTTTACTGCAGGCTGTTTGTGGTTGCCTAGCAACATCGGAACTGCAAGCAAAATTTACAGAGAACTTCTCTGATGATGCATATTTCACCCAGAGGCTGAAATTGGGTTTGCACATCTATATTTGTCAGGCAGCCGAGGGCACATCCTTCGACGAAAACTCAAGATCTTCGCAATTTAACATCGCAAAGGCCTTAAGATTACACTCACCAAATTTGAAGAGGATCGGATCAAAACTGTAGGAGGAGATCGTTAAAGTACAACGTCTGGAAATGGCAAAAACTGCACAAAAAGTTCTAAATAGCTATCTTCCAGTTGTGTTTAGGGCTACGCTCCAAGAGACTTTTTTTGTAGGTATTGGGTCATTACATGTATGTACCGAATTTAATACCTGTACGAGAAACCTAGAGACGGGGCAATAATTTAGGGGGGGCAATTAAGCCATTTTGCCCCACACAATTCTGAAACCCATATCACACATAAATTTTCACCACTTCTCGAGCGTGTGCAAAGTTTCTTGAGTTTTCAAGCATGTTTAGGCCCTCAAAAAAGCGATTCACTTTGGAGAAGAAGCGTAATAATAATAAACAGAGCAAAAACAATAGGGTCCTCTCACCATCGGTGCTCAGGCCCTAATAAAAATAAAGCACTTTTCCTTATCCAGGTGGAAGAAGAAAATGGCTCAGCATTTAAAGGTAATTTTTGATGATTGACATTACAGAGTTTACCGGTATCTTGCTACAGATGTGTGAATGGTATCTTACCGGTAAAAAGACAGAACACTGTTGCTTGTGTGAGCACACAGCACATTTGGAGGGGAGGGGAGGGGAGGGAGGGGAGGGAGGGAGGGGAGGGGAGGGTGTGGGGGGAGGAGAATGGTGCGAAAGAGGGACGGATGTGAGTTATATTTTTAGTGTTTCATTCATAAAATGCTGTGGGTATTTTTAGATTTTCATTCAAATTATAAATTGAGAAAGCAGCAGCCATGTCTGCCTGTGGGGAGCAAGCAAGGTGTCATCCTGGAACTAGCAAGGCAAGAAATTTGAATATACAGCATTCAATGTATTCTCTATTTTCTTTCTACTTTCCTGTTAGCTTGCAAATGAATGCATCACTATAGCAGCTCATTAGTAGAAAATATCAGGAGCCATATTGCAAAACTGCTCAGTGTAAATAAATAAATTGCCTGATTAAGAACTAACGATTTTTAAAATCACTGTGACATAATTGTGACATGATTATCCACATAGTCATTGCTCACATGACATGATTTCAAACGGTAAAAAAAAGGACCCAGTCAGTTATTTCCATTTTCCATCTTTAGGATGTTTGGAAACAAATATAATAAAGCCTTTTTGATTGATATTCATACGCCAGAGTCACTGTCGAGCCCTCTTGTCGTGGGCTAGTCGACGAAACACTGAGGACGGAAGGTGCCCACTTGAAGACCCTAGAGATGTTCCCTACTCCGCTCAATCCAGAGGGTTGTTATGGGGGGACCGCACTGTGGTTGCAGCCGTTGTGTGTGCTGACGCGCAATACACTGTATTAACACCAGACAGAAAATTCACGTCACCAGATGGAAAGAATGGATGGAGAAGCATAGGTTACTGTAAAGCTACGTCTTAGTTGGTGATTATCTTGGCGAAAGCCGAGTACAAATCAGCATGAAGTTTTAACATCTACTCTCGTGTAATGGAAATCATTAATCAAAAATTAATAGGCTATTGTGGCAATTCATAATATTCCTTTCCCTTTCAAGGGAACTCGAGCTGCGTCAAACGCTGTGGGAACGCCCCTGCGTTGTGCGTCATGAAGCACGTATGGAATCAGCCCGATGGAGAGATGGAACGTCATAGGCGGGTGACGTCATCGACCAGGAAACTATAAAGCACCCAATAAACACAAGCGCAACAGCTTTCTGTGCCTTCAGTCGCGCTATATGTGAATCTGTCCCTGTGTGAATAGTGTCTGTCTTTACATACTCTGCACCACACAAACAATTTATGTATATATATATATATATATATACATACATATATTAAGAGAAATATGGCGAACGAACAGCAGTTTAGGATGTGTGCCCCTCCCTGCTCGCGTTATTTTACGAGTGGGGATACACACGTTCTTTGTGTTGTTTGTTTGGGAGTGCAGCATGCCCAGTCAGCTCTCGAGGGAGCTGATTGTGAGCATTGCAACTGTCTGCCATTAAGGACGCTCCGCTCCCGCCGGGCGCTCTTCGAGGTGAGCGGTTCAGTGCGCGCTCCCCGCGGTTCGGGTCCCGCTCTTGCCGAGGCAGAGCGACGACGCGTATCGTGGGGATCGCAGATGGATCTCTCAGCGGGGTTAGAGACGGGCTCTGCCTTATCTCTCCCTTCACCTGTGAGATCCAGTGCCTCAGTCCCGTGTTCGGAAGCACGTGCTGCGGTTTCTTCCGCTCGGGCTGAGGCACCAGTTATAAATGAGGGAGATGTGGAGGATTCGCCACCTTACACTCCCGAAAGTTATGAGCTAGTAGAGGTATTAACAAGAGCTGTAGAAAAACTCAGCATTGTATGGCCAGTGACTAGACAGGAGTCTGTTTCTAAATCAAAATTAGATGAGAGATTTTTGCCGTCACGAGTGCAACCTCCACGCCGGTGTTTGCCGTTTTTTCCCGATCTCCACACTGTGGTGTCGAAATCGTGGAAAAAAAACGGTGTCATATAGAGTGTTTAGTCCCCAGACTTCAACATATTCTAATATTCTGGGGGCAAAATCATATGGTTATTCGGCTATGCCTCGCGTGGAAGAGACGCTTGCGAGTTTTCTCTCCCTCGAGGCTGCGTCATCTGTTAAGGCACCGGCATTACCCACCAAGCCTCTTAGAAATATTTCGGTTTTTGTGGGTAAAGCGTATTCGGTGGCGGGTCAGGCTGCGTCATGTCTGCATACTATGTCTATTATGTAGGCATACCAGGCTGACCTGCTGAGGGACGTGAGTGAGAGTGAGGAGGTCAGTGCTGACGTGGTTCGCGAACTGCGTCAGGCTGCTGATTTATCCCTGCGCGCAACCAGAGAGTCGGCCAAGCTAGTGGGTCGATCTATGGCAGCTCTGGTGGCCGCAGAAAGACATCTGTGGTTAAATCAGACAAATATAAAAGAAAAAGAAAAAGCTTTCCTTTTAGACACTCCTCTCTCCCCCCTGGGTTTATTTGGCGATGCTGTAAATTCTGTCATCGATAAATTCCAGGAAAGGAAAAGCAAACAACAGCTTTTAAGAAATTTCTCCCTTTAAAAATTCATGTCCCTGGGGCTGCTGAGCGGGAGCAGCCCCGGCCGTCTGCGAGGTCATCATATAGGGCGCTGAAGCAGAGTGTCACGTCTCGTGCTCCCCCTGCTGGACAGTGGGCTCAGCCGCGGCACTCTCAGCCGAAATCTCCCAGTAATAGAACTGATCTGAGGACAGTTATATTAGCTAAGAAGGCTTTGGCTAAGAAGAAGTCCTGGCGCCACGGCGCGCAGGACACTGAGGGTGGTCCCCACCGAGGCGGAAAGGTGTTCACCTCTTTCTACGGTGCCCATTCTTCCTCGGTGCCCTCAGGGGCCCGTTCTGCCAACCCCGCCTTCATGCCGGGGCGCAGACGGTCCCAGCGAGCGATTTCCGCTAGCTCCCTCTGAGGAGGGTTTCAGAGCGGTTAGACCAGTTGTTCCCTGCCGGTGTGCCGTTACAGGGCGCTGCGTTTGCTGCTCAAGTTACACCAGAGGCCAGTCTCGAGAGACTGGTACCCTTAGTAGAATTTCTGGCAGAGTGGAAAAGCCTTCCAAAAATATCTCATTGGGTCCTGCAGACAATAGAAAGGGATTATGCTATCCAATTCAGGTGTCGTCCACCAAGATTCAGAGGGGTTCTGCCTACAGTGGTAGGCCCCGAGCAGGCTCTGGTTATGAAACAAGAGGTGAAAGCACTCCTTCAAAAGGAAACTATAGAACGGGTTCCTCCTCCCAGTGTGGAGTCAGGCTATTACAGCCGATATTTCATCGTTCCAAAATAGGATGGGGGGTTGCGTCCAATTTTAGACCTGCGCCTATTGAATCGCTCGGTAGGGAAGCCAAAATTCAAGATGCTCTCTATCAAGCAGATCGTGTCACAAATCAGATCCGAGGACTGGTCTGTCACGATAGATCTAAGGGACGCGTACTTCCACATTTCCATCCTTCCACAACACAGGAAGTTCCTGAGATTCGCCTTCGGGGGCGAGGTGTACCAGCACAGGGTTCTTCCGTTTGGCCTAGCTTTATCTCCCCGCACTTTCACGAAATGCATGGACGCAGCACTAGTGCCCCTGAGGCTTCAGGGTGTTCGTGTCCTCAATTATATCAACGATTGGTTGATTTTAGCTCAGACAGAGCAGATGGCGGTTCGACATTGAGATGTCGTTCTCGTTCATATCAGGAAGTTGGGGTTGAGGCTGAACGCAAAGAAAAGTGTTTTATCTCCTCAGAAGACCACTTTTCTGGGTGTCGTTTGGGTTTTGGTTTCGATGCAGGCGCGACTCGCTCCGACCCGCATCGTTTCGATTCTCTCAGCTGTGAAACAAGTAAAGCTAGGCCAGCTACTCAACTGTAAAACAGTTTTAGAGACTGTCAGGTCTGATGGCAGCAGCGTCCGACGTTATACCTTGCGGCCTGTTGTACATGAGATCGCTACAGTGGTGGCTCAGGACCAAGGGATTCTCCCCGAGGGGAAGTCCGCTCCGCACGGTCAAAGTCACGCGGCGCTGCCTTCGTGCTCTGGTCATGTGGAAAGAAACTTGGTTCCTATTCAAAGGGCCTATTTTGGGGGCTCTTTGTCGTCGCATAACGCTAACGACGGATTTTTCCCTCACAGGGTGGGGGGCGGTCACGAGTGGTCGTCCAGCCCAAGGGCTGTCGCAGGACCATCATCTATCACGGCTTATAAATTGTCTAGAGATGTTGGCGGTGTTCCAGGCTCTGAAACACTTCCTAGCAGACCTGAGAGGTCATCATGTGTTAGTTCAGTCAGACAACACGTCGGTGGTCTCTTATATAAATCATCAGGGGGGCCTGCGGTTTCGCCGGCTTTACAAGTTGGCCCGTCAGATCCTCCTGTGGTCCCAAGGGAGGTTACTATTTCCGAGAGCAATGTATCTTCCTGGGTATTTGAATGTGGTAGCAGACTCCCTGTCGAGACAGGGGCCGAGGCCGGGGGATTGGAGACTCCATCCCGAGGTGGTGGAGCTCCTTTGGTTGATTTTCGGTCGCGCCGAGATGGACCTATTCGCTTCCAAGGAGACCACGCATTGTCATCTGTGGTTTTCCATCAGCCATCCAGCCCCTCTGGGGTTGGACGCTATGGTGCAGCCGTGGCCGAGGTCACGTCTGTTCGCCTTTCCCCCGATTGCTCTGCTACCTGGAGTTCTGGAGAGGGTTCGCCGGGACGGGGTCAGCCTACTATTAGTAGCCCCGTTCTGGCCGGCCCGAGTATGGTTTGCGGACCTGATTTCTCTCCTGGACGGCTCTCCCTTGGAGCTCCCGGTCAGGAGGGATCTACTCTCTCAGGCAGGCAGCATGATATTTCACCCCGCCCAGTATTGTGGGCTTGGCCTCTGAGGGGGCCCAGCTCATGAATTCTGGTCTCTCAACCGAGGTTGTTGAGACCATTCTTCACTCCAGAGCTCCATCCACGAGGAAGCTTTATGCCTTGAAGTGGAAACTCTTCACTTCTTGGTGTGGAGAGCACCTGCAGGACCCAGTTAACTGCCCAGTGGGTGCAGTGCTGGAATTCCTGCAGGAGCGCTTCTCCACAGGGCTATCCCCCTCCACACTAAAGGTGTATGTGGCGGCACTGGCTGCTTACCACGTCCCTTTCAGTTGAGTTTCCCTTGGGAGACACCCGCTTATAACTCTTTTCCTTCGAGGCACACTGAGGCTGAGGCCAGCAGTTCGTACGAGGGTGCCGGCCTGGGATCTGGCCATCGTATTAGAAGGTCTTTCCCTAGCTCCTCTTGAACCTATCGAAGAAGTTCCTGAGAAGTTTCTCACGTTTAATACTATCTTTCTTCTTGCTATCTCCTCACTAAAGAGAACCAGAGACTTGCAGGCTCTGTCGGTTTCACCCTCGTGCCTGGAATTTTTGCCTGGCATGGTTAAGGCTTTTCTGCATCCTAGACCAGGTTACGTTCCCAAGGTCCCTACTAATGTTGTTAGACCTACAGTTCTGCAGGCCTTTTATCCTCCTCCATTTCTGTCGTCTGACCAGGAGAAACTTAATTTACTCTGCCCTCTTAGGGCGTTAGACGCCTATGTCCACAGAACTGCCCTGTGGAGGAAGTCAGAACAACTATTTGTGTGCTTTGGGCCACCCAAGAAGGGGTGTCCCGCGTCTAAACAGAGAATGAGCAAGTGGTTGGTCGAGGCTATCTCACTTGCCTATGAGTCGGCTGGTCAGCCTTCACCTTTGGGTGTACTAGCCCACTCTACCAGGAGTATGGCGGCTTCTAAAGCCTTACTGTCAGGAGTTTCCCTCAGTGACGTTTGTGATGCGGCTGGATGGTCTTCACCGCATACTTTCATTAAGTTCTACGACCTAGACTTAAGTTCTACCCCTGGGGCACAGGTGCTCTCGTCCTCTGTGCGCTAGTTCTCACATGGCGGTCACTTTGTCCTATGGCGACGTGGGTATTAGCGTTCCCACAGCGTTTGACGCAGCTCGAGTTCCCTTGAAAGGGAACGTCTCGGTTACGTATGTAACCCTAGTTCCCTGATAGGGAACGAGACGCTGCGTCATTCCACCATACTCCCGGCATTCCCGCTAGCGCTTCCTTCAGGCCTATCAGAAGCTGTTGCGCTTGTGTTTATGGGGTGCTTTATAGTTTCCTGGTCGATGACGTCACCCGCCTATGGCGTTCCATCTCACTGTAAAAAGTAATACCTAGATTTAACTTATAAAAAGTGAGGCAAGTGGCTGCATTGGATGTTTTATGTTGATTCAACTTGCAGCCTTTTTTAAGTATATTGAACACTTAAACATTACTTTATACAAACGCAACAAAATCAAGTTGAGTTAACTAATAGTACTAGTATTACTCACTTAGATAAACCTACTTTTCTTGGTACAGGTAACTTATTTATGGGTTGCTACAAGTAACCTGTACTCATTTTAATTAGGTTTTATGAACTTTATTTTCTTAGTAAAATTAACTTAATCATATGTGAATAAACATTTAAATATATTTTTTTTATTGTCAATAACATTTACAAATTCAATTGAAGAAGAAAAAGATGAGAAGATAGATTGAAGACAATATTCAATTTATTCAATGTCAACCAGTGTCACTTTTAACAGTGACTACAAAACAGCAAATAAATGTGCCCGCACATGTACACTCTAATACAAAACAAACACTGTAGAAGTGTATTTTCAACCTGTTCTGAACAGTACAGTGAAATATCCAAACTGCCCAATCTGAAATGTTTGGATCAAGGTAAATGTGAGCCATAACATCACATTGCATCACACTGGAACTGCAATGTCAAAAATGACATGATGATGGTTTAGGACGCACAGGGTCCAATCCTACAAAAAGCCTCTGATATATCTCAAGTATACACCAGTTTTGAGGGATACTTGAGGTCGAGAGCATAGGTAAGTTCAAACAGGAGGCAGCATACTTGCGACAGGTTTGGCACACCTCTGACCACGGGCTGTCCTTATATGATATTCCCAATCGTGTCGGGGTGATGGCACATGTACATTTTCAGTGGGCAACTGCCAAGCTCAGCGTGCACCTCTGTTTCAGCCCGACTCTATTGGTGGAGTCAAAAAAGAAACAAGAGTTTGGTCAGACAAATAAGAAATTAGATGAATATAGCAGACAGGTAGAAGAGATAAGACACAAAGTCCAAATTGTACTTTTGTTGCTAAAGGTGGTGGATACAAGATTGATACTGTGACTAGAACATGTGACCAGAGTGAAGTCTACCATGACAATGCCACAGAGTGTGGGTACTAAAATATCATGATCTACTCTAGCATGAGTGTTGTATTTCTGGTTCGAAGGATGCATTACAATAAAACAAATGCAACTGTCCTTGCTTGTACCTGATTGGTCATCACATTACTGTTAATTAAGCTACAGAGTTTAAATATCTTTCAAGAGCAAACGTAATCACCCCATATCATCACAATATTAATAAACCCACTAAGCAAAATTATGTCCAAAATACATCTTTTCAATGTCTTTGTCACAAAGACGTACATTGAAAAGACGTCCACTGAGGAGCCAGAATGAAAGTTTTTACGTCTTTTTTTGAGGTGTTCTGTAATGAACTTTCACGAAAGCTCCATTCAAGGTTGAAAACTAGTTCAGATGTGGACAATGTGGACAATTTTCAACATCATTTAAGGTCTCATTTGGCCAATTTATACTTATTCTAGACCAAATAAACACTCTCAGGATATATTAAATTAAAACTCACATTTGTTTCAATGTATTTTCCATGTGTAATTGCAAAGCAATTCACAGACAGTGAAGTTTCTTTTCATGATTTTTGGACAAACACGCACTGACACCTTTAGACAGCTTAGCATCTGTAATTTATACATATTTGGATCGTGATAGAAATCAGATTCGAACCAGGGACCTTAAGCTGCCTGCCCTAAGTAGGCAGTAATGATTTCATGATTTTTGGACAAACACAAACTGTGAGTTGCTTTGCAATTAGAAATTACGTTGAAATAAACATGAGTTTTAATTTAATATATCCTGAAAGTGTTTATTTGGTCCAGAAACAGTTTAAATTGTCTAAATGAGACATTAAATTACATAAAATATGTCCACATCTGAACTAGTTTTTAACCTTGTATGGAGGTTCCCTGAACGTCTATTGGACTTACAGAACACGTAAAAGACGTCATAAAATTCACTCTGGCTCCTCAGTGGACTTTTTTTTGACAAAGATGTTGAAAAGACGTCTTTTGGACATAACTGTGCTCAATGGGACAGACATAAAAATAGACAAGTAGCTTTAAGCCCAATACATACGTGGTGGACACTGATGAGGTCTTCCTGTATCTTCCCCATGTACTCAATCAGGCATCTCAGGACCACTTCTCTCCTTTTCTCCACAGAGGCAAATGAATCCTGTCAAAAAGTATAATCTGATCAAATTGTAATTGAATCTATTCTGAAGTTTGTATTACCTGGATGTGAAGCTCGAAGACCCCAGGTAACAAAAGTGCTTGGGTATCTAAAGACCAGGAAAATGTTAGATGTTAGAAATAAGGTTAAAAAATCAGTTGTAAATGTAACTTCTTTAAGTAATAGGTTAGAAATAGTTTAAAAATCTAGACCAAAAATCTGTCATTAATTGACTATGCAGCATTAAAATAATGTGGATCAAATCTCTAAAATCAGACAGACTACTAAACAAACATCTCTACAGTCTAATCTGTGCATCTACTTTAGTAATGCAAAAGTATAATAACATAATCTCTGAGTCCTGTCAAAGACACACAACACATAAAACAAAGTGTTGTCCATAAAACACCACATCTTACTTTCCCTTATTTGCCCGCACAACTATTGCCTGAAGGCTCGAAATTGCGACCGTTTCGATCGCATATGATCCAGAAATTTAATCTGTGCAATCTAAAAATATAACTGAGGGCATTTGTGCAACTAATTATTACATACGTAACTTGTATGTGTTTTTAAACACTGCTGTTGTCTGCCGATCGACCACACTGTGCAGCCATCTTAGCTTAGCTTACCATGTGTGCAGGATAGCTAGCTATACAATTTGCAAACCTAACCTCAGCTCCCTAGTGGAGTAAGCGATTTTGCGTGACTTTAGTTTACATCACCAGTCATGCGGCTAAATTTGCTCAACTTACCGTGTTAATCAGACCCTAAAATTCAGATCCGCTGCAGCGACCAAACAGTTGAAGTGCCGAGGAAGATATTGCATCTGCCTGGAGTCCCCGCCCGTGAAAAAGGGATAATGCCAACTTATAAAATTTAAAATATTTACGTTTGATGAACACACCTGTCACATCGACAGCTGCTCAAATAAATTGTGCATTGTCAACTCACTTTTATGACATTTATTGGACACAACAACCACATACAAATAACTACCCAAATAAATTGCATGGGTTTTATTTAAAATATATTGTTATATAAAAACTGATATATTTTAAGTAAAGAGGAAGTATTCTGATACCTTTTTTGTATAAAACCAATAAAATAAACTAGATTACAAATATTTAAAATATATAAAACCTACTTTGTGGGTGTAGTACTTTTTACAGTGTCTCTCCATTGGGCTGATTCCATACGTGCTTCATGACGCACAACGCAGGGGCGTTCCCACAGCGTTTGACGCAGCGTCTCGTTCCCTATCAGGGAACTAGGGTTACATACGTAACCAAGACGTTAATAACATTGCAGGTATGATAAACTTTGCAGCTTCTTCTTAGAGAATGATTTAATATGATGTCATAATCACAGGGATCAGCCTGGGCTAATGCTGTTACATTGGAATAAATGTCAGGGGAAAGATTGTATTAGAAGTTAATTTTGACTTTTTAATCTCCTGAAACAGATGATGTAGTGTCCGCACTCACATATGAACTGCTCTTGCTCAGTGTCTCAATGTGAGTTTTGGAATCCACCTCTTCACTCACTCAGCTGCTTGTGACTTATCTTGTTTTGGTAAACACATAGCTGATCACATAGCAGGCCTCGCACAATGTAAAGCTATTAAAATTTGAGCGAAAGCTGTATGCCTCATTAATGTCTATTTTAAGAAGTACAGTATGTGTTGCAGTGCTATTAAATGTATGTAATTAATTTATTTGATTTACCTCGTGAAGACCTGATTGTAATCCTACTTAACTGATATGTGGTTGGCCTGTTCCACCTTGCTTCTCGGTTTAACTGACCGGTGAATCATCTCAGTGTTTAATCATGTTTCAAGCGTGAATCAAATTTTATCACTGCGATTAGGTTGGGAATTTCCTGTGATTCTAAATTTGTCTAATGGTAGTTGTGTTGCACACTTCCATTAATAAACACTCAGAAAATGTGGTGAAAATCATGACTGAATGGATGGGTGAAAAGATTATCTATTACAAAACAGGACAGAAATAGGATGTTAAAACACAGAGATGGGATGTCAGCACGAACACCAGCTACACCTTTGTTTATGTTAGGAAACAATGCAAGTTATGTTCTGTAAACTGAATACTTCCACAGTGATACGATCATAAAACATAACGCATATATGTCTGGTACGATGATATTTCCTTCACACTTGTTTTGACACCTTCTCTTCGCTCTTTTCTTGCACTCCAACCTACATATCACTATAGAACACAGACTGTGCCAAACCGTGCCACATTTTTAAAATAATGATATTCATGAAAAACCGACCCTTAGGCCATGAATTTTGCTAAGAACGCAGTGAGTGCGTTATATATTGAGAAGAGATTTTTTGGAATGGTATTCTTTCCTTCATATTCTGTGCATTGCTTCTGGAGTTCCCGAAATACTTCATACACCTTTAGGGAGGAGTGGTGATCTGAAAGAGAGCATCTTGTTTCTATCTCATTGTGTCTAATGTGAGAACACACTTAATGTTATGTCTATTTCTGTCGTTTAGGGGCTGCACTTGAGGTCAACACATCACGCCTAGCTTTGGAATCCTGTCGAGGCTTGTTGTCATTATAATGATTATGATACATCTTAATTAACAAGCCCAAATCAAACCTGTTCAGTGGGTCAGAGAAGCAAATTTCCTGCACTGTGTTTGGCTAAATGCTGACAGCCATGCCATGAAAATGTGTTGTGCAATAATGATTTTGTATTTTTTCCCTTATCTCCTTATTTTTATATATTTGAATGGAATAATTATCACATTTGAAAATAAATATAACATTAAGAATATTCAATACAAATTGGTGCCACAATGTAAACTCAAATAAAAAAGAATCACTTAGAATAATTCACATGAACCCAGTCGGTAGACACAATCAATAACACTAGTATTAACAATCTAAACCAGTGGTTCTCAACCTTTTTGACTCTAAGGCCCCCATTGTCCAGCATCCCTAAGGCCCTCCTTATTGATTAAAATATTTCTTATGTAATTGTGACAATATTTTTTGTTTTCAAACTTGGGAATTGAAAAAATGGGAGTGGTGATTTAAATTAAAATTAAAATGTAAAATCTAAATTAGCCATGATTTATTTTTTGATTCTTTAATAAGAAATATGATCTTGATATTATAAAATATTTGTCCAGAGAACCCCTTGGAAGTTTGCTGAGGCCACCGGTTTCACTGGTTTCATTCATCCAGATTATAAAGGCTGTTGTGTGGATCATGGATCATCCATCTACACTGTCTCCAACACAGAAAGGTTGGAATAATGTCATGTCTGCTGAAGCAAAATCAAACAGGACTTTTGATCTTCAGTTCTTCCTGAACACTTTGAATGTGTAAACAGAGAACTTTGTGGTGACTCAGTTGTGACACCTAGTGGTAGAAATACACAAACAGGGATGCTCCAGGGCTGGCATTACAGTATGCTATTATTAATGGGAAATTAATGGAAACAAATTAATTTCAGTTCTGTAAAATTGACAATCCAAACGAGGCAATAGGAACTGATAGACGGAATAAGACACATGCGTCACTTTGTGTTACAAGAGTTCCCTTGTGGCAACATTTCCCCTTTTTCTTTTATAAAAAGCAAAAAAAAAAAAAAAAAAAAACATTAGAACCTAATGCATACCAGACAGGGTTTAAATATCATACGTTAAAGCTGCTGTAGGTAATTTTTGTAAAAAAATATCTTTTTACATATTTGTTAAAACTGTCATTATGTCCTGACAATAGAATATGAGACAGATAATCTGTGAAAAAAATCAAGCTCCTCTGGCTCCTCCCAGTGGTCCTATTGCCATTTGCAGAAATACACCGCTCCCGGTCAGAAACCACCAATCAGAGCCAGGAGGAATGTCTTAGCAGTGTCAATCACGCTCGTGTACGCGCTGATCACACCCTTCTGTTGCACAGCGCGAGCGCTTACCGTCGTTCAAACTCTTTTTTTTAAAAATCAGATTGCTGGTGTGCTGCAGCTGTGCTTATGGCTGAGAAACAACCTAAACTGCCAATTTCTCGAGAGGCACCTGCTCATAAAACAAAGAGGTAAAAGGAAAAAGACTGATGACGATAAACAAGCGAAAAAGAAAGAATTAGACAGAGCCCATTGACTCGGTGTCAAAACTCTAGCCGCATATGAGATGTAGATAAAATATCACGCACTGTGCTATGCGACAACTGAAACCTGCTAATTCACTGGACTGTCATGTTGCTGAAATAATGTACTAGCAAACCTTATCTAGCATTACATATCGCTAGAATAATTACTTAAATACTGTAACGTTAGTTACCGTTATATTAACGTTATCTTACTAGCTATTTATAACTTATAACTTATAAGGACTGCCAGGACTTTAAGGCTTGTTTGAATTAGTGTTTTGTTACAAGTACATATTGCTTTATGTGTCCGTCTATAAAAATAATACATAGATGTAATTGCCTTAAGAAATGCATTAATGTCTGTGAGAGACTGTAAAGGGAAGTCTAAGTGCACAGACTATCCTAAACTACTTTATATAGTTTAATGTACAGTGTTATTAGCTTGTTTATGGAATTCACGCTTCATTTTTATTTATTGTCATGCCTGCCACTATTTCTTCTGAACCTTGAACTGGTAAGGGATTATTACCAGAAGCGAGGGCTTTTTCTCTGTGTATCTGAAAAGGCTTATGTTGTCATCTTTTGTGACCCTCAGCGCTAATTACGGTCCACACCACCTCCTGATTTAAAAGGGGCAGGCGAGACACACTCGATTCGTTTTTTCCCTCCCAGAAACAAGTTTTTATTCAGCCACTGAAATACTTTGACCTCTTAGGTCTTCATCAGTTAAAGTATATATTTTTCCATAAGTTTGTTGCATTGTGTGCTGCAACTGTACGAAACAGGGTTTCAATGTGCAAACTTTTTTTCTATAATTTCTCCAATTACAACCTGTGTCCTTCAGTTTTATCAAATTTTTTTATGATTGGCAGTTCAGAACTTATCTTCTGTATCTATCTACAGTTAAAGAGTCAAGTCTCAGCACTAAATGTGCATGGTATACCTGCTGAAACTGATTTCAAACAGACTTCTGAGGCAGCGTAACAAAATAGAGAGCTTTGGTGATGTAAGTGAATATTTAATTGCTACAATAGTAATTTCGCCCTAGAAATTATATCAAAAGTGGAAAACATTGGTCAAAAACATACATTTACACACAAACTGAGCACCAACCACAACTTTCAGATGCCATTTTTATTTTTTAGATCAAATGTCACAGAATGGAACAGGATTGTGGAATATCAAAGCCAGAGAGGGAGACTTCTATGCTGTCTTCAAAAATCGATCAGATAAAGGTATCTCAGGACAGGAAGTTAAGCTAGCATTGGACTGAACGTACCTTGATGCCTTCCTACCTTAGAATGAATCCTCCGGAGGCAGCGTATTTAAGCTTTCGGACGCAGCCATATACTGCATGTATCGTGACTGAATTGCCAATATCTAAAGATTAAGGCTTGAATGAAAGCATCACTTCTGGTAAAACTAGAGTGGTAACCATGGGAAACAATGTGACATCAATTTCCCAAGTCATGGAGCATGCTGAGTCACATTCACAAAGGATTCTGTTTCATCATTCAACCGAAGAAATACGCTTCTGGTGTTAATCACAATGTCGAGGACAGCGCAAAAACCCAAACCAATATCACAGGCTTAAAATGGTATCTGATTACTTCCAATGAGCATGAGACCTGAACTTCTCAGAGACAATTATTAACTGATAGTGTGCTGCTGACTGAATCTGGAGTATCATAGTAGATAAAGGTTAGAGGGATTAACTCTGTTAATAAGCAGTTCTCTCTGGGCAGCAGAGATGTAAAAGAGGACATTCTGAAAATTTCATGACAATAGAAGCTGCTATTATGAAATATAGGTAATTCTTACATATGAATGGGAAAAAAATTGCAACACTAAATATACTTTCTCTACAGTGTAATGGAATAAATTTTAGACACCTGTCAGGTACAAAAATGTGAATGTTCATGTTGGTCTGAGCAGATGCATTAACAGCTACAAATTAAAATATTTTTCTCATTGAAAGTTCAACTTGCTGTGAACATACCTAGCATGGGATGCTGGTTGCTGGTCTGCTGGAACCTAGCATGGGATGCTGGTTGCTGGTTTGCTAGATCCCAGCAAAGGATGCTGGTTTGCTTGTGGATCAGTATGAGGTATGTTTTGCATACTGGGACCAGCTTGGGATGCTTGTGTGCTGGTGAACTAGCATATAAAAGCACATCAGAAATGACCGGCATTAGCTTCAATTAGGTGAAGCAAGTCGATCACAGGGATGACGGAAGTATGGCAGGGCAACACAGCCCCCCCCCCCCCCCCCCCCCCCCCCCCCCCCCCCCCACACACACACACTTTAGGTCACCAACTTCAGAGAGAGAGAAAAAAAACCCCACATATATTGTATAAAGTAATCAAATATACAATACATAGTTTTCACTATAAATTCAACAATCATTCTTATTTATTTTACAAAAGTGAATCAGTCAAGGGCAGTAAATTACTTTCCTTCTGATGTTTGATTAACATTATTGACACAAATGGCGACAGCAGCTTTATTAGCAGGTTCTGTCACTTTAAGACCTCAGGGTTGGAACTCAAATGCGCTGGGCAAAAACCGTCTCAAGTTCACCATTGTCTCAAAACTAGCATTTACAAAATGAATTCTCTCCCACTGCTTACTGAGCCTGAGCAGTTTAAAATAATTTGTATCTAAACCACAATGCTTAAAACGCGTTTAAATTGTAAACTTACATCATGATGGCGCAGCAAAATTGACATATTTCTACCGGATATATTATCACCAGCCCTTTAGGCAAATATAGAGTTTGATCAAACACAAAAAGCAATATCATACATCCATCAAGTTAATAATCAAACCTACCGAAAATTGGTGGGGTCGATGATGATGCTGTGTCTTTATCTGCTCCAACATGTGCCCGGTGTTCTGACGATTTGTGCTGCCTTGTCAAAAAATGCTAATCAAGCGCGAATCGATCACAGAGAATGTCAATTCATTCTCTATTGTTTCCATAATGGTGTAAATCTCACAATATTATGAAATCGTCATTTCATTTAAATCAGTGTATGTGTATGGGGTGTATGGGGAGCATATTTTGATATTTTAAATGAACTAGCAATTATCACATTTGATATAACGAGTAAAAATGACATTATTATACGAAATGCAATTATAATAAAATTCGAAGTTATGAGTACTGTATACTGTACTGTTTTTATTTTTAAAACGGTGCGAAAAGTAACAATTATCATCAAATATTCATCTTTGACCTGTCAAAGTTTCCTACAAGTCTCCACAGCAAGGATGCATAGATGTATGGGCGTGGTAAGCAGAAGAAAAATGAGTCTAAACATGCGCATAACCAGTAAGTAGCACATCTCAATGGGTAGCATGAATCGTCAGAACCATGGTCAGAACACCAGCCCACTTGCTGTTCCACAACTTCTCCGTGAAAATCAGCTTTATATTTTCTTTATATTAGGGTGTTTCTGCAACTACGGGCACTTTTAAGTCCCAGCAGTGAAATTTTAGATTTATGTTAAAATTTGTCATTTGATGTTTCATAAATATACTCACAGTGCCATTACACACCTTGACCAAAAATATAATTACTGATTAATGTGATTAAATGTAATATTATGAAGCATTTATAGCTCAAAACACCATTTTTGTTAATGTCCCACACCTGTGGTCTCAACGTTGAGATACATAAAATAAGTTAATTTAATTACAATTTGACATTATTTCAAATGGAATTGTTTAATGTACAGATTCATTTAAAGGATCTTAAAATTCTTTATATTATTTACTGATCATTTTTATGATTTTTTTTAAACTAAATGTGCCTGTCCCACACTTTTGAGTCCTTACCCAAACAATGAAAAAAAGCTTTTATTATGAAATTTTATCGAACACAAAAGGTCTAGTTTCTATGGAAACAGAAATTATCACTTGAGGATATTGCTGACAGACTGGGCCACCACACTACCTCACTCACAAGATACCAAAAAAACAAGGTAAACATCATCTTTTCTGCTCTAGTATTTATTGTGCGTCCTTACCATTCAGCTTAATAATTGTGTATTTTGAACTACATTTTAAAAATAAATGTATATTACTGTTGAATTCATGTATATTAAGATGCTAAGAGTCAAAACCAATTTGGTAGGCCTTGCTAGCTGCCAATTAGCTAAAATATTAGCAAAAATGTCATTTCCGCAACATGTCTTTACCGCAGCATATTTAGGTGTTGCGGTAAAGACCTTGTGTTGCGGTAGAGACAAATTCAAGGTTTACTGTATATTAAATTACAAATATTCAGTATATTATTAGTACTGAAGTATATATTAGTATATATATATATATATATATATATATATATATATATATATATAAACACGGCATTTTTTAACCCTAGATTTTAACATTGTGTCCTTACCGACACATGATGTCATTACCGCAGCACTGCTCTATTTTAATTTTTTTTCACAGTTTCATTTGCAAAAAAAAAAATTTTAAACTTAAGCTGAGATGATTAACTCATTGAAATTGCAACATCTGTCATAAAAAGTTAAATATGTTATCTTTGTGTATATGGAAACAATTGACATCTAAGGTTACTGTACATTTTTTACATGGCATAGAAAAAAACGTCTCGGTTACGTATGTAACCCTCGTTCCCTGAGTAGGGAACGGAGACGTTACGTCGGATGACGACGAATGGGGGTTTCGCCTATAAAGCCAATCATCTTCGTGTATTACAAAACGAGCCAATGGCGATGAAATGCCATGGGTCTGCGGAATTTGCATAGTGTATCTCCGCCCCACCGCGTGGGTATAAAAGGAGGACTCCAGCAACATGCAGATATGTCCTCGCTGAGGAGCCGAGACTGAACTCAGGCGTCTACCCAGCGGTACAGCGGAAGTGGCAGGGAGACGTAACGAGGGTTACATACGTAACCGAGACGTCCCCTTTCGTAGTTACTCCGAGTTACGTCGGATGACGACGAATGGGGGTCCCCGTGAAATCACGCCACCTTCACAGCTGTCCTCCAGTGCCCTGCGAAAGTCTGATCCCCCTGTCGTGATACTGGCACGGACGAAGGAGTCCTACTTAACACAGGAATACCAAGGTACACTGGGAAGCATATCTCAGAGGAGATATGCCACAGCATGCCTACCCGTAGGGGGGACTTAAGAACACACATATGGCCAGAGGGCTTCATATGGAGGAACGCTGGAGTGACCAGCCCGAGGGGTGGCAACTTTCAACTCCAGGAGAGGCAAGGTGGCTTGCCAAGGGAAAGACACATGCTCAAGGAGGCTTACAGTGGAAATACACATGTGGGGGTTACTCAGGGAGGAACCATGCACACGGAGGCACCTAGCCGACGCACAGGCAATAGACACTGGCGCCAGCGTCAAGAGTGCTGGAGGAACTCAGGGCTTCAGAGAGGAAGGCTCACCTGAGGAATAATCGCACGTATCCAGTCCGTGGAGTGGAATGGCGAGCAAGCGAAGACACCTGAGCGGGTCCAGTACTAGCTGACTGAAGCGAGTACACGAGAGGACACGGGCTCCACTCTGAGATTATAAAATCTGGCGAATGTGTTGGGTGTCGCCCAGCCTGCAGCTCTACAGATGTCTGCCAGCGAGGCGCCATGCGCTAGAGCCCAAGAGGAAGCCACACTCCGGGTGGTCAGCCTCACACCACATCGCACGGTCAGCCTTGCTGTTGGTAAGCCAAAGCAATGGAGTCCACTATCCAGTGGGACAACCTCTGCTTTGAGAGAGCCTTTCCCTTTAGTCTCCCACCATAACAGAAAAATAGCTGGTCTGAGGTCCTGAAACACTGCGTCCTGTCTACGTAGGCACGGAGAGCGCGTACTGGACAGAGCAGTGCCAAGGCTGGGTCTGCCTCCTCCAGGGGCAGCGCTTGCAGGTTCACCACCTGGTCCCGGAAGGGAGTGGTGGGAACCTTGGGCACATATCCAGGCCGGGGTCTCAGGATCACGTGAGAGTGACCGGGCCCGAATTCCAGGCACGCTTCGTCAACGGAGAATGATGGAGGCCAGTGCCACCAGGAGCGCTGTCTTCATAGACAGGAATTTAAGCTCGACTGATTGCAGGGGCTCAAATGGAGCACTCTTCAGGGCAGTTAGAACCACTCAGAGGTCCCAAGAGGGCACGAGAGGAGGGCGAGGAGGATTTAGTCGAAACCGTGACAGCTTGTCGGCTGCAAAGTTCCGATCTCCTGGAATGTAGATAGCACGAAGGGACCTCAGGTGCTTCTGACTCCACAAGAGGAGGTGGCGTGCGAGTTGCGACATACGGCGGGAGCATAGACCACCCTGACGGTTGATGTACGCTACTGTTGCGGTATTGTCTGAACGGACTAGTACGTGTTGACCCTTGAGCAACGTGCGGAAACGGTGCAGGGCAAGGCGTACTGCCAGCAACTCGAGGCAATTGACATGCAGAAGGCGCTGGGGTCCTGTCCAGGAGCCCGCGGCAGCATGTCCGTTGCACATGGCACCCCAGCCCGAGGAAGAGGCATCTGTGGAGACAACAACATGCCTGGAAACTCGTTCTAGGGGAACACCGGCCCGTAGAAAGCTGAGGTTCCTCCACGGGGTGAAGGTCTGAAGGCAGGTCGGAGTTATTGGAACTCGGAGCGTGCCATGATGCCATGCCCACCTTGGGACTCAATCGCGGAGCCACAGCTGAAGCGGTCTCATATGAAGCAATCCGAGCGGCGTTGCCGCGGCTGCAGATGCCATATGCCCCAGGAGCCTCTGAAACAATTTCAGTGGGACCGCACTCTTGCCATCGAACTGTCGAAGACAAGTCAGCAGTGAGTGAGCGCGCTCGCTCGTAAGCTGCGCGGACATAGCGACCGAGTCGATCTACATCCCGAGAAAAGAGATCCTCTGCACGGGGCAGAGTTTGCTCTTCTCCCAGTTGACCCGAAGGCCCAGACGGGCTAGTTGCCGGAGCACTAGGTCTCTGTGTTCGCAAACCTGATCTCGAGAGTGAGTTAATATTAGCCAGTCGTCGAGATAATTCAGGATGCGAACCCCGTGTTCGCGCAGGGGAACAAGGGCTGCCTCGACGACCTTCGTAAAGACGCGAGGTGACAGAGCCAGCCCGAATGGTATGCCTGGTATACTGGTATGCCTGCCCCTCGAAAGCAAACCGAAGAAACAGTCTGTGTCGAGGTAGGATGGAGACATGAAAGTAAGCGTCCTTCAGGTCTATCGCTGCAAACCAATCCTGAGGCCGCACGCATTCGCCGTGAGCATCTTGAACGGCAGCCTGTGAAGGGAGCGGTTCAAGACGCGCAGATCCAGGATCGGCCGTAACCCACCGGTCTTCTTGGGGACAATGAAGTAGGGGCTGTAAAACCCTGACTTCATCTCGGCTGGAGGGACAGTCTCGATTGCACCCTTCGCCAGCAGGGTAGCAACCTCCGCTCACATGATAGGGGCATTGCCACTGACCATAGTGAAGCGAACTCCCCTGAAGCGGGGAGGAGACCGTGCGAACTGAATCGCATAACCGAGCCTGATAGTTCGGGCGACCCAGCGAGACAGGCTGGGAAGTTCTAACCAAGCTGCCAGAAACTGAACCAGCGGGGTCATGCGAACCACAGGCATCCCCCCGGAGGGGCAGTGAAGCGGAGTGACCGGCCCAAGCGAGGGTGGCATAGCGGCCCGAGGCAGTGGCGCGGTCAAGCTCCGCGTCCTGACAGAGGAGACCAGGGAAGGACCAGCGTTCCACGGGGGTCTGGTCTGCCAGGGGTCTGGCGATAGAGGGGGACGAGAGTGGTGAGGTCTGGGGACGGCACACACTGTCAACCGCGCCCTCTGGAACAGAGGAGGACAGGAGTGGCAAGGCCCGGGGGCGGCGCACACTGCGGTCCGAGAACTCTGTGACAGAGAGGGATGAGAGCGGCGAGGCTCGGGGGCGTCGCGCACTGTCAACCGGCTCTGTGTGCTCAGTGATAGGTGTAGCGGTTCTTTCTTTAACCATGATAGGGTACCGCCCACCCGTGGGTGAGCAGCGGGAGAACAAAAGATTCTCCCCCGGCCCTCCGCCGGGGGAAGGAGGGGGCCTGCAACCAACTCCTGGGGAAAAACCGACACCATCACTGAGCAGCCCGTCTCAGGAGCGCCGCTTAGCCTGGCGTTTAGCGGGGCTGGTGAGGGCTGTGGCGCCTTCCTGAGGCCTCCTCCGCGACGTGGCCCGGGTGAAGGCTGCTGCTGGGGCCGTGCGGGAGGGGAGGGAGCCACCGGAGGGCGCCCTCGGCGGCGAGCAGGCTGAGGCGTCTGTACCGACGGCTGGGTGGAGGCAGCAGCAGGCCGTCGGGGCAGAATATGTTTGATTGCCTCAGACTGCTTCTGTGTGGTTGAGAACTGCTGGGCAACGTCCTCAACCGCACCGCCGAAGAGGCCGGGCTGGGATATGGGGGCGTCGAGCAGACCAGTGCGCTCAGCGTCCCGCATATCGGCCAGGTTCAGCCACAAGTGACGCTCCTGGACCACAGAGGTGACCATCACCTGACCCAGGGAGCGTGCGGCCACTTTTGTCGACTCGGAGAGCAAGGTCAGTGGCGGCACGCAGCTCATCGAAGAGCCCTGGGTCAGTCCCCGCCTCGTGCATATCTCTGAGCAGCTGGGCCTGGTAGACCTTCAACGGTGCACATCGCATGCAAAGCGGTGGCCGCCTGTCCTGCAGCTCTGTGAGATCTCGCCACGAGGGTCGACGAAAATCTACAGGCCTTGGACGGGTGCTTAGGAATACCACGAGATGAAGCGCTCTGAGGACACAGTTGCATGGCAACAGAGCGTTCAACCGGGGGAATTCCAGTGTACCCATGAGCGACCGCCCCATCGAGGGGGGGAAAGGCGGAGAAAGCTGACGAACGTACACGGGAGGTCAAGGGAGCCTTCCATGACTTCGCCAGTTCCTCATGCACTTCCGGGAAGAATGGTATTGGGGTTGGCCGTGGCCGTGGCCGTGAGGCGGCAGCCGCACCCAAAAACCAGTCATCCAACCGCGAGCGCTCAGGGCAGGGCGGAGGGTTCCACTCAAGCCTGATGCGCGCGGCGGCCCGGGAGAGCATGGCCGTCAACTCGGGATCTGATACGGGCAACGCTGGTACTCCAGAAGGAGGCAGCGCAGCCGCATCGTCACTTCCTGATGACTCCTGCCCGCCTTGTAATGCCGCGATCGACATCGAGTCCTCCTCTGGAGCGCCGAATGAAACACGCGGGGGATCAGAAGATGGACCCGGTAGAATCACTGCAGCGCTCGCGGGTTGCAACACTGTAGAGGGGGGCGTGGTCCGAGGACGCATCGTCGGATTGTCCCACACCGTCACCCTGTCCACCAGCCGAAGTACCACCTCTCGCGGAGGGTGTAGATCGGGGTGTGGATGAGGGGACTCTCTCTCGAATGAGATCATTGAGTCTCGACCTCAGTGTTGCGACGGCCATGTTCCCACAGAAGGAACATGAGGCATCCACAAGCGCTGCTTTAGCGTGCTCTAAGCCCAGACACGCAAAGCAGCGATTGTGCCCATCAAAGGAAGACAGGAATCGACCACACCCAGAAGAACACGGGCGAGACATCATTAAAAAGACGTGCCACGTGCAGCTCTTTTAGAGAGGAAAAACTCAGCGATGCTGAGGCGACCAGGGAGAAGCACACAGACTGGCAGATCACTGCTCAGATCGCAGGCAATGTGAAACTCGCTGGGTACCACCGTCACACCAACACCGGAAAGTTCGCTCGTCTCGAAGATGATAATGTCACAAAAAACTCAGGATTTGGCTTCTGGAGTGAAGAGAAGCTCTTGGCTCCGAAGCGAAAGCATATCTGCATGTTGCTGGCGTTCTCCTTTTATACCCACGCGGTGGGGCGGAGATACGCTATTCAAATTCCGCAGACCCATGGCATTTCATCGCCATTGGCTCGTTTTGTAATACACGAAGATGATTGGCTTTCTAGGCGAAACCCCCATTCGTCGTCATCCGACGTAACTCGGAGTGACTACGAAAGGGAACATGAAATTCCCTATTTTGTATATTATTTTTTTATATCAGTATTTACAAAACTGCATCAAATTTGAAAAAGCAATTTAAATATATATATATTTTTTTATAGAAATTACTAAAGAAAAATGTATAAAATGAACGTTATTGCAACGTTGCGGTAAGGACACTTTTTAAGAAGATGACCCGAAAAACATAAAAAATAAACAGATTAAAATCTTAACGACTACATTCTATTTTGTGTACATTTTTATATGTATTACAGACTGTGATGGTTAAAATTGAAATTCATAGAGGTTGATTTTTTTAAAATTGGGATAGTCAAAAGTGCCCGTAGTTGCAGAAACACAAAATAACCAGATAGCTTGGGGATTTTACTGAGCAGCTCATGTTTCCTCTGCTGTTTAGCTTTTAAAAAAAAATCCTTTTTTGAGCCACACTCAAACATGTTTTTTAAAGATGACATTTTTAGCTATGCTATCGAAGACGAAGATAATTTGTGGCAATTTTAAGAATAGTCTAGAATGAAGTGAAGAGTGGAGGCGATTGATTGGTTGAAGCGTATATTCTAATAAGGCACAGGCAGCCATCATCTGGTAGGCCTACGTGTAGCAGCAGGTCGGTCGTTCACAAGTTAAATATAGAATAAATGTATTTGAGTGGTATATCAAATTAAAATGTGACGTTTCAATTCACCATGCCCTGCTCCCCACGGGGGTTTGATTGACAGGGGACCTGACCAATCATAACGCCGAATACGCAATTTTGTCCGACAACAAAGCTCTCAGTAGATTAACGCCGGTGGACTTGAACTTGAAAAACGGTATTGTTTAAATTACTTAAATGACAATATTTGAAAGTTGAGACTTTGTTTCATATCAACAGTAAGCTGCTCTGGGCTTTCTCTTGTATGTCGGCGCGTAGTCACTCAGTGTAACGTTAGTCTTTGCCCCGCGATGTATTTTTCACTGCGGGAGTGTGAACATGATGTGCGTGACTCGTGAGAGCCGGCTTGTCACGCTGTAACTAAAAAAGGCGGGTCTTTGCGAACGGTCACTATAATATTAATGATAATGATTCCATGATAATGCATGGAATATACGGCAAAGCGCCACTTAATAACAGGGATAAGTTGTGGGGGGCGTGGTAAGGCTTTGGCAATCAGATGGCTAGTAGTAGTCAATCTGCTCCACAGCCAATCACGGGCCCCCTCCTTGCTCGGGCCCCGGGCTTTAGCCCCGCCTAGCCCTATTGTTAATGCGGCCGTGGACATGAGCACATGGAACCTGGGGCAGCGTACAGGTCCAGGTTGTAGAACCTTACAAATGTGAATGGAGAAAAAGCCTCGACTATCCATTGTTGACTGTCTGTTTTGATGCAGCGAGCCCCTTTTTAGGTGAACCAGAACAAACAGCTGATCAGTTTTCCTCCACAGTGCAGCTCTGTGGACATAAGTATCCAGCGCTCTTACTTGACACACAAGGTTCAGCTTTACCTGGTCCTCATTTCTGAAAGGAGGAGGGCAGAAGGCTTGCAAAACTATAGGCCACGGTACGTCTTAGGGACATTGCCCGGCTTAGGGTAGAGAAATGCCTTATCCATCCCCTGTGAGAAGTCAAGGCATGTGGGGGATATCGACAGGGCCTGAAGATCTCCTACTCGCTTAAGAGAAGAAATGGCTAGATGGAGTTTTTAAGGTCAGAAACTTTTCTAGAACCGTATCAAGGGGCTCGAAGGGAGCCTCAGATAAGCCTTCTAGAAAAATAGCCAGATCTCAAGCAGGAACCCTGGTTTGAATTGCCGGCCTCAACATAAAAATGCCACAAAGGTTCCCCCCTACAGATACACCACCCAAAGAGTCGTGGTAAGAAGCTATGGCCTCCACGTACACCTTTAACTTGCAGAAACTCTAGTACTGAACTGACCGGGCAGTTAACTGGATCCCACTGACGCATTCTGCAACAAGAAGCAAGGTTAGTTTCATAAAATTTCCTCTTGGATGGAGTTTTGGAGTGAAGTATCTTGTTTCTGTCTGTTACTTCTCATGATAACCCGCTGACTCCTTATTTATACCTAATTCTTCTGACGTAGTTCAAATCTTATCTGTATTATAAAATTAAAGTAAAAAGAAAATCGACTAAATTACTGAGTGAAATGCTGTCGCAAATGAGTGCTGACCTCCCACCAGAGCCCGCTGTTTCTGGTAGTGCTGGTGAAAACACCTTTGAGAAACTATATTGGGCATATCCTGATGGGAATTTCGACCCAAATCGTAATCCACCGAGTCAGATAGATGACGTACCGCCCCAACCTACTCCTATTAATTTGATTGAGCCGACCCTTCGCACGTCGTCCAAATTTCTCAACCCGCCTGAGGTCCAAAGACTAGTAGTTGAGCATGTTGTGCGGAGCAGTGAAGTGGTTGCTCAAGGGCAGGCACAGCCAAGGCTCAGGGTGTTTTCAGGAAAATGCCCCAGGCCTGGCAACGAGGTAGATTACGACATTTGGCATGCTAGTGTCGAATTCATTCTGAAATATCCTTCTCTGTCCAATTTGCATGCGTCTAGGCGAATACTTGATAGCCTTTTGCCGCCCGCGGCAGATGTTAAAAAGTATCTGGATCCCGAATCGCCTCCTTCCGCTTATCTTCAGTTGTTGGATTCCGCTTTCGGAGCTGTGGAGTATGGTGATGAATTATTAGCGAAATTCATGAACACGTTGCAAGATGTGGGTGAAAGGCCGTCTACTTACCTGTATAGGCTACAGTCAGCTTTAAGTGCAACTATCAAAAGAGACGGTATTATTCCAGCAGAGGCAGATAGGCATCTCCTTTAAGCAGTTTTGCAGGGGCTGCTGGGATAATGATTTAATCGCAGAATTACAACTAGAGCAAAAGCGAAAACATTTGCACAGCTTCTGCTTCTGCTTCGTACAGAGGAGGACAAACATACTGCAAAAGCAACTCGAATGAAGCAGCACCTTGGGTCCTCTGAGCAGAGAGCGTTTATTCACTCTCAGAAAGCGTGGGTTTCTGCTGAATTAGAACAAGACGGAGGTCCTAGAGTGAGCTCTCTTGAAACTGAAACGCGGGAGTTAAAGCTTCAGAGTCAGTTAGCTAATCTTGCTGTCCGATCAAAACATCCAAAGAAAACTCTGTCGCGAGAATTAGTCAACAAGCCTGCACCACCTGACCAAAGAAAGTCAGGGGCTGCTGCGAGTGTAGTTCCGGTCAACAAGAAACCAACTGATTGACCTCGGCCGTGGTACTGTTTCTCGTGTGGTGAGGATGGCCACATCGCATCGTCTTGTAGTTCTGAGCCAAATCCCTCAGCCTTTGATTTTGATAGGTACAAACACTCTTGACATCCTTTATGAGCAGCAGTCATTTGCAGAATCTCCAAAGCACCAGCCATCTCTATTTGGGTATAGAATGGTTTTGAAAACCCTTGAAACGAGGCGAAAGCAGAACACGAGTGGCGTTCTGGGTCATGTGAGATTAAGAGGTAACGTACCGGAGGTCATGTCCGCTGGTCAAACTGTAGTGGTGAAAGGCTCTGTTGCGGTACCTGGTGGGATGGATAAATGTGTAGTGGTAGAACACCAGTCTGATTCCTCCTTACCTGGTAGTGTGTTTGTGAAGCGGTGCTTACTTACCCCTTCTAGTAGTCAGTCTGTCTGGTTACCTGTGGTACTAAAAAACGAAACGGAGCACAATATAGCCATTCCCCCAAGATGCATAATAGCAGAGCTGCATGCAGTCGAGTCTGTACTCCCCCAGTCGAGTGTTTCCCCTGTTAGTAAGCACTTACCTACTCAGGAGTCCACATTCGCCTTGTATTTTGGTGAGTCCCCATTGCCACAAGAATGGCGGGACCGCATTTCAGAAAAACTCAGAGAAATGCCTGATGTTTTCAGTCAACACGATCTAGATTTTGGGCATACACAAAAGGTGAAACATCGTATACAACTGCATAATGAAACTCCCTTTAAACATAGGGCGCGACCTATCCATCCGCAAGATCTGGAAGCCGTCCACAAACATCTGCGCAATCTTCTTGCAAGTAACGTTATTAGGGAGTCTGAGTCCCCTTTTTATTCGCCTATCGTAGTGGTGCGGAAGAAAACCGGAGATGTACGGTTGTGCATAGACTACAGAAAGTTAAATCTTCAGACCGTGAAAGACGCCTATGCATTACCCAATCTCGAGGAGACATTTTCCGCCTTAACTGGTTCAAAATGGTTTTCTGTACTCGACTTGGGTATTACCAGATAGAGGTGGAAGAAGACAAACCAGACAAACCTAAAAACCGCCTTTGTCATGCGACCGCCGCATGCCTCAGGGGGTCACTAACGCCCCAAGTTCAGAGATTGATGGAGAAGCGTATGGAGGATATCAATCTCAGGGAAGTACTTGTTTTCCTGGACGATCTTTTCATATTTTCTGAAACTTTGGAAGAGCATGAAAGACGGCTGTTAAAAGTTATTTCTCGGCTTAGAGAGTATGGACTAACACTAGCCCATGAGAAATGTAAATTCTTTCAGACGTCCGTTCGCTATTTAGGGCACATTGTGTCTGAGCACGGCATTGAGACTGATCCGGAGAAAATACCACCCTTAAAAACCTGGCCGAGTCCCAAAAACCTTAATCAATTAAGGTCGTTTTTAGGCTTTTCGGGCTATTACCACCGATTTATTAAGGATTACTCTAGGGTCGTGAAACCACTCACCGACTTGACTGTAGGGTATCCGCCGACTAGGAAAAGTGTTAAACGGAGTGAGAGTAAGGGCCTATACCATAATCCCAAAGAGTCGTTCGGAGACCGTTGGACGCCACTTTGTGAAGAAGCGTTTCGGTCTGTTAACGACAACCTAACTACTGCGCCTGTGTTGGGTTTTGCTAACCCTAAACTTAACTACTTCCTGCATACAGATGCCAGCACCAACGGTTTAGGAGCGGCCCTGTATCAGGAACAGGAAGGGAGGATGCGAGTCATTGCATATGCAAGTAGAGGGTTGTCCCGCAGTGAGTCCCATTACCCATCGCATAAGCTTGAGTTTCTTGCCCTTAAATGGGCAGGAACTGAAAAGTTTAGGGATTATCTGTATGGTAGCCAATTCACCGTCATTACAGACAGCAACCCTCTAACGTATGTTCTAACCACGGCGAGACTAGGTGCGACTAGCTACCGGTGGCTTGCTGCCCTTTCCACTTTTTCATTTAAGTTACAGTACTGAGCAGGCAAGTTAAATGCTGATGCTGATGGTCTTTCAAGGCGACCGCAGGAACAGTTGCCCAAAAATCCTTTATCTCAAAAAGAGTACGAACGAATTCAGCGGTTTATGCAGAATCATCTCACGGAAGCTGTAGATTCTTGTGACACCGCAATTGATATAGTTCAGGCTATATGTGAGAAGCATCTGGTCAGACAGCCAACGGACGTTGGGTCTGGTGCTGCTTTTGTTGAATCACTTGCACTTTATCCTGATGCTGTACCTGATAGTTACGAACAAGAAGGTTACCTGTTGTATCTTACCTGTCAGGGAACCTATGTGATGAGCAAAGGGCAGATCCAGTCATTCGGGAGGTAGTATCTTTCTTAGAGTCAGGAGAAAAGCCTCCACCAACAGTCAGGAAGGAACTCCCAGATCTTCCTTTCTTTCTAAGAGAGTGGAACCGTCTTGAGTTAAAAGATGGGGTGCTTTATCGGAAGCGGCAGGTAGAGGAATTAGTTGCTTACCAACTCGTGCTACCTGAGAAACTGAGGTCCCCTGTATTGAGCAGCTTGCATGACAGTATGGGTCATATGGGGGTAGAGAGAACTCTAGATTTGGTAAGGTCTCGTTTCATACTGGCCGAAGATGGCTGCGGAAGTGGAACAAAAGATTTCCTCCAGGACCGCATGTCCTGACATGCGGTCGTTGTGTGAGGAGGAAATCATTGCCTCAAAAAGCTGCACCGCTGGTTAATATCCAAGCCACAAGACCTTTAGAGTTGCTTTGTATGGATTTTCTCTCATTAGAGCCAGACAAGAGTAATACGAGGGACATCTTGGTAATCACTGATTTCTTTACTAAATATGCTGTGGCAGTCCCCACACCCAACCAAAAGGCAAGAACGGTGGCGAAATGTCTCTGGGACAAATTTGTTGTACACAATGTTGGAGAGATTTTGTAAAACCCTTAGCTCATGCGTACAATTGCATGAAACATGAGGTCACTGTGTTCACTCCCTACGAATTGATGTTTGGACGTCAACCCAGGTTACCCGTCTTGATTTTTGGTTGCCGTATCAAGATGGTCCGCGACAGTCTCATTCAGAGTATGTCAAGCATCTAAAAACCAATCTGAAAGAAAGTTATTTGCTTGCGTTACGTGGTATGTCAAAAAGTGCAGAAAGAAACAAAGCTAGGTTTGACAAATCCGTAACTCATTGCTCTTTGGAGATTGGCGATCGAGGGTTAGTGAGGAACGTTAGGCTACGCGGGAAGCATAAGTTAGCAGACAAGTGGGAGTCTGAAGTGTATGTTGTGCTGAGTCAGGCAGCTGAATTGCCAGTTTATACTGTTCGTCCTGAGAGAAAGGACGGTCCTCTGCGCACTCTTCACAGAGATCTGTTGCTCCCGTGTGGGTTTTTACCGTCTCCCGAAGTTGAACCACCCACTCTAAACAAGTCCATCTCAAGACCTCGAACACGACAGAATCCCAAGGTTTCGTTAATTGATGACGCTTCTCCCTCTGATTCCGAAGAAGGAAATTCGTAAGTACAGAATGCAAGTACAGTCATACTCCAAGTATAGATATAGTACGTTTCTCTACAGTTCACGATATCTGTACGGAAAGAGAGACAGTGAATGCTGATTCTGCTGTTAACTCGGATGAACAAACTTTCCCAACCGGCGAAACTTTGCAGGGCGATCAGAGTAATGATTTACTTATCGAAGCCTTACCAGTCGATAAACCTGGTGAATACTTACCTGTCAATACACCTGGTGAACACTTACCTCTTAATGTTCCCGGCGCCATTGAACAAAGTAACTTACCTGATAAGGGCCAAGTCGAAGCTGTAATGGGTAGTTCTATTGATGAAGTTGAAGTAACGTCCTGGTTGCGTATGCAACCCACCAGTCCCTGAAGGAGGGAACGGAGGACGTAGTCGACGGTCGACTGAATGGGGATCGCGCTAGAGAGCCTTTCATCTTCGATTACTATTGAACGAGCCAATGGAATTTGGCGTGCGTAATTTGCATCACACACTCCGCCCCCGCGGCGCGGGTATAAATACTGAAGTGGATGCACGCACTAGTTGCTTTTCGCTGAGGAGCCGAGAGTAACCCGGGGTCAGCGGTGGTCCAGCGGTAGTGGCAAGGGGACTACGTCTGACGATATCGACTGAAAGGGAACGTCCTGGTTGCGTATGCAACCCACCGTTCCCTGTAGGAGGGAACGGAGGACGTAGTCCCCTTCCCACTACCGCTGGACCACCGCTGACCCCGGGTCGACGGTCGACTGAATGGGGATAACCTTTGAAAACGCCACTAACACTGCCACCTTCCAGTGCCTAAACCAAAGCCTCCTGATGCCCCCGCAAATTTAAGGCGGGAAAGGACAGGGCTTAGGCCAGGGAAGTCACTGCTCTTCCTACAGGACCACTGGGAAAGCGTTCCCCGTACATTGGAAGGAAGGGACGCTGCGGAAGCCATATCAAAGGATTTACAAGACCTTGCTCCTCCGGAACCTGACGATCTGAACGTGCTTCTGCACACTTCTGCAACACGATGAGCGTCGTTTAAACACCGAGGCAACATCACTTTGAGGGTGAAGGCAAACAGCCTACTCCAACCCATTTTGCAGGAAAGAGAGCACTGAAGTGATCGAAAGCTTTCAGGATCTCCTCTGGAGAGAAGACTCAATGACTAGGTTCCACTTCTAAAGGCTTAAGCACGCTACCCATTTCTAGGGGGTGCTCGCAGAAGTGATGGTAACTATCACATGTCCCTGTGATAGCCACCTGAACCTCCGCGTTCAGATGTAAGACCGCCCGGAATCTCCGGGGGAAGAACGCGGGTGCCATCGTGCCCCATCCCTGAAAGAGTTTTCAAGGGAAGTCAGGAAGGCTGTCGATGGGAACCAGGTCTAGTTGGGCCAATAAGGGGCCACTATGAAGACCTGTTCCTCTCCTGACTTGGCACGTAGGTGCAAGCGACGGGCGCAAAAAGACAGGAGCATTGCTCAACACAACATGTGAAGATCACTGGGCTTCAGGAGCATTTTCTGCTCAGCACTTGAGTGTGATAAGTTCACTGAGCTTCAGGAGCATTCCTGCTCAACACCTGAGTGTGATAAACTCACTGAGCTTCAGGAGCATTTCTGCTCAGCACTTGAGCGCGAAGAACTACACTGAGCAACAGGAGCATTTCTGCTCAGCACTGCGTGTGATGAATTCACTGAGCTACAGGAGCATTTCTGCTCAACACCTGAGTGTGATGAACTCACTGAGCTACAGGAGCATTGCTGCTCAACACTTGAGTGCGGTGAACTTCACTGAGTTTCAGGAGCATTTCTGCTCAACATGAAGTGTGATGATTTCACTGACATGAGCAGGCGCAAGGCGACCATGAGTCGCAGTCGCTTTTAGAAGACTCACTGGGGTTAAACACATTTCTGCGGGCCCCTGGGGCAGCTGGGAGCCAGTGTTTGTCCAAGGGTAGTCCGCTCGGTTTATACAAACACTGACAGGAAGACGAAACCGGAGGGGCAACTGAGCGGCCCCGGAATGGTCATGACCCAGCTGGACCCAGGGGATGGAGTCTCCACTTGCCCTGGCTATAGCTGTCGTGAGGCTCGATGGCGGCACGATTGAGTAAAGCGGGAAGAGTGGAACAAAGCGTCCTCAGAAGCTTCTGACTCCAAGGAGGAGGTGACGGGTGAGTTGTGACATGCAAGGGAAGCTTGCGCAACGGTCGCAATGTCTACTCGAGGCACGAATGCCCGTGTAGTCGAGGGTCGCCCAGGCCCCCGTTAAAACACACCCTTTGTACATGGCCCCTCTGTTGAAGAGGGTTTGGCAGCAGACCGGGATGAACTATAGTCACACAGGGTGAGCTGCTCTGCCACGGTCACCTCGGGACTCGATCATGAAGCTAGCGCTGAAGTGGTCACATATGGAGGAAGCCAAAGGCTGCAACTGCCATATACCCCAGGAGCCTCTGAAAGTTCTTTCAGTGGGACCCTTTCTCACTTCAACAACAGCTGAACACATTCTCATTGGAGAGACGTGTTAGACCGAGTCCATCTCCAAAACTGAAAAAGAGATACTCAGCCCGGGGGGCGGGATTCTCTTCCAATTGACCTGAAGACCCAACGGGCTCTGGAGCACTCGAGGGGAAGGACACTGTACTGATACTCCACCCTTACACGCAACACACAGGATGGCCTGCGGTGCAGAAGGTAGAGATCTGAAGCACATGTCTTTCAGGTTGGAGCTGCAGAACAATCTTGGGCCAAGATGGTCACGACCCACGACCTAGTAGCACCAAGAACGAGTTTACAACTGGCCTTCGTACCGGCTGGAGGAGCGGCTATATCAAATCCTCCGCCAGCAGGATAAGATAAGCACGCACAAGTCAGGAGCACTGCTCAACACTCGGTGTGATGAATATCACTGAATTTTCAGGAGCACGTCTGCTCAACACCTAATGTGATGATTATCACTGACTTGAGCGGGGTAGCCGAGCCTGAGGTGGGGCAGCAAAGTAGAGATAGTGGTGTTAGTGTGCAGTGCAACACTTACCTGTCTCCACTAGCGGCAGGGGGACGTGAGAAGGCGGATGACCGGGTCCTCGAACGCCCCAAGCTGCCTGCTGGCGACCAAGGGAAGCTGGGGGATGTAAGGCTATTACAGGGTCACACCCGCCAGACTGGTCCACTTGGGACCCAGGAATAGAAAATTTGCTATTTTTCTGAATATGTGAGTACCGCTGACCCCGTTTTTATAGGGGCCAGCGGCGGAACAAACACACACATAACAAAAAACTCCAGCCGGCCCTCCAACCAGCCAGAGGGAGTGGATTGGCGACCACTCCACGAGCAACTGCTCCATCCCTGAGAGCCCGTCCAGGTTCAGCATTTTCTTTTGCGCTGATGCTTACCACCTGGATTGGCAGCGCCTGGAGCAGGCTGGGCGCCCCTTCCCCGGCCGGCTCCACGGCGGAACCTGGGTGAAGGCTGCTGCGGTGGTCCGGCGGGAGCTGAGGCGGCTGCGGGCGGACGCCCTCGGCGACGAACAGGCGGAGGATCTGACCTCGGCGGGCGGGTGAAGGCAGCAGCGTCCCTCCGAGGCAGGATGTGCCGGATGGCCTCCGTCTGTTTCTGGGCTGTAGAGAACTGTTGGGCAAAGTTCTCCACAGCGTCGCCTAATAACCCAACCTGGGAAATGGGAGAATCCAGGAACCGAACCTTGTCCGCTTCTCTCATATCAGCCAGAGATGGCGCTCCTGTACCACAAGTGTGGACATCGCCGAACCGACAGCGCGAGCTGCAACCTTCGTTGCCCGGACTACCCTCGTGCATGTTCATGAGTGCCTGGGCCTGGTGGACCTGGAGCAACGCCATGGCATGCAGAGAGGAAGTGGCTTGCCCACAAGCTTTGTAAGCTTTGCCCGTAGGAGCAGACAAGAACTTACAGGCTTTAGAGGGGTGACGAGGATCACCTCTCAAGGAAGCGGCCGCCGTTGGTCATAACTGCATCGTAACAGCCCGCTCCACCGGAGGGATGGCCTCGCAACCCTTCACCGCTCCCCCATCAAGGGTAGTGAGGGGGGAGAAGCCACTCAGGCGGTTTCAGGCAGAGAAAGGTGCCATCCATGCCCTCGTAAGCTCCTCATGCACTTCAGGAAAGAAAGGAACCGGGGAGGTGGACTGAGAACCAGTACGGCCCGCCCCGATATACCAATCATCCAACCGAGACGGCTCGGGACACGGTGGAGGGTTCCACACGAGCCCTACCGCCTCGGCTGCCTTTTTCAGCATAGCTGACATTTCTGGATCTGGCTCGGGCAACACTGGTCTCCCAGAGGGAGGCAGTGCAGCCGAGTCGTCATCTCCAGAGTTCAGCTCCCCCTCCGATGCTGCGATTGACATGGTATCCCCTGGCGGGGCCCCAAATGACACGGCTGGCCTGTCCATTACAGAGGGACCAGCGGGATCAATGGGGAGCTCCACCGGTTGCGGTGCGAAAGAGGAGTGAGGGATCCACGGATGGAATGGCATCTTGAAAAAGACGCACTCACACCCGTGTTGCTCTTTTAGGAAATGGGACCGTCACCAGTGCCGGAGCACACAGGGATTGACTGCGGCAAACACTGAATAGTCTTTCAACCAACAGTGAAGCACTCACTTCTCGCCCTCTAACCAACCGTCAACACACAAACAAACAATAGAAATTTGATGCTGTTAAAACAGCAGTTGAGAGCTGAGAAGCTCGCGATCACCGCTGCACCACGCTGTAGAACACCAACACTGGAGAGGTCTTCCCGCAAGAACACCGACACACTCGCTCGTTGAATACAACAGCACTCTTAAGAGACATCAAAGACGAACGGCTCCGAAGCAAAAGGCAACTAGTGCGTGCATCCACTTCCGTATTTATACCCGCGCTGCGGGGGCGGAGTGTGTGATGCAAATCACGCACGCCAAATTCCATTGGCTCGTTCAATAGTAATCGCAGATGATAGGCTCTCTAGCGCGATCCCCATTCAGTCGACCGTCGACTACGTCTGACGTTATCGACTGAAAGGGAACCAGTGTTGTTGAAGGTTCAGATATTCCTGAAAAAACAGAACATCAATCAGAAGATGAGATAGACACCTTACCGAGGCTTTCTGTTAGACAGAGAGGAGAACCAGAGCGACTTGCTTATTTTCAGCCAGGAAACCTATTGATATATGTGGTCCAATCTTTGTTCCAAGGTCTGAATTCGGCTTTTGTTAAATATCTTGGTGGAGATGAAAATCGGAATGTCCTTTCCTTGCTGCCTAATGGTTTACTAATGGTGTGCAGTAACGTGCGCCATTGATTTCATAACGAGTTTGGAATAATTCCCATTATTCCCAGAGTCCCATAATTCCACTGTCCACGAACCCACTATTTTTTATAATGTAATAAATGCTACGTGGGATGTCCATAGCTCTGGTCAGGAAGGGTCTAGAGCCTCCATTTTTGCACTCAGGTCTAAGTCTCATCACCCTCTATCAGAATCCAGAGTTTCGAGAAGATCGGAGAAACTTTTTTTTCCGACCCGAAAAACCCTGTCGGTTTTTTCGGGTCGAGATTTTGAGTTTCTCCAATCTTCTCCAAACTGTCACAGAAACTGTCAGATCCCCCGTAGCATTTGTTCCATTGTAAAAAATAGTGGTTTCGCGGTCAGTGGAATTATGGGATGGGACTTGGTGCTACGGACTCAGGGGAGGCCCCTGAGTGCAGTAAAAGTGTTTTCATCATGACAGCAACTTTAATTCAAATGTCTATCAGAGAAACTGTCCCAATCCCCATTCAATCGATGGCAGGTGGGATTGTGTCCAATTGCAGCTTATTGAATGAAGGGCGGGTTAGCATTTTACAAAAATAGTGGGTTATTGGACAAAAAGTGGCTTCGTGGACACGTGGTTTTTAAGCTGAGCTTTCGAGATATTTTGATGAAAACCATTTTACTGCACTCAGTGGGCCCCCCTGAGTCCGTGGCACCAAGAGCCATCCCAAAATTCCACCGTCCACGAACCCACTATTTTTTTCCATTGAAAAAATGCTACATGGGATGGTTTTCATCATGACAGCAACTTTAATTCAAATGTCTATCAGAGAAACTCTCTGAATCCCCATTCAATCGATGGCACGTGGGATTGTGTCCAATTACAGCTTATTGCATGAAGGCCGGGGTTAGTACTTTTCAAAAATAGTGGGTTATTGGACAAATAGTGGCTTCTTGGACAGTGGAATTATGGGATGGCACTGGGTGCTATGGACTCTGGGTGGCCTGCAGAGTGCAGTGAAATAGTCACCATCATGACAGGAACTTTAATTCAAATGTCTATCAAAGAAACTGTCTGAATATCCCCATTCAATCGATGGCAGGTGGGATTGTGTCCGATTGCAGCTTATTGCATGAAGGCCGGGGTTAGTACTTTTCAAAAATAGTGGGTTATTGGACAAATAGTGGCTTCGTGGACAGTGGAATTATGGGATGGCACTGGGTGCTATGGACTCTGGGTGGCCTGCTGAGTGCAGCAAATAGTTACCATCATGACAGGAACTTTAATTCAAATGTCTATCAAAGAAACTGTCTGAATATCCCCATTCAATCGATGGCAGGTGGGATTGTGTCCGATTGCAGCTTATTGCATGAAGGCCGCGGTTAGTACTTTTCAAAAATAGTGGGTTATTGGACAAATAGTGGCTTCGTGGACAGTGGAATTATGGGATGGCACTGGGTGCTATGGACTCTGGGTGGCCTGCTGAGTGCAGTAAATTAGTTACCATCATGACAGGAACGGTCAACGGGAAGTTTGCCCAATATAGTGGGTTATTGGACAAATAGTGGGTCCGTGGGATGGGGGCGTGGGCCGGGAGTGGGGGGGGGGTGGTCCCGTGACTTTTGGTAAATATAGTGGGTTATTGGACAAATAGTGGGTTCGTGGGACGGGGGCGTGGCCCGGGAGTGGGGGGGGGGGGGGGATGGGGTCAACGGGAAGTTTGGGCCATATAGTGGGTTATTGGACAAATAGTGGGTTAGTGGGACGGGGGGGGGGGGTGGGGGGGGGGTGTCTGATCACTTTAGTGGTCAATCGGACAAATAGTGGGTTAGTGGGACGGGGCACGTGTGGCGCCCCACCAAGGACGAAGGCAGAACTGCTTAGGGTGGCCTCGGGCTTCGGGGCACTCCCGTCGGGCCCCTGAGGGGGTCGGGGCACCCCGACCCCGTCCGCGTGGGTCGGGGGCCCGGGGAGGGTCGGCCTGCGGTGTCGGCCGACCCCCCAAAAATTTCGGGGGGTCGGCGCGCTCGTCCGCCAACCACCGTCCGATTCCCATCGGCCCAATGACTGAATGGACGCTTTTTATTTTTATGGACTAGCTAGAGAAAGATTACCTGTCTGAACTTTAACAATTACACATCAGAAAGTGTTGCTTGGTAGCTCGATCCGAGGCCAGCTCTGTATTGGCCCAAGTTGAGGAAACAGTCGGTGAAATGTTTGGAAATTTCCAGAGAAAATAAAATTAACCCATTGTTTCTTCAGAGGCTCAGATGAAGGAACTAAAAAATACTTTTGTGTTCATGTGTACATCCACACTGAGCAACTGCCATGCTTCGGCTGCGCAGTTCCGCCTGGCATTGAGGGCTGGCATTATGCAAATATTTGGAGGCGTACATATTAATGATCCCGACTATTGCGTCACAGTCGGTATTGTGTGGAGAACCGACCGTTTTTCAGGGGTGTTTTTCCTAAACGTGAATTAAATGAGAACGCGAAAACAGTCCAGTTTGAGATTCACTCTATGTCATGTCCATGCACTGAACTCTTGTTATTTGACTATACCAAGGTAAATTCAATTTTGAATTATAGGTCACCTTTAATAAAAGTCGATAAGAGATGAAAAAAAAGAATAATATAAAACGAAATAAATGAATAAATATGCGAATTCATTTTAGATAAAAAACTCGATGATCAACCAATGAGAGCTCTTTGTCATTTGCGCCATGGGTGTTGACGAGCATGCGCAATGACAGAAGAGACGAGCTTGATTGAGAACAGCAGACGCAATCTGATCGTCGTGATCCATTTGATAAGTCTTAGATTAAAAAATCTTTCTAAACGGTATGAGAAAGTTGAGATTTGATTAATTGAATGCATTCTGAATAAGAAGCCGACTGAATAGAGGAATACATTCTACATGGTGAGTCAGTATCATATAATTAATGATAAAAAGACTATTACTTCATCATAAGATAGAATTACTGCTACTAAACTGTAAATGAGTCGCTGTGGACTGGTTATTTTCTCTTTAAAATGTATTTTGATCCGAGTAGTCATAAATGTCTGAAGTAAACCGCGTGGCCATTGTACATTGCAGTTCAACGACGCCATTTTATGATCACGCACACCTGTAGTTGAGGTGCGCCTGTGTGAGAGCAAAATAAAAATTGATCATAAAGGTAAATAATTAGTTAATCAATTCTGTGAAAAATTATATTTGTACTGTATGTTACTGGTTATGTGATTACTTCCGTTTGAGCGGTTATAGTGAACCGCATGGTTATTATTTCTTCATTTCAGAGTTCACCGCTGCCATTGTTGGCCACGTGTCTGTATTAGAAAGAAAGCTATTGATTCAGAGGTAAATGAATGTGATTATATTATTTCATGAAGAAATGGTAATTGTAAATGTGTATTAGATGTTATTCTGGATCTTTGATGTGGAACTTATTTTGAAATATACTAAATGAATGTACTGGTCTGTGATCAGGCCAGGTTTTTTTTCTCTCCTTTGTTTTTTTCCCGTTTTCTTTTCTTTCTTCTTGATATCGTGGAGACCTGCACGACCTTCTGTGACATCCTGTAGACTTCGTGTTTGATGGCGAGCCAACCCAGTTTCTAGAAAGGGAGAAGACATCACGTCGTGGAGAGGAGGCCGATATCCTTTCCTTGAGTTCCAGTGCTAGTCGAGGAAGCACGACAAATTTGATCTTAAGATCTTTTGTTTTCTTTTTTGAGGGTGTATGGTCAACCACAACCCAGATTTGAGAGACATTGGAACTTTTATGAGAAATACTTGAGGGTCTTTAGAGAGAGAGAGATTATATTCTCTTTTGTTGTATCTTGTCTGTTATTTTCTATTTTCTTTCTGAGTGTTGAACTGACTATGTGGGTATATATTTGGTAACACCGACAAGAGTGCACTCATGGTGGAAATTTTCATAGTCGATTTTATTGTTTATGTGATCCTGAATTACTTTCTTTTATTTTATAAATTTTCTATTTTTTTTCTTTCAAGTGAGACCAATTATATTTCTAAATTAATCTTGTGTCTGTCTGTTACTTCTCATGATAACCCGCTGTCTACTTATCGATACCTAATTCTTCTGACGGAATTCAAATCTTATCTTTATTATAAAATTAAAGTAAAAAGAAAATCTACTAAATTACTGCTAATAATTCAGACAAGTGCTACAATCGCATTAAACGTAAAGGACTATAATGGGTTAAGAGCTCGCTCAAGTACTGTGGAGCTAAACCATTTAGTGCTTTGTAAGTAATCAGCAATATTTTAAAATGTATACAATGTTAAATAGGGAGCCAATGCAGTGTTGACAGAACCGGGCTAATATGGTCATACTTCCTGGTTCTGGTAAGAACTCTAGCGGCTGCATTTTGGACCAGCTGTAGTTTGTTTATTAAGCATGCAGGGCAACCACCCAGTAGAGCATTACAATAATCTAGCCTTGAGGTCATGAACGCATGAACTAATTGTTCTGCATTTGTCAATGAGAGCATATGACGTAATTTAGATATATTTTTAAGATGGAAAAATGTGCTTTTACAGATACTAGACACGTGACTTTCAAATGAGAGATTGGTATCAAAGAGCACACCCAGGTTCCTAACTGACGACGAAGACTTGACAGAGCAGCCATCAAGTATTAAACAGTATTCTAGGTTATTGCGTGTGGAAGTTTTTTGTCCAATGATTAGAATCTCTGTTTTTTCAGAATTTAGTAGTAGGAAATTACTAGTCATCCAATTTTTTATATCAGCTATGCATTCCGTTAATTTTGTGAGTTGAAATTGGTAAGTTGAAAATGGTACGTTTTGTCAGGTTTTGAGGAAATATAGAGCTGAGTATCATCAGCATAACAGTGAAAACTAATTCCATGTTTCCTAATGATATCTCCTAACGGTAGCATGTACAGAGTGAACAGCAGCGGTCCTAGTACTGAGCCTTGCGGTACGCCATACTGAACTTTTGACCGATAAGACATCTCTTCATTTACTGCTACAAACTGATAAGGGTCAGATAAGTATGATTTAAACCGTGCTAGTGCAATTCCACTAATGCCAACATAGTTTTCTAGTCTATTTAATAGAATGTTGTGGTCAATGGTGTCAAATGCTGCACTAAGATCAAGTAACACTAATAGAGAGATACAACCACGATCGGATGATAAGAGCAAATCATTTGTGACTTTAATGAGAGCAGTCTCAGTACTAAATACGGACTGAAAATCCTCGCAGATAGCATTTCCTTCAAGAAAGGAACACAGTTGTGAGGATACTGCCTTTTCTAATATCTTTGACAGAAAAGGCAAATTCGAGATCGGCCTGTAATTGACTAATTCTGTAGGATCAAGTTGCGTTTTTTTTAACAAGCGGTTTAATCATAGCCAGCTTAAAGGGTTTTGGTACGTATCATAGAGACAAAGACGAATTAATGATATTGAGAAGAGGATCTGTGACCTCTGGAAGCATCTCTTTCAATAGTTTAGTCGGTATAGGGTCTAACATACAAGTTGTCGATTTAAATGAGTTAACAACTTTGCAAAATTCTTCTTCTCCTATAGCAACAAATGAATCAAATTTTTCCTCAGGGAGACTACAATGCACTCCCTGATGCGATACTGTAGTAGACGGTTGCATAGTTATAATTTTGTCCCTGATATTATCGATCTTATAAGTGAAGAAGTTCATAAAGTCATTACTGCTGTGTTTCTTGGAAACTTCTGGGCTTGAAGCTTTCTTTTTCGTTAGTTTAGCCACTTTTTCAAATAAATACCTAGGAATATGTTTATTTTCTTCTAATAGCGTTGAAAAAAAGCAGATCCAGCAGCTTTTAAAGCCTCTCTGTAAGCAATCGAGCTCTCCTTCCATGCAATCCAAAATACCTCTAGTTTTGTTTTCTTCCAGTTGCGCTCCATTTTTCTGGCTGCTCTCTTAAGGGCCTGAGTGTGCTCGTTTTACCACGGCGTTGGACTATTTTCTTTAATCTTCTTTAAGCGCAGCAGAGCAACTGTGTCTATAGTGCTGGAAAAGAGAGAGTTAAAAGTTTCTGTTGCAATATCGAGTTCTTGTAAGCTATCTGGGATGCTGAGATGATGAAACTGATCAGGAAGATTATTGATAAAGCAATCTTTTGTGGCAGAAGTGATAGGTCTAACATATTTATAACACGGAGTCGGCTTTGCAGCCTTGGCTAAATGTAATTTACATGAGACTAGATAATGATCTGAGATGTCGTCGCTCTGCTGCAGTATTTCAACGACATCAACATCTATTCCTAGTGATAATATTAGATCTAGAGTATGATTACGACAATGAGTAGGTCCTGACACGTGTTGGCTAACTCCAGTTGAGTTTACATTGTCTTTAAATGCCAATCCCAATGCATCTTTTTCATTATCTACATGTATATTAAAATCACCAACAATTAGTACTTTATCTGCAGCCAAGACTAATTCTGATAGAAAGTCAGCAAATTCTTTGATAAAGTCTTTATGGTGCCCTGGTGGCATGTATACAGTAGCCAGCAGAATTCTCAAACGTGATTTATCGTTTATTAACCGTTAGTGGTTTCGAAAATATTACTATAAATCACAGCAACACCTCCCCCTTTGCCTTTCGGACGAGGTTCATGTTTATAACAGTAATCTTGCGGGGTGGACTAAAGTTATGTAATCGTTTGGTTTTAGCCAGGTTTCTGTCAAACACAGCACATCTAGGTTATAATCTGAAATCATATCATTAACAATAAGTGCTTTTGAAGTAAGGGATCGAATATTCAGCAACCCAAGCTTTATCGTTTGCTCATCTGTATTATATCTGTTTTTTATTTGTTGAACATCAGTTAAATTTTTAACCTTACATAGGTTTGGAAGTTTTTTGTATTTCCAAATTCGGGGAACAGACACAGTCTCTATATGATGATATCTAGGTGAAAGAGCCTCTATGTGATGGGATTTATCTGACCTTGGTGACGCGAGGCCACTAGCAGATGGTCGGTTTAGCCAGTCTCTCTGCTTCCTGACCTGAGCCCCAGATTGTCATGTTTTATCTCTAAGACTATGAGCCAAATTACTAGAGAGAAGAGCAGCACCATCCCAGGAGGGATGAATACCATCTCTTTTAAACAGGCCAGGTTTGCCCCAAAAACTTTTACAATTGTCTACGAATTCTATATTATTTTGCGGACACCACTTAGACAGCCAGCCATTGAGTGAACACAATCTACTAACTATCTCATCACTCCTTCGAACAGGAAGGGGGCCAGAGCAAATTACAGTGCCTGACATCGTACTTGCGAGTTCAAACACCTCTTTAATGTTAATTTTGGTGATCTCCGACTGGCGAAGTTGAACATCATTAGTGCCGACGTGAATAATAAACTTAGAGAATTTACGATTAGCATTAGCCAGAAATTTTAAATTTGCTTTGGTGTCAGGCGCTCGGGCTCCCGGCAAACATGTAACTATGCTGGCTGGTGTCTCTATTTTCACGTTCCGTGTAATAGAATCGCCAATTACCAGGGGGCAAATCGATTTGTTGTGGTAATCGGAACGGAAGAGTGGTTTTTTGATCCGCGACTAGAGCGATCCCTCACTGTCACCCATTTGCCTTGCTGCACAGGCAATAATTCAGCCGGAACCGAATCATGTAAAGGGTTCACTATGCTAGGTGCATCCAAAATAGTATCTAAAGCTCTTGCACACTTACTATCCTCAATTAAAGTTTGGATGCGTGTCTCTAGTTCTGAAATCTTCTCCGTCAGCCTGACTGTTTCCTTGCATTTATCACATATATATCCTATATTGCCTACGGGGAAGGCTATACTAAACATGTGGCATGAAGTGCAGGTTACAATAACAGGACAAGACATTACTCACCGTGTTTGTTGACTGATTCTTACATACCTGGGCTTTTATTAACTGAGAGGCGCGGGCGCGAGATAAAATAAATAAATAAACTGTGCGCACGGGTGGCGCGTTAACAGACTAGCAAGTTACTAGTGTGTCGTGCTAAGAATAACGGAAGCTAGCGAAAGAAAAGAATAACGGAAGCAGTGCATCATATCCTGATACACCAACTGATCCACTTTCACTTGGCCGTAAACCTCCCATATATGCTCCACTACCTTGGGGTGAAGTCTCCATTCCCAGGGGCCTCAGTCCCTGCCTCGACATGATGTCTGCTCCTACGTTTTGGTACCCCGGGATGTACACTGCTCTTTTACTGGGAGTATCTTTCCAAGGGACCACAGGAGGATCTGGTGCACCAGTTGGCATATTGGACACGAACGCAGGTCCCCATGGTGATTTATGTAAGAGACCACCAATCTGTTGTCTGTGTGGACAAGCACATGAAAGCATCTTAGGTCTGGGAGGAAGTGCTTCAATGCTGTGAAGACAGCCATCATTTCCAGGCAATTTATGTGCCAAGAAAGATGACTCCTACACAGACACTGAGCTGAGCAGCCTTCCATTACTGCTCCCCAGTCTGTGAGAGAAGCATTTGTCATGAGAGTGACTCGATGACAATGAGCTCCCAACACCGGACCCTGGAACAAGATCCGAGGCTTCCTCCATATAACCAACTTTTGCATTTGGGTGAGAATGACATCTCCGACATCTCCGCCATCTGCTCCAACTGTGCTAGGATTAGCGAGTCATCTATATAGTTCAGAATGCAAATTCCTTTTAGCCTGGGCGAACCAGAGGTTACCAGGGTAATAGAGAGAGCCAGGGAACGAGACGCTGTGTCGCCCCCTGCCATACTCCCTGCATGCCTGTAAACGACTTGCTTCAGCCTATCAGAAGCTAGCATGGTCTGCTAACAGGCAGGTCTGAAACAGTTTCCTCTGGAGGGGGCTCCGGAATTTCAGTCTCTGGAATGGACTCAGGAATTTCAGTAACTTTAATTTAATTTCATTATTTATTTATAAAGCACATTTAAAAAAAACGCAGGGTTGACCAAAATGTTGTACAGATCATTATACTCAAATAAAAACAGAACAGATTATAATATATAAAATAATGAACACAAAACTAAGTAATTAATTTAAAACCTACATTAAGAAAATATGTTTTAAGCTTTGATTTAAAAATGGAGAGTGATGGCACCGATCGGATCGATACCGGTAGGCTATTCCAGAGTTTAGGGTCTTCTATTGCAAAAGCTCAGTCTCCTCAATGTTTTAGCCTAGATCTACGACAGAGAGCAATCCAAGTTTGCCAGTCCTAAGTGACCTAAATGGCTTATCAGAACGTAGTATGTCAGATAGATAGGCTGGTGCTAAGTCGTGTAATGATTTAAAACTTTAAATTCAGAATTTTAAATTCAATTTGTTGGAGCCATTACATTGAATTGTATTTTTTGTTTGTGACATTAGAGGGCGTATGAATATTTTGAGTATATTTAAATAAGGTGATGATGAGGTACAGGTTCGCATATGGAAGGCCAAACAAACTTTTTGACAGTGGCATGTTGAGTGTCGTAGTGTGCAAGACTGTGCTCATGCCCAATAGTTTGTTTTGAATTAAATATGTTGGTTTGTTAGTAGTAAGTCAAAGTAAAGTTTGGAGTATTTATTTTTTTGTGTTATTTGTTGTTTGCAATGCCAAATGGACAATAAATGGATTTGGCATATCTGAATTTATTCCAAAGGTATGGAAAATGAATTTATTTTATTCAAGGCAAAAGCACGCGTCATAAACAGACTAATAAAAACCATATGCCTCCCTACACAATTCTCGATTTGACCGGTAGCCAGTGCAGGAAAGTTAAAATGGGAGTAATGGAATAGAATTTTCGACTACCAGTCAACAGCCTGGTCGCTGCATTTTGAACCATTTATAGACTCTTAATAGATGAATGGTTAAGTCCATAATAAATTGAATTGCAGTAATCAAGGCACGAAGTAATGAATGCATGGATAACTATCTCAAAGTTCTTTAGAGAAAGAAAGGTTTTAACTTTTGCGAGACGTCGTAGATGAAAGAAATGTGATTTAAAAAATAAATTAATTTGTTTATCAAACTTAAGAGCTGAATCAAGCAAAACATTGCACATGGAGTAACATGGGAACTTAAGTCTCCAAGGTCCAATCACCAAAATCATAAAAATCACTTGGTCCAAACAACACTACTTGGTTTTGTTCTCATTTAAGGCCAAAAAATTATGTGTAAGCCATGATTTAACTTCCTGTAAACACGCTAGCAGGACCTCTATAGAATTTAAATCATTGTGTTTAAATGGGATGTACAATTGGGTACATCAGCATATAAGTGAAATGATACTCCATATTTAGAAAAGATTAAACCCAATGGCAGTAAGTATAAAGAAAACAGTGTTAGAGCAAGAATAGATCCCTGCGGAACAACACAGGAAAGATGTGCTGCTGAGGAAGTATGTTTTCCAATATATTCAGGGAACTAGGGTTACATAATTAACCGAGATGTTCCCTTTCAAGGAAACTCGAGCTGCGTCAAACGCTGTGGGAAAGCTAATACCCACGTCACCATAAGGACAAGTGACCGTCCGTGTAAATCAGGGAGCACATTCGGACGAAAGCACCTGCGCCCCTGGAGTGGAGCTGGGATCAAAGGCATAAAACCTAACGAATGTGTGCGGAGAGGACCAGCCTGCTGCATCACAAACATCATGAAAGGAAACCCCTGACAATAAAGCTTTGGAAGCAGCCATACCCGAGCTCGTACAGCCAAGGGTGAAGGCTGACCAGCCGACTCATAAGCAAGGGAGATAGCCTCAACCACCCACTTGCTCATTCTCTGTTTAGATGCAGGACACCCCTTCCTGGGTGGCCGAAAGTAGATGAACAGTTGTTCCGATTTATTGCACAGGGCAGCTCTGTGGACGTAAGCATTTAAGGCCCTCACAGGGTAGAGAAGATTAAGTTTCTCTTGGTCTGACGTCAGAAACGGAGGAGGACAAAAAGCCTGCAGAACTATAGGTCTAACAACATTAGTAGGGACCTTAGGAACGTATCCGGGCCTAGGATGGAGAAAAGCCTTCACCATGCCAGGCGAAAATTCCAGGCACGAGGGAGAAACCGAGAGAGCTTTAATATCTCCAATTCTTTTGAGGATGAAATAGCAGGAAGAAAGAGGATCTTTAGAGTAATGAACTTCTCTGGAACTTCTTCAATGGGCTCGAAGGGAGCTAGGGAGAGACCTTCTAGTATGATGGCCAAATCCCAAGAAGGCACCCTCGTACGAACTGCTGGCCTCAACCTCAAAGTGCCACGAAGAAAGCGTGTTATAAGTGGGTGTCTCCCCAAAGAAACTCCACTTAAAGGGACATGGTAAGCAGCTAGTGCCGCTACGTAGACCTTCAGTGTGGAGGGGGATAACCCTGTGGAGAAGCGCTCCAGCAGGAATTCCAGCACTGCACCCACTGGGCAGTTAACTGGGTCCAACCAGTGTTCTCCACACCATGAAGTGAAAAGTTTCCACTTCAGGGCATATAACTTCCTCTTGGACGGAGCTCTGGAGTGGAGGATGGTCTCAACAAACTCGGTTGAGAGACCTGAACTTATGAGCTGGGCCCCCTCAGAGGCCAAGCCCACAGTTTCCACAGCTCTGGGCGAGGGTGAAGAACAGTACCAATCGCCTGAGAGAGTAGGCCCCTCCTGATCGGAATCTCCAGAGGAGAACCTTCGAGGAGAGACACTAGGTCCGCAAACCATACTCGGGCCGGCCAGTACGGGGCTATTAACAGTAGACTGACCCCGTCCCGGCGAACCCTTTCCAGAACTCCTGCGAGCAGAGTGATCGGGAGAAATGCGTACAGATGTGACCTCGGCCACACCTGCACCATGGCGTCCAACCCTAGTGGGGTTGGATGGCTGAGGGAGAACCACAGTGGACAGTGGGATGTCTCCCTGGAAGCGAATAGGTCCTGTGGAAACTCTTCCACTGGAGCTCCACCACCTCGGGGTGGAGTCTCCATTCCCCGGTCCTCAGCTTCTGCCTCGACAGGATGTCTGCCCCCTGATTTAGATAGCCTGGGATATAAATTGCCCTCAATGAAACTGCTTTAGAGTGAGCAGCTGGCCTAGCTTCACTTGCTTTACGGCTGAGAGAATCGAAGCGATACGAGCAGGCAACGGGCGTGCCTGCATCGTTGTCGAATCCCATATAACACCCAGAAAAGAGGTCCTCTGTGATGGTGATTACACGCTTTTCTTGGTGTTCAGCCTCAACCCCAACTTCTTGATGTGAGCGAGAACGACATCTCGATGCCGAACCGCCTGAAGCTCCGACTGAGCTAGAATCAACCAATTGTCAATATAATTTAGAATGCCTTAGAGCCGCAGAGGGACTTGGGCCGCATCCATGCACTTCGTAAATGTGCGGGTTGACAAAGCTAGACCGAATGAAAGAACACGATATTGGTACACTTCGCCCCCGAAAGCGAACTTCCTGTGTTGTGGAAGGATGGAAATGTGGAAGTACCTTTAGATCTATCGTGACAAACCAGTCCTCGGATCTGATTTGTGACACGATCTGCTTGAGTGTGAGCATTTTGAACCTGAACTTTCCTACAGAGCGATTTAACAGGCGCAGATCTAAAATTGGACGCACCCACCCATCCTTCTTTGGAACGATGAAATATCGGCTGTAATAACCTGACTCCTTGCTGGGAGGAGGAACCCAATTGTGGCAAGCCGGACGAGGCAGAGGGACGTGAGAGAACGTCGCGAGGCCGGTGGTGTGATTGTTAACTCTCTGGGGTCGAGAAACGCGCCGGCGCGTTTTGCTGTTTTTTTTCCACATAGCAGCAACATAGACTTAAAATACTCCGTCATTTTTGGTCATATAAATAAAATCAATACATGATTATAAACTATAGAGGGTCTTCTTTTTTTTGTGTACACTCACATTAACATCAAAACCGTGTGCTTTTGTAAAATGAAGAAAATAAACAGGGTGTGCTTTCTGCCTCTCTGTCTCCGTTAAATCTTTTTCTGGTGCACGTCTCTAAACTTAAACAAAGCTCAGCGAATACTATTCACACAAGCACGAGCAATATATCTTTATAATTATTTAAGTTTGTACTTTTAAAATATCTAATTCAAAACTAAAATAAATATTCTCTGTTTATGTAATCTATTAAAAAAGAGAGAGGTGTCAGCCGATCTCATTATCGTTCTCTTAGCTCATTATTCTGCTAATCTGACACGCCCACGGAGAGCGCGCGGCATTCAAACGCAAATGATCTGAAGCAACACATGCAAAGTGTCAACGCCCCTCATAAACGCGATAACACAACAAATGTAATCATCAGATTAATGTAGCCTACTATTTCTTCTTGCGAGGCTGTGTGAGGAGTAATCCTGGGACATTTACCTCAGAACATGTGCTGTTTTTTTTCATTCCGAGGAGCAACGGATCCATCTGATAAGTAAGTTCTTTATTATTATTGTTCTAATCGCGATATCATAGTGTATGTAAACCGCAAAAAGACTGTTTAAATATGAATCGCGTCTGTGTGTGAATGAATGAACTGAACAGTTTTTACCAAACCCTATTGCTATACTGAGATGAGTGAAAATCGACTGAAATATGTTGAAATAACGTTAAAATGTCTTTGTATTAGCAACGTATTAAACTGCAAATTAATATTTATGCCCTAATATAGGCTCATAAAAACAACAAACGATATGTTACAGACGAAATATGAAAGACAACATTTCGTTTTCTAGTTTTGGATAGATTATTAACTGTTTAATGTAAACTAGACTACTGCCACATTGAATAAGCTTTTGTTCACCAATTTCTGCTCAAATGTTAAATATATTAGGCTATGTTTGTTTTGTCAAAAATAAAGTCATCAACTAGGATGCTATTATAGTGTTTGTTCCAATGTAGGCTTTATTCAAACTAATGAATCCTTAACTTTGAAATATGTATGATAAAATGTATACTTTAGTTTTTACAAAGAAATTTGAAATATCCATCTGAGAAGTAAGTTTTTTTATTAGTGTTCTAATCGCGATATCATAGTGTATGTAAACCGCAAAAAGACTGTTTAAATATGAATCGCGTCTGTGTGTGAATGAATGAACTGAACAGTTTTTACCAAACCCTATTGCTATACTGAGATGAGTGAAAATCGACTGAAATATGTTGAAATAACGTTAAAATGTATTTGTATTAGCAACGTATTAAACTGCAAATTAATATTTATATGCCCTAATATAGGCTATCATAAAAACAACAAACAATATGCCTATGTTACAGACGAAATAAGAAAGACAACATTTCGTTGACTAGTTTTTGGATAGATTATTAACTGTTTACTGTAAGCCAAACTATAGACTACTAACACATTGAATAAGCTTTTGTTCACCAATTTCTGCTCAAATGTTAAATATATTAGGCTATGTTTGTTTTGTCAAAAATAAAGTCATCAACTAGGATGCTATTATAGTGTTTGTTCCAATGTAGGCTTTATTCAAACTAATGAATCCTTAAATTTGAAATATGTATGATAAAATGTATTCTTTAGTTTTTACAAAGAAATATTACACTTGAAATATTGTTATTTTAATTGTTGCTGTAATTGTAACCTTTTTAATAAAATATCAAATAATATATTTACAAGGTAGATGTAAACAAAATCTTAAAAGGTCAATATAAGCCTTCTCTTCAAATTATTTGTATTGTGTTTTATTAGTGACAAATTTGGGGAGAGGATACATATCCAAAACTTTCTGAAAATACAGTATGAGAATTAACTACACAATTATTAGAAATGTTCACCTTGGATATTATACAATTTGCGAGCAAAAATACAAGTGGAAAAATACTATTTTTTAATAGATGTTTCCAACTGTGAACCAATTTTGTAGTATATATACACATTTCTTTTCTTGTGTCCTTGTATTCTTTCTTGTGGCTCAGTGACACACCTGTGAAAAGCTCATTATGCAGGCTCATTAAGCAGGTCTTTTGTCTTCACAGGTGTGAATCAGACCACTATACATGAGTCACGCCCATTTCGCATATTGCCTTTCCAAACAAAAAGTGTTTTACTAAATTTAAATCAATGTATTGTTTTATGTGAATGATTTGGAAGGATGATTTTCAGATCATTTTGAAGCAAAAATCCTAGGCGAGAACATCCATTAGTCAAAAGTCTTGTGGACACATATTTAGTATGTGTTTTGTGGCCTTATTTCAGAGACTTTAAGTTTTAGTTTTTTCAATAACCATGCATAAACAATATTCTCTCAAAAATACAAACATACATGTACATACATCTTGCTAACATATTATGGTAGCCCTGTTTGTGCCATATAGAGTGAATTTACACCTTTTCCATTAACATGTTTATAAATAACTGAAAAAAGCACAAATGTTAGAGCATGTCAGAACACCTCCAGGACCCCAAAAACACATAGGACCCCAGAGGGTTAATGAATGACACCTGCGAGACGCACCGGTCTCGCATCTCTCACGGAGGAGTGGAAGCATAAAGGAGGAGCGACGACTGTGGAGATCGAGAGGGGACGGGCCTGTGTTTTATTTGGTTTTTGTTTTGTGTAGCCAGCAGTCGTCCGCGAGGGGCTTTTTGTATTTTGTATTTTGTATTTTGTATTTTGTTTTTGTATTTGTTTTTATTTTAAAATTAAAGTCTTTAAATGTCTGCCGTTTCCTGCCTCCTTCTTCCCTGAACTATGATCTTTGTTACATCGTTCTATAGCCTCCTTTTGCAGGAGCGTTTTCCCCTCCTGTTTCATTACCAGAGCCTGCTTGGGGCCCACCACTGTGGGCAGAACCCCTACGAATCGAGGTAGCCGAGACCTGAACTGATTAGCGTAACCGTTTTCGATCGTTTGCAGGACCCACTGAGATATTTTTGGAAGGCTTTTCCACTCTGCCAGAAAATCTACTAAGGGTACCAGTCTCTCGAGACTGGCCTCTGGAATAATTCGAGCAGCAGACACAGCGCCCTGTAACGGCGCACCGGCAGGGAACAACTGATCTGGCTGCTCTAAACCCCTCCTCAGAGGGACCGAGCGTTCCTTTGGGAAAAAGCTTGGTGGGACCGCCTACGCCCTGGCATAAAGGCAGGGTTGCCAGAGCCGGCCCCTGAGGGCACACGAGAGAGAATGGGTACCGTGTAATGCGGTGAACTCCTTTCTCTCATGGTGGGGACTACCCTCAGCATCAGGACTTCTTCTTAGACGAAGCCTTCTTAGCGATAAGAACTGTCCTCAGATCAGTTTTACCCTTCGAAGGCTTCGTCTGAGAGTGCCGAGCCGCATCCCATTCTTTCTGAGGGGGAGCGCGAGACGTGACACTCTGTTTCTTGTTGACGGCCGGGACTGCTCCCGTCCAGCAGCCTCTGGGATAATAACACGGAGTGGGACGAACTTCTGGAACGCCGCCGCCTGCTTTTTCTCTTCTTTAAACCTATCGATGATGGAATTAACTGAGTCAACGAAAAGGCCAGCAGGGGAAAGCGGAGCGTCCAGAAGAAAGTTTTTGAACCACCAGGGCTGCCATAGAACGGCCCACTGACTTGGCCGTCTCCTTGGTGGCACGGAGAGACAGATCTGCTGCCTGACGCAATTCGCGAATGGCATCAAAGCTGACCTCCTCACTCTCGCTAATGTCTTTTAATAGATCAGCCTGGTACGCCTGAAAGATGGACATGGTATGCAAACATCCCGCGCCTGACCTGCCGCCGAATACGCCTTACCCACCAAAGCCAAAGTATATTTAAGTGGCTTTTTATTTTAAGTTTCATGTGGAGCATTCGGATATTTTGTTTTCCTGAATTACCGCTGGGTGTGAATTGTGATAAAATAAGTTACCTTATCTTCTCTGAAAAGCGTTCCACACATTCAGCTGACAGTCTCAAGTACCACCTAAACGCAAAGCATCCCTAAGCTAATGCGGTAGATGCCGGGCCAAGCACTGATGTAGCGCAGGGGAAGAGTTGTCGTAAAACTACTACTATGTTTGAGGGCAACCGAGGCAAGCCCGTCAGCACAGCTCTATCAGTTAGTAAACACAAGTACATCTGATTGAACATGATTTATTTTCATCAGCATTTTGTAAACAGGAGATGAGCCCCTGGTCTAATGCGCCACCTGGCTTTAGAAACCCGTTCTCAAAGACTTACTTTTAATCATTATTTGGGTAGCACACATATTCTGAATGCCTTCGACAGAATTCAAATGAGCCATTTTAATCTAGATTAATCTAGATTAATTCCAAGTTTACAGTGAGATTAATCTAGATTAAAAAAAATAATCTATGCCCATCACAAATATATATATATATATATATATATATGTATATATATATATATATATATGTGATATAACTCCTGCCTAGTATCAACTAAGGACAGACAAAAACACTTTCAGACATATGATTCACACAGAGCGCTTGCTGAAGGCACAGAAGCTGTCGCACTTGTGTTTTCGGGTTGCTTTATAGTTCCCTGGTCGATGACGTCACCCGCATATGACGTTCCGTCTCTCAATTGGACTGATTCCATACGTGCTTCATGACGCAATCACGCAGGGGCGTTCCCACGGCGTTTGACGCAGCTCGAGTTCCCTTGAAATTAACTTCCTATTTGTTAAGAATGATTGAAACCAATTCAAAACAGTGCCCTGAATGCCTACATCATTTTCCAAACGAGAGATAAGAATTTTATGATCGACCATATCAAATGCTTAGCTGAGATCTAAAAGGACCAAAGCAACAGCACTCCCATTATCCGTAGCGACCATAATGACCTTGGTGACTTTCAGTAAAGCATATTCAGTACTGTGTAGTTTTCTAAATCCTGACTGGAAAGTATCATATAAATAATTTAAACTCAAAAAAGATTGTAATTGAATGAGTACCACCTTTTCCATTTTTTTTTTAAATAAATGGAAGATTGGAAATTGTTCTAAAGTTAGCTGAATCAGACACATCGAGATTTGGTTTCTTCAAAATTGGATTAAGTCAGACATCATACCAGAACTCAAACACATGTTGATGAAACGTCTCGGGTTATGTATGTAACCTTGGTTCCCTAAAGAGGGAACGAGACGCTGCGTCGAGACGCTGTTGGAACGCCCCTGCGTGATTGCATGTGGCATGTGTTGAATCAGTCCAATGGTGTGACGAGAAGTCATAGGCGGGTGACGTCACAGACCGGGAAACTATAAAGCATATCCAGAAACAGACCATGCTAGCTTCTGATAGGCTGAAGCAAATCGTTCACAGGCATGCAGGGAGTATGGCAGGGCAACACTGCGTCTCGTTCCCTCTTTAGGGAACCAGGGTTACATACGTAACCTGAGACGTTCCCTTCCAAGGGAACTCAAGCTGTGTCAAGATGCTGTGGGAACACTATACCCACGACGCCATAATAAACAATGCCTGTCTCTGTGAAATCATTGCGCACACTAAGAAAACAAGCATCCTAGTCCCTGGAGTGAGCCAGAGTCAGGCCTTCAAGTACAACGGCCAAATCCCAAGCCTGTGCTCTAGTGCACGGTGCAGGCCTCAGCCTCAGAGTGCCATGAAGAAAACGAGGAATGAGAGGATCTCTACTCAATGATGCACCACCCAAAGGCAGGTAAGCAGATATAGCCACCACATACACCTTTAAGGTGGAAGGAGATAATCCAGCAGAGAATGTTTTTTGCAAATAATCAAGCACTGAACCACCAGGGCAGTTGACAGGATCCAATTGATGTTCTGTACACCAAGAAGAGAATAGTCTCCACTTCAGTGCATACAGTCTCCACAGCCTCGCTCATGGGCCAAGCCCACAGTTTCCACAACTCCGGGCAATAGTGATAAATCGTGCCCCCTGCTTGGGACAATAGGTTCCTCCTGATCGGAATCTCCATCGGAGAGCCATCTAGAAGGGACACCAGGTCCGGGAACCACACTCAGGCCAGTATGGGGCTACTAATAACAGATGGGCCCCTTCCTGGCATACACTCCCCAGAACTCCCGGGAGCAAAGATACTTCCACAATCTTGACACCTTGGTGTGGATATCGGGAAAAATCAGCAGTCCCCGATGAGGAGGCTGTGATCTGGATGGCAAAATAATTTCTTCCAGCAGGCTTTTCTTTTGAACCTCCTGTTTCTCGGCTGGGCAATCGATGTCTAATTTAGCTACAGCACAAGTCACAACTTCCAATAGCTCCTCATAAGCAGGGCTATGAGGTGGAGAATCCTCAAAAATTCCCTGTATCAATGCTTAAAACATCAGATCCGTCTCAATGCAGCTCGAGTTCCCTTAAAAGGGAACCCAGGAGGTCAGGCCCTATGATATCATGGTCTTGACCTTGTTGACTTCTCAAATAATTTTCCCATAAAGAATCAGACACATCAGGGAAAACATTAAGAGCAGGTTTTAAAACAGAAACTATGGTAGAAAATATAACTCTTAGTCTATGATTTTTTGTAACAATCTCTGAAAAAAATTAAGATTTAACAGACTTAACAGAAAGCTATCCATGAACAGAAAGGGACTCCCTTAAAATATCATAGGACACCTTAAGCCTGTCCTTATGCCGTTTGCGCTCAGCCCGTCTACAAATTTTTCTGAGTGAAAGAATAGAGTCATTAAACCAGGGAGCAGATGTTTTGATAGAACGCTTAATCTTTAAGGGAGCAATGTTGTTAACAATGTTCAAGTAGACATCTCTAAAATGACTGAGATTCTCATTAGCATCAGAACTTTCTGAAATTCTATTCGTGTCTGACAATTCATCAACTGTCTTGTAAGCAGTGGGAAAGCCCTCGCAGGCTGTAGGAGAAAAATCACGAACCCATCGGGCCTGAGCAGATGTTTTACTCGATCGACGAGGAAGGTCAGTTGTGAATGTCACAGATTTGTGATCAGAGAAACCAATACCAATGTCTCCCATCTCCATGTCCAAAATAGAAAACCCATGAGAAAAAAACAAATCCAAAACATGACCATGAATATGCGTTGGACTTTGCACCCATTAAAGAAAGCAAAGAGTCCATGAGATTACAAAAATCCTTAGACAGCTTACCAGGACAGGCAATGTGAATGTTAAAATCACCAAGGAGTAAAATTCTTTCATACATTGTTGCAGCATTCCCCATAAAATCTGCAAATTCACTCAAAAAAACACTACTCACTAAACAACTGCATATAGTAATGGATATTCCACGTCCATTAATGACATTTGAAACTCAAAACTCTCGTAAACATCAGTAGGGATAAATCGGCTTTGAAAACAGTTTTTAAAAATAGCGGCTAATCCTCCCCCACATCCAGAGGGTCACGGAAAGTTTGGAGGAATGAATTCGGAAAAAGGACTTAAATCTCCCACTTTAGTCAAAGTTTTCGTCATAAACAGAATATTCAGTTTCCGTGAGGTAAAAAAATCATGTAAAATGAAAGTCTTGTTTACCAGAGACCGCACGTTGAGCAATGCCATCTTAAGCGGCGGTGGATCACTCTCTGTTTGAATTCCCCTGTTAAGTGGGAGCAAAAACTGAATATACACTCCACCCCGGCGAATCCTGGGAAGCGGCCACACCATAGGCACATCGAGGGAGCCAGGGATGATATGTCGAATCCAATGGTGGTAAGGTACATCCCACGCACGCCATGCAGAGCAACAATCAGAAATAGTCACTCCAGCTTTTAGTCTGAGAGCAGCACCTCGTCGTTTACCACGTCTTCTGGTGCGTTTTTTGCATGGAATATCATTAGGTGCCGGCACAGGTGCTCCGGAATATTCATCCGGAACGATGAGGAGTATGAATGAAAACCACTCCGTATATCGTTTTCCACGTTGGTAAGGGAAGTCCTAATATATAGCAACAATTACCGATCATAGAAGAAGGTTGTTTGCCACGTCTTGATCACAGAGAAACAGAAAACACTGAACAAAGTCCTGAACAAGTCCTGAACACTGAACAATAGTAAGCAGGGTTTCAGACGGCTAGCCAAACACAGCAGTGCCAATTTGTCCTATCTTATCTAGAACTTAACTTAGTCTTTTGAACAGACTCTGGAAATTTGCTCAATAACGAAATTTGAACTGGTCCATCATCCAAAAAGAAGAGGACCCGAGACCCGACCCGAGACCCGTGAGGGTTTGGATCTGTATTTTAAATGGTCAACTGGGACCGGGTCAGGTCCCAAACTATTACTTTGGGTCCCGAGTTTGTTTAACATTGTGTGTAATACCCGAGTCGATCGTAGAACACCCGGCCGTGATCAGAGTCAGTCAGCACTGTGTGTTTTGAGTGAGTGTGTTTTGTAACTAGCAACTTAGAATGAGAAATTTCATGTGGAGAATAACTTAGAATAACTTAGAAATTAGAATGAGAAAAGTGTGAGCCAAGAAAAAGGTGAAAAAAGCACCAGCTGTCACGCCTGCTTCACACAGACTCCGTTTGCAGTGTGTATGCTGAGCGGCATGCGCTATTGTGCTTTCACATATGCTGCATTTGCAGTGCGCAACTGATCCACGGCTGTACTACAAACACAACATATGCACTATTTTTATTTGAAATCCAAAAGTTGTTATCAGCAACTTATATAAAAAAAAGTTTTATCAGCATTGCGATTCTTTTTGTACACAATACAGTTAGAGCCTACACTCTTTCATAGACGTATTCACGTTAAAACACAATACAATTAAACAATGTATCATTTAATGCATTACTTCTTTATAGATTTATATATTATGTTGCTCAAGCAAGTGGCAAAACATTTACTTATGTTAAAATCGCAAACATTTTAAATTAAAACTTACTAAGAGTGAGAACTAAAACTGAGAGTGAGTGTTTGACAATCGCACCGTAGAACTGTTTTGATTTTGGAGAGGTTGATTTTTTGCCCCCTTTGCTACTGCCTGAATCAGCCTGTTATGTCCCTAACTCACTGGCCCCACCCAGCCTCCCTCTCCCACCACCTCAGAATGCTGTTGAGACTTTCATCCTTGTGCATTTATTATACCACAAGTGGCGACATCAGCAACACAATCTGAGATGAACTTTCACATGAATGTTTTATATGATCCTCAAATTGCGTTAAAAAGCTTGTATTTCAGGTTGCTCCAGCTAAACCGCATGTGCAGTCTTCAGCATGCACACTTTATTCCTCCCATTTTGATAATAATATTATGAATGAACCATCTAGTTATATCTAAAAATTTTGGTCAGACTTGGCTCAGAGAGCACAGAGATGATCTCAAATATGTAATGCTAACATAAGTGGCCATGGCACTGAATGAGAATTCCTTATTATAGATCAAAAGGGCACACAGCAAAAGTTATCTTATTATATGAGTAAACTTGAGATAAAAAAATTTGCAAAACTGCGAAGTTGCATTTGTCATTTGTCACCCGTCTGTCAGGAATCAATCAGATTCATTCCCATCCACCACTCAAAGATCACTCTCCCCGGAATACTAACCACTCACACCTGTGCACCATCAATTACCTCATCACCCAGCTCTACAAAACACCCATGCACACTTCAGTCTTTGTCAAGCCTCCAACAGGAATAGACCATAACCCTCTGTCTCCTGAAGTCTCCAAGTCAACCTGAAAACCACCACGTAATGTATACTCACCTTTGAAATACTCACCTTTGTATCCTTGTCCCGCTGTTCCCAGAAGTCCTGCCTGGTCCCATGTTCCCCGAGTCCTGGAGATTCGTCTGAGTGTCCCACGTTCCCGCCGAGATCTCCGTGTCCGCTACTGTATCTGAAATAGAAAAGGAGACGTATCAATGAACAGTGTCTGCTCACGCCAAGCTAACTAAAGGAGGATCTGCTCACCTGGAATCCGCTCTGCACGTAGTGATCGTCACCGCACCTTCACCTGAACCTTGCCAATTCACCTTGTCACTTGAATCATTGTAAATAAACTCACGTTTGAATTCACTTACCTCCGCCTCTGTGCCTGTATCCTGACACCGTCACTGTGACAGCTAGTGGACTTTTGAAGCTGGAATAATGAGTGGAGAGAGAGGAATAATATGGTTGGAACTTTCTTGGCAAGGATTGTATGCATCACAGTCAGGTTTAGGGAGAAGGCTACTAACTAGGTTTTATTTTCGCAACTTGTTTATTGACTTGTTCATAGCAATTTGCTGAGGAATGTACCTTCCGGGTCCAGTCAGGTCTGTGTCTTCCAGGCTAACTTTCAAATAATAGATGGCCCGGGTCGGTTCCGTGTAGCACATTTACGGGTCTCTTCGGGTTCAGGTACAACTTTTGGACCCATGAAGACCTCTACTCCAGAGGCTGTCTGATGGAGACGATCCTTCGCCTATTCTCTCTTACAGATCAATCTTTGAGTCCTGTTAGGTCCTGTATTCTGTCACGAGTGGTGACAGTATGTAAAGTGTACAATGAGGAAGTATCCAAAGAAAGAACTTTATTATAAAAGAAATCAAACATGATGGAGATTCACAGAAGAAATTACTCCGAAACATACCACTCTTCCACAAATGATAAACAATACAGGACAAAGAACTGACCGAAACTGAGAACTTAAAGTCCCCCTGTAGTCAATAATTTTATCCCTTAAAACTCATCTTTGATCACCAAAATGGCATATTTAAACTTTTTTTTTTCCTGTGAATTGTTTTTATTCATGCCTTAAAAAAAGCTTGAATGTAACTCTACATCCTTGCTTCATTTAGTAAACACTGATCCATGAATATGCAAGTGAGCCCTGCCACCACTCACTCATACAGGCTTGTCTACAAGTCGATGAATCAGAATGCTAATGCGTTTTATGTATCGCTCTCTACAACGTTGGACACATAACGGTAATTAATATGATTAGCCTTTTGCTTGACTACGTTATCAAACAGCTAATGATGTGTTGTTAATGTTACCAAAACCATGTTGTCGTTCACCCTTTCAGAGTCAGACAGCTGACTTTCAATATCAAAGTCCTGCAGGGCCATTGTCACTATGATCTCAAGATGGTGGCCATTATTTATTCGAACTTGTGTTGGTACGAAAAAAGACAGGAGCAGTGCTACTTTTCCATGGATAGCAGTAAAGCATCCATTGCTTTGAATGACCAGTTATAATTAAGTTTTCCAGAAAGCAGTGTAATAAAATAAGACAAATACAAAGTTATGGCATGGAACTCTAGATAGTGCAGGCTAATAGGCTATTTTACTCACCTGTTCATAATCACATCGTTATCTATAGAGCACAGCTGATTGGTTCCTGCCGTATCAGTAGCCAATGAGATCGCTGCTCAACCTTCAAATACTTGGGTAGCATAGCAGTGCAGCACTCTTCAGAAACCCTCCACCTTCCCCAGCTCCAACTGTATAGATCTGCAATTCATGTACACTATATTGTACAGCAGCAGCATGTCTTACTTGCTCACAGCAGTGTGTCGTTTATGTATTGGCAGTAGCAAGTCCTGTACTTACTCTGCAGCAGCTGCGTAACAGATCTATTCCGCCAAGACCAAACAAATAACCCATTACCATACCAATCACTCTGAGAGTTGTCATGGCAAAAATGTGTTTAAATAGTCATTTTAGCATTGAAATTAAGTTATTGCACATTCTTTTTTATTTCAGTAACTGTTTACCACACTAGTCAGACAGCAGCCTTTCAACATTGCAAAGGGGTTTTATGCAAATTTTTTTCAACATGTTATGATGAAAGCAGAAGTTGTGCTCTATATATAGACACTTATACAATTTACAATTAGTAAAAGTTTATTTTGCACATAATATCTTCATCCACAAATACTACAGTACATATAATATTATAATAAAGCATAGAAAACAATGACTAGGTAAATCATAGTTTTCATAAAGCTATACCCACCTAGCATCAAATCCTTTAAAATGTTTGTCCAGTATCTAGCCTGATAGATACCCTGGCCAAAAGAACAAGATGAGATTCAATGGAACAATTTGCATTGTATTGGTCAATTGTATTAAGACCCTGCCCACTCACCCTCCCACAGATGCAGACCCGTTGGCCCCTCGGGAAAGATCATCATGTAATGTTTTTGTAATGATTGCAATGCCGCTGTATCACAAAGCTAAGATTTGAGCGTAATTAGTTGGAGACTTAAAATCATTCCACAAAACCCATTTCTTAATGCTGATGTGAAGCATTTTATAAATGGAGATGAGTCATACTCTGATTTAAAGGCTCAGGGGACCATCATAGTCCAAAGGTTAATAATTTCTCTCTCTCTTACTCTGTTTCCCCCCTCACTATCTCATTAAAAGCAGGGTTACAAAAAATAATAAAATATTATTAACACCATACTTGATTAAATTATATCATAGATTAAAGTTTCCAATTTCACTGCGTTGTTTGTATGTTTAACCAGTGGGTATGAAATGTCAGCTTTGAATGCAAATTCCAGCATCTACAGAGCTCAAGTTGTTTTTCCTCATATACATCAATATGAGATCCTTGATCATGCACCACTCAGCTCTGTGTGTGTGTGTGTGTGTGTGTGTGTGTGTGTGTGTGTGTGTGTGTGTGTGTGTGTGTGTGTGTGTGAGGGAGGGAGAGAGAGAGAGAGAGAGAGAGAGAGAGAGACTTTTGACTTTTCAAAATATATTTTATAACAATAGAATTAACCATTAAACATTGTCACTATAAGTTAATTAACAATTATTTACAAACTTAGTGCAAAACGTCTACGGTTACGTATGTAACCCTCGTTCCCTGAGTAGGGAACGGAGACGTTACGTCGGATGACGACGAATGGGGTTTCGCTTAGAAAGCCTATCAACTTCGAGTATTACAAAACGAGCCAATGGCAAAGAAATGCCATGGGTCTGCGGAATTTGCATGGCGTAACTCCGCCCCACCTCGTGGGTATAAAAGGAGGAAGCCGGCAGCAAGCAGATATGTTTCTTCGCTGAGGAGCCAAGACTGAGCTCAGGCGATCCCCGCGGTACAGCGGAAAGTGGCAGGCAGACGTAACGTCTCCGTTCCCTACTCAGGGAACGAGGGTTACATACGTAACCGTAGACGTTCCCTTTCGTTGTCACTCCGAGTTACGTCGGATGACGACGAATGGGGTTACCAGTCTAATCACGCCACCTTCTCAGCTGTCTTCCAGTGCCCTGCGTAAATCGAGATCCCTGTCAGCCTGGACAAAGGACTCCATTTATCACAGGAATACCAAGGTACACTGGGAAGCATATCCCAAGCTTAGGGGAAGTATGCAATTAATGCCAGCCCGGAGGGGGGGGGACTTAGAGAATACACATATGACCCGAAGGAAGCATATGGAAAACACTGGGGTGTCCAGCCGCAGGTGGAATATTTCAACCCCAGGGGTGGCAAGGTGGCTTGCCAAGGGAAAGACACACGCTCAGAGAGGCTTACAGTGGAAATACACATGTGGGGGTCGCTCAGAGGAGGGACCATGCACACGGGAGGCACCTAGCCGACGCGCAGGCAATTGACACTGGCGCCGACGTCAGGAGTGCTGGAGGAGCTCAGGGCTTTCGGAAAAGCTCACCTGAGGAAAATATCGCACGTATCCAGTCCGTGGAGTGGAATGGCGAGCAAGCGAAGACACCTGAGCGGGTCCGGTACTAGCTGGTTGAAGCGAGTACACGAGAGGACACAGGCTCCACTCGGAGATTATAGAATCTGGCGAATGTGTTAGGTGTCGCCCAGCCTGCAGCTCTGCAGATGTCTGTTAGCGAGGCGCCATGCGCTAGAGCCCAAGAGGACGCCACACTCCGGGTGGAGTGGGCAGTCACACCAAGGGGGCACGGTCGACCTTGCTGCTGGTAAGCCAAAGCAATGGTGTCCACTATCCAGTGAGACAACCTTTGCTGGAGAGAGCCTTTCCCCTCAGCTTCCCACCATAACAGACAAAGAGCTGGACTGAGGTCCTGAAACACTGCGTTCTGTCTACATAGGCGCGGAGAGCGCGTACTGGACAGAGCAGTGCCAAGGCTGGGTCTGCCTCCTCCGAGGGCAGTGCTTGCAGGTTCACCACCTGGTCCCGAAAGGGAGTGGTAGGAACCTTGGGCACGTATCCAGGGCGGGGTCTCAGGATCACGTGAGAGGAAGCCGGCCCAAATTCCAGGCACGCTTCGTCAACGGAGAATGCGTGCAGGTCCCCAACCCTCTTGATGGAGGCCAGTGCAACCAGGAGCGCTGTCTTCATAGACAGGAACTTAAGCTCGACTGATTGCAGGGGCTCAAAGGGAGCACTCTTCAGGGCAGTTAGAACCACTGAGAGGTCCCAAGAGGGAACGAGAGGAGGACGAGGAGGATTTAGTCTCCTCGCTCCTCTCAGGAACCTGATGACCAGGACGTGCTTCCCCACCGACTTACCTTCGATGAGGTCATGATGTGCGGCAATGGCGGCAACATAGACCTTCAGGGTGGAGGGAGACAGCCTTCGCTCCAGCCCCTGTTGAAGGAAGGAAAGCACAACACTGATCGAGCATCTCCGGGGGTCTTCTCGGTGAGAAGAGCACCAGTTGACGAAGAGGTTCCACTTCAACGCATAGACGTGTCTCGTGGACGACGCTCTAGCGGAAGTGATGGTAGCCACCACCGCTGGTGGTAGGGTACTCAAACCTGCCTCGTCCCATCCAGGAGCCACACGTGGAGGTTCCAAAGATCGGGACGAGGGTGCCATAGGGTGCCCCGTCCCTTAGAAAGAAGGTACTTCCTCAGAGGGATCGGCCAGGGAGGTGCTGTCGTGAGGAGTACTATTTCGGGGAACCAGGTCCGGTTGCCAGTAAGGGGCAACCAGAATGACCTGCTCCTCGTCCTCCCTGACCTTGCGCAAAGTGTGCGCAAGAAGGCTCACTGGGGGAAACGCATACTTGCGGCCCTGCGGCCAGCTGTGCGCCAGAGCATCCGTGCCGAGCGTGCCCTCGGACAGGGAATAGAACTGGGCGCAATGGGTCGAGTCGTGAGAGGCAAACAGATCTATCTGCGCGTCCCCGAACTGGTCCCAAATCAGCTGAACCGACTGGGGATGGAGTCGCCATTCTCCAGGGAGGGGCTGAAGCCGTGAGAGCTCGTCGGCTGCACAGTTCAGCGCTCCGGGAATGAAGATGGCTCGAAGCAACCTCAGATGCTTCTGACTCCACAAGAGGAGGTGGCGAGCGAGTTGTGACATACGGCGGGAGCGTAGACCACCTTGATGGTTGATGTACGCTACAGTGGCGGTATTGTCTGAACGGACTAGTACGTGTTGACCCCTGAGCAACGCCCGGAAGCGGTGCAGGGCAAGGCGTACTGCCAACAACTCGAGGCAATTGACATGCCACAGCCGCTGGGGTCCTGTCCAGGAGCCCGCAGCAGCATGTCCATTGCACATGGCGCCCCAGCCCGTGGTGGAGGCATCTGTTGAGACAACAACATGCCGGGAAGCTCGTGCCAGGGGGACACCGGCCCTGAGAAAACCGAGGTTCGCCCACGGGGTGAAGAACTGACGGCAGGTCGGAGTAACTGGTACTCGGAACGTGCTGTGTTGCCATGCCCACCTCGGGACTCGGTCGCGAAGCCAAAGCTGAAGCGGTCTCATATGAAGCAATCCGAGCGGCGTGACCGCGGCTGCAGATGCCATATGCCCCAGGAGCCTCTGAAAAAGTTTCAGTGGAACCGCACTCTTGCCCTCGAATTGTCTTAGGCAAGTCAGCAGTGACTGCGCGCGCTCGCTCGTAAGCTGCGCGGACATGGCGACCGAGTCGATGTCCATACCGAGAAAAGAGATCCTCTGCACGGGGCAAAGTTTGCTCTTCTCCCAGTTGACCCGAATGCCCAGACGGGCTAGGTGCCGAAGCACTAGGTCCCTGTGTTCGCAAACCTGATCTCGAGAGTGAGCTAGGATCAGCCAGTCGTCGATATAACTCAGGATGCGAACCCCTTGTTCTCGAAGGGGAACAAGGGCCGCCTCGACGACCTTCGTGAAGATGCGAGGAGACAGGGCTAGCCCGAAAGGGAGAACCGCGTACTGGTATGCCTGCCCCTCGAAAGCAAACCGGAGGAACGGTCTGTGTCGAGGAAGAATGGACATATGAAAGTAGGCGTCCTTCAGGTCGATCGCTGCAAACCAATCCTGGGGCCGTATGCATTCGAAAACGCGTTTGGCGGTGAGCATCTTGAACGGCATCCTGTGAAGGGAGCGGTTCAGCACGCGCAAGTCCAGGATTGGCCGTAACCCACCGGTTTTCTTGGGGACAAAGAAGTAGGGGCTGTAGAAGCCGGACCTCATCTCGGCTGGAGGAACAGTCTCGATTGCACCCTTCGCCAGCAGGGTGGCAATCTCTGCTCTCATGATAGGGGCATTGCCACCGACCAAAGTGGAGCGGACTCCCCTGAAGCGGGGAGGAGACCGTGCGAACTGAATCGCATACCCGAGCCTGACGGTACGCGCGATCCAGTGGGACAGACGGGGAAGCTCTAGCCAGGCTCCCAGGAACTGAACCAACGGGATCATGCGAGCCACAGGCGTCCCCCCGGAGGGGCAGCGAAGCGGAGTAACTGGCCCAGACGTGGACGGCATAGCGGCCCGATGTGGGGGCACAGTTAGCAACCGCGCCCTGGCAGAGGGGCCAGGGGAGGACCAGGCTGGTCGTCCCGCGGGGGCCTGCTCTGCCAGGGGTCTGGCGACAGAGAGGGACAGGGGCGAAGCGGTCCGTGGACGGCACGCCATGTCAACCACCTCAGGGACAGAGGGGGACGAGGAGAGCACGGCTTGTGGGTGGCGCTCTGTGACGTCCGAGAACTCTGTGCTCAGAGACGGGAGAATCAGCTCTTTGGAGAATAAGGATTCTTCCCCGGCCCTCCCCGGTGAAAGGAGTGGTCCTGCTACCAACTCCTGGAAAGAACTGAGTCCCATCTCTGAGGAGCCCAACTCAAGAGCGCCGCTTAACCCGGCGTGTAGCGGGGTGCGGGGCTGGAGAGGACTGTGGCGTCCGACCGCGGCCTCCAGAGCCGACCCGGGTGAACGGGCGGGGTGGGAGCCGCGGGGGGGCGCCCTCGGAAGTGGGCAGACCGAGGGATCTGAGCGGACGGCGGGGCCGTCGGGACAGAATCAACCTCAGTCTGCTCCATCGCCGAGGTGCCCGTCTCACGAGCGCCGCTTAACCCGGCGTGTAGCGGGGGGCGGGGCTGGAGAGGGCTGTGGCGTCCGCCCGCGGCCCCCAGAGCCGGCCCGTGAACGGGCGGGGTGGGAGCCGCGGGAGGGCGCTTTCGGCGGTGGGCAGACGAGGGATCTGAGCGGACGGCGGGGCCGTCGGGACAGAATCAACCTCACTCTGCTCATGGGCGACTGAGAGCTGTTGGGCAAGCCCTCAACCGCACCGCCGAAGAGGCCGACCTGGGATATGGGAATGTCGGACAGACGGGTCCGCGCGACATCCAGCACATCAGACAGGTTCAGCCACAGACTGGTGAGCATCACCTGACCCAGGGAGCGTACGCCACTTTCGTCGCTCAGAGAGCAAGGTCAGTGGCGGCGCGCAGCTCAGTGAAGAGCCCTGGGTCAGTCCCGCCCTCGTGCAGGTCCATGAGCATCTGGGTCAGGTGGACCAGCAGAATGACCATGGCATGCAGTGAGGCGGCTGCCAGTCCCGTGGCGCTATAGGATCTCGCCACAAGCGTAGACGAAAAACTACAGGCCACGGGCGGGTGCTTAGGATTGCGCCGAGAAGAAGCACTCGAGGACACATAGCATCGCAACAGAGCGTTCAGCCGGGGGAACCCCAGTGTACCCATGGGCAGCGGCCCCATCGAGGGGAGGAAAGGCGTATGAGATCAGCGAGCGGTCCCGAGAAGACAAGGGGGTCTTCTTGGACTTTGAGATCTCATCATGCACGTCCGGGAAGAGAGGTATTGGGGTTTGCCGTGGACGAGGGTCGGCGGCCTTACCCAAAACCCATCGTCCCAGGAAAGCATGGTCGTCATCTCCGGATCAGACTCAGGCACAGCCGTATGCACACCGGAAGGTGGCAGCTGTGACGAGCCCTCACTTCCAGAAGACTCAAACTCACCTAGTGATGCTGCAACAGACATGGCATCTTCCTCTGTAGCTTCAACTGAAACACGCGGGCCACCAGAGGGTAGACTCGCGGGAATCAGCAGTTCACTAGCGGGCACCGTCATTGAAGAGGGGGGCTGGGGTCACGGACACATAGTCGGCGCCTTGATCCAGACCGTAACCCTCAGGTCACCCTGGCCACCAGCCGAAGATCGGGGGGTGGATGAGGGGACTCTCACTCTTGCGAGTTCACAGAGTCTCGACCTATATATGACGCGATGATCACGTTCCCAGCGAGAACATGAGTCACCCACGAGCGCTGTTCAAGCATGATCAAAGCCCAAACACACTAGACAGCGCTCGTGCCCATCAGAGTCCGATACCAGTCCGCTGCAACCAGAAATGCACGGGCGAGCCGTCTTTAAAAAGACGTGCCACGTGTAAGCTCTTTTAGTGAGAGAAAACTCAAGTGTTGAAGCACCCGGGGAGAAACGCACCGACTGACAGACCACTGCAACAGATCAGCAGGAAGCACGCTCTCGCCGTAGATCGCCGTCACACCAACACTCGAGGTACTCGTTTGTAAAGCTGACAATTCAGAGATGGCTTGTGGAGAGAAGAACACACTTGGCTCCGAAGCGAAAACATATCTGCTTGCTGCCGGCTTCCTCCTTTTATACCCACGAGGTGGGGCGGAGTTACGCCATGCAAATTCCGCAGACCCATGGCATTTCTTTGCCATTGGCTCGTTTTGTAATACTCGAAGTTGATAGGCTTTCTAAGCGAAACCCCATTCGTCGTCATCCGACGTAACTCGGAGTGACAACGAAAGGGAACACAACTCTCCGTTCACAACTGAACATAAAGCTTCTCTATGACACCATATAGATTAAAACTTCATTAGAGTATTCATTACTTTATAAAATCGGAAACCAATAACAATTCTGGATTTCACCATTACTTCAAACACCCATACCACTCTATCATTCCTTTGTTCTATATTTCTCCTACTGATGTACACAGCCATTTTCGCTTTACCAAGTACAAAATTCAACAACTGACATTCACCACGTCTAGTTTTCACATATTTAAAACCAAAAATTTAAATCTGTACAGAAAAAAATGTATTAAAACAATTGAAAAGTTTTTTTAACATTTCAAACAAAGGCCTTAGCCTTGAACAATATATAAAACAGTGAAAAACTGTCTCTCTTTCAGAAGAAAATGGGCAATCTTGACTTGAATCAGGATTTAAAATAGAAACAAAAGCATTGACTGCGGTTATTACATGTAAACCCCTCCAAAGAATGTCAGTTGTTTTTTTGGTTAATGGTGGCCTATATAACGCTCTCCACTCTGGTCTCACATTTTCATTCAATCCCAAAACATCACGCCAAGGTGCGTCAACTCTCTGATGCAAGCCTTTTTTGTTAAAAAAACTTAACACATTCCTTATACAACTGTTGTATATTAACATCAGTGAAATTCAAAGATATACTTTTAAAATCTAGGAAAATTCCAGAATGATCACTTAAATTGGGGGATACAATAATTTTAGTAAAAGGATCTATATCATTAAAACAAATAAGTAATTCACAATAATCTTTGAGCATAATAGATTCCTCTGATGTAAGAGCAGATCGCATCTTCTGTAATATTTCAGTCATTGTTCGAACAGATTTAATCTTTAAACAAGCAGTCACTTCTTCGGCATTTACAAATCCAATTACAAATCCCCCACCAAAATTACAAAAAAAAAAAAAAAAGTGATTCCAGCTTGAATAAAAAGTTCAGTAAATGTGCTACTTGTACTTATTACATCCAGTCTTGCACCATTTATCAGTGGCTCTTCCAACAACCAAAATAAGGAGTTTGTGGTTTCAGACCTCTTCACGTTAAAACAAATCCAAACTCCAACTCCAAACTCTGTCTTGCCCGTCTCGCCGTAACTTTATTGATGTCATCTGGCATTTAGGCTCAGGTAAGCCTAACTTGGTAGGCTACTTTATTATTATAAAGTGCAGAGGCCTTGAGTGCAGATACGCTCTCCGTGAGTGGTATTTACAACAATAACATTAAATACAAGTACTCTACAGCGACACTAGAGGTCGCTGTTTGACAAAACGTCTCAGGTTACGTATTTAACCCTGGTTCCCTGAGAGGGAACGAGACGCTGCGTTGAGACGCGGTGGGAACGCTCTGCGTGATTGCGTCGTGAAGCACGTGTATAATCAGTCCAATGGAAGAACGAGACGTCACCGGCGGTGACGTCATAGACCAGGAAGCTATAAAGCACACCAGAAATCAGACCGCGACAGCTTCTGAAAAGGCCTGAAGCAAGTCGATCAGGGCATGCAGGAAGTATGGCAGGAGAACGCAGCGTCTCGTTCCCTCTCAGGGAACCAGGGTTACATACGTAACCTGAGACGTTCCCTTTCAAGGGAACTCGAGCTGCGTTGAGATGCGGTGGGAACCCCTTGTCCACTACGCCATAATGAGAAATGCCCGTTCTGTGTGGAGTCCTTGCGCACACTAAGAAACAAGCAGCCTAGCCCCGGGAGTGGAGAGGTCTAGGTCGTAGAATCTGACAAATGTATGCGGTGGGAACCAGCCTGCCGCATTACAAACGTCCTGCAGGGAAACCCCTGAAATTAAAGCCTTAGAGGCAGCCATACTCCTAGTAGAATGGGCGCGGACAGCCATAGGTGAGAGCTGTCCGGCCGCTTCATAAGCAAGTGAGATAGCCTCAACTACCCACTTGCTCATTACCTGTCTAGATGCAGGGCAACCTTTCTTGGTTGAACCGAAGCAGACAAATAACTGCTCTGATCTAAGCCACAGGGCAGCTCTGTGAACGTAGGCATCCAAAGCCCTAACGGGACATAACAGATTGAGACCTTCCTGATCTGGGGTAACGAAAGATGGAGGGCAAAAAGCCTGCAGCACAATAGGGCCCGCCACATTAGTGGGGACCTTAGGAATGTAACCCGGCCTAGGGTGTAAAAATGCTTTCACCATACCAGGTGCAAATTCCAAACATGAAGGAGCCACCGACAGGGCTTGCAGATCTCCAATTCTCTTGATAGAAGAAATAGCGAGAAGAAATAGAGTTTTTAGTGTAAGGAACTTCTCTGAAACCTCTTCAATAGGCTCGAAGGGAGCCAGGGCCAGACCCTCAAGTACAATGGCCAAATCCCAAGCCGGTGCTCTAGAGTGCAATGCAGGCCTAAGCCTCAGTGTACCACGGAGAAAACGAGTAATAAGAGGATCTCTCCCAAGAGAAGAAGCCCCCAAAGGGGAGCGATAAGCAGATATAGCCGCTGCGTACACCTTTAAGGTGGAGGGAGATAATCCAGCAGAGAAACGGTCTTGAAGGAAATCGAGAACTGTACCAACCGGGCAGTTAGCAGGATTTAAAAAACGTTCTCCACACCATGTAGAGAACCATTTCCATTTCAATGAATATAGTTTTCTCGTGGAAGGAGCTCTGGATTGAAGGATGGTCTCAACGACCTCAGTCGAGAGACCGGATTCTAAGAGCTGGGCCCCCTCAGAGGCCAAGCCCACAGTTTCCACAACTCCGGGCGAGGGTGAAATATCGTGCCCCCTGCTTGAGATAACAAGTCCCCCCTGACAGGAATCTCCATGGGAGAGCCGTGCAGAAGGGACACTAGGTCCGAGAATAATAGATGAGAGTAATAATAGATGAGGCCCCTCCCGGCGAACCCTCTCCAGAACTCCCGGAAGCAATGATATCGGGGGGAATGCGTACAGGTGCAGCCTCGGCCACTCCTGTACCATAGCGTCCAGTCCGAGAGGAGCTGGATATGTGAGGGAGAACCAAAGCGGACAATGGGTTGTATCGTAAGATGCGAAAAGATCTATCTGAGCTTGACCATAGTTCTCCCATAGGAGCTCCACCACCTCGGGGTGAAGTCTCCACTCCCCGGGCCTCAGCCCCTGTCTTGACAGGATATCTGCTCCCACATTCAAATACCCTGGAATATAAACTGCCCTGAGTGACAGTAATTTTCCCTGGGCCCATAGGAGGATCTGATGAGCCAGTTTGCATAATAATAGGAACCTCAGACCCCCCTGATGGTTGATGTAAGAGACCACCGATGTGTTGTCTGTGCGGACGAGCACATGATGGCCTCTCAGGTCTGGCAGGAAGTATTTGAGAGCCTGAAATACCGCCATCATCTCTAGTCGGTTTATATGCCACGAAAGCTGATGGTCCTGCCAGACACCTGTCGCCGAGCGGCCACTCATGACCGCCCCCCAGCCTGTGAGGGAAGCATCCGTCGATAGCGTTACGCGTCAACAAGAAGCCCCCAATACTGGGCCTTGGGCGAGGAACCAAGGTTTCTTCCACATGACCAAGGCACGTAGGCATAGCCGCGTGACCTTGATCGTGCGAAACGGATTTCCCCTCGGAGAAAACCCCTTGGTCCTGAGCCACCACTGCAGGGGTCTCATGTGCAGAAGGCCAAAAGTAACTACGTTGGACGCAGCTGCCATGAGACCCACCAGTCTCTAGAACTGTTTCACAGTGAGTGACTGGCCTAGTTTTACCATATTTACGGCTGTGAGAATCGCAGAAATACGAGCTGGAGACAATCGTGCTTGCATAGTTGTCGAATCCCACATCACCCCTAAAAAAGTGGTCCTCTGGGCTGGGAGGAGCACACTCTTCTTGGTGTTTAGCCGCAACCCCAACCTTTTTAAGTGAGACAGAACGACATCTCGATGCCGAACTGCCAACTGCTCGGAACGAGCGAGGATCAACCAGTCGTCGATATAGTTTAATACGCGAATGCCCTGGAGTCTCAGAGGAGCCAGCGCTGCATCCACGCATTTCGTAAAGGTGCGGGGTGATAAACCTAGGCCGAATGGAAGGACCTGATATTGGTATGCTTCGCCCCCGAAAGCAAACCTCAGGAACTTCCTGTGATGAGGATGAATGGATACATGAAAGTAAGCGTCCTTCAAGTCTATTGTGACAAACCAGTCCTCGGACTGAATCTGTGATACAATCTGTTTGTGTGTAAGCATCTTGAACTTGAGTTTCTGAACTCTGCTGTTTAACTGACGCAGATCTAGAATAGGACGCAACCCCCCATCCTTCTTGGGAACGATGAAGTAACGTCTGTAAAACCCTGACTCTCTGCTGGGAGGAGAAACCCTTTCTATAGCCCCTTTTTGCAGAAGCGTCAGTACTTCTAGTTCCATGACCCGAGCCTGCCTTGGGTCCACCACTGTGGGAAGGACCCCTTGAAATCTGGGCGGACGAGAACCGAACTGAATTCTGTAACCCTTTTCTATTATATGCAGGACCCACTGAGAAATATTTGGCAGTAGTTTCCACACTGCCAGAAATTCTACTAAGGGGACCAGTCTCTCGGGACTGGCCTCGGGATTCGGTTGTACGGACATTTCGGTGCCCTGAAGCTGCGAACCGGCAGGGAACAACCGAACTGACCGTTCTACGATCCTCCTCGGAGAATCGTATGGGGACGCTGACACCTCGGTGCCCTGAAGCGGCGAACCGGCAGGGAACAACCGATGTGGCAGCGCTGCGACTCTCCTCAGAGAATCGCCCCCCAGAGGGTGCCGAGGATGAACGATTTCTCGAAATCGTCCCTCCTCGGAGGGGACCACCCTCAGAAGCCTGACGCCTTGGGCGTCAGGACTTCTTCTTAGCCCAAGCCTTCTTAGAGATGACAGTCCTCAGATCTTGCCTACCCCTAGCTGGCCTGGACTGCGACCGCCACCCAGATTCCCCAGATTGTGGAGGAGCCCGAGTGGCGACGCTCTGTTTTTGATGCACTCTGTGCTGTGAGGAGCTTGTACTCGGATGAGACTGCTCGGATTTAATAATCATTTTTCGCCCAGCAGTCTCGGGGATATTGAAACGTCGAGGAAGAAACCTCTGGAACGCAGCCGATTGTTTTTTCGTTTCTTGAAACCTATCGACGACACAGTTGATAGCGTCGCCGAACAAACTTGAAGGTGACAGGGGAGCATCCAGAAGAACAGACTTATCTTTATCCTTTATATCAGACAGATTTAACCAAAGATGCCGCTCCGTGGCCACCAGGGCTGCCATAGAACGGCCCACTGATTTGGCCGTCTCCTTGGTGGCCCGGAGAGACAGGTCTGTTGCGCGACGCAATTCTCTGATGGTCCTGCCAGACACCTGTCGCCGAGCGGCCACTCATGACCGCCCCCCAGCCTGTGAGGGAAGCATCCGTCGATAGCGTTACGCGTCGACAAGAAGCCCCCAATACTGGGCCTTTGGCGAGGAACCAAGGTTTCTTCCACATGACCAAGGCACGTAGGCATAGCCGCGTGACCTTGATCGTGCGAAACGGATTTCCCCTCGGAGAAAACCCCTTGGTCCTGAGCCACTTAAAATTTAAAATTAGGCGAAAAGCCACTGGGCCTGAGCATGCTATTTTTGCACATAAAATATTAATATTCATAACTGTGCAAAAAATTCAAAAACCTTTAGAAACTCATATGATAGTTCAGCATCACACACCATGAGATGGGTTAAATAGAGAGATTAAAAAATACCCAATTTCTCTCCAAAACGGTATCAATGTTAGTGTTTTGATAAATGAGAATCACTAATATTATCAGATTACCTCACCTAATGCCCTGAAAAAGGCTAAGATAGTGAGCTAAAACTAATTACACACTTTAATTCCATGATATTAAATATGTTACAATTTAAATGTAAATGCACATTGTTCTAGAAGGGTGGCATCATCCCTTACATTTTACACGGCTACAATTACTCTCTATAATGTGATTGTGAAGTCAATGGGAGCGGGAATTCATTATGAACTCGTCACGCAATAACCCCAACCTCAGACCAAATGTTAGGCCCTGTAGACAGGCCAGCTTATATAAATATCATATTAAGCAGATATGTACCTTTAGCATATTAGAGGAAGACGCTGATATCTGGATTGAATTGATGCGTGAAGAATGCACTTCCACAGCAGTCACGATCAACAGCAGGAATAGGCGGTTAAAGTTTTCTATGCTTAATTTGATTTGATGACAGTCACAAGACCGCTTACTCAATCCAATCACGTTGATGGATAAAAATAAAATTAAATTAAAACAAGCATGTAACGAGTAACGACCACAAACAGAAGGAAAATAGCAGAGAAAAAGTATCGATACATCATTTAAAATGTAATCATGTAAAAGTAAAATTACACAATTTTTAAACTACTCAAAAAAGTACAATTTCTGAAAAAAACTACTTAATTACAGTAACGTGAGTATTTGTAATTTGTTACTTCACAACCCTGGGAGTTTGTGTTGGAGTCTGTGTTGTGCTGGAGGCAGGTCGTGTTTTGTTGTTATCAGACTCCATGTATTTGTCACGGGTGACAAAAACGCTTAGCGAGCGGAACCCCCTTGATGAGTCACGAGTTTCCCGAGGGAACGATTTGTGTGCGACACATCCCACTCCGGTTCCGGGTGTGGCAGAATCATTGCCCGGCCTGATTAGCGCTAATGCACTACAGGTGCGAGAGAGAGAGAGGAGCGGCGTTTACCCGAGCTGTTTGCTTCATAAGCCATACGTGATGTATTGTGTGCTTGCAAGTTTTGCATTCTTGACACAGTAGAGATTCTGTAGTATGGTGCTGGGAATGTCGGGTAATGTTCGGGGGCGCGCGTCCGCGCACATGTGAAAAAAGAGAGTTGTGATTAAAAGTTAGACAGACATTCCGTCTCGCGTGTATTCTTGAACAGATACATCACAGAAAAATTGGTGACGAGGATAAAGTTTTGTTCACATTATGGCGCTTATTGGAAATATAAGCGAGTTTGTTCCGAAAGCAGAGTCTTGGTCGGCTTATATTGAATGGCTTGAGCAGTTCTTCGAGGCGAACGACATACACCAGGAGAAACAGGTTGCGACCCTGTTGAGTGTGATGGGAGCAACTACATACGGGTTACTAAGGAACTTGGTACAACCAGAGAAGCCAAAGGATAAGTCTTACAAAGACATCGTGGACACTTTAAAGAATCATTTTGAGCCAAAGCCGTTGCTGATAGCGGAAAGATTCCGATTTAATCATTGCAATCAAAGAGCTGACGAGACGGTGACGGAATATGCAGCGGAGCTGAAACAGTGCTCTGTGGGTTGTGAGTTCGGAGCAACGCTGGACGAGGCATTGCGTGACCGTTTCGTAAGTGGAATCCGCAACGAAGCCTGCCAACGGCGACTGTTGTCAGAATCTAATCTGACGTTTGCACGTGCTTTTGAGATCGCACTGAGTATGGAGACGGCGGAGAAGGACACGCAGCAGCTGAGAGGGCTTGAATCACGCTCGGCAGTAGTACATAAAGTGGATGCGCGGGCGCGAACAGAGCAACACTCCGATCAGAGAGGGAGAAAGTGCTATAGATGTCATGGCAAAGATCACAGCCCTCAGGTATGTTATTTCAAGGATGCAAAATGCCATAATTGCGGGAAAACGGGCCACATCAAACGAGCTTGCAGAGGAAAAATGGAAGCTGGGAAAAGTAAACGTTATGTGGAGAAAAACACTAAGTATGTGGGGGTAGAGGAAGCTGAGTTGCCCATGTTTTCCCTACTAAGTGATGAGAACGCAAAAAAGTCATTCATAGAGACATTTAAACTAAATGGCAAAGAAATTATGATGGAAATTGATACCGGCGCGGCCGTGAGTATCATATCTGAGGAATTATTCCAAGCTGCGTTCTCAAAAGAGCCACTAGAGGTCGCCGGAGTCAAGCTTAAAACGTACACAGGGGAGATTATGCCTGTGTTGGGACAGTTTCAAGCTAATGTGAGCTATGAAAAACAATGTGAATTGTTACCCGTCATAGTAGTAAGAGGGGAGGGGCCAGCTCTGTGTGGCAGAAATTGGCTTCAAAAGCTCACCTTGAACTGGAAAAAAATTAAACATGTCAGTCAAGTGGATCAAGTAAAGTCCCTGGAAGAGGTGCTAGATTCGTGCTCAGATGTGTTCAAAGATGAACTAGGCACACTCCGTGGGCTTAAGGCAAAGATATTGGTGAATCCTGAAATTTCCCCACGTTTTTGTAAATCACGCCCACTGCCTTTTTCCATGAAAGCTCAAATTGACGCAGAACTGGACCGACTGGAGAAGGCTGGAATAATCACGCCAGTAAAACACAGTGAATGGGCAGCGCCCATTGTGCCAGTGGTAAAAAAGGACAAAAACGATAAGACTGTGTGGAGATTATAAATTAACTGTGAATCAAGCAGCTACTACAGAGACTTACCCACTACCTCGGATTGAGGAGTTGATGGCTACACTGACTGGAGGAACTGTGTTTTCTAAGGTTGACCTGGCTTCAGCATACCAGCAGGTTATTCTTGATGATGAGTCCAAACAGCTGCTAACCATCAACACACACAGAGGATTATTTGTCTACAATAGACTACCATTTGGTGTCAGTTCAGCACCCTCAATCTTTCAAAGAATTATGGAGAACATCATGAAAGATCTGGATGTCGTCGTTTACCTTGATGACCTACTGGTCACTGGAAGGACAGAACATGAACATCTGCAGAGGCTACAGGCAGTGCTGCAAAGACTCCAGGAGAATGGCTTGAGAGTGAAAAAGTCCAAATGTGAGTTTGGGAAAAAGCAAATTGAATATCTAGGATTTGTGCTAGAAAGGTCAGGGCCTTCATCCATCTCCAGACAAAGTTGCTGCAATCCGGGATGCACCAGCACCCACCTGTGTGAAGGAGCTGAGAGCATTTCTGGGTTTGGTGAACTATTATGGACGTTTTCTGCCCAACCAAAGTACAGTGGCAGCTCCCCTCTACAGATTGTTGAGAGATAATGTACTATGGGAATGGAAGCAGTCAGAGCAAAGAGCTTTCGAGAAATGTAAAGACTTGCTGACGAACGAAAGGGTTCTGGTACATTATGATCCAAGTCTACCACTCACCTTAGCTTGCGATTCTTCAGCATATGGGATTGGAGCTGTTTTGCAACACACCATGCCCACTGGAGAGGAACGTCCTGTGGCTTATGCCTCACGAACTCTGGCACCTGCAGAGAAAAAGTATTCACAAATTGAAAAAGAGGGGTTGGCGCTCGTCTTCGGGGTAAAAAAATTTCACCAATATTTGTGGGGAAGGAAATTCAAGATGGTGACTGATCATAAACCTTTGTTGACTTTGTTCGGAGAGCATAAAAGTCTACCCACCATGGCAGCGGCCAGGATTCAAAGATGGGCAATCATTCTTTCAGCGTATGACTACCATATTGAATACTGTCCCTCAGAGAAACACAGTAATGCAGACGGCCTTTCTCGTATTCCCCTGCCGGAAACGACTGATGTGGGCACAGCTGCCTTGTCAGAAAATATTCATGCACTAATAGCTGAACACTTCGAACAAGCTCCCTTGAATGCAGATCAGGTGGCTCGTGTAACACGCAGAGACAAGGTGTTATCCAAAGTCCTGAAGTATATAATGGAGGGTTGGCCGATGGATGTGGATGAAAGTTTGAAAGTTTACCACTCCCGCCGATATGAATTGTCTGCAGAGAGAGGATGCGTGCTCTGGGGCACCAGGGTGATAATACCTGATAAACTGAGAAAAAGTGTGCTGAAAGAACTGCATGTCGGTCATCAAGGAATAGTAAAGATGAAGGCTCTTGCCCGCAAGTATGTGTGGTGGCCTAAAGTGGATGCCGATCTGGAGCAGGTTAGCAGAGCCTGTGAGCCGTGCCAGATGGAACAAAAGGCTCCACGTCAGGTTCCGTTACACCCTTGGGAATTTCCAGGTCAAAGCTGGAGAAGACTACACATAGACTTTGCTGGTCCTTTTCTTGGACAGACATTTATGATACTTGTGGATGCATACTCGAAGTGGCTGGAGGTGTTTAGAATGCCTAACCTTACCTCACAAGCTACCATCGCAAGACTGAGGAGGTTGTTTGCGGCATACGGACTTCCGGAGCAAATTGTCACAGACAATGGAACACAATTTACGTCTGAGGAGTTCAAAAACTTCATGCAGCTAAATGCCATTCTTCATTCAACGAGTGCGCCAGGTCATCCAGCTACCAACGGCCTTGCTGAAAGGTATGTGCAGACATTTAAAAACGGAATAAAGAAACTTGCACACTTAACAATAGGCTTGGAAGATAAGATCTCTCTTTTCCTAATGCAGTATCGCACTAATCCTAACTGCACTACAGGCCATTCGCCAGCAGATCTTTTCCTTAATAGACATGTGCGCACTCGCTTGGACTTTGTTCATCCAGATGTCACTGCCGCGGTGCGCAGGAAGCAATACCTGCAAAACTTCTATCATGACCAACGTGCTGTGGAGAGGTCTTTTTCTGCAAAAGATGCAGTGTACCTCCGTAACACCACAGGAGGAGGGAACAAATGGATTCCAGGTGTGATAGTAAAGCAAACCGGGCCAGTGTCTTACAAGGTTCAGGGACGAGACACAGATGTCGCTTTCAGGAGACATGGCGACCAGCTGAGACCCCGGGTGGTAGAGGATGAGCTTGTTAAAGAGACTGACTGTTCTGGGACTGACACTCTGATTCAACCTTGTGCACCAGAGGAGGGAAAACAAGCAGTTCCTGAGCCTTCTCAAGAGGACTGTGGAGGGATTACAGGGGTGGCTCAGAGTCCACGCCGCTCATCCAGAAGTAGAAAATCACCAAAACGTTTTGACCTGTAATAGATGAAACATACAACCTTGCAATAGCACTATGGTATAGAACTGTTATGGTATTATATACAATGCTTGTTTTGTTCTCTGATGTTTCGTTTTGAAAAAAAAGTAATGGTTATGTTGTTTGGAGAGCCAATAATGTGTTTGGCCATGTGCCGGCTTCAGTTTGAATATGAATGTACTTCTGTTTAAAAAGGGGGGTAATGTGATGTATTGTGTGCTTGCAAGTTTTGCATTCTTGACACAGTAGAGATTCCGTAGTCTGGTGCTGGGAATGTCGGGTAATGTTCGGGGGCGCGCGTCCGCGCACATGTGAAAAAAGAGAGTTGTGATTAAAAGAAAGACAGACATTCCGTCTCGCGTGTATTCTTGAACAGATACATCACACCATAGAATGTTCGGGGCCATCATGAACAGCACTGTGGAAGCAGTGGAGTCATTCAGGTTCCTGGGCACTATCATCTCTCAGGACCTGAAGTGGGACAATCACATTGACTCCGTTGTGAAAAAGGCCCAGCAGAGACTGTACTTCCTTCGCCAGCTGAGGAAGTTCAACTTGCCACAGGAGCTGCTGATTCAGTTCTACTCAGCCGTCATTGAGTCTTTCTTGTGCGCTTCCATCACTGTCTGGTTTGGTTCAGCTACCAAATCAGACATCAGGAGACTACAACGGACAGTCCGGACTGCGGAGAGGATTATTGGTGCCCCCCTGCCAAACCTCCAGGACCTGTACTCTTCCAGAGTGAGGAAGAGAGCAGGTAAAATCATCACAGACTCCACTCACCCTGGACACCACCTGTTTGAACTGTTACCGTCAAGACGGAGACTCAGATCACTGGCCACTAGAACATCTCGGCACAGGAACAGTTTCTTCCCACAGGCCATTTCCCTCCTGAACAGTTAATACAATACAATACAATACAATTTTATTTGTAAAGCACATTTAAAACAACCGAGGTTAGCCAAAGTGCTGAACATAATTTCAGACAAATTATAAACACATAACATGAGCACAAAGCACAGTTAAACAAGTGACAAACTAAAGAATATATAAAATGCATTAATTAACTCTCAGGCTGGTTTAAAAGCCAATGAATAATAGTGAGTTTTAAGTTGTGATTTAAAAATGTCAAGGCTGGGAGCTACTCTGATACGCATAGGCAGATCATTCCAAAGTCTCGGTGCCACGACTGAAAATGCTCGATCTCCCCTATTTTTAAGTCGTGTTCTAGGAACAGATAAGAGTAGTTGGTCAGCGGACCTCAATGACCTCAAAGGAGCATGCATCTTCAGTAGATCATTTATGTAAGCTGGTGCTTGACCATGAAGAGATTTAAAAACAAACAATAAAATCTTAAACTGTATTCTGAAACAAACTGGTAGCCAATGAAGAGAGGCAAGAACAGGCATAATGTGCTCTCGTTTACGGGTTCCTGTAAGGAGTCGAGCGGCAGCATTCTGAACTATTTGCAATCTAGAGAGAGAGGCCTGGTTTACTCCTATATATAAAGCATTACAATAATCCAGGCGAGTGGTGATAAACGCATGTATAACCCTCTCCAAATTTTTGAAAGATAAAAATGGCTTCAATTTTGTAAGTAGCCTAAGTTGAAAGAAACTAGCCTTAACAACAGAGTTTATCTGTTTCTCTAGGTGTAGATCACTATCCAACTTTACACCAAGGTTCGTTACCATAGACTTGACGTAGGGCATCAGGGGTCCCAGGTCTAATTTGGAGGTGCTAGTAGAACTGCTAGGTCTAAAAATCATAATTTCAGTTTTACTTTCATTAAAATGTAAAGCGTTTAAAGCCATCCATGCTTTAATGTCATAAAAACAATCTAACAGCCTTTTTATCGAATCCTCACCGTTACTTTTTATAGGCAGATAGATTTGTAGATCATCTGCGTACAGATGGAAACTAATATTATGCTTCTTTAAGATGGATCCTAAAGGAAGCAAGTAAAGGGAGAAGAGAATCGGTCCCAAAATAGAGCCCTGCGGTACTCCACATGTCACTGGTGCTGCTGGTGAAGTAGAGCCCCCGTATCCAACTTTAAACACTCTCTCTGAGAGATATGATCTAAACCATTTTAATACAGTACCTTTCATTCCCACGCTGTGCTCGAGACGCGAGAAAAGAATACTGTGGTCAACCGTATCAAATGCTGCTGTAAGATCTAAAAGCATCAGAATTGCGGAATCTCCAGAATCTGTTGAAATCAAAAGATCGTTAAAAACTTTTATAAGTGCAGTCTCTGTGCTATGAAGTGCTCTAAAACCAGACTGGAACACCTCAAGAATACCATGCAGATCTAAATAGGCTTGTAACTGCAGTAGGACTGCCTTCTCTAAAATTTTGGACACAAATGGAAGTTTAGAAATCGGGCGATAATTTGAAAGAACTGAAATGTCCAGATTTTGTTTTTTGATAAGGGGCTGCACCACAGCCTCTTTAAAACAAAGTGGCACATAACCAGAAGTAAGACTACTGTTTATAATTGCTTGAATGTGTGGTCCAATAGTGTTCCATACCTCTTTAAAAATACATGGTGGGATGATATCACTGGGACAGATTGAAGGTTTTAAATGTGTAACAATATCATTAAGGGCCAAGACGGAAACAGGCTCAAACTCAATGAGGACTGCAGCACACTCTATGGAAATGGAAGGATCAAAGGTTGGAGGTGAAATGCTAGCTCTAATAGTGGTAATCTTTTCCACAAAAAAGTGGAGGAATTTTTTACAGGCCAAAGTAGATTCTTCCTGCATTATATATTGGGAGGTATGAAGAACAGAATTAATTGTTCTAAAAAGAACATGAGGTTTATGGCCATTTTTATCGATAACATCAGAGAGGTATTTAGCCTTTTCAGTTTTAACAATTCTCTGATAATTACGCCAACAATCCTTTAGGATATCATAAAAAACTTGCAATTTATGTTTTTTCCATTGGCGTTCAGCTTTCCTACACTTTTGCCTAGCCGCTCGAGTTAAGTCATTAATCCATGGTTCAGAATTAGGTTTGGAGCGCCTGGGCTTTAGTGGTGCAATTTTATCAAGAATATTTATACAGGTGGATGAAAAACAGGAAATGAGCTCATCTGTACATAGGAAAGCAGATGACTCTATAGTCTCTGTAACATTACTAAATGCTTCGGAAAATTGTGCAGCAGTAGCAGGTTTAATCATCCTGCGGATACGAGGTGGAGCAGATTGCTTAACAGTATTGTTTGGAAGGGAAACATCAAATAAAATTGGTGCATGGTCAGAAAAAACAGCCTTTTGTATCTCAATATTTAAAATAGGCAAACTGCATGACAAGACAAGATCTAATGTGTGGCCATGAATCTGTGTCGGACCACTTACAAACTGTGTAAGGTTAAAAGAATCTATTAGTTTTAAAAAATCTTTAGCCAATAGATTCGTGGGACAGCATACATGAATATTGATATCTCCTATAATTAAGATCCGGTCATATTTTGGCATAATTTCAGACAATAATTCATTAAAGTCCCTGATAAAATGCTTGTTATATTTAGGAGGTCGATAGATAAGAGCACACAGAACGGGCTGAAATTTGCCCAATTCAAACATTGTTAACTCAAAGCTCGAAAATGCTATCATTGACAACTGCCTGCAGTTGTATTTTTCCTTAAAAATAACGGCAAGACCTCCTCCTCGACCAGTAGTCCTCGGGGAGTTAAAATATGTGCAGTCCAGCGGTAGAAGTTCAGAAAAAGGGCTCGACTCACCAACATTTAACCAAGTTTCAGTCACGAATAGAAAATCCAAGTTTTGCTGGGAAAAAAACTCCTTTAAAATAAAGGTCTTATTCACCAGTGATCTAGCGTTGACCAGGGCAGCTCTGACAGGAGCAGGGGATCTGGCCATACGAGTTACATAACTCAAAGACCGAAGGTTTCCATGGTTAACACCGCCTTTCCTGGGACGAGGTGAGTGTTGGCGAGAATACTCCATGTCTGAGCCGGCAATTGGTATCAACCAGGTCCCGGTAGGATCAATAGCACGCCAGGATACATAGTAAGCCAAAGGCAAACCAAAGTGACGCCGGGCTCCACGGGCAGAATAGTCCGCTAGGTAAGCTTTCAACTTCACCAGCTGGCCGCTGCGCTTCCCACGGCGTCTCGAGCGTCCACTCCGGACAAGGGAAGCCGGATTGCGTACAAGATGAGCAGGTATGTTTAGCAAGGGGGGAGGGAGAAAAGTTTTCTGACCATCCCAGTCACACTTAGGCGACTTCTCCAAAGCGAGGCGGAAATCGATCAGCGTTTGACGATCATAAACCAGCAGAGAGTCAATACATTGCATAAACAGTGACACAAGCAATAAAATCACGAATAATTTGCTCTGCACCAGACGGCCGGCCACAAACACTGGCGCCATCTTGAATGTTAACACTCCTCCCAAGGCATATGCCTTTAAGTGCAATACTCCCACTGTTTAGTGCAATACCCTACAACTCAGGTGACACTTATGTGTAGATTTATTTATTTATAATATTCAAAACACTATAAATATGTTCATAATCTGTAAATCTGAAAATGTCTATTCTGACTAAACCCAACTGTGATACTTTTATTCTCATATATTTATATTTTTATTTTTTATTCTTATAATTTGTAGTATTATGTTTCTTGTTGTATTTGTATTTGTATATGTCCACTGGAAGCCTCAGTACCAAAACAAATTCCTTGTGTGTGCAAGCACACTTGGCAATAAAGCTCTTTCTGATTCTGATTCTGAGAAAGATAAGTGAATTGTTTTCATCTTACGAATATTCGAAAAGCTCAAGGAAGATGCAGTGAATGTAAATCCGACTGTTGGGGAAGCTATGTGTTTCAGAGTGTGCTGAGGAGGAACTGAAGAGTAAATATCTCCCTTGAGAGTGTAACGAATGGATTGAAGCCTCTGATCAGCCCTATCGTGTGAGTAAATTGCAGTGCTTTTGCCTTATTTATATACATTGATTCATTGCTGTGGGTTTGAAGTGAACACGAGTGTGATGTGTTTTTGCTGAGAAGTGGCCCAACCCCTGCTTACACGAGCGTGGCCAGTCATTATATCTGCTCTCTATCAGAAGTCTAGAGTGATACAGCTGAGCGGACGAAAGTATTCTGTACTGAGAAGAATCCTTACCTTTCTACTTACCGTCTGGAAGTATGCAGCATCGCTGGTGAAGTAAGCTTTTAAACCACTGTTTCACTATTGTGTACCGACGAAAGTATTCTGTACTGAGAAGAATCCTTACTTTTCTACTTATTGTCTGAGCCTGGAAGTATGCAGCATCGCTGGTGAAGTAAGCTTTTAAACCACAGTTCCACTATTGTGCACCGACGAAAGTATTCTGTACTGAGAAGAATCCTTACCTTTCTACTTACCGTCTGAGCCTGGAAGTATGCAGCATCGCTGGTGAAGTAAGCTTTTAAACCACTGTTCCACTAGTGTGCACCGACGAAAGTATTCTGTACTGAGAAGAATCCTTACCTTTCTACTTACCGTCTGAGTCTGGAAATATGCAGCATCGCTGGTGAAGTAAGCTTTTAAACCACTGTTTTCGCTATTGTTCACAGACGAAAGTATTCTGTACTGAGAAGAATCCTTACCTTTCTACTTACCGTCTGAGTCGAAGTATGCAGTATCGCTGGTGAATCTGAGTCTGGAAGTGTGCAGCATCGCTGGTGAAGTAAGCTTTTAAACCACTGTTCACTATTGTTCACCGACGAAAGTATTCTGTACTGAGAAGAATCCTTACCTTTCTACTTACCGTCTGAGTCTGGAAGTATGCGGTATCGCTGGTGAATCTGAGTCTGGAAGTGTGCAGCATCGCTGGTGAAGTAAGCTTTTAAACCACTGTTCACTATTGTACACCGACGAAAGTATTCTGTACTGCGAAGAATCCTTACCTTTCTACTTACCGTCTGATTCCTGAAGGGAGCCGTATTATGGGTGAAGTCGCCGTCAGGGCGAAACTGTGACAAGTAATCAGTATCTACCCGTAGCTGAAGAAGACCTGGAAGACACGGAGGTCTATTACGTCAATGCTCATTGATATATTGTGTTCAATAAAGATTGTTATTCCTTTGAAATTACCTCTGGTCTCGTCATCTATCTGTTGCGTGCCCGTGGTGTCGGCTCCTCACGGTGGTGTGCAGGTCAGGGGCGGCTGGTCATCCGGGCCCGCACCGGTGATAGTTAGCTGCAGTGCCGTCGCATAGACTGTATATAAAAAGGAGAGAGGCTCGGGAGCGCGCATGCACGTCACATCCGATGGATTTCACGGTAAATCCGACCCGGAGCCTTCAAATATAAAGAGGAATACTGGCCTTCAGAGTTAATAGCAAAACCCGACAAGTGGATCATTGTAATGTGTGATTACAACCCCTTCACACACAGGCAATAAAAACAGGATTCATTTTAGAAGAAAATCTACATATAGCACCTTTAAGAGGTTTGTGTTAAATTGCCAATAGGCACTATTTGGTTTAACAGAATTAATATAAATTATATCCTACATATCCTATTAAACTATGATCGGAAAAAACGGTTTTATGATCGGTTTAAAGACATAAAGCTTGTCCAACCTTGCTAATGATAAAAAATTATCACGAGCATGTTCCCATGTATATTGCCTAATATCTTTGTTAAAAGTTCTCCACACACATCAAGCAAATCATCTGTTTCAAACAATTCAATAAGCCTTCTGCGTGATGGCATATGTGGCTCAATAAGATTTTGTCCAGACCACTTACTGCACAATTAAAATCACCTTCCAAAAACAAGTATCTAAATACCTCATAATAAGTATCTTCTAAAGTTTCACAAAGAGTCTCTAAAAAACAAATGTGTTGTATTGGTTGAGTTGGGGCATAAATACACATAAAAACAATTACATACTTTTCAAAGTTTGCAATCACTTTTAAAATTCTTCCTTTTATACTCTCTTCCATTTTTACTGAAATGGGAACAAGCATTTTATCAATTAAGGAAATCTATCATTTCCCTCCACTAAGGGAAGTATTATGGCTTGAAAGAGATAAACCATTCCATTATTTGAGCCATCGGACAGCATTCTTGTCTGTACCATCGCATTCAGTCCAAGAGGAGCAGGATGCGTGAGGGAGAACCAGAGTAGACAGTGAGACGTCTCTCGAGACGCAAACAGATCCACTTGAGCCTGGTCGAACTCCCTCCATATCTGTTCCACCACCTCGGGGTGGAACATCTTATCCCCAGGCCTCAGCCCTTGTCTCGACAGGATGTCTGCTCCTAGATGACTTATATAGGTGACCAGCGATGTGCTGTCTGTGTGGACCCACACATGGTGGCCCCTGAGGTCTGGTAGGCCCTAAGTCGAGCGTCCATCCAGGATCGCTACCCAGCCCATGAGGGAGGCATCTGTCATTAGCATCCTGCGACAACAAGAAGCTCTCAACATGGGGAACTGGGAAAGGGAACCAAGTTTTCTTCCACATAAACTGGGCACGTAAGCATCACCGCGTAACCATGATCATGCGAAAGGGGTTGCCACTCGGGGAAAACCCTTACCCTGAACTGAGTGTCCTTCCAGGATCTCTCCCCCAGCCCGTGAAGGAGGCATCTGTCGTTAGCATCCTGCGACGACAAGAAGCTCTCAACACGGGGACCTGGGACAGGAACCAAGGTTTCTTCCATATAACCAGGGCACGTAGGCATCGCCGCGTAGCCCTGATCATGCGAAAGGGGATGCCCCTCGGGGAAAACCCTTTGGTCCTGAGCCACCACTGCGAGGGTCTCATGTACAGCAGGCCAAACGGTATCACGCTGGACACTGCTGCCATCAAACCCAACAGTCTCTGAAACTGTTTGACAGTGAGTAACTGGCCTAGCATTATTCATTCCACAGCTGACAGGATGGACTCTATGCTTGCCGGAGACAGGCGCGCCCGCATCAACATAGAATTCCACACTACCCCTAGAAAAGTGGTCCTTTGTAATGGAGAACGCACACTCTTCTTGGCGTTTAGCCTTAACCCCAGCTCTTTCATGTGGGTGAGAACTACATCTCAATGCCGAACCGCCAACAGATGCGACTGAGCTAGAATCGACAAATTGCCGATGTAGTTCATGATGCGAATATCCTGAGCGGGGTGGGGCCAGAGCTGCATCTACGCATTTCGTGAATGTGCGGGGTGATAGTGCTAGGTCAAACGGAAGAACTCGATATTGGTATGCTTTGGCCCCCAAAGCAAACCTCAGGAACTTCCCGTGATATGAAAGATGGAAAAGTGGAAGTATGCGTCCTTGAGATCTTTCATGACAGACCAGTCCTCGGAGCTGATCTGTGGCACGATTTGTCTCAACATTTTGAACTTTAGTTACATGACAAATATTAAAATCAGAATGGGACACAACCCCCCATCCCCATCTGGAACGATGAAATACCGGCTGAAAAACCCGGTGTCCCTGCTGGAGGGAGGTACATATTCTATGGCCCCTATGTTCAACAGGATTTTCACTTCTTGTTCCATTACCAGAACCTACTCGGGGCTCACCACGGTGGGATGAAAGCCCCTTTTGGTCTGCAGGACCTAACGAGAAATATTTGGCAGTAGCTTCCGCGCTGCCAAGAATTCTACTAGAGGTACCAGCCTCTCGAGACTGGTTTCTGGATTCAGTTTTTGTTGAGCAATCAGCCCATCGCCCTGTAACGGCGAACCGGCAGGGAACAGAATCAGAATCAGAATCAGAATCAGAAAGAGCTTTATTGCCAAGTGTGCTTGCACACACAAGGAATTTGTTTTGGTACTGAGGCTTCCAGTGGACATATACAAATACAACATGAAACATAATACTACAAATTATAAGAATAAAAAATAAAAATATAAATATATGAGAGTAAAACTATCACAGTTGGGTTTAGTCAGAATAGACATTTTCAGATATACAGATTATGAACCTATTTACAGTGTTTTGAATATTATAAATAAATAAATCTACATATAAGTATCACCTGAGTTGTGGGATATTGCACTAAACAGTGGGACTGAACTGACTGCTCTAGGACCCTCCTTGGAGGGGGCGGGCATCCCAGGGCCACTACGTTTCCGGGTGGCACCTGAGATATGTGCTCGCTGGAGACCGCTGTGCCCTGTAACACACGAGGTGGCAGGGTTAGCATAACGGTCCCCCGAGGGCACCGAAGGGAGACGGGCACCGTAAAATGAGATGTTAACCGCTCTGCTTCGGTGGGGAACTGCCCTCGATGGCCTGCGCCCTCGGACGTCAGGCCTTTTCTTTGCAGCTTTCTTGGAATTAACGACGGTACTCAGATCCGTCTTATCCCTTGAAGGCTGCTGCTGAGCGCGCTTTCCGTGTCCCTAGTCTTTTTGTAGGGGAACACGGGAAGCCATGCTCTGTTTTTCTGTGGCACGGCTTTTAAAAGTTTGGGGCTGCTCCCGCTCAGCAACCCCGGAGACATGAGTCTGGCGAGGGAGGTGTTTTTGGAAGGCAGACGTTTCTTGTATGGCTGACTCCTGAACCCTCTCGACGACCGTGTTCACTGCGTCGCTGAAGAGGCCAGATAGAGATAGGAAAATCCATTAAAAAAAATTCTCATTTTCTTTAATATTGCTCAAATTGAGCCAGAAATGTCTCTCAGTGGCCATCAGGGCTGCCATAGACCGGCGATAGAAATAGCGTCACCTTGGCGACCCTGAGAGACAAATCTGTGGCTCGATGCAGTTCGCAAACTGCGTTCGGGCGAATAGCCCTGCACTCATTATTATCTCCTAACATTTCAGCCTGGTAAGCCTGCAGCAGCGACATTGTATGAAGACATGGTCAGCCTGACCAGCCGCTGAATAAGCCATACCCACCAAAGCTGAAGTTACTCTAACTGGCTTGGTGGGTAATAATGTGGCTTTAAGGGAAGATGCAGATTCAGGGGAGAGATAGCTCGCGAGCGTTTCTTCCACCTTCGGAATTTCCCCATATCCGTGCTCTTTACATTGTGAAATAGAAGAGTAGTGTAATGATTGTGCACTTTACAATCTATATGACACAGGTTTCTTCCACAATCTCGACACCTCAGTGTGGAGATTGGGAAAAAACGGAAGGCTCAGGCATTGAGATTGTGAACGAGAGGACAGGAAGCGTTCGTCTAGTTTGCTTTTTAAACGAACGTCCTGCTTATCTGCCGGCCAATCGATATGTAATCTTTCGACCGCTCTCGTTACAACCTCAACGAGCTCCTCAAAAGCATAAGACTGAGGTGGCGAATCCTCAGTATCACGAGCATAAACACTAACAACATCCAGTCCCTCGGAACTGGATAGCTGTAGTGTTTGTGCCTGTATAGGGGCGCGTGTAGCGCGTGCTTCCGAACTCTGATACGAGGCATTAGATCTGTCAGGTTAAGTCAGAGATAAGGCAGAGCCCGTCTCTAACCCCGCTGACAGATCCATTCGCGAACCCCAAGTCTGAAGTCTTTGTTGTGCCTCGGCAGCAGCGGGACCTGAGCATTGGGGAATGCGAGCCTGGGCGTCCTCGTTAAAAAACGCCAGGCGGGATCGGAGTGTCCTCAATGGAAGCACAATACAGTGCTCACAGTCAGCGCCCTCGAGCACTGACCTTGCATGCTCCTCTCCCAAACAAAGAACACATAAAGTGTGTGTGTGTCCACCCGTTAAATAACGCGGGCAGGGGTGCACACACACTCTAAACTGCTGCTTGCTCGCCATAGTCTTATATATATATACTGTATATAACAGACAACACCAAATAATAAGGACGATTTCACATAGAGCGCTTGTGAAGACACAGAAGCTGTCGCGGCTGGGTTTGAACCGGCTTATATACTTTCTGGTTCATGATGTCACCCGCTTCTGACGTCCCGTCACACCATTGGACTGATTTTACATGTGCTTCAATACATCAACACGCAAAGCGTTCCCTTAGCGTCAATCAATATTTCTAATCCTTTTCTCACATCTCTGGCTCCATTCACATTTAAATAAGTGATGCAAATATCACCCATGGTAAGATATAAGATTAACCATAGAAATATGAGTAAGAGACAGGTAGCACAAGACATTGAATTAGGCTCCATTATCGCTATTACTCAGTTAGTTTTGAACTTTAGTGAAATTTTTTTTAAGACGATCTCTTTTTTAAGACACCTCTTTGTCTGAGAAGCATCCTTCACTCATTGAACTCTTAGTAACTTCAACAAATCTTTTAAGATTTGGAAAATAATCGACAACTTGTAGACCTCTGAGATTTTTTCAAGTGCTACTATTATGACATGGCCACTCACTCGGAGAACAAAGTGAAGTACTTGAATCAGAAGAACCACTTGAATCAGAAGAATCACTTTCACTTTAAGTACCTGGATCATTTTCATTGGCCTGTTCTCTTTTTTTCTTGCTTGTTTAGTTGCAATGCCATCCTCCTTATTTCTATTTTCAGCAGGAGAGTCAACATAAAGCTCACAGAGACTGGCTCGAACTCGCTATTCTCATTCACATTAGACTCATGTTTAGCAGATTCTAACTGCTCAATTTCATGTTCTTCAACAAAAGTTTCTTCATTTCTTGTTCCAAGTACAGACTCTTCATTTACACTTGCATCAGTTGGATTTGATTCATCAGCATCATAAGAATGAACAGCTTCGTGCTGAACACCCAAAGGTCCGGGTTTACTGACCTTCGCACTGCTGACCGGACAAGCACATCCAAAACATCTCATAGAGTCAGTCGACACAAACACTGTATAATCAAAATCTATTTTGAATTTCAAATTCAAATCAAGTTCGTTCCCGTTATTTAAAATCATCTACATGAACCTCCTAAAGGAAACAACATGTTTCAATAACTCAGATTTACTGCCGATTGCGATCTTTTTAACGGGTGAAACAAGTTTACCAAAGCGTGAAAGCTCTCTTGCAAACACTTCATCTTTGATAAAAGGTGGAACATTTGACAATGTAACCTTTTTAGAAAGGTGAAGCAAATGACAAATGAACCCCACAATTCAATGCCTTTTTCTACCGACTCGTGTGCCTTCTCTACTGTGCCAAAAAATAGTACAATTGCATTATTCTTTTTTGAGGCAGCTAAAACACATTTATGTCCAATGACATTACCAACAGCTAAGCTACATTCCTCTACACTGCCCGCAGCAGACACTATTTTAACTCCATGCCGACGCATGAGGGAATTTAAATTACCTCCTGTATGGGCCGCCATTGTGTTTGAAAACACCTGCGTATTACGCCCTCAACTTTAACAATCCTTGTATCACCCAGCCACGACACACAAAATTTTGACAACAATCAATAATCACATACAACAAAAAGAAAAGAATCCACAGCTGGCACAGAAAATGTCTCGGTTACTAACGTAACCTTGGTTCCCTGAGAGAAGGGAAAGAGTATTGCATAAGTAGCTTACGCTATGGGAAAAACTCCTTTTCTCGAATTGAAGCCAATTTTTTTAAAACGCAGTGCAGCTGCACAGCAGACACTAAGCTGAGCATCTAGAGCGGTCATTGGCTGTGCTGCGGCAACTGCACAAATCTATGGCGAGGCGGCACATGCGCGTGAACCAATCAGGCTGCTTCACGCCCTGGCGCGTTATAGCCCGCCAGAATGGGTGTGGCTTATAGCTATATTAGCCCCCATTTCTGCCATACAATCAGGTTTAAATCGACTGAAGCGATCCCCCGATCTAAGCACAGTAGCATGGCGGGTTACGCAATACTCCCTTCTCTCGTGGAACCGAGGTTACGTTAGTAACCGAGACGTTCCCTTTAGAGAGGTCTCTCGTATTGCGTAAGTAGCTTACGCTATGGGAACCTCTTTCAAAATGCTGTGCGTGCTTAAAACTCCTCACTATAGCCCAGGGTAGAAGTCCCGAGGCCCATATAAGAGTAAAGTTAATAGAGGCCAAACCCGTGTTGAGCCTTGGAATGGACCTAGAGAGGGCCAATCCTTATATAATATGTATGAACTAGGACCAGATATATGCATTGGCCTTATAGTTATGTTCTTAACATTTATTATATTGAAATAACCTTTGCTTGCAAACCGGGAACTTCAAGGTTATAATATCTCATAAATGTGGACGGCGAGGCCAAGCTGGCTGCTGCACAGATATCTTCAATTGGTATTCCATTTGACCAAACTCATGACGAGGCCATGCCTCTTGTGGAATGAGCTCTAACGCCCAATGGGCAATGAAGGCCAGCGCGATAGTGTCCACTATCCAGCGCAATAATCTCAGAACACTCCAGATAAACTCTGAGAGCCCTGACAGGGCAGAGTAGATATGCATCTCTTTCATCCTCTGGCGAGGAAAGAGCTGATAGCGAAGTAACCTGTGCTCTGAATGGAGTAGAGAGCACAAAATCAAAGTAATAATCCAAGGCACTCGAATTGTGTATACAAAAAAGTAAAAAGCCTTTATTGAATCATGGCTTCTATCATTAAAAATGGTGACAGATACACCTACGCGTTGCGGCTATTGCCTTCGTCAGGGTGTGTGTAACAAACAAAGTCACAAGTGCATTTTAAATAGCAGTTCATTAATCTAAATAGTAAACACCTGGTCACACACTACGCAAGGTAACCAGCAGGGAGCAGAATTCAACAAATGAAATAGTATATTGCATAATATCAAGCCAAATCAAACTCAAAAAAATAAAAATAAATAAATAAATAAAAAAATAAATAAATATATATATATATATATATATATATATATATACACATACAAACACATACATATACACACACACATACATACATATATACACATACATACACATACATGGAGTAGAGAGCACTTTAGGAACATAACCATGCCTTGGCTTAAGGACGACTCTGGAGTCGCTAGGCCCAAACTCAAGGCAGGAAGCGCTTACTGCTTACTGCTAATCGCCCACTCGCTTTACTTAAGCTAATGCCAGTAAAAGAACGGTTTTGAGCGAAAGAGGCTTCAGGTCCTCAGACTGAAACTGCTCGGATGGGGCACCCTTCATGGCTTCCAGGACCGTGGGGAGGTCCCAGATAGACACCGAGTGGGGTCGAGGAGGGTTAAACCTTCTTGCCCCTTTAAGGAAGTGCACAACGAGGTTGTTTCTTCCTAGTGATTGCCCGGCCACAAGAGCGTGAGATGATGTTATGGGTGCCACATACACTTTGAGCATGGAGGGGGTACGACCCACGTCCAAGAGCTCTTGCAAGAAGGCGAGTACACTTTGCTGTCCGCACGAGTAGGGGTCCAGGCTCTGTGCTGCACACCAGCCGGAGAATACTACCTACTTTTGAGCGTAGAGACTCCTAGTTGAAGGCGCTCTCACTTCAGAGATGGTTTTTTACACCCTTTCCGGGAGACACCTGGATACCCGTTGAGGGGCCATATGTGAAGGGCCCACAAGTCAGGACGGGGATGACAGATTTTCCCGTTTGCCTGCTTAAGGAGATCTCTCCTCAGCGGTATTGGCCATAGGGCTGTTTCCAGCAGCTGCGCCAGCTCGGAGAACCATAACTGGGTCTTCCAGAGAGGGGCTATTAATAGCACTGCACACTTGCTCTCCCCTGATCCGTTCGATGACCTGTGGTAGCATCGTGACCGGAGGAAATGCATACAGCGGGCGGCTCGGCCAGTCGTGGGCTAGCGCTTTTTGTGAAAACGTTCAGCAATGAGCGTTGTCTTCTGAGGTGAAGAGGCCGACCTATGCCTCGCCGAAGATGCTCCATATCAGCTGAACCGTCTCGTCTGTGGGTGAAGAGACCATTCCCCTGGGGGAACTTTGTCTCTGGATAGCATATTAGCATCCTGGTTCAGAATGCCTGGCACGTGCGCCGCCCTCAGTGAGCCCAGGTTGTGCCGAGCCCATAGAATGAGACTCTTGGCCATGGTGTGCAGGTTGTTCGACCTGAGACCACCCTGGCAATTTTTGTAGGACACCACTGCCATGTTGTCCGTCCAGACCAGGACATGGTAGGCTTTTAAATATGGGAGAAAAGCTTTCAGTGATAGAGCGACCGCTCTCATCTCTAGACAGTTTATATGTAGGCGCCTCTCCGGACTTGAACATAGGCCGGAGATGGGTAGCCCTCGTATAGGGCCCCCCGACCTAGGCTGGAGGCGTCTGTCGAGATCACTTTTCTCTTTGAAACACTCCCATACTCACGCCAGACTGATACCAGTCGGCTGCTTTCCAGGGGGCCAGGGCTTTTGTACAGCCGTGGCTTGCTCTGATTTGTAAGTGGCCAGATTGCCACGTGTGAATCGGTACACAGGATTTTAGCCGCTAGCAGAGACATAAGGCGCGCTCTCATTTGTATAGTGTCTATCACTTTTCCCAGGAAAGAAATACTCTGGCTGGTAGACAGTGTGCATTTGGAAGCATTGATCCTGAGACCTAGGCATTCTAGATGGCTGAGGAGCCAGGATCTGTGAGTAATTAATTGCGCCTCCGATTGGGCTATAACCAGCCAATCGTCGAGGTAGTTTATTGGGGTGTAAATCAGACAGATCTATCACGATGCGATACGATATCGATTCTCTCAGCCAACGATACGATATTTGCGATACCTCAAAAAATTCTGCGATACGATTCGATTCGATTCAAAGCAATATCGATTGATTTATCGATATTTAGATTTTATGTGCCAAGTTTACACAACCAGTTACATTTTTATTAAATGCAACCAAAATATAAAACATTAACTTTTTATCAAACTATTTGAAAATTGCACAGCCTCTCCCAATTAGGACATTTACAACAGAAGAGTCCATTTGCAAAAACAGATAACTCTGTTCTTGTTCAATTTCGTGAATAATGTTTTTTTGTGCATTTGTTGTGCAAGTAATTTCAATCAAACAGCAGCTGGTTTCTTTTAAATAGGTAATAATAACTTTTAAAAAATCTTTATGATTTTTTATGTATTAAAGGTGCAGTAGGGAGTTTTGAAAAAACGTTGACTTTGCCTGAAAATTTGAACAAGCACGACTTGTGTGTCAATCCGTGATGTGACGTGATGGGGCCGGTGTGTATGGCAAGCCGTCTGTCTCGTCTGTCTCGTCTGCTTAGTTTGTTATTTGCTATCGCCTTATTTATTTGTACATACTGTCAAGATGTTTCTGCTTTGCTCGTTTATGATCGCCACACACTTTTCAACATTCGAAGATCTGCTGATATATTGTCTTAAAGACATGATTTGGGGGACCGCTGGACCTCGAAGCATCCTCATTTGCTGTCGCATATACCCGAGTACTTGCGCCGTTCATCTGTTGTTCTTCCCCGTAAGAAACGCTACAGGCAACTGGGAAAACGCGGAGGCGTGCTGGCCAGATTCAAGGCTTACCTGGCGTACACATGTGTGACGTGTCCTGTTGGGCGCTGCTTTCCTGCTGCCAGGCGTTTGCTGGGGATGAGAGACCGCTGGCTCCGTCCTGTCTTCCCTGGCTTGTGGATTGTTTCCGGGGCCCACCTCCTAACGGCGACATCTTCTCTTGTGCGAGCTCGGATCCACCGAGGTGTGCGCAGTTTCGAATCTGCGCCTGCTGGATCGCGCGGAACCTCTAACCAGTGAGGATAAAATTATTCGCCTGGCTTTGTCTAATGCTAGATCGCTAGCCAACCAGACTTTTCGTGAGTTGGATTTTATGTTTTTAACAGAAACCTGGCTTCGTGATGGCGAGCTTGCATCTTTCTCAGAACTTTTTCCTCCCCGATGTGGCTTCCTCAGCTCCCCTCGGGCAGAGGTGGGCACAAATACATCAAAAACTATTTTGTTACAAAATACAAATACTGGCTCATGAAATGTAACAAAATAAAATACAAAATACTGATGTGAAAAATGTATTTAAATAAAATACAAGTGATTAGTATTTTGAAAATACAAAAATACTCACACAATAATCTTAAGCCTTTTTTTTTATTACTGAGAGGCAGGGTGGGAATTATACCGCGGCCACGCGGCCATGGCCGCCGTTGCCCTACACTTTGGCCTTCATGCCCCGTGAAAAAAAAATCATCGTACGGCCACATGCAGTGGCCTGTGTGCCCTGGCCCTGTCCAAGTTCCATGTATAAAGCGCCAGTGTGGCATAGTGGGCCACCCAAGTAGTCTCTGAACTTCAATTAGTTTGTGGATTCGCGCAGGTGCAGTGTCATAACCAGTGCGTCGGCGTACTGAAGCGTTTTTTTTTTTTCCCCATCGCGTTCCCATTCATAAAAAACTCATGTGCTGTCGTCATGACAGCGATTCACAAAACAACGTCACTCACGGCTTTTAGCTCAGAAGTGTGCAGATTTGGAGAAATATTTATATATTCTCAGTTTACATCAGATTTCTATTAACAGGAATAATATTGTATTGAATTGAATAGAATGGTATACTATATGAAGCCATACTATAGTAGCCTATGATGTGAGATAGAAATTTAAGTCATTAAATTCAAGTTCACGAAAACTTTTCCCTCCGCTGCGACTGTCAGTCATTCTCCATTCAGCATTCAAACAGCGCGTCGCGTTCAGTTACAGATGAAACCCTCTCCAAGATGATTCAATGTTAATATTATTATACTTGATCTGTAGATAAAGCTCTATGGTTTCGCATAAAATGACTATCTTGCTGGACTGTATTGCTGTACCTTAATCATGTTACTTTCTATCGTGTGTCTGTTAGATCACAACACTGGAGCACTATAATTGTTCTTCACGCGCACAGTAACTGAAATTTAAAACTGTTAAAAGAAAAGGCTCAATAAACTATTGCATAGATAGATACTGTATAATACACTACGCATCGATATGTCTTTCCTTTGTGCTTTGAACTTTTCAATGCGGACTCGACGCGCTGCGCGCTGTGACTCTGTGTTGCTTCAAGCGCATCATTCTGCGCTCGGGATGCGCATAAGCGCTCTGTGCCGCACTGTATTGGATCCTTTCATAATCATATAATACTTTTGCGCAATGAAAGATTCTTAATAGCCTTTTTTGTTCTGTCCTATCTATCATATGTTGCTGCCTATTTAAACAGCTGTGATATACATTTAAAAAAATGTCTTAATTTTATAGTAGCCTAGACTATATATAAAATAATAGATCTTTCTGATTTTTACCTTGTTTTTCATTCATGTATTTTACAACAATACAAAGAGCAATGTGTAACGTTTTACCAGATTTAGTGCTACACTTATTGTCTCTTATTTGTTCCCCAGTAAATAATGTTTTTTTCACTAAATGTTCAGATTTGACAAAATTATTGTACATTTGTGATTTTTCTAGACTAAATTTTACCGCTGAGTTATCCACTAATCTAGTTTATAATAGAATTTTTGTCATGATTGGTTATGATCATATTTTTTTTATTTGTTGTTTTTCTTTATAATGAAGTTGTCTGTATTAAGTAGATTGTGTTTAACACACAAAAGAGTGATTATCAGTTCAACACAGTTATAGAAATTCTATTTGATTTTTTTTAACTGCGCTGGTATGCAAAAAAATGCATCTAAAAATGCATCAGATTGATGCTTTAAAATATGGTATATATAAAATTTTCTTACGTGGGAGCATGCCCCCCGGACCCCCCAAGAGGGGTTATATCCTTCTCACCTTTTTCACCCCTGAACCGTTTTCATGCCTGATTATACATAAAATATTATATTTTCTGTCTGATTTTTTTTATTTATCTGAAGCCAAATCAGATCACAGAATGTAAAAAATGTATTTTTTATTAAAAAAAAGTCATAATCCATGTCTTATTCCAAATTAGGATGTTATGGTATCAATCTGAATGGGAAAACCATCGAATTGTACTCAATGGCCTTTGCGCCCTGTCATATGGCCTTGGTGCCCCTAAAAAAAAAGAAAAGGTGGAGGCCAAATGGCCTTGCCCCTAAAATTACATAATTCCCACCCTGCTGAGAGGTCAATAACACAAATAGTAGCAATAACACAAATATGAGAAATGTGTAAATTCAAAATGGCGAAGTAGAAAAATAAAAAAGCATGGGCATTTCACTAAATCTCTACAGGGCCTGAAATAGCTCCCTCTGACGTAAATGGCATGTATAGCTAAGTTCACATCAATGGTGTGGTAGGCTGCCCTTAATAGCAAAACGTGTTTGATGTAGGCTACGTAGCCATATTATCACCGTTACTCTACTTGTGCCTTAAAGGTAAGGATGGCTGGCACGAAACAGACGTTCCGAAGCTTTGCAAGATCCCGAAGCAAAGATGATTCGAAACACTGATCCGAAGCGTGATTCAAAACACCCACGTCACGTAACAACGGCTAAATGAAGCGTCTAAGTGTTTCATCAGGTGGAGTGCTCCTCCGAATCAGGGTTTCATTGATTGGTCGGTTCGGGAACAAATCACACAATCACACAGTATAAAAGTTTTGTCAACGCATTTTCATATCGTGGGTTTTTGTGAGAGGAGTTTGGTTTTGAGATAGCGGATTTTTGGTGATATAGTGACATTTATAGTGCGATTTGTTTAGTTATATTTAGGATTTAATTTACATTTACACATTGACTTAGAGACACACAGAGTACATATAGTGACACATTAATAGATGCATTGATAGAAATATATATATATATATATATATATATATATATATATATAGATTAATAGATAGATACATATATTACAGATACATATAGATTATTAGATAGATAGGCTACATATAAGATAGATAGATAGATAGATAGATAGATAGATAGATAGATAGATAGATAGATAGATAGATAGATAGATAGATAGATAGATAGATAGATAGATAGATAGATAGATAGATAGAAATGGAGGCTCCACAGAAGAGATGCCGTACATCTGTGGTGTGGGAGCATTTCCATTTGGAAACCCCAAATAAAGTGAGATGTGTGTATTGTGATCGGCAGCTAGCCTACTGCAACAATACATCATCCATGATGCGCCATTTGAGGAGCATTCATCCTGCCATTCTGCAGGGTGCAGAGGATGGTAGTGTTCCCCCTGTACCAAGGCCTGCTACTGACACTGCTGGGCCATCTAAGCAAGGTATGCATTGTTTGAAATATAGGCTAATTATAAGTGAAATATAATAACTAAGTGTTGGGCCATTGTTTAGAAAGGCCATGGACTAAGACATGCCTAACATCCCAATCACAACTGCCAATCACTTTAAAAACAAATGTTGTCAATATAATATTATACTTTGTGAATATACATTTTATATGTCTACATATGAGTACCCAATCTACAGCCAAGACATCATTTTGTTTTTTTGTAATTGTTGTATTTCTATAATGCACTTTATCTTTCTCTGCACACTGAGCATAAATATTCATAACATAACTTTGTTTAGGAAGGTTTCCAAATGAACCAGTAGACTACTTTCACGGTAGGCTACTATTTTTCCAATATATTGGTCTGAAAGTATGTTTTATCTTCTCTTTTAAAAGGCAGACAGAGGGAATTGGATGAGGCTCTTCTGAACATGGTGGTGAAGGATCTGCAGCCCTTCACCATCGTGGAGGATGAGGGTTTCAGGGCCTTTGTGAACAAGCTTGATCCAAGCTATGTCCTCCCATCCCGGAAGGTGCTTAAAACAATGGTCAGCGAAAGGTACAACACAACCAAGGAGAAGACAATGGAGGACCTACAAAAGGCGGAATTTGTTAGCCTTACGGCTGACATGTGGTCTTCCATTAATATGGATGGATATCTTGGTGTAACATGCCATTACATAACACCAGAGGCAATAATGGCAACTGTTTTACTGGGTGTAAGGAGGTTTTACCAAACCCACACAGCCCAGCATCTCATGGAGGCTAAAGCCTTGCTAATGGCTGAGTGGGGAATAACCTCCAAAGTTCACTGCATGGTGACTGACAATGCATCCAACATGATCCTAAGTGCCCAGCTACTCAACCTTCGCCATGTCCCATGTTTTGCTCATAATTTGAATTTGATAGTGAAAAAGGCCCTGGATCAAACCCCAGTCATCAATGAAATTCGCCAGAAAGCCAGAAAGATAGTGGGGTTGTTCAGATCCAGCTGAAAAGCAAAGGACAAGCTTGTCGAGATGCAGAGCTTGATGGGCAGACCAAGTCTGAAAATGATACAGGAGGTTGAAACGAGATGGAACAGCACATTCGACATGCTACAACGCTTGTATGAGCAACGTGAGCCAGTGGGTGCTGCACTTGCCAATTTAAACAGTGATACTGCTCCCCTGACAAGTCTTGAGTATGACATTATTCAACAGTCATTGACACTTCTTCAACCATTCAAACTAGCAACAACAGAGATGTCAGAGGAACAGAGAGTGTCTGCTTCAAAACTCATACCATTGTACAGGATGTTGCAGCACAAGCTTGCACAGAAAAAAGGAAATGCAACGCAGGAATCAACTGTACAATTAGGTAGGACACTATGACCATACGTGTAATTAGCCATAACTCTCATATTGTTGTCATTATTTTAATTAATATGGTTTTCTCTTGTGTTGGCTCATAGGCTCACATCTACAAGAAGGTCTGCACTCCAGATGTGGAGGGTACGAGACTTTTAGAGCCTTGGCACTGGCTACACTGCTGGACCCAAGGTTTAAAAATGTGGCTTTTGGAAATCCTGCCAAAGCCCAGGATGCTGAAAAGCACATCACACTGGAGTGTGCTTCACTGATGCGTTCAAACACAACTCCTGGTGAGTTTCAGTCTATGTTATCTTATGTAATGTGATTCATGAAATTTATACTTCATATGTGTTGTCAGTTTATGATTTGTTACTAATTGCCGTTTTCTTTTAATTCAGAACCACAAATGTCAACATCAGGCCCATCATCATCAACACCAGTTGAAACACAAGACAGTTTATGGGAACATTTTGACAATCGTATCCGTGAGACCCAGATGATACACAATCCTACAGCTGATGCCACAGTGGAAGTGAAAAAATACCTCATCGATGCGTTTTTGCCCAGAACTCATGATCCTCTAACTTACTGGAAAGAGAGAGCAGTAATCTTTCCTCATTTGTATGTCCTAGCTAAAAAATATCTTTGTATGCCAGCAACAAGTGTCCCTTGTGAGAGAATTTTTTCAAAGGCTGGAGAAATTATCTGTAAAAAAAGAAGTAGGCTGAGTCCTTCAACAGCAGAGAAATTAATATTTTTGAATAAAAATCTATAAGAAAGGGAGACATTGTGGCTTGATTTATTTTTATTAATATTCATTTTTCATGACCAAAATCACATTATGCAATGTGAAGAGACTACAGGTTTCAAGCTTCATATATTACAAAAATACAATAATAAAAAAAAAACCAACACATTGTTTTATTAGCTCTTTGTAAAGGTTGTTTCAGATCAACACCTGCAAGTGACCACTAGGTGTCACCGTGGAGACAGGTTTCGGATTGATTCGAAGCCTCGAAACAAAATGGCACATTTGCTTCGACTGTTTCATTGCTTCACGAAGCCTCGATCTGCCCATCACTACTTAAAGGACAAGTTCGGTATTTTACACTTAAAGTCCTGTTTTAAGATCGTTTCTGATGAAATAGAACGGTTAAGATTGAAATTTGGACAAATGCTGCTGTCCCGAGAATTTTCGGTTTCTGTGTTAGCACCCCCCCCCCCACCTCGACAATGGTTTCATAGGGGCACTGGAACAATCATTCATAAAACGCATTAAACTTTAGTTTACAAAGACGTGAAACTCACCGAGTGGTCTGGGGTGTACACTGATATGCTCACACAAAAATCACTGCAAAAGAAGCTTTCAAACAGGTGTTTTACCATTCGTTGTAAAACTATGGACCTATTTTTCCAAACGCCTTACAACCGGACATTCTTCCGTTGAGAGCTTGAATAATAGACACTCCAGCCCAGTTGGTGCCGATAATGCACCTTTGCCAATGTTTGGATAGTGTAGCCTACGATACCGCGACTGCATAAGACTACAGAAAGAATACAAACAACCCAATTTCCGTTTCCGGCGGCGGAGTAATAACGTACTTCACAGAACATCCAATACAAGTCAATGGAGTTGGACAAAAACTACGATAAAACCTGTTGGAAAGCATCTTTTGCAGCGATTTTTGTGTAAAAAAAACAGACAGAGAATTTGTCACAAAATCAAAATTCCACTTTAATCATAATATATATGTTTAATCATATTAATCATAATATGTGTGGGTTTGTTTTACACACGAGACTCTAACTGTCCTGACCGCGTATGCCTTTTCCATAGTAAAATCGTGCTGCGTGCGCAATTACTGAAAAACAATAGGATTGATGATTATTTTATACAAAATCAATATCAATATTTCTCATATGTAATACGTTTAAAAATGTGTAAAAATTGCAGATGGATGTTTTATTCTGAACGCTTGCTTAGCATGGAGATTTCAGTGGAGTTACGACAGACGCGCTGTTTCATAATAGGTAGGGCCTATGATGTCCTTTTATGAATGACAACACAGTGCATTGATCTCATAAGGCACATTATTTTCTCTATAATTCCGTTCAGTGTGCAAAATGTGTGTGTGTAGACTATATTTTTCACAAAACACTTTACCTTGATGCCGTTTTTAAGAGTTCAAAACTCATTCACTTCTTGGATTGAGCCCTGTCTACAGGGTGTCACGTGATTTTTGTGCATCTAACCTGGACAATGCCATTGCCAACATCAGACCGAAAATATGGCAAAATCATTTACTATGGTGATTTTTCTTAAGTATTTAAGTATTTGAAATACTCTAAATACACTCCCTCAAAATATTTTGTTACAAACTACATTTTATTTTTTCCACACCTGCAAAATACAAATTACAAAATACACTAAAGTAATTAAATACGTATTTAAAATACATTTAATTGAAATACTGCCCATGTCTGCCCTCGGGTCACAGGTAGAGGTGGAGGGCTAGCCGCTGTGTTTAAACGTTCCTTTCAGTGTCGGGAGATTCAGATTGAGAGCTGCTCTAGTTTTGAGCTGCAGCTGTTTGAGGGAAATCTTCCTGTGATTGTATTATGTACGGTGGTGTATTGACCTCAAAAGTTTAACAAGGATTTTATTCAGGATTTTGCTGACTTTGTGGCTGGGATTGCGTTAAAATACGATCGCTTTTTAATTGTTGGTGATTTTAATATACATGTGTGCTGTGAATCCAGACCTATGTCTAAGGATTTTCTTAATCTTGACTCTTTTAATCTTATGCAGTCTGTTACTGGCCCAACACATGAAAAAGGACATACTTTGGATCTCGTACTGTCATTCGGCTTAAATGTTGCTATTAGTGAAATATGTGACACTTGTATGTCGGATCATCTGCCTGTTATTTTTACTATAATTGTCCCCTGCTCGAACACTTTGACTGTTGCTCCCGTACGTAGCGTGCGTGCAATTAACCCTTTAACCGCTTCACAGTTTTCTGCTGCCTTTAAAGACTCAGTGCTGTACAATCTTGAAGATTGTAATCTTAATGTGGAGGAACTCACCAACCTCTTTGACTCTACTTGTACTGAGATTCTAGATTATGTTTACTCCACTAAGGGAGAAACGCGCTAAAGCGCTAACAGAACCTTGGCTAAATGACCATACACGCTCTCTCAGACGTGCCTGCAGAACAGCTGAGAGAAAGTGGAAAAAGGACAAACTTCAAGTGTCATTTCAGATTTTAAAGGACACACTACATATATACCAGGGAGCAGTTAAGTCTGCTAAAACAAATTTTTTATCTCACCTGGTTGCTAATAACACCCAGAGGCCTCAGGTTCTTTTTAAAGTGTTTAACTCTCTTGTTAACCCTTGTGAAACTGACTGTGCTGTGCCATCCACATTGTTGTGTGAAAACTTCCCGAAACACTTCAAAGATAAAATTGCTGGCCTGAGCTTTACATCCCTTGCTTTTACCAGTGACCCCTCTCTTCCTTCTTTATGCCCAGCTGTCTTCCAGCAGTTTGAACCAGTTAATTTACATATTCTCTCTGACGTAGTTAAGCAGCTTCGTCCTGCAAACTGTCTGTTGGACAGTATTCCTGCCCATTTACTCAAAGACATTTTTACCACTGCTGGGTCCAGTATTGCATCTGTTGTTAATGCATCTCTCAGCTCATGGTTTGGTCCAGCTGATTTTAAACATGCTGTTGTGCAACCACTGTTAAAAAGGAGAAATCTGGATCCTTCAGTTCTGTCTAATTTTAGACCCATTTCTAAACTTCCATTTTTATCTAAAGTCTTGGAGAAGTTTTAATCAACTTCAATCATTTCTAGATGACTTTAGTATTTATGAAAAATTCCAGTCTGGTTTTAAACCACGCCACAGTACTGAAACTGCCCTTCTAAGAGTTTATAATGACCTTATCTTAACGGTTGAGGTCTTAACGATGCTCTTAGATTTGACTTCTGCCTTTGATACTGTAAACCATTATATTCTCTTATCCCGACTTAAACAAAGTGTTGGCATTACGGGCATAGCCCTTAAATGGTTTGAATCTTATTTTGCAGATAGGAGTTTTGCTTTCCACCTTGGGAATTGTTCTTCATCTGTTGCCCCTCTTTCTTGTGGGGTCCCCCAGGGTTCCAATTTGGGACCCATGCTCTTTTCTCTGTACATGCTGCCCTTAGGGTCCATTTTTTTAAAAAACGCCTCGGTTACGACTGTAACCTCGGTTCCCTGAAGAGGGAATGAGCGTTGCGTCGAGATTGACGCCATGTGGAACGCGTTGTGTTATGATGTCTTGAAGCACATGTAAAATCAGTCCAATGGTGTGGCGGAACGTCAGATGCAGGTGACGTCACGTACCAGGAAACTATAAAGCCTGCTTGAAAACAGAGAGCGACAGCTTCGTAAAGTCTGAAGTAGTCGCTGACAGGCATGAAGGAGATATGGCAAGGCGACGCAATGCTCGTTCCCTCTTCAGGGAACCGAGGTTACAGTCATAACCGAGGCGTTCCCTTTCAAGGGAACTCGCGTTGTGTCGAGATTGACGCCATGGGGAACGTCTATACCAACGCCACCATAGATACGAAATGTCTAACTTGTGTGAAATCGAGTGAGCAGCACTAAGAAGACAAAACCTGAGACCCCCGGTGTAGAGACCTGAGTCCAGGTCCAGAGAGTAAAATCTGACGAAGGTGTGCGGTGAGGACCAGCCTGCCGCATCACAAACGTCCTGAATGGAAACTCCTGATATTAGGGCCTTGGAGGCTGCAATACTCCTAGTAGAGTGAGACCGGATAGCCTAAGGAGAGGGCTGTCCGGCCGCCTCGTAAGCAAGTGAAATGGCCTCAACCACCCACTTGCTCATTCTTTGCTTAGATGCAGGGGACCCTTTCCTGGGGGCCCCAAAACACACAAACAATTGATCAGTTTTACGCCACAGGGCACCTCTGTGGACATAGGCATCTAATGCCCGAACTGGGCAAAGCAAATTATATCTTTCCTGGTCCGCATTCTGAAAAGGAGGAGGACAGAAGGCCTGCAGAATGATAGGCCTGACCACATTAGTGGGGACCTTAGGGATATAACCTGGTCTTGGATAAAGAAATGCCTTGACCATACCAGGTTCAAACTCTAAGCATGAAGGAGACACCGACAAAGACTGTAAATCCCCTATCCTCTTAAGCGAAGAAATGGCGAGGAGGAACAGAGCTTTCAATGTTAAAAACTTCTCAGGAGCCTCCTCTATAGGTTCAAAGGGAGCCATGGAGAGACCTTGCAGAGCAAAGGCCAAATCCCAAGTGGGTACCCTAGAACGAGCTGCAGGCCTCAGCCTCAACGTACCACAGAGGAAACAAGATACCAAAGGGTCTTTCCCTATAGACATTCCACCCAAAGGAATGTGGTAGGCACCTATGGCCGCCACATAAACTTTTAAAGTGGATGGGGTTAGACCTGCAGTGAACCGCTCTTGCAGGAACTCCAGCACTGTACCAATTGGGCAGTTAACTGGGTCCAGCTGACGGTCACTACACCAGGAAGTGAAAACTTTCCACTTCAGGGCATAAAGTTTCCTCATGGAGGGAGCTCTGGATTGTAGAATGGTCTCAACAACCTCAGTTGAGAGACCTGACTCTATGAGCTGGGCCCCCTCAGAGGCCAAGCCCACAGGTTCCACAGTTCTGGTCGAGGGTGGAATATTAAGCCCTCTGCTTGGGATAGAAGGTCCCTCCTGATGGGTAGCTCCAAAGGAGGCCCGTCGAGGAGAGATACCAGATCGGGGAACCATACTCTACCCGGCCAGCGCGGGGCTACAAGAAGTAGGTGAACCTGGTCCCTGCGAACTCTCTCCAGAACTCCCGGGAGCAGAGCGATTGGGGGAAAAGCATACAGACGCAACCTCGGCCACGTCTGTACCATAGCGTCCAGTCCAAGAGGAGCTGGATGCGTGAGGGAGAACCAGAGTGGACAGTGAGACGTCTCTCGAGACGCAAAAAGATCCACTTGTGCTCGGCCAAACATCCTCCATATCTGCTCCACCACCTCGGCGTGAAGCCTCCATTCCCCGGGCCTCAGCCCCTTTCTCGACAGAAAGTCTGCTCCTATGTTCTGATCCCCAGGAATGTAGGCTGCTCTGAGTGACAACGACTTCTCCTGAGACCACAAAAGGATATGGCGCGCCAGTTTGCATAATTGGCGTGAACGCAGACCCCTTGGTGATTTATATAGGCGAATACCAATGTGTTGTCTGTATGTATTAGCACATGGTGCCCCCTGAGATCTTTGATAAAATGCCTGAGAGCCAGAAACACAGCCAACATCTCCAGACGATTGATATGCCATGAGAGATGATGGTCCTCCCACAGACCTTGAGCCGAGCGACCCTCTAGGATCGCTCCCCAGCCTGTTAGGGACGCATCCGTCATTTGCAAGTTGCGACGACAAGGAACTCCCAACACAGGGCCCTGGGACAGGAACCAAGGTTTCTTCCACATAACCAGGGCACGTAAGCAACGCCGCGTGACCCTGATTTTGCGAAAAGGATCACCCCTCAGGGAAAACCCCCTGGTCCTGAGCCACCACTGTAGGGGCCTCATGTGCAGCAGTCCAAAAGCTATCACGTTGGAAGCTGCTGCCATAAGACCCAACAGTCTCTGACACTGTTTTACACTAAGTGACTGGCCTAGCTTTAAACTCTTCACGGTTACAAGGATAGACTCTATACGAGGAGGTGACAGGCGTGCCCGCATCGATACAGAATCCCAAACCACGCCAAGAAAAGTGGTCCTCTAAAGTGGAGAAAGCACAGTCTTTTTGGCATTCAACCCTAACCCCAATTCTCTCATATGGGTGAGAACGACATCTCGATGCCGAACCGCCATCTGCTGCGTTTGAGCTAAAATCAACCAATCGTCGATGTAGTTCATGATACGGATGCCCTGAAGACGCAGGGGCGCCAGAGCTGCATCCACGCATTTGGTGAAAGTGCGGGGTGATAAGGCTAGGCCGAATGGAAGTACTCGATATTGGTAAGCTCCGCCCCCGAAAGCGAAACTCAGAAACTTCCTGTGATAAGGATGGATGGAGATATGAAAATATGCGTCCTTGAGATCTGTCATAACAAACCAGTCCTCGGATCTGATCTGAGGCACTATCTGTCTCAATGTTAACATCTTGAACTTGAGCTGCATGACTGAGTCGTTCAGCACTCGAAGATCCAGAATAGGACGCAATCCTACGTCCCTTTTTGGAACTATGAAATACCGACTGTAATACCCGGGTTCCCTGTTGGAGGGAGGAACACGTTCTATGGCCCCTTTCTCTAACAGAGTGTTTACTTCCTGTTCCATAACCAGAACCTGCTCGGGGCCCACCACTCTAGGTAGGACCCCCATAAACCTGGGTGGGCGAGACCCAAACTGTATTAGATACCCTTTTTCTATGGTCTGCAGGACCCAACGAGAAACATTTGGAAGTAGCTTCCACGCTGTCAAAGATTCTACTAGAGGTACCAGCCTCTCGAGACTGGCTTCTGGTTTTTGTTGTTGTCGAGTAATCAGTCCGTCGCCCTGTAACGGAGGACCGGCAGGGAACGACTGAACAGACTGCTCTGACTCCCTCCTGAGAGGGGGCGGGCATCCCGAGGCCACTACGTTTCTGGGTGGTCCTTGAGATATGTGCTCGCCGGAGACCGCTAGGCCCTGAAACACCAGAGGTGGCAGGGTTGGCAGAACGGTCCCCTGAGGGCACCGTAAAAAGAGGTGATGACCGCACTACTTCGGGGGGGGGGACTACCCTCGAGCATCAGGGCTTTTTCGCCGCAGCCTTCTTGCCGATAATAACGGTCCGCAGATCCGTTCTACCCCTCGAAGGCTGCTGGGGTTGAGAGCGCCCTCCGTGTCCCCGTGGTTTTTGCGGGGGAGCACGGGAGGAAACGCTCTGTTTTTGAGTGGCACGATGTGAAGAGCCTGCTTTAGATGAGTGAGACTGCTCCCGCTCAGCAGCCTGCTGATAAGAACGGCGGGGGAGGAGTTTTTGGAAGGCAGCTGCCTGTTTAGAGGATTCTTGGAATTTTTCGACAACAGTATTTACGGCATTACCAAATAGCCCTGAAGTAGAAACAGGCGCATCCATAAGAAAATTCTTCTCCTTTTCTGTAATATTACTGAGGTTGAGCCACAGATGCCTCTCAGTGGCCACCAAGGCTGCCATAGAGCGGCCGATGGATTTAGCCGTCTCCTTGGTGGCCCTGAGAGACAAATCTGTGGCTCTACGTAACTCACATACAACCTCAGGTCCAACACCCCCACCCTCATCTAAATCACCCAATAATTACGCCTCATATGCCTGCAGTAATGACATTGTATGTAAACATGCTGCAGCTTGACCAGCAGCGGAATATGCTTTGCCCACCAGAGAGGAGGTGACTCTGACGGGCTTAGTGGGTAACATCAGAACCTTAAGAGAACATGTCGTTGCTGGAGAGAGATAACTCGCAAGTGTCTCTTCTACCTTCGTCATTTCTCCATAACCATGGTCTTAATAATTGTGTACAGAGGAATAATGAGATGTTTGTGCATTATAAACTCTATATGAGACCGGTTTCTCCCACGATCTCGACACCTCAGTGTGAAGATCGGGGAAAAACGGTAGGCTCCGACGCTGAGGTTGTGGTCTAGACGGCAGAAAACGTTCATCAAGCTTACTTTTAAAATGAACTTCCTGCTTATCAGATGGCCACTCAATATTCAGTCTTTCAACTGCTCTAGTCACAACCTCTAAAAGCTCTTCAAACGCATGAGACTGAGGTGGCGAAATCTCAGACTCAGCATCAAGACTAATAACATCCAATTCCTCAGAACTGGATAGTTGTAGTATTGTTGCCTCAACCGAGGCGGAAGGAACCGCAGCGCGTGCTTCCAAACCCCGAGAAGAGGCACTGGATCGATCAGGTGAAGGTTGAGATAGGGCAGAGCCCGTCTGAAACCCCGCTGAACAATCCATTTGCGAACCCCAGGACTGCAATCGACGCCGTGCCTCGGCAGCGGCGGGACCAGAGCCCCGGGGAACGCTAACCTGAACGTTCTCGCGAAAGAACGACAGGCGGGATCGGAGCAAGCGCAAAGGCAGCGCTTCACAATGCACACAGCCAGCACCCTCGAGTGCTGACTGAACGTGCTCCTCTCCCAAACAAGCAACACACAGCTCGTGAGTATCCCCACCCGTTAAATAACGTGGGCAGGGATGCACACACTGTCTAAACTGCTGCTTGCTCGCCATACTGATATACATATATATATATATAGACAAACAACACCAAATAAACGGGACAGATTCACAGAGCGCTACTGAAGACACAGAAGCTGTCGCTCTCTGTTTTCAAGCAGGCTTTATAGATGCCTGGTACGTGACGACACTCGCATCTGACGTTCCGCCACACCATTGGACTGATTTTACATGTGCTTCAAGACATCATAACGCAACGCGTTCCCCATGGCGTCAATCTCGACGCAATGCGAGTTCCCTTGAAAGGGAACATAATATTTCTTTTCACTGTTTTGCAGACGATGTACAAATCTATTTGCCTGTAAAAATCAATGAGAAGGACACTGTCCAGCCTTTGTTGAACTGCTTAAGTGATCTAAAAATTTGGTTGGATCAGAATTTTCTCTGTCTTAATGATAATAAGACTGAAGTTTTTGTGTTTGGTCATGAGGTACATTTTAATGCCTGTGTAGATGCTCTTGGTACTTTAGGTTCCAATATTCAACCTTTTACTAAGAATTTGGGTGTGATCTTTGACAATGCTTTTAAATTTGACAAACAGATTAGTTCAGTTGTTAAAACCAGTTTCTTCCAGCTGAGACCTTTGGCTAAGGTTAAGCAATACCTGCTACGCAACGACTTTGAAAGAGTCATACATGCTTTTATTACGTCCCGTTTAGACTATTGTAACTCTTTGTATGTTGGATTGGATCAGTCATCCCTTCATCGGTTACAGTTAGTCCAGAATGCAGCAGCTCGACTTTTAACCGGGACCAAAAAGCATGACCACATTACACCAGTTTTTACCATGCTTCACTGGCTTCCTGTTTGCTTCAGGATTAAATTTAAAATTGTATTAATTGTTTTTAAAATTCTAAATGGGTTGTCGCCGCCGTTTTCTAGAAAGCTGTTGCATGTCCACACACCTGTCAGGGCATTTAGGTCCTCCGATCAGATGCTCCTCGATGTGCCCAGATCCAGGTTAAAAAATAAAGGTGACCGAGCCTTTTCAGTTGCTGCTCCAAACCTTTGGAATAGTCTACCTATTCATGTAAGAAAAGATCAGACCATTTAAACATTCAAGTCCTTGCTTAAGACCCATTATTATGTGTTGGCTTTCAATTCAAGTTGAGCTTTGATATCTTGACCTATTGTTTGTGTATATTATCTCTGTGACTTTGAACCTTGTGAAGCACTTTGGTCAATTATGATTGTTTTTTAACGTGCTATATTAATAAAATTGAATTGTAATGCTAGATAAGGTTTGCTAGTACATTATTTCAGCAACATGACAAGCCAGTGAATAACCAGGTTTCAATTATTGCTTAGCACAGTGCGTGAATTTTTATGTACATGTTATGCTGCTAGAATTCTGACACCGAGACAATGGGCTCTGTCGAATTCTTTCTTTTTCGCTTGTTTATCGTCATCGGTCTTTTTCCTTTTACCTCTTTGTTTTATGAGCAGGTGCCACTCGAGAAATTGGCAGTTTAGGTTGTTTCTCCGCCATTAGCAGAGCTTCAGCACACCGGCAATCTTGAGTTTGAACGACGGTACACGCTCGCGCTGTGTAAGAGAAGGGTGTGATAAGCGCGTGAACGAGCGTGATTGACACTGGTAAGACATTCCTCCTGGCTCTGATTAGTTGTTTCTGACCGGGAGCGGTGAATATCTGTAAATGGCAATAGGACAACTAGGAGGAGCCAGAGGAGCTTGATTTTTTGCACAGATTATCTGTCTCATATTGTACTGTCAGGACATAATGACAGTTTTAACAAATATGTAAAAAATATTTTTTTACAAAAGTTACCTACAGCAGCTTTAACAGTTTCTTTTTTAGCAAAAGCAGATAACTCCAAAAGTAATTTTTTGGCAAAAGCAGATAACGTCTCTGTTACGTATGTAACCCTCGTTCCCTGAGTAGGGAACGGAGACGTTACGTCGGGTGACGACGAATGGGGGTTTCGCTTAGAACACCTATCGACTTCGAATATTACAAAACGAGCCAATGGCAAAGAAATGCCATGGGTCTGCGGAATTTGCATAGCGTATCTCCGCCTTACCTCGTGGGTATAAAAGGAGGACGCCGGCAACATGCAGATATGTTTCTTCGCTGAGGAGCCGAGACTGAACTCAGGCGATCCCCGCGGAACAGCGGAAAGTGGCAGGAAGACGTAACGTCTCCGTTCCCTACTCGGATAACGAGGGTTACATACGTAACAGAGACGTTCCCTTTCGTTGTCACTCCGAGTTACGTCGGATGACGACGAATGGGGTTACCAGTCTAATCACGCCACCTTCACAGCTGTCTTCCAGTGCCCTGCGTAAATCTGAGATCCCTGTCGTAAGACTAGCAAGGACCCCTATTTAACACAGGAATACCAAGGTACACTGGGGAGCATATCCCATAGTTTAGAGGAAATATGCAAATATTGCCAGCCCAAACGGGGGGGACTTAGAGAATACACATATGACCCGAAGGATGCATATGGAGAACACTGGGGTGTCCAGCCACAGGTGGAATATTTCAACCCCAGGGGTGGCAAGGTGGCTTGCCAAGGGAAAGACACATGCTCAGAGAGGCTTACAGTGGAAATACACATGTGGGGGTCGCTCAGAGGAGGGACCATGCACACGGGAGGCACCTAGCCGACGCCCAGGCAATAGACACTGGCGCCGACGTCAGGAGTGCTGGAGGAACTCAGGGCTTTCGGAGAAGCTCACCTGAGGAGAATATCGCACGTATCCAGTCCGTGGAGTGGAATGGCGAGCAAGCGAAGACACCTGAGCGGGTCCAGTACTAGCTGGTTGAAGCGAGTACATGAGAGAACACTGGCTCCACTCGGAGATTGTAGAATCTGGCGAATGTGTTAGGTGTCGCCCATTCTGCAGCTCTGCAGATGTCTGTTAGCGAGGCGCCATGCGCTAGAGCCCAAGAGGACGCCACACTCCGGGTGGAGTGGGCAGTCACACCAAGGGGGCACGGTCGACCTTGCTGCTCGTATGCCAAGCAATGGTGTCCACTATCCAGTGGGACAACCTCTGCTTGGAGAGAGCCTTTCCCTTCAGCTTCCCACCATAACAGACAAGAGCTGGTCTGAGGTCCTAAAACACTGTGTTCTGTCTACATAGGTGCGGAGAGCACATACTGGACAGAGCAGTGCCAAGGCTGGGTCTGCCTCCTCCGAGGGCAACGTTTGCAGGTTCAACACCTGGTCCCGGAAGGGAGTGGTAGGAACCTTGGGCACATATCCAGGCCGGGGTCTCAGGATCACGTGAGTAAGCCGGCCCGAACTCCAGGCACGCTTCGTCAACGGAGAATGTGTGCAGGTCCCCTACCCTCTTGATAGAGGCCAGTGCAACCAGGAGCGCTGTCTTCATCGACAGGAGCTTAAGCTCCACTGATTGCAAAGGCTCAAAGGGAGCACTCTGCAGGGCAGTTAGAACCAACGCGAGGTCCCAAGAGGGAATGAGAGGAGGGCGAGGAGGATTCAGTCTCCTCGCTCCTCTCAGGAACCTGATGATCAGGTTGTGCTTCCCCAAGGACTTACCTTCTACCAAGTCATGGAGAGCGGCAATAGCGGCAACATAGACTTTGAGGGTGGAGGGAGACAGCCTTCGCTCCAACCCTTCTTGAAGGAAGGAAAGCACGACACCGACCGAGCATCTCCGGGGGTCTTCTCGGCGAGAAGAGCACCAGCTGATGAAGAGGTTCCACTTCAACGCGTAGACGTGTCTCGAAGAACGCTCTAGCGGAAGTGATGGTAGCCACCACCACAGGTGGTAGGGTACTCAAACCTGCCTCGTCCCGCCCAGGAGCCAAACGTGGAGGCTCCAAAGATCGGGACGAGGGTGCCACAGGGTGCCCCGTCTCTGAGAAAGAAGGTCCTTCCTCATAGGAATGGGCCAAGGAGGTGCTGTCGCGAGGAGTATGAGTTCGGAGAACCAGGTCCGGGTGGGCCAGTAGGGTGCAACCAGAAGGACCTGCTCCTCGACCTCTTTGACTGGCCCCGCGGCCAGCTGTGCGCCAGTGCATCCGTGCCGAGCGTGCCCTCGGTCAGGGAATAATACAGGTCGCAATGGGTCGAGTCGTGAGAGGCAAACAGATCTATCTGTGCGTCCCAGAACTGGTCCCAAATCAGCTGAACCGACTGGGGATGGAGTCGCCATTCTCCAGGGAGGGGCTGAAGCCGTGAGAGCTCATCGGCTGCACAGTTCAGGACTCCGGGAATGAAAATGGCTCGAAGCGACCTCAGATGCTTCTGACTCCATAAGAGGAGGAGGCAGGCGAGTTGCGACATACGGCGCGAGCGTAGACCACCTTGCAGTTGATGTACGCTACTGTGGCTGTATTGTCTGATCGGACTAGTACGTGTTGACCCCTGAGCAACGCCCGGAAGCGGTGCAGGGCAAGGCGTACTGCAACTCGAGGCAATAGACATGCCATACGGCTCAACACTACATGCGAGAATCACTGAGCTTCAGGAGCAACCTTGCTCAACACCTAAGTGTGAAGAAATTCACTGAACTTCAGGAGCATTTCTGCTCAACACTTGGGTGTGATAAATCTCACTGAATTTTTCAGGAGCATTTCTCCTCAACATGAGAGTGAGACAGCATGTCCATTGCGCATGGCGCCCCAACCCGTGGAGGCATCTGTTGAGACAACAACATTCCGGGAAGCTCGTTCCAGGGGCACTCGGACCCGTAGAAAACTGAGGTTCGACCACGGGGTGAGTACTGACAGCAGGTCGGAGTAACTGGTACTCGGAGGGTGCCCACCTCGGGACTCGGTCGCAAAGCCAAAGCTGAAGCGGTCTCATATGAAGCAATCTGAGCGGCGTACCGCGGCTGCAGATGCCATATGCCCCGGGAGCCTCTGAAAAAACTTCAGTGGAACCGCACTCTTGCGCTTGATAGTCTCAGGCAAGTCAGCAATGGCTGAGTGGAGAAGGCGACCAAGTCCATACCGAGAAAAGAGCTCCTCTGCACGGGGCAAAGTTTACTCCTTTCCCAGTTGACCCGAAGGCCCAGACGAGCTAGGTGCCGGAGCACTGGGTCCCTGTATTCGCAAACCTGGTCTCAGGAGTGAGCTTCAGACAGCCAGTCAGCGAGATAGTTCAGGATGCGAACCCCGTGTTCCCATGGAGGAACAAGGGCTGCCTCAACAACCTTGTGAAGGCGCGAGGAGACAGGGCTAACCTGAATGGGAGAACAGCGTACTGATATGCGCGCGCCCTGACAGCAAACCGTAGGTATGGTCTGAGTTGAAGGAGAACAGAGACATAAAAGTAGGCGTCCTTCAGGTCGATCGCTGCAAACCAATCCTGTGGCCGCACACATCCAGAAATGCGTTTGGCCAGGAGCATCTTGAACGGCAGCCTGTGAAGGGAGCGGTTCAGATGCGTAGGTCCAGGATTGGCCGTAACCCACTTCTCCGGGACAATGAGGTTGGAGCTGTAAACCTGGACCTCATTTCGCCTGGAGCGACAGTCTCAATCGCACCCTTCGCAAGTAGGGTAGCAACCTCCGCTCTCATGATAGGGTATAGCCATCGACCAAAGTGGAGCGGACTCCCCTGAAGCGGGGAGGAGACCGTGCGAACTGAATCGCATAGCCGAGCCGATGGTTCGCGCGGAGCAGATAGGGAAGCTCGAGGCAGGCTCCCAACTGTGCCAGCGGCGTCAAGAACCACAGACGTCCCCCCGGTGGTGCAGCGAAGCGGAATGACCGGCCCAGGTCATGACCGGGGCAAGGTCATAACCGCACCCTGACAGAGGAGGCCAGGGAAGGACCAGCGTTCCACGGGGGCCTGCTCTGTCAGGGGTCTGGCGACAGAGGGGGACAGGGGCGAAGCGGTCCGTGGATGGCACGCCGTGTCAACCGCCTCTGGGACAGAGGGGGACGAGGAGAGCACGGCTTGTGGGCGGCGCTCTGTGTCGTCCGAGAACTCTGTATGCACAGAGACGAGAGAGTCAGCTCTTTCTGAATAAGGATTCTTCCCCAGCCCTCTACCGGGGAAAGGAGTGGCCCTGCTATCAACTCCTGGAAAGAACTGAGTCTCATCTCAGAGCAGCCCATCTCAAAAGTGCCGCTTAACCCGGCGTTTAGCAGGGGGCAGGGCTGGAGAGGGCTGTGGCATCCCCCTACGGTCTTCCAGAGCCAGGCCCGGGTGAACGGGCGGGGTTGGAACCGTGGGAGGGCGCCTTCAGCGGTGGGCAGACTGAGGGATCTGAGCGGACGGCGGGGTCGTCGGGCAGAATAATCTCAATTTGCTCACGGGCGGTTGAGAACTGTTGGGCAGAAGCACTCAACCGCACCGCCGAAGAGGCCGACCTTGGAGATGGGGGTGTTGAGCAGACGGGTCCGCCCGACATCGTGAACATCAGACCGGTCAGCCCCAGACTGGTGACCATCACCTGACTCAGAGAGCGTACGGCCACTTTCGTCGCTCGCAGAGCAAGGTCAGTGGCGGCGCGCAGCTCAATGAAGAGCCTTGGGTCAGTCCCGCCCTCCTGCTTGTCCATGAGCATCTGGGTCAGGTAGACCAGCAGAACGGTCATAGGATGAAGTGAGGCGACTGCCTGTCCTATGGCACTATAGGATTTCGCCACAGATTAGTGTAGACGAAAAGAACTACAGGCTTTGGACGGGTGCTTAGGATCGCGCCGGGAACAACAGAGCGTTCAACCGGGGCGACCCCAGTGTACCCATGAGACCAATGAGAGGACCCGTGATCTCATCATGCACGTCCGGTAGGAAAGATATTGGGGTTTGCCATGGACACGGGTCGGGAAAGCATGGCCGTCATCTCCGGATCAGACTCAGGCACAGCCGTATGCAAACCAGAAGGTGGCAGCTGTGACGAGTCATCATTTCCAAAAGAATCAAGCCCACCTAGTGATGCTGCTACAGACACAGCATCATCCTCTGTAGCTTCAAATGAAAACACACAGAGTCCGATACCAGTCCGCTGCAACCAGAAATGCACGGGCGAGCCGGCTTTGAAAAGACGTGCCGCGTGCGAGCTCTTTTATGAGAGGAGAAAAAAACTCTGCGATGTTGAAGCGCACAGGGAGACACACACACACTGGCAGATCACTGCCCAGATCAGCAGGCACTGTGAGCTCGCTGCCGATCGCCGTCACACCAACACCGGAGAGAGAAGCTCATCTCGTAGAGCGAAGTCAGAGAAGGCTGTGGAGTGAAGAAATACTCTTGGCTCCTAAGCGAAAAACCTATCTGCATGTTGCCGGCGGCCTCCTTTTATACCCACGAGGTAAGGCGGAGATACGCTATGCAAATTCCGCAGACCCATGGCATTTCTTTGCCATTGGATCGTTTTGTAATATTCGAAGTCGATAGGTGTTCTAAGCGAAACCCCCATTCGTCATCAGCCGACGTAACTCGGAGTGACAACGAAAGGGAACTCCACATTTCATGTTTCATAGTTAAACAAAACCAAGTAATTGCTATGATATATAATAAAACACTTGGTTAATCTTTGTAACTTTAATCTCCTCAGCTGACATAGATGCCTGAAAAACTATGTTGTTGTGATTAACGTACACGCAGTACAGGGAGCTTTTCCCTCACCACTAACGTGCTGCTTTAGCAAGGTTGCTTGAAAAAGTTTCACCTTTTAGATATCACGGGTTCATCAAGTCCGTTGAAATTATCCATCCTCGAACACTTTTAGTCAGCTTTGACAAAACTCATCTCAGCTAGCGCGTCTTTTCGAAGTGACTAACAGCCTTGTCACCTGATCTGAATATTGAGCTCTGGTTCACTAAAACGGACTTATCAAGATGTGTTCACAAGCACCAAGGGGGCTTGTCGGTTTCTGCTGTAAAACCTGCGATGCCTTGACCGTGAACAATTCCGGCTTTTTTGAAAAACGTGTTTTGGGTTCAGTCAATCCTGTCAGGCGTTTATTTTAGATGATGAGATTAACGTTACAAAGACACACCGGCAAACAGTATGGTGAGTAAACAAAAATGCACACTTTGGCAGAAATGTGTAGACGGACGTTACGTGAGGATGTGGAGAGTGTCAAAATAAAGGTACCTTATATCGATATTTTACGTGTAGCAATCGATGCATCGTATCGTTAGACGTTTGGTCGATGCATCGATCCATATCAATGTATTGTTACACCCCTAGTCAAGTCATCCTCATTTATATAGCGCTTTTAACAATGTAGATTGTTTCAAAGCAGCTTTACAGAGATAAACAAATCATTTAAGGTAACAGAGATTGGTTTGGTTTTATAGTGGTTCTTGAATAATGTTTTTTCCAGCTAAAGTTAGTTTTGATTGATTCACTTCCATCTAAATGATCATTTGTTATTAAATTAGGGGCCGCTAAGACTTCACTGTTCTCTCTAACAAACTTTAAACGCGAACCTGTGATAGACGCTGATGGCGTTCACATGCGCATTAATAATTGATTCTATAGTTATGTGAATTTGAATATACAGTTAGGTCCATATATATTTGGACACAGGCACAATTTTTCTTTTTTTCAGGTATTTACCAACACATATTCAAGCTATAGTTATTTAATGGATATGGGCTGAAAGTGCACACTCTCAGGTTTAAATTGAGGGTATTTACATACAAATTGGAGGAAGGGTTTAGGAATTACAGCTCTTGAGAGAGCCACCCCCCCCCCCCCTTTTTAAGGGACCAAAAGTAATTGGACAATTGAATCAAAAGCGATTTCATGGACAGGTGTGGGCTATTCCTTCGTTATTTCTTTATCAATTAAACAGGTAAAAGGTCTGGAGTTGATTCTAAGTGTGGTATTTGCATTTGGAGTATATTGCTGTGAACATACATCATGCGTTCAAAGGAACTCTCCATGCAACTAAAACAGGCCATCATTAGGCTTCAAAAACAAAATAAATCCATCCGAGAGATAGCAGGAATATTAGGAGTGGCCAAATCAACAGTTTGGTACATTCTGAGAAAAAAAGAATCCACTGGTGAGCTCAGGAACATAAAAAGGCCTGGACGTCCACGGAAAACAACAGTGGTTGATGATCGCAGGATCCTCTCCATGGTAAAGAAAAACCCATTCACAACATCTAGCCAAGTGAAGGACACTCTCCAGGAGGTAGGCGTGTCATTGTCAAAGTCTACAATCAAGAGAAGACTTCACGAGAGCAAATACAGAGGGTTCACCACAAGGTGCAAACCATTCATAAGCATCAAGAATAGAAAGGCCAGATTAGACTTTGCCAAAAAGCATCTAAAAAAGCCTGATCAGTTCTGGAAAAGCATTCTTTGGACGGATGAAACTAAGATCAACCTGTACCAAAATGACGGGAAGAAAAAAGTATAGAGAAAGCTTGGAACAGCTCATGATCCAAAGAATACAACATCTTCTGTAAAACATGGTGGAGGCAGTGTGATGGCATGGGCATGCATGGCTTCCAGTGGCACTGGATCACTGGTGTTTATTGATGATGTGACAGAAGACAGAAGCAGCCGGATGAATTCTGAAGTGTATAGGAATATACTGTCCGCCCAGATTAAGCCAAATGCAGCAAAGTTGGTTGGACGGCGCTTCACGGTACAGATGGACAATGATCCAAAACACACTGCAAAAGCAACCCAGGAGTTTTTTAAGGAAAAGAAGTGGAATATTCTGCAATGGCCGAGTCAATCACCTGATCTCAACCCGATTGAGCATGCATTTCACTTGCTGAAGGTAAAACTAAAGGCAGAAAGACCTACAAACAAACAACAGCTGAAGACAGCTGCAGTTAAGGCCTGGCAAAGCATCACAAAGCAGGAAACCCAGTCTTTGGTGATGTCTATGAGTTCCAGACTTCAAGCAGTCATTGCCTGCAAAGGATTCTCAACAAAATATTAAAAATGAACATTTTATTTATGATTATATTAATTTGTCCAATTACATTTGAGCCCCTGAAAATGGGGGTACTGTGTATAAAAATGGTTGCAGTTCCTAAAATGTTTACTTGATATTTTTGTTCAACCCCTTGAATTAAAGCTGAAAGTCTGCACTTCAAATTCATCTTGATTGTTTCATTTTAATTTTATTCTGGTGGCATACAGAACCAAAAGTATGAAAATTGTGCTTGTGTCCAAATATATATGGACCTAACTGTATATGCACAGGTTTGTAATTCCTTACAAACCATGCCTAAACAAACTACTTGTCTTGTCTATAAATTTTGATGCAGAATTTTATTTTATTTTATCACTTTGTTTAGGTACGCAAACCGAAAATTTACACAATACTTTATCTGTAGAGTGGTATAGGGATCCTCCATAGGGAGAGGCTAGTTGGCACTTCAGCACTGCATTGTCATCGGGTCCAGGCAAAGGTCCTTCATCAGATCTGGAAACGGCCTGGATCCGGGAAAAGGATTAGTAGTTCCTAGTAGGTCCTAGCGAAAGTAGGTTCCTAGCGAAGGTCCTTCGTCAGATCTGGAAATGGTCTGGATCCGGCAGGTTGCGGGAAACGGATTAGTAGTTCCCTAGTAGTTTACTGTGTACTGGTAAGCCTGCCCCTCAAAGGCGAATTTCAGGAATGGCCTGTGATGGGGCGTTATCTGGATGTGAAAATAAGCAGCCTTCAGATCCACTGAGAAATAACAATCCCCTGGGTGAATTTGCGCAAGGATTTGTTTGGTTGCTTTGTTCAGGTGTCTGAGGTCTAGGATGGGCCTGAGGCCGCCATCCTTTTTTGGAAAGAGGAAGTAACGACTGTAAAAGCCCAACTCGTTTTGGAATGGAAGGACTTTTTCCCTTTTTCTAACAGTTTCAACACTTCGGTGCGAAGGACGTGTGTCACTCACTGTCGAGTGAATGCAGTTTCAGCATGGCTGTATCCCAGACATGAAAACGCATTCATTGTGTCTGTCTGAGTCATGTAGACAGTTCTTACATGACGTTCAAAACGAATGTTAAAATGTGCAGAACACATTTGGGTTTGTTATAATAAATTGCACCTGGTGTCAGAGCCGGGATTCGAACACGATTATCTGGCGCGTAAATCTTAGATTCCACCACTGAACCACAGGGGGGGAATGATGGAAGACAGTTAGCGCGAGCAGATAAGAGACCGGCATGTTCTAACCCGAGAGCCCATGGAGAGTGCAGCTTCTGCACGGCAGGTCCCAGGCACGAAGCACACTCGCTGTGAAACATACTTCTTGAATACATTGAGTCGTAGCGGCGAACACACTGAGGCTTAGAAAGGATATATGCGCGCCGGATGGCAAAGCAGAACAGCGTGCTGATGGCGGCGTCGAGTTGAAACAGGAGCTGGCGTCCTCAGACTGCATTGCAGGTGCTTGTTCCGCTGAAAGGCTTTTCGACGGTGGCGAAGAAGGCTTCAAATCCGGAGGTCAGCGAAGTGGAGACTTGCTGAAGGAGATTAAATCTGATTGTATGGCAGAAATAGGGGCTAATATAGCTATAAGCCATGCCCATTCTGGCGGGCTATGACACGACAGGGAGCGAAGTGGCCCTGAATGGTTTGCGCGCTTGAGCCGCCTCGCCATAGGTTTGTGCAGTTTCCGCAGCACAGCCAATGACCGCTCACCTTTTTACTTCTTAACCAGCAATACGGGGGGGGGGGGGGGGGGGGGACTCTGGGTTTGGGTCCAATATCCGAGCTCGGAGCCCTCTCCCCGGACAGCACGCCAAGTATGCATACCCTTTATTCTATCTAACTTATTTGTAAGTGTGAACTAGTGAAATAATTGTTATCTCACTGTTTAAAGTCAGCTGTCAAGTCAAACAAATCCATTCAATTAGAATTGTGGTGACTATAAGATTTGGCATCCTCTCAATGGCCAATTTTTTGGGCTAAATCAGATATATGTACAATATATGTGTACAATAACACTTTTCAGAAAAAATTAACAGATTCATAGATCCGCAAAGATTGCTTGTTTAATTTAAAGGGATAGTTCACCCAAAAATGAAAATTAGTCCATGATTTACTCACCCTCAAGTCATCCTAGGTATATGCGACATTCTTCTTTCAGACGAATACAATCAGAGTTATATTAAAACATGTCCGGGCTCTTCCGGGCTTTATAATGGCAGTGGATGGCTATCCGTTGTAAAGTCCATCAAAGTGCATCCATCCATGATAAAAGTGCTCCACATGGCTCTGGCGGGGTTAATAAAGGCTTTCTGAAGTGAAGCGATGCGTTCGTATAACTGCGTTGGGCTGAAACTAGCAAAAAACACTCGTTTCGAATCTGGCGCTGCATTGCGCTGGGTGTATGATAGGTGTCACGGAGTCAACAGAACCATCACTTCCACCCACTGCACCTGATCACTACAATCTGCCCATCCGATCACAGTCACCTGAATTCTAATCATCTGCACCTGCACATCATGATTACATGCCCTTTATCAACCACAGCTCCCTTCACTTTGGTCTTCATCATCGTCTTCCTCAGTCATCTAAAGACATTAACCAAGTTCAGCTAAGTGTTCACCGACCTTCACCTTCCTGTCATCGATCTTCATCACTGCTCTCTCTGCACTACTAATAAAGTCTGTTCCTCACCTTCATCCATTGTCTGCCTCGTTATGAATGTGACAAAAGATCAGACCAGCACCATGCAGAGCACGAGCAACCCGGATTTCTTCACTGAATTGGTGAACGCGGTTCGGCACGCACTCACTCATTCACTCACCGCTCCTTCACCGGCTGCCTCGGCCAGTCCCATGGACCAACCAGCGACGTACAGCGGCGAGGCGGAGGATTGCAGCGGGTTTATTCTGCAGTGTAAGCTTCATTTTGAGATGCAACCACAACTCTATCCAACCGATCGAGCACGCATCGCGTTTGTGATATCTCTCCTTTCTGGACGCGCTCTTCAGTGGGCTGATTCACTATGGCAAGCCTGCCTGTTGCCGGCATGTTCCTGTTACAAGATCGCTGTCAGCATTTCTCATTCACTTCAAGGAAGTTTTTGGTCAAACCACTTCAACGCTGTCTGTCCATGATCAACTGTTTCACCTAAAACAAGGTAATCGATCAGTGAGTGCATACTCCCTACATTTTTGTACACTTGCAGTAGCAAGTGGATGGAATGAATCAATTCTACTCACAGCCTATCGTCAAGGTCTAGATCCAGAGATTCGTCAACTTATGATCATTCATGACGACAACATGGGGTTAGAGAACTTCATACAGAAATCTATCCGTGTCTCTCAACGATTTTCCGCTTGCTCTCTATTAAGACCCGCTGTGCATCCATCTGCCACTCTTCCAACACCAAAACCAATGCAGGTAGACTCTTTTCATCTGACACCGGCGGAGCATCAAAGAAGATGGACTCATCACCTCTGTTTGTACTGTGGGGGAGAAGGACATATCATTTCCAACTGTCCAGTTCGACCACCACACCCAGCGGTGAGTACCATCCAACTTTTCCCCAATATTGCATCTCTGACCCGTACCAATGTATATCTGGTAACTTCTCGTTCTACTGTTCCAGCCCAAGCCCTCATTGATTCCGGCTCAGCGAGCAACTTCATCTCCCACAAACTACTACAAAGACTCAATGCCAAGAGGAAACGCTGCCCCCAGAACCTAGAAATTCACACCATCCTAGGTAAGCCGCTGGGTTGTGGTCGAATCTGTCACTTCTCCCCCACCATGACACTCCGCATAGGCTGTCTGCATTCGGAGAAGATCACTTTTCTGGTGTTGGAAGGATCCACCGCGGACATCATCCCCTCTCTCCATCCAATCCTGAGTCGTCATTCATCGCCTTGTATTCCACCACCATTGAGAGTCCAGAGCCCAAAAAGAAGATGGAGATTCCTCCTGAGTATGGGGCGTTCCAGGATGTGTTCAGCAAGCGGTTGGCAACGCAATTACCACCACATCGGCCATGGGACTGCGCCATCGACCTGCTACCTGGGGCTACTCTCCCTAAGGGTCGAGTATATCCACTGTCCATCCCGGAACAGAAGGCCATGGAGGAGTAAATCAAGGAGGCCCTCCGTCAGGAGTTCATCCGTCCGTCAACGTCTCCTGCTGCTTCCAGTTTCTTTTTTGTGGCAAAGAAGGACGGCTTGCGGCCTTGTATTGATTACCGGACCCTCAATTTACAGACCATCAAGTACAGTTATCCCCTTCCTCTGGTCCCTTCTGCCTTGGAACAGCTTTGTGGTGCCTGTGCCTTCTCCAAACTAGATCTTCGAAGTGCCTATAACCTCATTCGTATCCGCAAGGGGCGATGAGTGGAAGACGGCCTTTGTAACACCTTCTGGGCACTACGAATATCAGGTTATGCCATATGGTTTGTCCAATGCTCCTTCACTCTTCCAGAATTACATGAACGAGATATTCCGGGACTTCCTTCATCGCTTTGTCATTGTCTATATCGACGATATCCTGATATTCTCCCAGAATCTAGATGACCACCATCGACACGTGGAACAAGCCCTACAGCGCCTCCGGGAACAACATCTCTACCTGAAGTTAGAGAAATGTGAGTTCCATACGTCCACAGTCCAATTCCTGGGTTACATCATAAACCAACGAGGCATCCAGATGGACCAGAGGAAGGTGGAAGCCATCCGGGGCTGGCCTCAACCCATCACCATCAAAGAACTACAGAGATTCCTTGAATTCGCAAACTTCTACCGTAGATTCATAAATAACTACAGTCTGCTCAGCTCCCCCTTGACTTCGCTACTCAAAACCCGGCCAAAGTCTCTGTCCTGGAACCCAGCAGCCACCACCGCATTTCTCGCCATCAAGAAAGCCTTCGCTACCGCTCCCATTCTCATCCATCCCAATCCTGACCTTCCATTCACTGTGGAAGTGGATGCCTCGTCCACCGGGGTGGGAGCGATTTTGTCTCAGCGGCAGGGGAACCCTCCTCGACTCCATCCATGTGCCTTCTACTCCAAAAAGCTGTCCCCGGCGGAGCAGAACTATGACATCGGCAACAGGGAACTCCTCGCCAACAAGCTAGCGTTAGAAGAATGGAGACATTGGCTGGAGGGAGCTAACCACAAGTTTGAAGTGATCACTGACCATAGAAACCTCCAGTATCTCCGAGAAACTTGTCATCTCAATCCCCGTCAAGCAAGATGGTCCCTCTTCTTAACCAGATTCGACTTCACTGTTACCTACCGACCTGGACATAAGAATTTCAAAGCCGATGCTCTCTCCCGTCTTCACCAATATGACCTGGAATCCTCAACTCCTGAGACCATCCTCCCTCCAGCCATGATCGTCAGCCCCATTCTCTGGTCGCTACACGAAGAAATCCGCCAAGCAACCCTTACCGAACCTGCTCCGCCGGGAGGTCCAGAGGGGCGTGTCTACGTTCCATCCGCCTGTCGCCTACCCCTTCTGGACTCAGTTCACACATCTCCGGGCTCTGGACACCCAGGTAGCCAGCGAACCCTCTCGCTCCTCAGTCAACGTTACTGGTGGCCTACTATGACCCAAGACGTCTCCCGATACCTCAAGGGCTGCTCAGTCTGTGCCATCACCAACACTCCCTGTAGACTGCCAGCAGGCAAACTGGTTCCTCTACCCATCCCTCAACGTCCCTGGTCCCACTTAGTAGTTGATTTCATGACCGATATTCCACCCTCTGATTCCAATACCTGCATCTTCGTCATAGTCGATCGATTTTCCAAAGCCTGCAAGTTAATCCCTCTTAAGGGTCTACCCACAGCCTTTGAAGCAGCCGAAACTCTATTTCATAATGTGTTCCGACATTTTGGCATTCCAAAAGACATCGTGTCCGACCGAGGCCCTCAGTTTATCTCCCGCGTTTGGCAAGCTTTCTTCAAGCTCCTTGGAGTCTCCATCAGTTTATCCTCCGGTTACCATCCTCAGACCAACGGCCAGACTGAACGTAAGATCCAAGAGATCGTTAGGTACTTGCGGTCATACTGCCACCAGAACCAGAACAGCTGGACAGTCTACCACTGGACTTACTCCATTCCAGTGCATCTTAGGATACCAACCACCCCTGTTTCCTTGATCCGGCGAACCATCGGAGGTTCCAGCTGTTAACCACTGGTTCGAGCAGAGCGAGAGGGTATGGGACTCAGCTCATATCCATCTACAGCAGGCAGTGCGAAGACACACCGCTCAGGCCAACGTCTGAAGATCCGAAATGCCACAGTATCAACCTGGTCAGAAAGTATGGTTCTCTACCCGTGACATCCGTCTTCTTCTGCCCTGCCGTAAGCTGAGTCCCCGCTACATAGGTCCTTTTACCATCCAGAGGCAGCTCAACAATGTCACCTACCGGCTCAACCTCCCCGCACAGTACCGTATCTCACCATCCTTTCAAGTTTCACTCCTAAAGCCTTATTCTGAACCCTTGTCTCCTCTCCTCACAGAACCCGGTGAAGCTGACGTACCTCCTCCTCCCGAAGTCGCCGAGGAAGAACTCATCTACAGAGTACAAACCATCATCAACTCGCGGCGACAGGGCAATCGACTTGAGTATCTGGTAGATTGCGAGGGGTACGGTCCAGAGGAACGTTCCTGGGTAGCCCGAGATGACATACTCGACCCCTCCCTTTTGACCCAATTCCACCAAGATCATCCGCATCGTCTTGCACCCAGAGGTCGTGGTCGTCCCCGTCGTCGCAGTCTCCGGTCGTCAGGAGCCGATCGTGGAGGAGGGGGTACTGTCACGGAGTCAACAGAACCATCACTTCCACCCACTGCACCTGATCACTACAATCCGCCCACCCGATCACAGTCACCTGAATTCTAATCATCTGCACCTGCACATCATGATTACACGCCCTTTATCAACCACAGCTCCATTCACTTCGGTGTCTGATCTCGTCTCTACCAGACCCGACTACCTACCAGTCTGACCGGTATCTTGAAGTCCTGTTGTTCCTCAGTTCCTGTTCATCGTCGTGGTATTCGTCTTTGTCCTGAGTCTCATGGTCATCATCATTGTCTTCCTCAGTCATCTAAAGACATTAACCAAGTTCAGCTAAGTGTTCAGCAACCTTCACCTTCCTGTCATCGATCTTCATCACTGCTCTCTCTGCACTACTAATAAAGTCTGTTCCTCACCTTCATCTATTGTCTGCCTCGTTATGAATGTGACAATAGGGCCCTAAATGTATTTTTTGTATTTCTTTTTTTATTAAAATTTTTAATAAAAAAAAATTCTTCAGAAATCATTTTAATATACTAATTTGCTGCTCAAGATTTTTTTTATTTTTTTTTTATTATTAGCAATGTTTAAAACATTTCCTTAATATTTTGGTGGAAACCATGATACATTTATTTCAGGAGTCTGATGAATAGAAAGTTCAAAAGAACAGCTTATTTAAAATAGAAATTGTTGTAACATTAAATGTCTTTACTGTCACCTTTGATCAATTTAGTGTGTCCTTGCTGAATGAAAGTATTAATTTAAGAAAAAACATATTACTGATCCCATTTATTTTTGATAAAATACTAAATCACATGTTCTATGTAGTTTCCTACTGAATGAAAATAAAACTAAAATGCTTCTGCTAGGACCTGTTGCTACTAACAACCTACAAACAGTTAGGCTCCGTAACAACCTACACAGTCATGCAATAAATCTTTTCTATTTTGATTCTCTATTCCAATTTGACTGACATGTAAATGCAGTCGTTAAGAGACGATCTTTCTAATTTAGATCGTCTCAGGTTACGACTGTAACCTATGTTCCCTGAGAACAGGGAACGAGACAATACGTCAACGACGTTATGGGGGAACGCCTCAGGCGTGACAGGTGTCTGAAATCACTATCAAATCACGTCAATCATATTGACCGGCGACAGCCCGTGAATCATTAGCGTGAATGATTAACGTGCGACCTGGAAGTATAAAAGGGCGCCTTGCAAACATGACAAATCACCTTATCGTCTGAAGGGACTGTACGGTAGGCAAGCCCCGAGGCATGGCAGGGAGACGTATTGTCTCGTTCCCTGTTCTCAGGGAACATAGGTTACAGTCGTAACCTGAGACGTTCCCTTTCGAAGGGAACTCAACAATACGTCAACGACGTTATGGGGAACGATATACCAACGCCGCCATGCTAAGGGGAGTGCATGCCAAGTGGCAGTGACAACTGTCAGAACCAGCAACTTCAAATGAAACGCTAGAACCACTCACCCTCAGGTCACACTGGGCTGTCAGTGACAGCATTCCCTACGGTCATAGCCCAAGCTACAGCCTCACAGAAAAACCTTCATAAACATGGTTAAATGAAAGGTCTACCTGGGCCGGCTCCGGGCCTGGAACCTCAGCTTCCAATTAGAAGGGGTCCCTTCTAGGGAATGTGGCTAGGGAACCCAAGGGAACCCCAGCCAGTCACTATTCAGGGGAACGTACTCACCCCGAAATGCCACCAGGACGGCCTGACCTGGCGCCAGTACATAGACACTTAGTCTGGCCAAATCCTGTCTGTCTGAAGACAGAGCCTCTGGACAAATGCCTTAAGTAAAGCATCCAACCTGAGGGACTGCGAAGCTGGCAGAGAACCACTCGGCCCGGATCTCAGAGACGGGATATCCCGGAGAGTATGACTCAGCATAGTGCTTTTCAACCCTTGCTAGCGAGGGGAGTTCTCTACTCGATCCATGGATCAACCCAGTGTCTGTGTTTCAAAACACTGAGGAGGCCTGTGAAGGCCTAAGGGCTGATCTAACTGGGAGAGGCCTACGACCGTCTGACCAGACTCAGGAAGCCGCATGCTCATAGAGACCCTCGGTGAGGGGAGCACAAGGTCTGCCTGGTAGGCAAACCAGGCTGTAGGCAGAAAAGGTTCCGGGAGGGAACCAATAGCAGAGAATGAACACTTTAGCGAGCCAGGGCGCAAGCTCGCCTTCAGCAGCTGCCTATTAAGGCTAGCTGAAACTGATAGCAAGTGACCACTAGCTTCATAAACCCAGCACCACTAGGGAACGTTACAGGGAGGCCCGGAGAGGCCTACTACCTGATAGCCAACGTAAGTGGGAATTCACCTTCAGGGAGGCCCGTGAGGCCTACTACCTGATAACCACAGTATGTGGGGTGCTCACCTTCAGGGAGGCCCAGAGAGGCCTACTACCTGATAACCACAGTATGTGAGATGCTCACCTTCAGAGAGGCCAAGAGAGGCCTACTACCTGATAACCACAGTACGTGGGAACTCACCTTCAGGGAGGCCCGGTGAGGCCTGCTACCTTACAACCACAGTATGTGGGGAGCTCACCTTCAGGGAGGCCTGGTGAGGCCTACTACCTGGTAACCACTATCTGTGGGAACTCACCTTCAGGGAGGCCTGGTGAGGCCTACTACCTGACCGTTCTCATTCAAGGAGGCCTGGAGGAGCCTACTACCTGATAATCACAGCATGTGGGAACTCACCTTCAGGGAGGCCTGGTGAGGCCTACTACCTGACAGCCACAATATTTGGGAGCTCACATTCAGGGAGGCCCAGAGAGGCCTACTACCTGATAACCACAGTATGTGAGATGCTCACCTTCAGAGAGGCCAAGAGAGGCCTACTACCTGATAACCACAGTACGTGGGAACTCACCTTAAGGGAGGCCCGGTGAGGCCTGCTACCTTACAACCACAGTATGTGGGGAGCTCACCTTCAGGGAGGCCTGGTGAGGCCTACTACCTGGTAACCACTTTCTGTGGGAACTCGCCTTCAGGGAGGCCTGGTGAGGCCTACTACCTGACCGTTCTCATTCAAGGATGCCTGGAGGAGCCTACTACCTGATAATCACAGCATGTGGGAACTCACCTTCAGGGAGGCCTGGTGAGGCCTACTACCTGACAGCCACAATATTTGGGAGCTCACATTCAGGGAGGCCCAGAGAGGCCTACTACCTGATAGCCAACGTAAGTGGGAATTCGCCTTCAGGGTGGCCGGGTAAGGCCTACTAACTGATAACCATCTTAAGTGGGAATTCACCTTCAGGGAGGCCTGAGTGGCCTACTACCTGATAACCACTGGTAGCTTTGAGCCCTGAGTCAGGGTGATAGTATAAGTTGGCCTGCTAAGGCCAGTCAGCTGGGGACTCGCCTATCAGGGAGGCCTGGTCGGGCCTACTAGCTAATAGCAAGTCATATTCTGCCATAAAGTACACTGTTGGAAACCATACTACACAGCATAATTTACTAATGGGCTTCCAGTAGCGCTATAAGGTATGTCCCACAATGTTGGGACTCACCTCCGAGGAGGCCTGTTTAAGGCCTACTACCCATCAGTGAGTCAACTGCCCGAACCACCAAGGCCAACCACGTAAAGTGAGCTGGCCTACAGTGCCCTCTAGGGGGCTGTCCAATCAAGGAGGCCTGCTGAGGCCTACTACCTAATGGCGCAGCCTTCGTTGGCAGAAAAACTGTTTACACAGCGCCTACAGCATCCTGGTGCCTAATCACATTGCCCATGGCAGTGTACTCCGCAAGAAAGCTAGCACCCTTAAAACAAGGGGAGTACAACATACGCCACTCTGCCTCAACGGAGGCCCCAGTTAGTCAGGGGCCTACCATCTATGCATGGGCGTCAGCTCAGGGCAATGCTCTGGCTTCAGGGGAGCGTACTTCGACCAAAGAAGAAGTGAAGCTTACTTCATACTCGACCCGAGCCATAGTGGTGCGAGGTAGGATAAAACAGAACTGGGAGTGAAGTGCTCAGACCTACCCTGTATCACAGGGGAATACTCACACCTCACCCTGAGGTTACCAGGGTGCGGGCCTGCCAGCGGCTCTAGGGGTGACAGAAATGTATCTGTGCCCAACCTAGGGGAGTGGGGCTTGAATGAAAGCCAACCACCTACAACCTAGCGCTCGAGCAGTAGCTCAGCGAGGTGAGTGAAGCCTAAACTGGCGGCCTAAATCCGTAGGCCAGTTCTGCATGGCAGGGTCGGGCAGGAAACCCAGTCTTCCTCGTGAAGCGAAAGACGGCCTAATCCTGCTCAATAAAGACATATATACCACGGAGGCCTGTTTGAGGCCTACCATGTCCTTACAAACCATCCTCTGCACCAGGCTGCATTACTCTAGTCACCCCAGAATGCAGAGAAGGGGGCGGGCCTTGGCCTAACGACTCCCACGGGAGGAGGCTGTTTATACAGGGATGCTAGAAACCAACATTCACAAAGTGAAGGGTCAGAGGAAGAAATGCTAAATTTTTTAGCAGAGCGCCTCTATTATCCCTGGCACAGCCTAGGCCAGCTACAGAGGTGGCCCTGGTGAGGGCCAGCCTGCAAGCATAGATCAATCTGAGGGCTCGGAGGAGCCACAGCCTTACTAAAGAATATAGTCTGTATTATTCCATACAAAGGGCTGCAGAATCGCTCAGCCTAATGAAACCCAAACAGAGCTCAAGGGGCGAAATACTCAGGAAGAAGTCAACGGACCCTTGGGCCGGACATAAGATCTATCTGAAGCTCTAGCATCAGTCAACACTCTAAGTAAAAAATTCTAAGAGAGAGACCAACTACTCTACCCTGAGGTGGCTAACAGCCCGAAGGCTAACATAGTTATCGTTCTGGCCACTTAACGGGGAACTTCAGGGCCCTAATGATCCAGGAAACTTCTCTTACCTTATTACCTTGACATGACCCCATAGCTCTATACAGGGAACGAGGTCTGTAGAGAGATACATCTCGGAATTTTAATTCACAAAAAATTACTCTTAAAAGACCAGTCAGCTCACCTGCGGCGTGCGGAGTGAAGACTCGCCAGATAGTTCTTTATGACCCTGGGGTCCACCACTTTACATGCCTGAAAGAGGCGTTTCTACTAGCCAAGCCTAGGCGGGCCATTGGAACATCGTTCTTATCATAGGCCCAGCCCCAGGCCTGATGTAATGAACGTCTGGGGAGTCAGAAGAGAGGAGAGGGCTGGATTTCTTTTTAATGAAGCCCTCCGGGGAGATTATCCATCAGCGACACTGTGTGCGCTTGTGCTGGATAACCTCCCTCAGATCCCTCTTCTTGCGGGAGTCACGCCTCTTCTGCGCCCTGTTCCTCCACGGAGGGGGCGCACGAGAGGCGACACTGGCTCTCTGGCCCTGTCTACGGTCCTCGGACCGTGAAGGGCCAGGCCCTCCCGCCTGCCTGGGTGTGGAACCGGATCTCAGCGGTATGCAGGATCCTGCAGCAGGTCGGCCTGGTATGCCTGCAGCACCGCCATAGTGTGCAGGGAAGCACCAGCCTGAACCGCTGTCGTGTATGCTCTGCCATTCAAACGTGCTGTTGACTTTAGCGGTTTGGATGGCAGGGTTGGAGCTCTCAGTGTCGACGCCTGCCCAGACACGAGATAGTTTGCAAACGACTCGTCAAATGGGCGGCATCGACACATACCCATGCTCTGCGATACCCTCAACATCAGCGAAATTAACCTGCTGATGTCGGTGAATACGGGCAGAGTATGGGCTCTTCCATGCCCTCTCGATCTCCGTGTGAAGATCAGGAAGGAATGGAAGGCTCACCTGAGCTGGTGGTGTATGGCAGGGGAGAACCGATCGCCAAGCCTACCGCGAGCGATCTCTCCTCTAGCGCGTCGCCATTTCAGCTACAGCCTGTCGGCGGCGCGCTCCACAACATCCACCAGGTCTGCATACACGGGGCAGGGTGGCTGAGAGGGTTCAGGATCTACCTGATTATAAACCTCCTCAGCCATCTCCTGCTCGTCCTGAAGAGCAGCAACTGCAGGAAACCATTGGTGCCTGCAGTTCGCCCTCGTCAGCCGTCGAATCATTTGAGAGGTTTACAGGACTCTCAAGATGATCGATGAGCTCTATCTGGAAGCCCATGATGCAAGTCGCCGCTCTGCCTCGGCACGAGCGGGACCACGCGGACCAGACGTTGAACCCCCTTCACTCGAGAAGAGGGCCAGACGAGAGCGGAGCGTTTTAAGAGAAAAACGCTCACAGTTCACACAGAGGATTCCCTCGAGAACCTCTCGTGCGCGCTCTTCTCCCAGGCAGGAAAAAAACACACTCGTGTGCTGTACATTTCATTTTCTTACCGTTTCATTGAGTAGCGTTTTCAAACAGACAGTCCCTGAAGACGATGAGATGATTTGTCATGTTTGCAAGGCGCCCTTTTATACTTCCAGGTCGCACGTTAATCATTCACGCTAATGATTCACGGGCTGTCGCCGGTCATTATGATTGACGTGATTTGATAGTGATTTCAGACACCTGTCACGCCTGAGGCGTTCCCCCATAACGTCGTTGACGTATTGTTGAGTTCCCTTCGAAAGGGAACTGTGGCAAAAGTAAAACACTTCCTTTCTAGTAAGGACTTTGCAATCGGTGGGATTTTGTACACTATGGTTGCGTAAATTTGTGCTTTATAAATAAGGTTTTACTTGACTTTTGTCATTTGACTTTTGTCTTCTTCTTTTTTTTTTTTTTTTAGCTGTTGAAAAATTTACAAATTAAATTACAGAATCCCGGTCAAATTGTTCCCCTTATAATAATTAAGGCCTATTTTTTTAAACTGAGGGATGACATAATAGCAGTCATTCACATAAATTCAGATTAATTGATTCCACTCAAGTGGCCTATACGTTATAATGAATAATGGGTTTCACTTTATTTTGATGGTCCCTGAAACAAATTCTGTTGACTATAAGTAGTGTTGCACCTACATATCTACTAACTCTCATTAGAGTATAAGTAGAGTATTAGGGTTAGGGTTTGAATAAGTTGCAAACTTACTTATAGTCAGTAGTATGTCTTTTGGGGGACCATCACAATAAAGAGTTGAGATATTGGCAGATATTAAGAAGACAGGCTACTAATACTGTAATGAAAGTTAGTTGACATGTAGTTGCAAACTTACTTAAGGTCAACAGAATTAAATATACATCACATTTATGGAATTATGAAATAATAACATGAATTATAATAATAATAAAAAACTGTAACAATGTAATCTGTGGTTATGAGCAAAATGAAAGGTTTCCATACAGAAATGACAGCTGTACAGCATCAAGGGGAATGAATGGAACCACATGAGGAAACCTCAATATATTTTATCATTAATCTGACAATCCTCTTTGCGAACACAGGCACATGTGTAAGAAGTAATCCAATAGCTATTTCCACATGCTGCAAGAGGACAGAGGTAGAACGGTGGGCCCAGTGCCCTTTATGACCCATCAGCAGACTGATTACAGTGCGTGGATGACACTGTGTGAGCCCGCTGTGATAACCCTCATCTGATATGCCCCACTTATCCCCTGACCAGACATACACTGCTGGGTAATTTTCTAAAACACACTATAAACTACTGAATCATCTCAGTATGGAAGCACCACTGTTTAAGCTAGGCATCTCATACAAACTGTTGTGAAAAATGCCATCAAGGACTGTGAGCGTGACTAAATTAATTAATGCTTTTACTGTAAGTGTTACCAGACATGCTGTTAGCAAAGGCTGTGATGAGGTGATGGGTGAGTGGATTGAGCTGTTTAGATTTGTTAAAAGATGTTTAGAGTCACATGACTAAATTTGATGAGGCATGTACATTATCCATTCATTCACTCACACATCCACTGTGATTGATAATCAACTTCTAACAGTTACTGGAGCTTTCATTGCACTGCAGAGCTATTGAAAATAAAAAAGTGATAGTGAGTGTTATGTAAAATATTATTTAGATTTTTTTTCTGTCCATACATTGAAAGTTAGTAATGTTTTCGTCAAGGTATCTTCAGAAGAAAGTCATACAGGTTTAGAGTGGCATGAGGTATATGATGATAAACTATCACTTACAGTTGTATTCCTGGCAAAAAAATGTTTCCTGAACTATTTTTTTTGTGTGATTATTAAATTGTCTCTTGATGTTAAATATGTTTTCATAACTAGATAGCTTCACCTATGTGAGTCTATATTTAAATAGACTTTACTGACATCCATTACAAAGCTCCAGCGCTCAACTGAATTCTCTCTATGAGTTTCTGTGCCCTAATACTGTTCCCTTATTTTAGACATTAATTCTAATCTGAATCTTAATTACTGTGTGAATTATTAATTAACTGTGGCCTGGGTGCTGACAGCAAAACTATAAGTCAAAAGTCAGTTTCTAAATGTGCTGGAATAATTTCCAGAGGAAAGTAAAACGAGGAGCAGTGTAATCCATAAAAATACTTTCAATGTTACAATTAAAAGCTTACTGTATATGTAATAATACTTGCTATTTCTGGTTCCATTTCCAAACATCACTAACAGAGTAACAACTGCACAGTCATGGAAGAATGAATCATATACACCTCCTTAATAATGTAGATGTGTGATATACCTCTGTCACAACTAATCCAACAAAATAAGGAAACCTAATAGTGTACACAATAGTGTAACTTCCTCAATTTCTCATACTTTTTCAGTCACTCTTTTACTTTTTTCTCTTACTTGAACCCTTTCACAGTCATTAGTCCATCACAAACAATTTCTTGCTCATCTTTACTATTCCTTATTCAGTTTCTTATGTCTGCTCTCTCTCTTTTCTCCTACACAACACACCTTCAAGCTTCTCCTACTGCGGCATCTTGTTTGCCCTGATGAGAATCCTAATGTTGTAGATCAGTTTAGATGATGAACAGAACTGTTGGATGTTTATAGTTGATGTGCTGTAGATGTTTTCTGATCTCGATGCTGCTAAAATAGTCATACAGCCAGGAGGCCTTTCTGTGTGGAGTTTGCATGCTCTCCCTGTGTCGGCCTGGGTTGCCTCCATGTTTCCCACACAATCCTAAAACATACAGTATAGGTGAATTGGAGATGCTAAATTGTCCATAGATGTGAAAATGAGAAAAACTAAAGAATTGAGCTTCCATCATTATTTCTTCTTGCTTCAAATCTCAGTCCTTGTGCCACTCATGGCTCACTTGTAGATGAATGTGCAGATGGCAAAGAATTAGAAAATGCACAGTATGGACTCATCCTGAGTCATTTTTTCACATCACAACAAACAACCCGAGAAAAACTGTGAAGGAAGTAAATAAAGCATCAGTGGCAGATTTTGTTTAGCTTTTTTATGTTAGGCCTCAAAGCCCTGCTGCTCAGCAAATCAAATGCAGGAGAATGCCAAGACCTCCAAGGAGGCTGGGGGACTCTTCTCAGATGGACATTGGATAAGTAGATGACCATGGAGCTGAGGAAGGGCTTGCTATTGAAAGCAGGAGAAAGAGCAAATTGATCATTTGCGTTTGTAATGGTTTTCACTCCAAAAAGTGAGATGCTAAACCAGAAATGAATAAAGGTAAAGTGTTTAAATGCTTCACAAGCTTGGTCTGCCATGTGTAGTCATTGTCACTTATCAAAGTTTCTTTGTCAAACAAGAGGATAGTCCATTTATTTTGTATATTTAAGAAGTCAGTGCTTGAGGCTCCTCACATTGCAGCGATATTCCATAGTTAGTGAGATCCAACCGCAACTATTTGACTGTATTTGTCTGTTGAACAGATGAACAGAAATCGTCTCAGTTATGACTGTAACCTCAGTTCCCCGAAGAGGGAACGAGATGCTATGTTGTCTGTTTACGACACAATGGGAATGCCTCTGCGTGATTACGTCTTGAAGCATGTGTTAAATCAGTCCAAGGTACGCCGGAATTTTGGCAGGGCAACACAGTGTCTCATTCACTCTTCAGGGAAGCGAGTTTACAGTCGTAACTGAGACGTTCCTTTCAAGGGAACTTGCGCTGTGTCATAAGTTTGTGTCACCATGGGAATGTAAATACCCCTTCCTGGGTGATCCGAAACACACAAACAGTTGACCAGACATACGCCACAGGGCATAACTATCTGGTGCCCTGACAGAGCAAAGCAGATTCAATTTCTCCTGGTCTGATATGTGAAAGGGAGGAAGGCAGAAGGTCTGCAATACGATAGATCTTGCCACGCTTGTGGGGACCTTGGGAACATTCATCATGCCAGGTGCAAATTCCAAACATGAAGGGGAAACCGACAGGACTTGCAAATCATCTATTAGTTTAAAAGATGTAATGGCCAAAATAAACTTTCTGGAAAGCTCCTCAATAGACTCAAAGGGAGCAGCCGAAAGTCCCTCCAAGACCACGGCCAAGTCCCAAGTACCCTTGTGTGATTTGCAGGTATCAGCCTCAAAGCACCACAGGAAATGAGATGCCAATGGGTCACTCCCCAAAGATCCACCACCAACTATCGCAACCACATAAACCTTTAGCGTGGAGGGGGGTAACCCTGAAGAGAACCACTCTTGCAGGAACTCCAGCACTGTACCAACTGGGCAGTTAACTGGTTCAAATTGATGATTCCCGCACCATGAACTGAATACTCTCCACTTCAAGGCATAAAGTTTCCTCATAGAGGGAGCTCTGGAGTGAAGAATGGTCTCAACAACCTCAATTGAGAGATGAGCCTCTATGAGTTGGGCCCCCTCAAAGGCCACACCCACAGCTTCTATAAAATAAAGATTGAGCCCCCCACCTGAGACAGAAGGTCCCTTCTGACCAGAATATCCCAAGGAGAGCCGTCGAGGAGGGATATCAGATCAGAGATCCAGACTCAGGTTGGCCAGAATCGGGCTATTAGCAAAAGACAGGCCCCGTCACTGAGAACACTCTCCAGAACTCCCGGGAGCATAGCAATTGGTGGATAAAACGTACAGACAGAGCCTCGGCCACATCTGCACCATGGCATCCAGCCCCAGTGTAGCTGGATACACCAAGCTCGATGCACCATACACTGCATGAAAAGAGGTGTATCCAGACTAGTAAATTCCTGTAAACACCACTGATTTCTGAAGTATGCACAAGTACTTCTGACCGTATATATCAAATTACACCGGTGCAGATACATCCGTAATGATACCTATTCGGACGTATGTTGCTGAGGCATCAAGGATTTTTCAGGGGACATTTTCACACCTAAACCAGACAGCTGTTGGGGCACTGACTTTCCTCAAAAGTCATTTCATTGGTCAACTTGAAATTCATCCCACCCAAAACCCTCACAGCAAAGTGACTTCAATGGTTACATTTAAAATATACCCCTCCCAAAACCCTTAAGGGGAATGTTTTGATTGGTTGCAGGCCAGGTGGGAAGACAGAAAAAAATATAGTTTAACCAATAATTGATTGTTTGTCTTTATTAAGGAAAATAGTAAATAGTATCTAAAACATAAAAAAGTCAGAAATCAACTATTTTAACAGAAAACAGCATTTAAAAATAAAACATCTACTTTGAATTAAATATTTCAAAGGCAGTAAATAACACGTGAGATGAGGTGTCCCAGCAGACACCAGTCCTCACTGTAGCCCCTGAATGAATCCACATCAACAACATCTTCCTCATCTTACATTGAGCTCCACCATTTAAATAAACTTTAAATTTTACTTCAGTATATGCTATGATGTACAACACTTTAAGAACCAAGAACATCCTGGTTTGCGTATGCAACCCACCGTTCCCTGAAGGAGGGAACGGAGGACATAGTCGACTCCACTGAATGGGGGATCGCGTCAGAGAGCCTATCATCTTCGAGTACTATTGAACGAGCCAATGGAATTGACGTGCGTGGTGCGCATCTCCGCCCCCGCAGCACGGGTATGAATACGGAAGTGGATGCACGCACTAGTTGCTTTTCCGCTGAGGAGCCGAGAGTAACCCAGGGTCAGCGGTGGTCCAGCGGTAGTGGCACAGGGACTACGGGGCTTCCCTCCTTCAGGGAACGGTGGGTTGCATATGCAACCAGGATGTTCCCCTTCAGTCGATAACGTCGGACGAAGTCGACTCGATTGAATGGGGGACCCTTTAAAAGCACCACTAAAGCTGCCACCTTCCAGTGCCTAGACAAAAGTCTCCTGATGTCCCCGTAGCTTTAAGCGGGGAAGGACAGGGCTTAAGCCAGGGAAGTCACTGCTGTTCCTACAGGGCCACTGGGAAGCATTCCTAACTTGGAAGGAAAGGAACGCTGCGGAAGCCACATCCTAGCAGAGGGAGGAACGTGGAGAAACACACATGAACTGGGCGGATGACCGGGCAGTATGGCATATGGAATGTCACTGGGGTGGCTCCAGCCTAATACAGGGGGAGACTCACCGGACAGTGATGGCAGAGACTCTGCAGAGGGAAGACACGGGCTCGACCGTAGGGAGCCGTATCGTGGAAGAACACACATATGGTGTCGCCGTAGAGACCGCAACATATGGACCCAGCCTAACACAGGTTCCACACTGCTTACGAATGGTAGGCCTAACACCAGACGTTCCGCACGTCCGATGTCGGAGGGGTGAGGAGGAACTCAACAGGGTTCAGATTTAAGGGAACTCAACTGGAGTAGAATAGCGCACGTATCCAGTCCAAGGAGGGGAATGGCGCAGCAAGCCAACACTTGAACCTGGCTCACGGTGAAACTGGCTTCATGAGAAGGGAGCCCACGGGAAGCAGCGGTTCAACTAGGTGTAGTCCAGCCCCCAACTCTAGAATCTGTTAGCAAAGCATAATGTCAAGGCCCAGGCGGAGCACTTACACTCATCATAGAGGGGCTCAACACCTAAGAAGAATTTATTGCATCTCAGAATTTTTCACAGAAATGAAAGTGGCACTAAGTGGCCAACTTTGCTTGGAAACAGCCTTCCCTCTCTGCTGAATTTCCTAACAGATAAAAGTTGGTCTGATGTCTATGGCTTGCGTTCTGAACACATCTAACCGCTATAAGCGAACGGACAGAAAATCAAGGGCTGGATCTGCCTCCTCCGGGGCAGGGCTTGCAGGCTCACCACCTGCTCCTATTACGGGAGAGGTAGGAACCTTGGGCACAATCCAGGCCGGGCTCTCAGCTTGTGAAAGTTAGCCGGCCCGAACTCCAGCCACAATACGTTGACCGAAAGCGAGCAAGTCCCTACCCTCTAGTAGAGACCATGCAAGCAGGAGAACTGATATAATTTTCTGATTTTTTTAACTCACTGCCTGCAGTGGCTCAGGGGCGGTCTCTGCAGTGCAGTTACACCAGAGATAAGGCCCAAGAGGATAAAGAGGGACGCAAGGAATTACATTACCTTGCTCCTCAGGAACCTGGCGATCAGAACGTGCTTCTCATGCTTCTGCAACCTCCGTGTTCAGAGTAGGACCGTTTTTTCCAGTCTCTAGGTAGAACGCGGGTACCATCGTGCCCGTACCTGAAAATGTGTTCTCAGGGGAAGTCAGGAAGGCTGTCGGTGGGAACCGGGTCGAGTTGGGCCAATAAGGGGCAACTATGAAGACCTGTTCCCTCCTGCATTAGCACCGTAAGTGCAAGCGACTTCTTCTTTTTAGGCGCAAAAAGACAGGAGCATTGCTCAACACAATATGTGAAGATCACTGAGGTTCAGGAGCATTTCTGCTCAGCACTAGAGAGAGATAAGTTCATTGAGTTTTCAGGATAATTTCTGCTCAACACTTGGGTGTGAAGAACTTCACTGAGCTGCAGGAGCATTTCTGCTCAACACTTGAGTGTGAAGAATTTCATTTAGCTACAGGAGCATTTCTGCTCAACACTTGAGTGTGATAAATTCACTGAGCTACAGGAGCGTTCCTGGTCATCTCTCGAATGCGAAGAACTTCCCTGAGCGAAGAACTTCACTGAACTACAGGAGCACTTCTGCTCAGCACTGAGTGTGAAAGGATCAGTGAGCTTCAGGAGCACTGCTGCTCAACACATGAGTGCGATGAATTCACTGAGCTACAGGAGCACTACTGGTCAACACGTGAGTGCGATGAACTTCACTGAAATTCAGGAGAATTTTTTTTTCTTTACATTTTATTTATAGCAGTTTTTTATACAAACACAAAACATATCCAAGTCTCACAAAATGTTTACCAAAAAAATGTTATACATAAAATAAAATTAAAAAAACACCCCCATCCCCCGCCCCCACCCGCACCAGACAGAGAGAAGGAAATTACACTTTAAATCACTTAATCAAACTTAAAAAAAATAAAAATAAATAATAATACTTTGACAATGGAGTGAAGAAATAAAAGAGATACGTCATCCATATTACATATATGCCCAAACATATTTCAACTCTTAGAAAGATACTTAAGGAAGGGGCCCCAAACTTTATCAAATTTTTTAGAAGCATCAGCTTTAGAAAACCGAATCCTTTCGAGCTTGAGGGCAGCCACCATTTCAGCCAGCCATTTATGAAAGCTGGGTGGTACAATGGACTTACAGTCCATCAAGATCACCCATTTGGCCACCACCATACCAAACATAAGAGACAGTTGTTGAGAATGTGTCAATGCTAATATAGGGGCAGATCACCCAAACAAAGCCAACTCAAAATCTGGACTGATTTCTTCTCCAAAAACGTTTGAGTACCACAAAAAAATATTATTCCAAAACTCAGAAATCTCGGGGCAAAACCAAAAAGTATGAGCATGTGTCCCATCAGAGCTCTGGCATCTGTCACATAATGGGGAAACTGAAGGGTAAATTTTATTAAGTTTAGATTTGGTATAGTGTTATCTGTCATGATTCTGCCCTCTTGTCCTTGATTTTCTCTAGTCTTGAGGCAGGATCATGACAGAATCATGTTTTGTGTGCAAGCACATGGTCTTGTGTTTTGAGCCATGTGCTTGTGTTGTCTCGTCACGTCACCCCGCCCCCTTGTTATCCTCGTCTCGTCATTATTGTCTAGTCAGTTTCACCTGTCCTTGTCTAGTCAGCTTCACCTGTCTTTGTCATTAGTGTCTCCCTATTTAATCCCCTTGTGTTTGCTGTCCTGTGTCGGTACATTGTCTAACTTTGCGTGTTAATCCCTGTGAGTATATTGTCTGAAGACCTGTTTAATCAGTATTGTGAGTTTGTTTCCTGTCAAGTCAGAGTCTTTGTTTGTCATCGTGTCTTAGTCTTGTTATACTCTGCTCCAGTCCTGTTTTACCCCCTCGTGGGTTTTGTTTTCTGTTTTGGTCCAAAATAAATCATTTGAGTGTCATCTGCTGTCTGCGCCTGGGTTCTCCTTCCATCTTCATGACAGTTATCTATGCAACACTTTAAACTGAATAAGTTAAAATCTTGCATTAATAGAGCAGTTATGAATTCGCTTCAGTCCTTTTTCCCAAATCTCATTTGAGATATTAATTCCCACGTCATTTTCCCATGCTACTTTGATGTGATCTGAAGAGACTGGAGAATGAGATACAAACAAGGAAACAAACCGTGTCACCAACTGTTTGGCATTAGGGGGTTGACCCAAAAGACAATACATATTATAATCCTGAGGCAACTCCTGAAACTCATTAAAAGAATGTTTAATGAAATGGCGCACCTGTAGATATCGGAAAAATTGTGATTGGGAAAGATCAAATGTTTTATACAAGTGCTCGAAAATTTTCCATCTATATAGAAGTCCTTAATCATAGTCAGTCCTTTGCTTCTCCACAGTGAAAATACCCTATCTGACTGGCCAGGCAAAAAATTATGATTATCACAAATAGACTGGAGCACTGAAGGACGTATAATATTCAAAACAGTCTTCAATTGATTTAAAATTCTAATGGAATTGAGCACAACAGAATTTTTACATTGTAACTTCTTTAAAGATATAGGATTCGAAAAAAGAATAGCGGCAAGAGAGCTACCCCTGTACACCGAGCCTCCATGTACAGCCACTTGGGTTGGGTGTCCAAGTTCTCGCCAGCTTGATCACTACTCCGCCAGAACATCATAGCCCTGGCATTAGCAGCCCAATAATAATGACGGAAAACAGGTAGCGCTAGACCACCCAATCTTCCCATCTTCCTTGCTGCCAAGACCCTCTCTGATTATTTGTTGTGTCTAGCTAAAATCCTCGAAGTCCCTGTTTGTCCTGTCTTGTCTCCAGCCCCCGAGCCTGCCGCTGTGATCGCTGCACCCAGTCCTGCCCCTTCGCCTGCTATGTCCGCCGTCAGGAGTCCCGTTTCCTCACCCTCTGTCTCTGAATCTGTTGCTGCTACCACTGAAGCAGTATCCCAGTCTGTCTCCACTAATTCCCGGACTGTTTCTCCGTTCGTCCCTGTCTCCACCAGCCCCTGGACTGTTTCTCCGTTCGTCCCTGTCTCCACCAGCCCCCGGACTGTTTCTCCGTTCGTCCCTGTCTCCACCAGCCCCCGGACTGTTTCTCCGTTCGTCCCTGTCTCCACCAGCCCCCGGACTGTTTCTCCGTTCGTCCCTGTCTCCACCAGCCCCCGGACTGTTTCCCCGTTTGTCCCTGTTACCACTAGTCCCCGGACTGTTTCCCCGTTTGTCCCTGTCACCACTAGTTCCCGGACTGTTTTCCCTGTCTCCACTAAGCCCCGGACTGTTTCCCCTAAGACCTCTCCTTGTGTGTCTCCGTCTAAACCTGCCCAGAGTCCTCGTCCTCAGCCCTCATCCCGTGGACCCAAGACCCCCAGTCCTCCCATCCACCCTGGACCTCCCCCCATGAACTCTGTTTCCTCCACCTCCTTTGCCTTGTATGTTGTTTTTGATGTTTCATCCTAACCCGGTTGTTGTGTTTTCGTGTTTGCCATTACTGTTATTTGTCATGTTTTGTTGGTTTGTGTCGATGTCTCAGTCTGTCATGTCCCGTGTTTGATGTCCCCTTGAGGAGCGTCTGGTAGCCGCTCCTTAAGGTGGGGGTTCTGTCATGATTCTGCCCTCGTGTCCTTGATTTTCTCTAGTCTTGAGGCAGGATCATGACAGAATCATGTTTTGTGTGCAAGCACATGGTCTTGTGTTTTGAGCCATGTGCTTGTGTTGTCTCGTCACGTCACCCCGCCCCCTTGTTATCCTCGTCTCGTCATTATTGTCTAGTCAGTTTCACCTGTCCTTGTCTAGTCAGCTTCACCTGTCTTTGTCATTAGTGTCTCCCTATTTAATCCCCTTGTGTTTGCTGTCCTGTGTCGGTACATTGTCTAACTTTGCGTGTTAATCCCTGTGAGTATATTGTCTGAAGACCTGTTTAATCAGTATTGTGAGTTTGTTTCCTGTCAAGTCAGAGTCTTTGTTTGTCATCGTGTCTTAGTCTTGTTATACTCTGCTCCAGTCCTGTTTTACCCCCTCGTGGGTTTTGTTTTCTGTTTTGGTCCAAAATAAATCATTTGAGTGTCATCTGCTGTCTGCGCCTGGGTTCTCCTTCCATCTTCATGACAGTTATCTATGCAACACTTTAAACTGAATAAGTTAAAATCTTGCATTAATAGAGCAGTTATGAATTCGCTTCAGTCCTTTTTCCCAAATCTCATTTGAGATATTAATTCCCACGTCATTTTCCCATGCTACTTTGATGTGATCTGAAGAGACTGGAGAATGAGATACAAACAAGGAAACAAACCGTGTCACCAACTGTTTGGCATTAGGGGGTTGACCCAAAAGACAATACATATTATAATCCTGAGGCAACTCCTGAAACTCATTAAAAGAATGTTTAATGAAATGGCGCACCTGTAGATATCGGAAAAATTGTGATTGGGAAAGATCAAATGTTTTATACAAGTGCTCGAAAATTTTCCATCTATATAGAAGTCCTTAATCATAGTCAGTCCTTTGCTTCTCCACAGTGAAAATACCCTATCTGACTGGCCAGGCAAAAAATTATGATTATCACAAATAGACTGGAGCACTGAAGGACGTATAATATTCAAAACAGTCTTCAATTGATTTAAAATTCTAATGGAATTGAGCACAACAGAATTTTTACATTGTAACTTCTTTAAAGATATAGGATTCGAAAAAAGAATAGCGGCAAGAGAGCTACCCCTGTACACCGAGCCTCCATGTACAGCCACTTGGGTTGGGTGTCCATCAAGTTCTCGCCAGCTTGATCACTACTCCGCCAGAACATCATAGCCCTGGCATTAGCAGCCCAATAATAATGACGGAAAACAGGTAGCGCTAGACCACCCAACTCTTTCGGCTTCTGCAAATGAGCCTTAGAAATTCTATGAGCCTTATAACCCCAAATAAATGGAAAAATGATAGAATCTAATTGTTTAAAAAAAGAATGTGGCAAATATATATGCAGGTTCTGAAAAAGATAAATAAAACGAGGCAGAGAGACCATTTTAATAGCATTGACCCGACCAATTAAAGATAACGGGAGCACCCTCCATTTATCAATATATATTTTTAACTTATTCACGGCTTCTATAAACTTTAGAGTGAAAATTTGTTTACATATTTTAGGAATAGTTAACCCTAAGTAAGTGAAATTATCCTCTGTTATTCTAAAAGGTAATGACCTCTGAAACTGAGCATCCAACCCTTCACCCAAGGGCATGAATACACTCTTCTCCCAATTAACAGAATAACCAGAAAAGGAGCCAAACACCTCAAGTGATTCCATTAAAAATGGCAAGGCAGAAGAGGGATCACTCAAATATAGAAGCAAGTTGTCTGCATATAAGGACAGTTTAACCTCAGAATGACCACATGATATACCCCTGATCTCAGAATGATTACGAAGATGGATGGCCAGGGGTTCTAAAGCTAGATCAAATAACAATGGGCTTAGACAACAGCCCTGACGTGTACCACGTTGAAGAGGAAAAAAAGCAGACCTATCCGAATTAGTAAGTATTGCAGATTTAGGGGAAAGATAAAGGATTTTTATGATTCGTTTGTAATTCTCACCAAAGCCAAACCGATCCAGCACAGAAAACATATAGCTCCATTCTATTCGATCGAAGGCCTTTTCAGCATCTATAGAAAGAACAGCTGCCTTAGATCTATTACCCTGATTACTGTACAAAATATTTAGCAGGTGACGCGAATTAAAAAATGAAAATCTTCCTGGGATAAAGCCAGTTTGATCTGGGTGAATTAACGAGGCCACATGCTTATTCAGACGAGTGGCCAGAATCTTAGCAATTATTTTTTGATCGCAATTGAGAAGACTTATTGGCCTGTAACTAGAAGGCTCCGTAACATCTCTGTCTTTTTTCTTCAAAAGGCATATATGCGCCTCATAAAAAGAGTCGGGAAATATTTCCTTCTCAATCGAATGATTTATCATTCTAAGTAACAAAGGAGCAATTGCATTTGCACTGGCCTTATAGAATTCCACACCAAACCCATCAGGGCCCGCGGCTTTCCCATTGGAAAAATAATTAATTACTTCCAAAATTTCCCGAAGAGTAAACGGTTCCTCTAATTCCTCTCTGGCACATTCTAAAGTTTTGGAAAATCCACCGCATCAAGAAATTGGCGCCCTGTAGTGTTCAGCTCAGAACAGCTGGAAGAGTAAAGTTGCTTAAAATTCAACAAAACGATTATTAATTTCTTTAGGATGTGTAACTAAAGTACCATTCTGCGATTTTATTTGATGAATGGCCCTACTAGCCTGCACACCTCTTAGTTAACTGGCAAGAAGCTTATCTGCTTTATCTCCCAATTCAAACTGTTTCTGTTTAAGTTTAATTAACAAATTAGAGGCATGATCGCTCAAAATAGAGTTATATTCATATTTCAACTTAAGAATAGCGTTAAGGTCACTCTGAGCTTTAGATTAACGAAATGTTTGTTCTAACGATGGAAGTGTGGATTCTATCTCAGCCAGGCGCTTACGCTTCTCCCTCCTCAACGAGGATTCATATGCAATAAAATGACCTCTTAACACTACTTTACATGTTTCCCACAAACAAGAGTCTGAAACATCCCCCTTGTCGTTAGTCTCCAAAAATTGGTGTAAACACTCAGACATGAAAGACTGAAACTTTTTATCCACTAATAATTGAGTATTGAAACGCCAACAATACTGCGCCTTTGGTAGTGAAATTTTCAGACCCATAGAAATAGGGCTATGATCAGAAATCAAAATATTATGATAATTGGACTGAGTCACCCCCTGAATGAGTTTAGAGTCAATAATAAAGTAATCAATTCGTGTATAGGATTTATGAACATGGGAAAAAAAAGAATAATCACGAGCAGTCGGGTTAAGTAATCTCCATATATCCACAAGATTCATGGATTTTATCAAATTTTTTAAAACACCAACAGATTGAATAGGATGAGGAATTTGTGAAGAATGACGATCAAGATGAGGATCCAAATAACAGTTAAAGTCTCCAGCAATTATCAAATTAGTCGAGTTAGTATCTGGAATAAGCCCAAATAATTTCCTGAAAAAAGCAGGGTCATCTATATTTGGTCCATAAACATTAACACATGTAATCGGGAAATTATTAATGGATCCGGATACAATAATATATCTTCCCGCAGGGTCAGACACCACAGAGTGCATTCGGAAAGGAATAGATTTCCTAAAAAGTGTAGCCACCCCTCTGGCTTTAGAGGAAAAAGTGGCTTGATAAACTTGTGAGATCCAACTTGCCCTAAGCCGCATCTGTTCGCTGGGTATAATATGGGTTTCCTGAAGAAAAATAATGTCAGCCGACAATGACTTTAAATGTGCAAACACCTTTCCCCTTTTAATTGGGTGTCCCATTCCTCTTACAATCCAACTGACAAATGTGATATTCATTTCAGCATCGCTGTTGCTATTAGTAATAGTGCCACTCATACAACATAATTAAAAGAAATAAACACAAAAATAGTAATAATCGTAGCAAGAACATTGTCTGGTGCAAAAAAAAAAAAAAAAAAAAGGAACTCACGAACTCCCCACAGCTGCTCCAAGAACCGAAGCAGCAAGTATTCCCCATCCTCTCGGAGACAACAAGAGTGCAAAGTAAGTCAGAAATAGCTTACCTTAGCCCAAAAAGATCAGAAATAATGAAAAAACACAAGGAGTAACACACACACAACCCTGCTTTCCACCGTGAAACAACCATTCATCTCTGAATTAACGTTACGTACCACGATGAAAATAACAAAATATTCCAAAAAAAAAATAGTCCACTTCTGTTAGTCGAGTACCATACACAGGTCAAGATGAGGAAAGTCACGCATAGAGGTTATGCCGAGTCCTTCGACAAGTTATCCACAAACTTCTTAGCCTCCTCCGGAGATTCAAAAGAGTGCTCCCGACCGTTATGCTGCAGTGTCAGTTTCCCTGGAAAACGCAGGGACCATTTCAATCCAGCCTCCCGTAGAGCTTTCGTGACTGAACTGAAGGCACGTCGCCGAGCGGTCACCTCCGGAGTATAGTCAGGGAAGATGTGAATCCGCTTTCCTTTATATTCCAGAGGAAACTTTTCACGGCTCAGACGAAGGATTAAATCTTTGTCCCGATCATTGTGGATCCGTGCTATAATGGTGCGAGGTCTCTGGCTTTCAGACGGCTTGGGTAGCAGGGCCCGATGAGCTCGGTAAATTTTTACAGGCTTATGAAAGTTATCTCGGCTGAAGAGCTCAGTAATCAAGTCCGAAATGAACACCGAAGGGCGCCCCCGCTCCTCTCCCTCGCTTATTCCCACAAATTTGAGGTTCAGCCTGCGAGAGCGTCCTTCCAAGTCATTCAATTTAGTCCAGAGAGATTTATTTTCCGCACGCAAATCTTCACACACCTTTTCGACCGCACCGAGGAGTAAATCCGTATCGTTCAGGGCACCTTCTATCTCTACCATTTTCTGTTTAACGCCGGAAAGTTAACCAGCGTTAACCATCCAAGCGAACACTTAGAGCTGTCATCTTGTCCTCTATCAGTTTTTTTAAATCATCTCCTTGGGCACCGATTGCAGCAAGTATCTCGTTCACATTTCCCTGTGCGATAGAATCATTTGGATTAGTGTCCTCCTTAACAGCTGCAACGGTTTTGGAAGATTTCTTCGACGCTATTTTGCGGACATAGAATGAGTCAGTGAATAACGAAAATCGCGCTCACCGCACTTAAATTTCACGAGATACCTAAAACAACTGACTACTGGTAACTCTCAAAAGAACATAATCGCCTGTAAAGTGAATTGATGGTACTTAAATAACAAAAACATTCAAAATATAGTGTCAGCGGGGAAGAGCTCTGTAAAAGGCGACTACTCCATGAACTGCGCGCATGCGCCCCCCTCAGGAGCATTTCTGCTCAACATGAGTGTGATGAATTCACTGACTTTAGCACGCCCTAGACAACCATGAGTCACAGTCAATTTTGGAAGGCCAACTGGGGACTATTTGGGCCCCTGGGGTAGCTGAGGGCCAGTGATGAAACCGGAGAGGCAACTGAGCGGCCCCGGAGTGATCATGACCCAGCTGGACCCCAGGGGATGGAGTCTCACTCACCCTGCTATAACTGTAATGAGGCTCGTTGGCCGCACGGCTGAGTAAAGCAGGAAGAGTGGAACGAAGCGTCCTGAGAAGCTTCAGACTCCAAGGAGGAGGTGACAGGTGAGTCGTGACATGCGAGGGAAGCTTACGCAACAGTCGCATATCCAACAACTCGAGGCACGAATGGCCGTGCAGTCGGAGGTCGCCCAGGCCCCGTTAAAGCACGCCCTTTGAACATGGCCCCTCAGTCGGAGAGGGTTTGACAACAGACCGGAGTGAACTGAGTCACACAGGGAGAGCTGCTTTGCCACGGTTACCTCGGGACTAGATCATGAAGCTAGCACAGAAGCGGTCTTATATGAAGGAAGCCCCCTTTTTTTTTTTTTTTTTTAAGTGGCTGCATCTACCATATGCCCCAGGAGTCTCTGAAAGTTCTTTCAGTGTGATCCTTTCTCGCATCTAAAAGCACCAGCTGAACACAGTCTTTTTGGAAGATGTGTCGAACCGAGTCCGGCGCGAAAGGAAGAGATCTGAAGCACACGTCAATCAGGTCAAAGCTGCTTACCAATCTTGGGCTAAGGTGGTCCTTACCCACCTCTGGTAGCATGAAGAACGAGTTTATAACTGGGCTTCATAATGGCTGGAGGAGCGGCTATCAAATCTCTCGCCAGCAGGAAAAGATATTCACAAAATATCTGGAGAATAACCAAAAAATTATTCTCCAGATATAAGAATAAGTCAGGAGCCATGCTCAGCACTAGGTGTGATGAATATCACTGAATTTTTCAGGAGCACATCTGCTCAGCACCTAATGTGATAATTATCACTGGCCTGAGTGGAAAAAGCTGAGCCTGAGGTGGGGCAGCAAGAGTGGAGAGTGTGGTGTTAATGTCCTCGAACCCACCAGGCTGCCTGCTGGCAACCAAGGGAGAGCTGAGGGATGTAAGGCTATACAGGGTCACACCCGCCAGACTGGACCTCTTGGGACCCAGGAATAGAGAGATTTGCTATTTTTTCTGAAAATGTGGGTACCGCTGACCCCGTTTTTATAGGAGTCAGCGGCGGAACAAACACACACATAACACAAAACTCTAGCCGGCCCTCCAACCAGCCAGAGGGAGAGGGATCGGTGACCACTCCAAGAGCAATATCTCCATCCCTGGATCTGACCTCGGCAGGCGGGTGAAGGCAGCAGCGTGCCGTCGGGGCAGGATGTGTCAGATAGCCTCCGTCTTCTTCTAGGCTGTAGAGAATTGTTGGGCAAAGTTTTTTACCGCGTCGCCGAATAACCCAACCTGGGGAATGGGAGAGTCCAGAAACCGAACCTTGTCCGCTTCTCTCATGTCAGCCAGGTTGAGCCAGAGATGGCGCTCTTGGACCACCAGTGTGGACATCGCCGAACCGACTGCGCGAGCTGCAACCTTCGTGGCCCGGAGGGCGAGATCAGTTGCAGTGCGGAGCTCACCCATGAGCTCACGGTCCGGGCTACCCTCGTGCATGTTCATGAGTGCCTGGGCCTGGTGGACCTGGAGCAACGCCATGGCATGCAGAGAGGAAGCGGCTTGCCCACAAGCTTTGTAAGCCTTGCCCGCAAGAGCGGGCAAGAACTTACAGGCTTTAGAGGGGTGACGAGGATCACCTCTCCAGGAAGCGGCGGCAGCTGGATACAGTTGCATCCACGACAGATTGCTCCACTGGAGGGATAGCCTCATAACCCTTCGCCGCTCCCCCGTCAACACACAACAAAACAGTAGAAATTTGATGCTGTTAAAACAGCAGTTGAGAGCTGAGAAGCTCGCGATCACCGCTGCACCACAATTTAAAACACCAACACTGGGAGGTCTTCCTGCAAGAACACCGACACACTCGCTCGTTGAAACAACGGCACTCTTCAGAGACATCAAAGACAATCGGCTCCAAAGCGAAAGGCAACTAGTGCGTGCATCTACTTCCGTATTTATACCCGCGCTGCGGGGGCGGAGTGTGTGATGCGCATCACGCACGCCAATTCCATTGGCTCGTTCAATAGTACTCGAAGATGATAGGCTCTCTGACGCGATCCCCCATTCAGTCGAGTCGACTACGTCAGACGTTATCGACTGAAGGGGAACTTTTTGGTTGGTTGACGCCCTCAACACCCAAGTATTGATCAAATTATTGAATATTTATGAAGATTTTTTTTTTATTGTTACAAATTTGAAATTGTTAAAAACACTTTCAGATGTCTGCCTCTAGAGAGAAATTTTGCCTTGTAGCATTTGTTTTCTACGCACATTCTAAGTTATATATAATTGTAAATTGCAACAAAGACTACAACAGCTAAAAGAACTGAAGCATTTCAAGACTATCCTTCTTATTTGACGTGTCAGTGACCTGATGTCTAGGGACCCTGTTCCGTCAGAGGGACTGATAATATCAAGAGCTCCACCAGAGTAAAAATGCTGTCTAATGGTCTGCTCTTTCAAGCCACTCTTCAGACTGAACACTTTATCCAGTGTCTGTTGTAAAAGGCAGCAGAGAGAAAGAGAGTGGCAGAAAGTTGTGTTTGCAGAAAGGAGCAGCATGACTCTTCCTTTGTTGTTGTTTTTTTCCACCCGATTTTTCTGCATGAGCAGGATTACAAGTACAACTTCCGTGCGTCATCATCTCAGGTTGATACCCGTCTGAGCTTTTTCTTGGATGAGATGACAGGCTTCAGAGACGAGAGGCTGCCCCTCATCTCTTCCCTTCTTCTTTTTAACACTCTGGTTTGACTGATACCTGCTGACTGGACAGAAAAAAAAGCTTCTCTCTCTAGTCACTCTGGAAGGCTTGAGATGAGTAATGACTCTAAATTTGTTGCTGAATGTCAGAGATACTCAAGCCACATCTGTTCAAAATAAGCAGCGCATTTATAATTAACCTTTGGATTCTGTCATTCAGTAATAGGTTTGAATCAGCATGTGTTCTGCATTGTTTGGCACACAGGCAGTGCAGCATACACATGGAGCTGTTGGTGGCGCTGAGTCTGATCTTTATGGAGAAGTGCTAATTTATGCTCTCAGGATATGTGGCAGGCCTAATTGGCACTTTGATCTGACACTTGCCTTGGATGTTTTAACACTTCACTTTACACTCCACTCATTCATTCATTAGACAAACACCAACAACATGGAATGAGGCGAGGGTAGCGGGGAAGGGAGTGAGCAAATGAGCTGCACTGCTTGTGATCTTTGACCTTAGATCAGTGGACTAAGACTAAGATCAGTGAGCAGAAAGGCCTGATTCACACAAGATTTTGCAGGAAGCGAGACGATATTACTGCTCTTAATGGAAGTAAGGTTGTGGCGCAATTTTCTTGTGAGGGAAAATAATTTTGCATTTCATATGTCAGAGTTAGTGCAGAGTTTTTAGTAATTGTTTGACCATACAAGATATGGGAAAAGCTGTTTATGCTTCATGCCAAATAAAATCATGCAGGGTTTTTGAAAAAAAAGAGGTATTAGCAGTGTTCTGATTCCCAGCCACTTCATTGTTAATTTGTTGTGTGCTGTGTTACAGCTAAAATACAAAGACTTTAATTTGCAGATGATGTTTAGGAGATGGTTCTGTTTTGCAATTTCAATAGATCTTTCAACTACGATGTGAAATTATGTCTGTTTGAGCTTATTTTTTTAACATTTAAGGTTAAAGCCATTAAAACCTTCAATATGCAAAACTTAATTTGTGTCACTTTACAACAAGACTAATTTGAAAATATCCAACATTTTTAAGGGTAAAGTTTTTTTTCTCTTTAAAAAAAAAATACTCCTGTTTAATATACAGAGACAACTATAAGTAATCCATCAGTAGGTTGACTTGCCCAAAGAGTATAAACACTGCTGACATTTGACCCTCCGGCTTACCCAATAGCTTGAGCTTTGGGCTGGACTGCTAAAAAACATTGGAATTGAAAAGTTAAACTTTGTAAGGCTCCAATCATTTCGTCCACGGCCCATTTCTTATAATCGGCTGCAAGCTCATTCATATCTGCTTCCATTCAATCAACAACTGATGGGTAGAACCACTGCCCTTCTTTTTTTTCGATAATCCATTTCTCTTAAATGTTCATCATAATAAAGAATAAAACTGTTGCTATTCCATTTTATTGTGACTTTAAAGCAAATGGATAACCAAAAAAACTGAAAATTGCGATCATTTACTCAACATCAACTCATTCTAAGCCTCTATGATTATCTTTCTCCCAAAAAACACAAAAATATGACATATCTACTAACTGCAAGCATTCTGTTATTGAGAAATTGTGTTGTGACAAACAATAATAAAATTTAAAAAAATAATAAAAAATGAATGAACTACTAAATTCTATTACCTTTTTGTTTTAGGAGGGGCAGTATCAGGTTCATCTTCCCACATGGTGTCAAAGTGAATATAGTTGCCATTTGGTAAAGGTATATTTGTGCAATTGCTTCTGTAAGTATAGTACTATGGATAAGCAACTCATTATTGATTGGTTGTAAACATTTCTTTGGAGGTACCTGCAGCCCATACTGTCAACAGTAACCCTTAGAGTTATGATACATCACTGTTAAATAAAGACAGCATTTGTGCATAATATTGAGATTCCCTGGCATGTTCTGACACCAAAATTAAAATGATTTGACAGTCTGCAAATGTGGCTGCAAAGCTTCCAGCCATTGGACAAGAATTTTCATTTGCAACATTCACTTATGAGCAGTGTTGGGGAGTAACGGAATACATGTACCGGCGTTACGTATTCAGAATACAAATTATGAGTAACTGTATTCCGTTACAGTTACAATTTAAATAGTTGGTATTTAGAATACAGTTACATTGTTGAGATCAATGGATTACATGACGGTACTTTTCTGTTTCATGAGTTTATTCACTCTCTAAACTCCATGCATTTCCCAGAAGCCCCAATATGAAAACGAAAAAATGAGCGGTTTGCGTGATCAGTCACAATGGAGTCGGAAGAGGAGCAGCGGGAGCTAGAGGTAGAGAGGGAGCCGGGACAACAGAGCCAGGGCAAGAATGCATTTCTATCTTGGAAATTCAAACAGCATTTCACATTAAAGAAAGAGAAGGGAGAACAAATGTAACTGTTTATAAGTTATTAGTTTTTAATAGTTATTAAATATAAGTTTTTTTTTTATTAGCCAGGGGTAGTCGTCTGCTGTAGTTTTACTGGTCACCGTGCTATTTTATAGTTGTATCAGGTAGGCTACTAGCTACAGGGCTGGAACGATATGCGATATGAAACCGAAATCGCGACACTCAGATCCATGAACCTGTGTCGTGTGTGAGAAGGCAGAATCGCGACCCACTCCTTCCAACTCCCAGAGTTATCCTTCCCGTCCAGATCCAATGCTAACACATCTTTAAATTACTATTAGTATTATTTGAATTTAACATTAGGCTATAAAATAAGTAGACCTACACCACAAAACTAGTTGCGGAATATTTATTTAAAATTTAGCAATTGCGTTGGACGTGACATTTGCAGTCAAAACTTGAAATATAAATTCTCAGAAAATGCATTAATACGAATATATCGAAACGTCTGTTTGTATATCCATACTCCCTTAATAAAGGAGTCCAGACATTAGAAAAAACCTGTCTACACATGCGTTTTATATTTAATATGAGGGAAATAAGCATGCGTGACACAAAAAATATTTAACTTTTAGGCCAAATATGTTTTAGTAGGCTACTTCTGTGAATTAGGCTACTGCGCAAAGCAAAAGTAATACCCACCGGATGAAGAAGGGTTGGCTCTCAACAGAACATAAAATATTCATTTTATTTTATTTTTCTTGTTAGCATTTATGAGGAAAAAACAATGTTACGGACGTGACCACTCTGAAAGCGGCACTAAGAGACTGCTTTAAAACTTTCACAGAGACATCAAACAGATGCACAAAGCCTTTCTTTAAAGTGAATTTCGATTTGTATTAATTGTATGTTAATTTTAATCAATGTTTCATCAACAAATTGCCTGGAATAAATAAATAAGTTGTAAATATAGCAGACAATAGATATCACTGCACGGAGGGGCCGGTGCGTGAACTGGGGCTAGTCTCATCGATGAACCGAAACTTAGCGTATAAGGTAGGCTATAGCCTACTTGCCTCACAGACATGTCTACTTTTAAACAGAACAATTCAAAACAAAAGAAAACAGACTGCTCTCTGTTTATGTAATCCGCATGAAATGTGCATTTCTCTCCGGCGCGTTCACTAGGGTGCTGCGAAGAACGCGAGTCAGCATAGTCAACTTCATCTTTGCAGCCGACACTAACATATTCAGTCATTAGGCTATTTTACCCGGTTCCTTGTGACAGCTTTTAGGTGCTTTATTGGCAGCGCCACCTTTACATGTTACATGAACGCGTCACCACCTCATCACCGCACCGGTGACCGCAACATACATAGTCTTTGTTCTTCTATAGCAAATTATAATATATTGCACTTTCAGGGAGGCATGGGCCTAACACATTCAGCCAGTTGGAACAGAAAAACACACCAGAATAGGTCTGTTTAGCAAGCAGGATTTGATGGCCGCATTCCTACACTTATAAAATGCAATTCAATGTGGAAGTAATCCAAGTATTCAGAATACGTTACTCAGATTGAGTAACGTAACGGAATACGTTACAAATTAAAATTTTGGGCATGTATTCTGTATTCTGTAACGAAATACGTTTTGAAAGTATCCTTCCCAACACTGCTTATGAGCAACTGTCTGCACTATATTGTGTCTGTTGTCATAATTAAGCTGTGCTGAAGTGTGTGATCAAACCACGCATCTGCAGTAAATCTGTACCTGATCCTTGTATGCCATATATGCAACAGCATCCCTCTCCCCATCTCTCCCTCCTTCAGGCCCTGCTGATGACTCATCGGCCAGCCTTATTAAGGACCCGGAGAGACTATGAGCACGTGCTCAGCTCTGGACTATGCCGTGCTAATTATTTTACTGCACATGCCTTCAAAAAGAGGGGGAAAAGTGTGAACAAGAAAAATTATAATTAGAATTATCAGAGGTAAACTACTGGACACAAGGGAACAAACTGATTTTAAATTTCTTCAAATCCAGAAATTAATTTAATATAAGAAGGTAAATATATTATTTTCCATTTTGAATCTGAAATGTTTCAAAAGATAAATGCGCATGCACATTGCCTGTGTTTGAAGCATTATAAAGGGAGAATCATTACTCGGTTCTTCTAATGGCTTAAAAGTGCTTTCAACTTGTTCTGTGATCCTCTGTCTTCATTAATATATCCCAAACAAATCGTGCTTAACAACAGAGACTATTTATATAGAGACATGCCACTTCCTCGATCCTCAATACAACTATATAGGGAAAACCCTTAATGCCAAAGATGGCAGTTGTATGCACAAATTGCCTGCCCCTCCTGCTGGAAAGCCAATCGTCTGCTTTTAACAGTCAAGTTGGGAAACATTTTAGCCTATATTGTCTGGTTCCACAGACACATAGTTGAGGTCGTTTGCGACAGCGTAAAATACGTTACTGTTTGAAAAGTCGGCAGATTTGATATGCAGTGTATGTGTGCGTTGTGTAAATATCAGACATCCCAAGTCTCCCGGAAGCTCCGGGAGTCTCCCGCATATTGATAGCGACTCCCTGATGCCCGCAAATTAGTTCAAATCTCCCAGAATCTAGAGCGAGCGAGCAAGAGCTCGCACATACTGTGCTTCAAACCGTGTAGCGCGTGTACGGTAGAGAGGGAGAGAACCCTTGCGCATGCGAGCTAAAAGTATAACCTGTGGGGGGAAAGGCGTTTTAAACCTTATTTTAGGGCAAAGTCATCAAACTTTTTCAGCGATTTTTATCATATTTTACTGCTTTTTCTATACATGCAGTTTTTATGTCAAGGGGGGCCCGTGCCCCTGTGATAACAAGCTTGGCCCCCCCTTGTGGCCCCCCTAAATGTGGAGTGTGAAATAATTTTTACAAAACTGTTTTTTTGCTATCGTTGTTATCGTTGTATGCGCAACATTTATTTTATTATTCTATCTTTGTGGATTTGCTTGTTCACGTGATAATTCGAATCACATTCGTGGGAATCGCGGCAGAATAACGTCTGTCTCCTGCACGTGAGAGAGGAGAGAAGGAGAAAGCTGGTAAATGTCAGGTCAGTTGCAAGTTCATTCTTTATGTGCGTATGGGGTGTGCGATGTGTATTTTCTATTATGATATTGTAATCAATGTGTCACGGTTGGTAAATCCTATGTCTGCTCCTTGTCTCGTGGTTCTGTTATTGTATGTGTGTGTGCTGATTAGAGGGGCGTGCCGCTCATCAGCGCTCGTCAGCAATCACCCATCACCAGCTGCAGTCGATAGACTGGGTCATTCAGTCTATCGGTGTATGCTGATATATGGTGTATATGGTGTATATCGGTCATTCATGTCATCTAGGGTCATTCATGTGTATATATTCTCATCAACTTCTCATCTCCTTTGTCAGATCGTTGTTTGTGGTTCCCGGTGTGTGTGTTCCCAGTCTCGTTCAGTCGCTTCTCTTGTTCGTTGGATGTTGGATTACGGTTCGTCGTTGGATTTTCACCAGCACTACCACTGCACCCTGCACTGTCATCTGACCATCGGAGTCCCTGCGCTACTAACTTGTTTGCCTGGACTTTGGACTGCCTTACTATTTCATCATTTAAATAAAAAGAGTTAACTGCAATTGCTTCCGTTTGATCACTTTTGACAGAACGATCGGACCAAAGCATGGAAGCAGCGGGAAACTCCTCGAGCTCACTGGATGATTTCGTGAGTAGCAGTATTCAACGAATGGACACTCAAGAAAATAATCTCCATGATACTGCTCGCGTTGTCCAGGCGTTAGTGGCGCAGGTGTCCGGGCTCACCCAACAGCTTCAACATCTTCGTGTTCCCACCGCGCCACCCCCGCCGCTGATTCCCCCATCACCACCAGCGGACCCATCCCAGTCAGAGCCTCGTCTTCCGGTCCCCGAGCGTTTCTCAGGTGAAGCAAAATTCTGTCGAGTATTTTTAACCAGATGTGCAATGCATTTCTCCCTGCAACCCAGGACGTTTCACGAGGAACAGACCAAGGTGGCATTCGTGCTGACGTTTCTGACTGGGAAAGCGGCGCTATGGGGAACAGCGGTGTGGGAGAACCAAGACAAATGCTGTTCCTCGTTCCAGAGGCTCTCCGAAGAGATGCGGCGAGTCTTTGACCGGGCCGCGTCAGGAAGAGAGGCTGCCAGGGTACTGGTGGAACTTCGCCAAGGAGAGAAGTTGGGTACCGGCTAGAGACATCCTGGATCACTCCCTTATCGATGATTACAATCGGCAGGTAAGGGAGTCTGGGAACGCCAGGAGGCGTCCTAGGGAAGGGGGTACTGTCACGGTTGGTAAATCCTATGTCTGCTCCTTGTCTCGTGGTTCTGTTATTGTATGTGTGTGTGCTGATTAGAGGGGCGTGCCGCTCATCAGCGCTCGTCAGCAATCACCCATCACCAGCTGCAGTCTATCATTCATGTGTATATATTCTCATCAACTTCTCATCTCCTTTGTCAGATCGTTGTTTGTGGTTCCCGGTGTGTGTGTTCCCAGTCTCGTTCAGTCGTGTGCTTCTCTTGTTCCGGTTCTTGTTCGTTGGATGTTGGATTACTGTTCGTCGTTGGATTTTAACCAGCACTACCACTGAACCCTGCACTGTCATCTGACCATCGGAGACCCTGCGCTACTAACTTGTTTGCCTGGACTTTGGACTGCCTTACTATTTCATCATTTAAATAAAAAGAGTTAACTGCAATTGCTTCCCTTTGATCACTCATGACACAATGTTTTAACTGTATACGAGGCACTGTGAGCTGACATCGCATTTGTCTATCGTCCTTTCACTGCTGTGTGCGGTTCATAGCTAGGCTATGTCCCCAAATTAGTTTATGTCTTATATTTATATCATATTATGTTCTTATCAGTGTTGTGAAAGTTACTTCCAAGCGGTAATACATTATATATTACTTGTTACTGTTATTTAAAAGTAATTCATTACCTTACAATATTACTGTCTCAGAATTGTAATGCGTTACATTACTCCTGTACAGTGTTGTGCAAGTTACTTCCAAACGGTAATACATTATATATTACTTGTTACTGTTATTTAAAAGTAATTCATTACCTTACAATATTACTGTCTCAGAATTGTAATGCGTTACATTACTCCTGTATTACTTTTGAGTTACTTTCACCAAAATAACTATACAGAAGTAGAACTTAACGTTCTAAAATGACTAAGGCTGTAACGATATGCGATATGAAACCGAAATCGCGACACTCAGATCCACGAACCTGCAGAATGGCGACACACCCCTTCCAACTCCCAGCCTTATCCATACCGTCCAGATCAAATGCTACCACATATTTAAATTACTATTAGTATTATTTGAAGTTTACTTAACATTATAAAATATGTAGACCTACGCCACAAAACTAGTTGAGGATAAATTATTTAAAATTTGGGAATTCCAGCGTTATGGACATGACATTTGCAGACTTGCAGTCAAAACTTATATAATTATATAAATTCTCAGAAAATGCATTAATACCAAAATATTGAAACGTCTGTTTATCCATAGGCTCCTCCCAGAAAGGAGTCCAGACCAGTGTTGGGAGTAACGCGTTACAAAAGTAATGCATTACAGTAAAATATTACGTTTTGCTGTAACGCAGTAGTGTAAGGCATTACTAATCAATTTTCAGTAATATTTTACTCGGTACATGTTCGATAAGGCTTTCGTTACAACAGACTTTTAGTTTTAATTGTAAAACAAACAAACAAAAAAAAACAGCAAGACCGCCAGACATTAACGAATGAAAGATGCAAGTAGGCTAAATTACCTGTTCGTGGTCAGTCAATAGCTGCGTGTGGTGTACAAGTCTGTAATTAAAGACTAAATGGCAGCGTCTGATATATTTGTATAGCGATTTATTTTTTACAGGAGTGCCGTGAGGTATGATTTCGGCCTCTGTGCTCACGCTGGCCAGAGGAAAAGCGGCTAATGGTGAAGATGGCATGAAGAAGACTACATTCGCGAGATGGACGTATGCGCATTAAGCTATTCGTTCTGTGTTTTCTTTCTAAACAGTTAGGCTATGTTTATGTGGTATTTTTCATGTTTTCATCACGCAATCTTGTTTTTGATGCCGTGGTGACGCGTTCATGTAAGGGCGGCGGCGCTGCCGATAAAGCACCTAAAAGCTGTCACAAAGAACCGGCAAAAGCAATGATTATGAATATGTCAAATATGGCAAGGAGACATGTTGATTGTTTATTAATAAAGTCAAGATGAAATTGACGATGCTGACTCGCGATCTTCGCAGTAGGCTAGTGAATGCACCAGAGAGAAATGCACAATTCATTTCATAAGCAGAGAGCAGTCTGTTTTCTTTGTTCTGTTTACAATTAGACATTTCAATATAGATATATTTTTCAGGTCCGTACAATTAATACAAAACAAAATTCACTTTAAAGAAAGGCTTCGTGTCTTCTGTGTAAGGTGTCTGTGAAAGTTTTAAAGCAGTCTTTAACGGAGAACTGTGACGTGTGTAACATTGTTTTTTCCTCATAAATGCGAACACGAAAAATAAAATAAAATGAAAACTTTATGTTCTGTGGAGAGCCAACCCTTCTTCATTAGATTTGCGCAGTGTAATTCACAGAATTACAACAACAAAAAAACGTTGCCTCCTAAAAGTTAAAGATTTTTTTTTGTCACACATGACTGTCGATTTCCCTATATTAAAAAAACGCATGTGTAGACTGATATTTTTCTAATGTCTGGACTCCTTTCTGGGAGGAGCCTATGGATAAACAGACGTTTCAATATTTTGGTATTAATGCATTTTCTGAGAATTTATATAATTATATAAGTTTTGACTGCAAGTCTGCAAATGTCATGTCCATAACGCTGGAATTCCCAAATTTTAAATAATTTATCCTCAACTAGTTTTGTGGTGTAGGTCTACATATTTTATAATGTTAAGTTAACTTCAAATAATACTAATAGTAATTTAAAGATGTGGTAGCATTGGATCTGGACGGTATGGATAACGCTGGGAGTTGGAAGGGGTGTGTCGCCATTCTGCAGGTTCGTGGATCTGAGTGTCGCGATTTCGGTTTCATATCGCATATCGTTACAGCCCTAGTCATTTTAGAACGTTAAGTTCTACTTCTGTATAGTTATTTTGGTGAAAGTAACTCAAAAGTAATACAGGAGTAATGTAACGCATTACAATTCTGAGACAGTAATATTGTAAGGTAATGAATTACTTTTAAATAACAGTAACAAGTAATATATAATGTATTACCGTTTGGAAGTAACTTGCACAACACTGGTCATCACACACGTTAGAAAGCTCTCTCTCTCTCCTGAACAATGCTGTCGGATCCAAATATGGTCATTTCCTTTTTATCACCAACCAATCGTGAAAGTAAAAGGGGGGATTTTACTCTAAATGCGCAATCTCATTGGCTGATGCTATATCTGTAAAGGCCGTTTTCTCAAAATGACTTTTCTCTCATACTCCAAGTATGAAATCTCCAGTTCATTAGCACCTATATACACCAAACTTTCCAGTCTTGTACCTAGTTATATTATGAATACATTTACAGAGGGATTTGTAAATATATTATTCGTAGCCTGATTTATATAACATTTTATTCCAAAAAACATGGCGAAAATCTTTTTTTAAGGCTATTGACAGTATATTCTGATTTACAGGATAAAAAAAGTAGATATCCATAAATCCCTCTGTAATTTTCCCCCCATCTAATATGTGAACACAATGAAAAAATAATTTTGAACCTGGCTTTGCCCAATACTCAGATTTCGTTTTTTTAAAATATATGCAAAATAGCGCATATTTAATTAGACAATGCCTCATTTGCATATTTAAACATTAAATTACAGAAAACTTGTATTACATTTTTTTCTCATCTTAATGTAGGTAATCAACTGGAAAAGTTTCATGGTGATATCTGCTAGTTAAAAAAATACTCTATTCACCAGTAGTGTCTCGCCTTATGCCGAGTTCAGACTGCACGATTTTAGCCCCGATTTTGGCTCGCCGACAGGTTTTGAGAAATCCCAGACAAATGCCCGAAATCACAGGCAAATCGGTGCTCGTTCACGCGAGTGACAATCACGCAGTGTGAATGAGCAAAAACGCGATCTGAGAGAATCGCCGATGAGTCGCCGACGCCCGTGAGATATTTGGCATGCTAAATATCTGGATCTGTCGGCGATTCACAATCCTGCTATGTGAAAAGTGTTCTGACTCAAAACTACATCGGAGATGACCGACAGCCAATGAGAGAGCAAGATACAGGACAGCAGGGTGTTCAGGGAGGAGTTAGACCAGAATATCAGTATTTTAATACATACGCCTATATTTACAATTATATCAAACAGAAACAAAGCACATACATTTGCATGACCAGCAGCAACAGCAGGACATTTGCAAAATTATTTATTTACCCCCAACTCTCTTTGCAAAACACAGTCCTTGCTCCCCTCGTCTTCCCAACAATTTCCTCCTGCATAAACTGTTTATTTTTCTCATTTTGGCTGCAAATCAGCGCACAGACAATTTGGATCGCAATCTTCTTGTAGGCTATCATTTTTAATAACAAATTCAGTGTCGCGCGAGAACTCCGGTCTCACGCACGCGTGATCTTGGCGTGATGCATGGCGTAACTCCGCCCCACCTCGTGGGTATAAAAGGAGGACGCCGGCAACAGGCAGATATGTTTTTCGCTTCGGAGCCAAGAGCATTTCTTCACTCCACAGTCATCTCTGACTTCGCTCTACGAGACGAGCTTCTCTCTCCGGTGTTGGTGTGACGGCGATCTGCAGCGAGCTCACAGTGCCTGCTGATCTCTGCAGTAATCTGCCAGTGTGTGTGTGTCTCCCTGTGCGCTTCAACATCGCGGAGTTTTTTCTCTCCTCTCATAAAAGAGCTCGCACGCGGCACGTCTTTTTAAAGACGGCTCGCCCGTGCATTTCTGGTTGCAGCGGACTGGTATCGGACTCTGATGGGCACGAGCGCTGTCTAGTGTGTTTGATCATGCTTGAACAGCGCTCGTGGGTGACTCATGTTCTTGCAAGGGAACGTGATCATCGCGTCATAAATAGGTCGAGACTCGGTGAACTCGCAAGAGTGAGAGTCCCCTCATCCACCCCCCGATCTTCGGCGGGTGGCCAGGGTGACCTGAGGGTTACGGTCTGGAACAAGGCGCCGACTATGTGTCCGTGACCCCAGCCCCCCTCTTCAATGACGGTGCCCGCTAGTGAACTGCTGATTCCCGCGAGTCTACCCTCTGGTGGCCCGCGTGTTTCAGTTGAAGCTACAGAGGAAGATGCCATGTCTGTTGCAGCATCACTAGGTGGGCTTGAGTCTTCTGGAAGTGAGGGCTCGTCACAGCTGCCACCTTCCGGTGTGCATACGGCTGTGCCTGAGTCTGATCCGGAGATGACGGCCATGCTTTCCTGGGACGATTGGTTTTGGGTAAGGCCGCCGACCCTCGTCCGTGGCAAACCCCAATACTTCTCTTCCCGGACGTGCATGATGAGATCTCGAAGTCCTAGAAGACCCCCTTGTCTTCTCAGGACCGCTCGCTGATCTCATCCGCCTTTCCTCCCCTCGATGGGGCCGCTGCCCTTGGGTACACTGGGGTTCCCCCGGCTTAACGCTCTGTTGCGATGCTATGTGTCCTCAGAGTGCTTTTTCTCGGCGCAATCCTAAGCACCCGCCCGTGGCCTGTAGTTTTTGGTCTACGCTTGTGGCGAGATCCTATAGCGCCACGGGACTGGCAGCCGCCTCACTGCATGCCATGGTCATTCTGCTGGTCCACCTGACCCAGATGCTCATGGACCTGCACGAGGGCGGGACTGACCCAGGGCTCTTCACTGAGCTGCGCGCCGCCACTGACCTTGCTCTCTGAGCGACGAAAGTGGCCGTACGCTCCCTGGGTCAGGTGATGCTCACCAGTCTGTGGCTGAACCTGTCTGATGTGCTGGATGTCGCGCGGACCCGTCTGTCCGACATTCCCATATCCCAGGTCGGCCTCTTCGGCGGTGCGGTTGAGGGCTTGCCCAACAGCTCTCAGCCGCCCATGAGCAGAGTGAGGTTGATTCTGTCCCGACGGCCCCGCCGTCCGCTCAGATCCCTCGTCTGCCCACCGCCGAAGGCGCCCTCCCGCGGCTCCCACCCCGCCCGTTCACGGGCCGGCTCTGGGGGCCGCGGGCGGACGCCACAGCCCTCTCCAGCCCCGCCCCCCGCTACACGCCGGGTTAAGCGGCGCTCGTGAGACGGGCACCTCGGCGATGGAGCAGACTGAGGTTGATTCTGTCCCGACGGCCCCGCCGTCCGCTCAGATCCCTCGTCTGCCCACCGCCGAAGGCGCCCTCCCGCGGCTCCCACCCCGCCCGTTCACCCGGGTTGGCTCTGGAGGCCGCGGTCGGACGCCACAGTCCTCTCCAGCCCCGCACCCCGCTACACGCCGGGTTAAGCGGCGCTCTTGAGTTGGGCTCCTCAGAGATGGGACTCAGTTCTTTCCAGGAGTTGGTAGCAGGACCACTCCTTTCCCCGGGGAGGGCCGGGGAAGAATCCTTATTCTCCAAAGAGCTGATTCTCCCGTCTCTGAGCACAGAGTTCTCGGACGTCACAGAGCGCCGCCCACAAGCCGTGCTCTCCTCGTCCCCCTCTGTCCCAGAGGTGGTTGACATGGCGTGCCGTCCACGGACCGCTTCGCCCCTGTCCCCCTCTGTCGCCAGACCCCTGGCAGAGCAGGCCCCCGCGGGACGACCAGCCTGGTCCTCCCCTGGCCCCTCTGCCAGGGCGCGGTTGCTAACTGTGCCCCCACATCGGGCCGCTATGCCGTCCACGTCTGGGCCAGTTACTCCGCTTCGCTGCCCCTCCGGGGGGACGCCTGTGGTCGCATGATCCCGCTGGTTCAGTTCCTGGGAGCCTGGTTAGAGCTTCCCCGTCTGTCCCGCTGGGTCGCGCGGACCATCAGGCTCGGCTATGCGATTCAGTTCGCACGGTCTCCTCCCCACTTGGGGAGTCCGCTCCACTTTGTCGGTGGCTATGCCCCCATCAGGAGAGCAGAGATTGCCACCCTGCTGGCGAAGGGCGCAATCGAGACTGTCCCTCCAGCCGAGATGAGGTCCAGCCGGCTTCTCAGCCCCTACTTCATTGTCCCCAATAAAACCGGTGGGTTACGGCCAATCCTGGACTTGCGCGTGCTGAACCGCTCCCTTCACAGGATGCCGTTCAAGATGCTCAAACGCGTTTTCGAATGCATACAGCCCAGGATTGGTTTGCAGCGATCGACCTGAAGGACGCCTACTTCATGTCTCTATTCTCCTTGACACAGACCGTTCCTTCGGTTTTCTTTCAGGGGCAGGCATCCAGTACGCGATTTTCCCTTTCGGGCTAGCCCTGTCTCCTCGCATCTTCACGAAGGTCGTCGAGGCTGCCCTTGTTCCCCTTCGGGAACACGGGGTTCGCATCCTGAGTTATATCGACGACTGGCTGATCATAGCTCACTCTCGAGTTCAGGTTGCGAACACAGGGACCTAGTGCTTCGGCACCTAGCTCGTCTGGGCCTTCGGGTCAACTGGGAGAAGAGCAAACTTTGCCCCGTGCAGAGGATCTCTTTTCTCGGTATGGATATCGACTCGGTCGCCATGTCCGCGCAGCTTACGAGCTAGCGCGCGCGCAGTCACTGCTGACTTGCCTGAGACAGTTCGAGGGCAAGAGTGCGGTTCCACTGAAACTTTTTCAGAGGCTCCTGGGCATATGGCTTCCTCAGCCGCGGCAACGCCGCTCGGATTGCTTCATATGAGACCGCTTCAGCTTTGGCTTCGCGACCGAGTCCCGAGGTGGGCATGGCAACACGGCACCCTCCGAGTAACAGTTACTCCGACCTGCCGTCAGACCCTCACCCCGTGGTCGAACCTCAGTTTTCTACGGGCCGGAGTGCCCCTGGAACGAGCTTCGCGGCATGTTGTTGTAACGACAGATGCCTCCTCCACGGGCTGGGATGCCATGTGCAATGGACGTGCTGCCGCGGGCTCCTGGACAGGACCCCGTCGCCTCTGGCATGTCAATTGCCTCGAGTTGCTGGCCGTACGTCTTGCTCTGCGCCGCTTCCGGGCCGTGCTCAAGAACCAACACGTACTAGTCCGCTCAGACAATACCGCCACTGTAGCGTACAACAACCATCAAGGTGGTCTACGCTCCCGCCGTTTGTCGCAACTCGCTCGCCACCTCCCCATATGGAGTCAGAAGCATCTGAGGTCGCTTCATGCCATTTATTCCACCGGAGCTCTGAACTGTGCAGCCTACGAGCTCTCACGGCTTCAGCCACTCCCTGGAGAATGGCGACTCCATCCCCAGTCGGTCCAGCTGATTTGGGACCAGTTCGGGGACGCACAGATAGATCTGTTTGCCTCCCACGACTCGACCCATTGCGCCCAGTCTTATTCCCTGACCGAGGGCACGCTCGGCACGGATGCTCTGGCGCACAGCTGGCCGCAGGGCCGCAAGTATGCGTTTCCCCCAGTGAGCCTTCTTGCGCAGACCTTGCGCTAGGTCAGGGAGGACGAGGAGCAGGTCATTCTGATCGCACCGTACTGGCCCGCCCGGACCTGGTTCTCCGAACTAGTACTCCTCGCGACAGTACCTCCTTGGCCGATTCCCCTGACGAAGGACCTCCTTTCTCAGGGACGGGGCACCCTATGGCACCCTCGTCCCGATCTTTGGAACCTCCGCGTGTGGCTCCTGGACGGGACGAAGCAGGTTTGAGTACCCTTCCACCTACGGTGGCGGCTACCATCACTTCCGCTAGAGCGTCGTCCACGAGACACGTCTACGCGTTGAAGTGGAACCTCTTCGTCAACTGGTGCTCTTCTCACCGAGAAGACCCCCGGAGATGTTCGATTAGTGTCGTGCTTTCCTTCCTTCAAGATAGGCTGGAGCGAAGGCTGTCTCCCTCCACCCTGAAAGTCTATGTTGCCGCTATTGCCGCACACCATGACCCAGTCGAAGGTAAGTCTGTTGGAAGGTACGACCTGATCATCAGGTTCCTGAGAGGAGCGAGGAGACTGAATCCTCCTCGCCCTCCTCTCGTTCCCTCTTGGGACCTCTCAGTGGTTCTAACTGCCCTGCGGAGTGCTCCCTTTGAGCCTTTGCAATCAGTGGAGCTTAAGTTCCTGTCTATGAAGACAGCGCTCCTGGTTGAGGAGCGGGTGGGGGACTTGCATGCATTCTCCGTTGACGAAGCGTGCCTGGAATTTGGGCCGGCTTACTCTCACGTGATCCTGAGACCCCGGCCTGGATATGTGCCCAAGGTTCCTACCACTCCCTTCCGGGACCAGGTGGTGAACCTGCAAGCGCTGCCCTCGGAGGAGGCAGACCCAGCCTTGGCACTGCTCTGTCCAGTACGCGCCCTCCGCGCCTATGTAGACAGGACGCAGTGTTTCAGGACCTCAGACCAGCTCTTTGTCTGTTATGGTGGGAAGCTGAAGGGAAAGGCAAAGGTTGTCTCACTGGATAGTGGACGCCATTGCCTTGGCATACCAGCAGCAAGGTCGACCGTGCCCCCTTGGTGTGACTGCCCACTCCACCCGGAGTGTGGCATCCTCTTGGGCTCTAGCGCATGGCGCCTCGCTAACAGACATCTGCAGAGCTGCAGGCTGGGCGACACCTAACACATTCGCCAGATTCTACAATCTCCGAGTGGAGCCAGTGTCCTCTCATGTACTCGCTTCAACCAGCTAGTACTGGACCCTCTCAGGTGTCTTCGCTTGCTCGCCATTCCACTCCACGGACTGGATACGTGCGATATTCTCCTCAGGTGAGCTTCCCCGAAAAGCCCTGAGTTCCTCCAGCACTCCTGACGTTGGCGCCAGTGTCTATTGCCTGTGTGTCGGCTAGGTGCCTCCCGTGTGCATGGTCCCTCCCCTGAGCGAGCAGGGGAGGGACCCACCCCGACCAGTTATACGAGGCTTAGAAAGGTAGCAGTACCCAGGTGGGCAGGCCTCATTAAGAGAGGAATAGACATCAGGCTGCTGCCAGGTCTCACTTAGGCAGAGAATATCTATCCCTTTGTCCAAAATGTGATCGTGTATAAGTCCAGATTTATTTGACAATGACTGCACATTAAATTGTTCAATAGCTATGGAAGTTTTGAGGTCCAGTTTATTACAAGGCCGTAGGACGCTGTGATCCACTCCGGGTTTTCTGTTGTGCCAATCGGAGTTTAATGATCCTCCAGTGTCGGCGCTCTGATGACGTAATCCAGGTGCGGCGTGGCGTGAGGTTGTCCAGAGAGATGTGATGTTGCTGTGGTCACCGTGTTTGGACACAACAAATCGGCGACCCGACCCTCTGTGGATATATCGGGCTCGGCGTGGTATAAGATCCTGTTGCGAACTGATTTCAGTATTGCTGGAAATCCTATGTTGTTCCATTAGGATGTCGGTCGTCAACACAGTGCCAGGTTGGGCACCGCTACTCGCGGTTAGCCAAAATCCAGGAAGGCAATAAGGTATGATAGTCACCCACACAACTAGGATAGTCCACAGCATAATCCACGGCGTCAAGAGAAAAAATTATTTCTTTGCAGATATCCGTTTAAAGGCGGAGATATTGCAGGAACCAAGAAGCTCGAGAAAAAGCTCGAGAAAAGCGAAACCAGGAGAAACCAGGAGAAGCGGCGAACAATCAGCGCCAGCGTCCTCTCCCCGCCTGTTTATGGCAGCCATATCTGAGAGTCATTTGACCATTTTTAATGTTTTTTTACAGTGAAGATGTTTGGTCGTAATAATTCAGGAAATAGCTGTAAAATAACATTGTTTTCTGTAAAACTATTTAAGGAAACTTTCTGTAAAAGTTTTTAGAACTTATTTGAATCAGGATATTTTACTTTATTTTTACGATATTTGTTTGTCAGCCGTAGCTGACAGTCATTGACTGTTTTTTAAAGGTTTTTATTTTTTACAATGTAGTTTTACTCTTGCTGCTGTAATTGTTTTATTTTTTGGCAAGAACTGAAAGAAAAATTGTGTTCAGATGAGGTTGGCTACTTGATGATAATAAAGACATGATCATCATGTAGTGTTTGATTAACTGATGATAATTAGCATATTCTTTTTTTAGATATCATGATATTAATATCACATTATTGTTTGTAGAAGTACTGTGATTGTCCCACAGTGTTCCAATTTGAGGGATTGTGCACCAAAATGTTTTCAAAGATACACACAGACATTAAATAATCAGCGTATGAATCTCAATAATAGGGACATGCCGCAATGCATTATGGGTGCATCATTCAAAACTCATCTATGGCTCACAGAATGCATTGTGGTATTCAACATGTCACCATTGTTGAGATTCATATGCTGATTATTAATGTCTGAGTGAGTCTAATAGATGCTGGAGTTCAAAATGTTTACTGGATAATGTAGAAGTAGGCTTGCTATAATAAATAATACAAAATGATAGCATATCAAAAGATTAGATTCTTGATGTCATCAGGGAAAGAGACCACTATATGTTGATTAGCTATATCTTCATCATCAAGTAGACAACGCCATCTGATCACATTTTCTCTTGCTTTTCTTGCCATAACAAACACTTACAGCAGCCAGAGAAAAACTATTGTTAAAAAGTCAACTCAAACTACCAAATCAAAGGAAACTCAAACCAAACTATTATTTTCAATAAGAACTTCTGTAGATGTCTGACAGAAATAAAGTCAATTGGGTTAGTAATAAGTGAAGTGGGTAATGCTGTTTTTGTTGTTTAATCCTTCTCTGCTGAGATCTTGAGAGATTTAATGTGCTGCCATGCATTTCACACTTTTTTTTGAAGTGCAGTGCTTATTCCAACCAAAATTCAACGTCTGTCTGAAGTTGGAGATTGACGAAAAAAAACAAAAAATGACGTCAAACTGACGTTGGACTAGTTGGAGTCCAACTGTCACGGATCACAGAGGAATCAGACAAGATGGTAAGTTATCAGTGTTTATTTTGCAGAAGGATTGCGGTCGGAGATAACAGGTGAGAAGAAGTAACATAGAAAGTTCAATGAAGCTTAGCTGTGGTTTTAAGTCTCTCTCTTTCTTTCCCTCTCTTGCAGGTGGCGTGGCGATGGCTGGTACGGATGGGTTGATCCAAGATGAGTGAAGCGACGGTAAGTAGAAGGTAAGTGATCGGGAAGTCTGTGAGCCATGGAATGACGAGACCAGACAAGTGACTGCAGTGAAGGTGAGTGCTTTATAGTCCATATGGTTGATGGGACACAGGTGACGGTGATTAGTACTCAGGGGATAATGAACGGGGAAAAGTCTGGTTGGGTGAAAGGGAACGAGTGGGCGGAGATGGTGATCTGGAAGATGTAACCCTGACACCAACGTCTTCCTGACATCACATTGACTTACTGTGTTTGATTCTAATAAAGTGTTATTAAATGTTTCAATTAAATTAACTAAGATTAATAAATGCTTTAGAAGTATTTTTCATTGTCAGTTTATGTTAGCAAATTAATTAACTAGTTAAATAATGGAGCCTTATTGTAAAGTGTGACTGAACAATAAAGAATCTCGACAAAGATATCGAACAATATCTAGGGTAAATCCAGATTAAAATATAAAAATGTTTAAGTTTGAAAATAACTATCCTTAAATCTTTAAGTCTTTTTGGTGCTGTGATGAACACCATAGCGAATAAAAACATTTTAATGGCTATTAATGGCTAATATTTTTTTTTTTTTACCTGTGTGCTATGTGCAAAAAGCGGGTGCAGCAACGCGAAGCACCTGGTAATACCCAGAGATCTATCTCTGAGTATATCACAGTTGCTTGTCAGTCGGAGGAGGACCGGAGCCAGGAGACACACCACAGTGCACCGGACCTCTCTGCTCAACCTGCTCAGGGCACAGGAAGAGAGGGTGAATCTGGAATGCTAGAGGACTTTGAGAGGAAACCACGGTTAAATTTACCATCAGCTACAGACCGCAGATGGGCCCAGCTGGATAGAGATCTTGGCATCACCCTGGACAATACCCTCAGGGGAGATGCAACCAAGAAGAACAAAACCATGGTAAAAACTGTCTTTCACGCATGTCTGGACACCTTTGGTGTAAAGGAACCTAATGCTATTAGACCACCAGCCGGGCCAAGTAGGAGACAGCGCCAGATTAAAGAATTACGGGAACAACTGAGAACACTCAGGAAACGATGGCAGAAGGCGAATGACGAGGAGAAACCAGCGCTAAACCAGATACGGGAAGAGGTGCGGAAAAAATTAATTATTCTCCGCGAAGCAGAATCACTCCGGAAGAAGCAGAGAGAAAAGCGTGGGAAGAGGAAAGCCTTTTTCAACAACCCCTTTCAGTTTACAGCTGACCTGCTAGGAAAGCCTAAGAGCGGGCAACTTAGGTGTTCCAAGGAGGAGGTGGAGAAGAGTACAGCAGAAGCGCACGGTGACCCCTGTAGAGACATCCCATTAGGAGAATGTCTATTCCAGCTGCCAAGGACCATGCCACACTTTCCATTCAACATGGCAGACTTCACCATGGACGAAGTGAGGTCAGTTGTAAGGAAAGCTCGAGGAGGATCCGCTCCAGGACCATCAGGCACAACATATAAGATCTACAAAAACTGTCCACTGCTACTGAAGAGGTTAGCCAAGCTCTTACGGACACTGTGGAAAAAAAGGCAGGAACCGAAGCTCTGGACACTTGCTGAGGGCTGGTTTGTACCTAAAGGACAGAACTCTACAGGTCTCGAAGAGTACAGAGAGATCTCCTTATTGGATGTCGAGGGGCAAATATTCTGGACCATTGTTGCTAAAAGGCTTACATCGTATCTCCTCAGCAATGAGTACATTGACCCCAGTGTCCAAAAAGGAGGAGTTCCATGATATTCTGGATGCCTGGAACATACATCTGTGATCAGCCAGATTATTAAGGAAGCAAAGAGTAATAAGAACACAGTCGCTATTGTCTGGTTAGATCTTGCGAAAGCTTACCCGAGTGTACCTCATCAGCTGATCCAAAGGGCTTTGGAACACTACCAAGTACCAACAGAGGTGGTCAAGATGGTGATGTCACACGTGCATTCTCTGAAAATGAGGTTCACAGTGGGAAACTTCACCACCAAATGGCAAAGACTGGAGAAGAGCATCATGGCAGAATGTACTATTTCAGTGGTCTTGTTCGCGACTGCCATGAATCTTCTTTTGAAAGCTGGAGAGATGCAATGTAGAAGTCCGAAAGCAGAAGACGAAACAAGACATCCTACCTGCCGGGCTTTCATGGACGATGTGACTGTGATGACCCCAGCAATCCAAGGAACACAATGGGTCTTAAGTGCATTATAAAAGATGGCAACATGGGCATGAATGCAGTTTAAACCGGAGAAAACCAGAAGCCTCAGTATCCACAAGGGTAAATTGATGAGAAACACTTTCAGCATCCAAGGCTCAGAGATCCCAATAATTCAAGACCAAGGGATTCGGTGTCTTGGGAAAAGCTACAACCACTCCCTCAAGGACACGGACAGTCTCAAAGATACCAAAGTCCAATTGAATATCTGGCTTAAGGCAATCGACACCAGTCAGTTGCTCGGGAGGTTCAAGGTATGGTGCTTTCAATACGGCATTATACCCAGACTGCAATGGCACTTCCTGCTGTACGACTTTCCTATGACACAAGTGGAAGCAATGGAGAAGATGTGCAGTAAGTTTGTGCGGAAATGTTCCCCCTTCCTTTAGCTCAGTGAACCTGTACAGTAAAACCTCCAAGCTCCGCTTGCCTGTTTCATCAGTACCTGAAGAGTACAAGGCCTCCAAGGCAAGAGCAGTCAGCACGTTGCTCCTATCCAAGGATGGGAAAGTCCACCACGCTAGCAAGTCCATCAAGTGTGGCAGGAAGTGGAAGGCCCAAGAAGCAGTGTCGGAAGCTGAAACATACTGGAAACGTCAGGAGATTGTCGGAGTGGTCTGCCAAGGCCGTATGGGACTTGGACATTATAACATCAGAAGGTGGAGTAAGACCAACAACAGAGGCAAGAGAGAGCTTGTGGTACAGGCAGAAGAAGAACAGCGCCGAATTAAAGTAGTAGGACTGGCCTCCCAGGGGCAGTGGATACAATGGGACCAGGCACTGGAGCGATCACTGTCCTGGAAGGAACTCTGGGAAACCGATCAGGGCAAGTTGAGTTTCTTGCTACGTGCTGTGGACGACCTCTTACCAACCCCAAGTTATTTAAAGATCTGGGGCAAGGAAGAAGATCCATCATGCAAGCAATGTGAAGCAGCATTATGCACACTGAATTACATCCTGACGGCATGCCCCAAAGCATTGGGAGATGGTCGTTACAGGTGGAGACATGATAAAGTCCTGACAGAAGTCGCCAAATGGGTGGACCTGCAGAGGGTAAAAGCTAATAACAGCCAGGCACCACAGTCTCCAAAATTCATCAACTTCCAATCTGAAGGCAACCATACTCCCACGGTAAAGGCAACTGCCAGGCACCCGCCATCCATTCTACAGCGTGCTGTTGATTGGGAGATGCAAGTGGACCTCGTAAGAAGGCTTGTATTTCCACAGGACATCGCAGCAACCTCACTTTGCCCGGATCTGGTGCTGATTTCCAGGAGCATCAAGACCATCTTGGTAGCTGAACTTACAGTGCCATGGGAAGATAGGCTCGCTATTTCGCATCAAATTAAAAAGGCTAAGTACCAGGACGTGATAGACGAGGCTCTCACCAAAGGATGGCATGCAACCATGTTTCCAATCGAAGTCGGCTGTCGCGGTTTTCCAGCAACATCTTTACGCCATTTCCTACAAAAGGTTGGCCTGGATCAGAAACATCTGAGAAAAGCCACCAGGGAGATAGCCCTGGCAGCTGAAACTAGCTCAAGATGGTTGTGGCTGAAGAGAGCCCACAGCTGGAACCCCTCTGCAGGCAAAGACTAAATTTTCTTCGCTGCCCCGCTCAGGTGAAGCGTAAAGGTTAAGGGGCAAAACGCTAGTGAACCTGAGACACCTGCTGATGATGCAGAGGGGTCTTCAGCAATTTGGATGCTCCGCCCACCTTCTCACTGTGGAATACCATCTCAAAGACCCCATAAAGTAGCTCTTGCAATTTCTGCTTGTAGCAAAGCATCTTTGATGTTTATCTTACCTATGCTGTTTGCCATGTTATAAAGCCAGTATTACAGTACTAAAGTTTTCTAAACAGTCGATGATATTAACCAAATGTGTGTCTATCCTCATCAAATGACCTTATCAAAAACACAGAATGACAGTGGGATGGAATAAAGAAAAAAGAAAAAAGAAAGAAGGGAATGTGGATAATGCAAGTTGAGCTGCTTTGGGTTAAATCATCAACCTGACGTAATGATTAGTTTGCAGACAGAAACATGCTCTCAGCAGGAACAGGAGCTTTTTGTCACTTTTTGGAAGGAATGGTGGGGATCTCCACGTTTCTGAGGAGATAGGCCAAATAAGTAACTTGGCTTATGGGCAGACTGACATTGTTTGAAGGTGAAGATGTCATATATTTGTCTCTGTATTTGCATTTTGTGTGCAAACACATGTCCGGTTGTTTTGGGCTATGTGTTTGCATTGTCTTGTTTTACCTCGTTTCCTTGTTAATGTTGTATCAGTGTCACCTGTGATTGTGATCATGTGTCCTTACCGCACTCCTTGTTCCCTCGTTAGTATTGATGTTCATCAGTGTCACCTGTACCTGTGTGATTATGTGTTTTATGTAAGCTTTCGGTGTTTGTTCCTCAGTGCTGTTTCGTCTTGTTAAGATTCAATTCTGTGAGTATTGTGATCTGTCTGTTAATGGTTCAGTTCTATTTTATTGTAAAGTCTAGTTATTGTCTTAGTTACTGTTTGTTTGCCCCAATGTGGGTCTTTATTTTCCGGTTATAAATAAACCGTGTTTTGTGAAATATACTGTATGCGCTTGGGTTCTATTTAGCGTAACGTGACAGAAGAACTGAATGCATTGAAATGATGTGCAATGAACTAGTGCAGTCTCATAAGATAAACATTGTTATAGTTCTTTTTCTTTATGCACCTCCAAAAGGTCACTTTGGTCAAGTCAAGTCACCTTCATTTTTATAGCGCTTTTAACAATACACTGTAGATTGTTTCAAAGTATCTTTACCGTGATAACAGGAAATTACAGTAACAGAGTTTGTTTTGGCTTTACAGCAGCTCTAGTATAAAGTTATTGTCCAGCTAAAGTTTTAATTGATTGATTCACTTCTGTTGCAAAGATCGTTAGTTATTAACTTAGGAGGCATTAATACACAACACCGTTCTAACAGAAACACTCAACATAATATATATTTTTTTTCCTGTGTGCTATGCTGTTTGCCATGTTATAAAGCCATTTCCACCAGTAATAAAGTTTTCTAAAGAGTCGATGATATTAATCAAAATGTGTGTCTATCCTCATCAAATGACCTTATCAAAAACACAGAATGACAGTGAGAACGATATCGCAAACACAGCCATTTCTCTGCAGCAGGAGCTTACGTTTACCTGAGCCAGACAAAAAAAAAAAAAAAAGAGATTGGCTCACTGAAAATACCATAGTGTTTTATGGCTATCAGTGTGACCTCCAGTTGGTCACTAAACGTGTAAGGTACTGGAGGGGCTCCCTCTGTCTATTCATCCCTCCATCCCTTCTGTTCTCCCTCTGATCATCCCTTCCAGTTTAATCTATCAGATTTGGCAGGAGCTTAATGAGTCAGCCACTCTGCTGCTAGAGGTGAGAATTACATTGAGAGAGAGATAGAAAGAATGGGAGAAATAGGCTGGGAGGTAGAGGAAGATGTGGAGGGATGAGAAAATTGTTGGAACAGAGGAGAAATATTAAAAAAGAAAAATGTCAATGGCCAGATAGATAGACTGAGAGGAGGTTCAGGATGAAAATGTCTCCTAGAGTTCTGTAGTATTGCAATACTGCAGAAACAGACAGAGTGCCATGAGGAGGAGAACAAGAGAAGAAAAAGACAGAGAAAAATACTAAATAAAGAAACTATATAAAAAAAGTGGGAAATTGTGAAAGAAGAGCAATACACCATAAAGACTGTCACAATACCCCAATTTTAATAGCTGAAACATTAAATTATACTATACTGTATCACACACCAGGAAAAAAAATATATTGTATAACTAGGGTGATATATGACATTTGAATGCTGGTGGAATAACCTGCCTAGCTCAGCCCGAGCTGCTGAGTCTTTAACCATTTTCAAGAAAAAGCTTGACCCATTAATACTAACACTTACTATATCTATCTATTAAAAACAATTCTCAGGGAGAATTTATTTACGCATTTGTCTGTGTGAGGAAGAGAAATACAGTGTGTGTGAGAAAGAGAAAGAATGTGTGTGCTCTCGCTACATTCTGTTATGTTGAGCATCGTGAGAACAAGATGAGGTATGTGGTTCGAACCCTGACACGCGCGCCACTGTAAACATTAGTGTTAAGTATAGATGTTGAGCTGAGCGAAAGTGGGAGGCGTGGGCTTGCATTGGTCCATGCTGTCCTCGACTGTTCCTTTTCCTAACTATCACTAACTAAGGAATGCTTGATATGCATCGCCTCAAAAGTCACTATCGATGACACCTTTTTCCATGACTGTGTTTGGGCAATGATCTGGAAGCTCAGCGGTACGCAAACACTTTGATTCATGCTCTAACTTTCCACAGTTTTTTTTTAAGTAATAGAATGGCTCTTATCCAATGTGTGGCTATTTTTAGTTAAAGAAGGTAATGTGGATAATGCAAGTTGAGCTGCTTTGGGTTAAATCATCAACCTGACGTAATGGTTAGTTTGCAGACAGAAACATGCTCTCAGCAGGAACAGGCCTAGGAGCTTTTTGTCACTTTTTGGAAGGAATGGTGGGGATCTCCACAAGCTGTCTGGCTTGTTTCTGAGGAGTTTGGCCAAATAAGTAACTTGGCTAATGGGCAGACTGACATTGTTTGAAGGTGAAGAACTGAACGCATTGACATGATGTGAAATGAACTAGTGCAGTCTCATAAGAGAAACATTGTTGTAGTTCTTTTTCTCTATGCACCACCAAAAGGTCACTTTGGTCAAGTCAAGTCACCTTCTTTTTTATAGCGCTTTTAACAATATACTGTAGATTGTTTCAAAGCAGCTTTACCGTGATAACAGGAAATTACAATAACAGAGATTGTTTTGGCTTTACAGCAGCTCTCGTATAAAGTTATTGTCCAGCTAAAGTTAGTTTTGATTGATTGAATCACTTCTCTTGCAAAGATCGTTAGTTATTAACTTAGGAGCCGTTAATACACGACACCGTTCTAACAGAAACACTCAACATGCTGCAGCCCGCTCATCCACACAAAACAGTGCCTGGTGGCTCGAGGATGCAGACCCTGAAATAGGTTCTAGGGTGCAAGCCTTAAATTAAAAATTGTATTTTATCTCTGCGCAAACCTCAAAAATGCAAACCCGCGAAAATGCATACGGTGTGCATATGTGCATCACGTGTTTATTTCATAGGTATGCGTGTATTAATATATATGTGCGCAGGCGTTTAGTCCTTTACAAACCAACCCTCAACAAACTACTTGTCTGGCCTTAAAAATGTATAATACAGAATTGTGTATCGCTTCCGCGTAGCCACGTGAACCAGAATCATCCCAACGATTGGCAAAAACGTTTGACACTGGAAACTATGCAATCTTGACTTTGAATAATTAAAACAATATATTTCATTATATTTCTAATCAGCGTTGGGGGTAACGTATTAAAGGTAAGGCAAGGCATTTACTTTTAAATTTACAAAACATCCGAGATACTTTTTTCAAATAAGTAACGCAAGCTACTTTGTTTTCCCATTTATTGAAAGGTGCAGAGGAATTGTGTGTGCTGCATAAATATGATGGTTATTGTAGTGAGCAGGCATTTACTCATCTCACTTTCATGAAAAAAAAATCCACAAAATGAACTAAAACTGAGAAATCCAAAAACAAAATTATGCAAACCTGCAAGAGTTAAATAATAGAAATATACTTTATGTATTTAGCCTTCGATGATCCAATTCAAACATAACAATTAGCAAAAATAACTTTGGTTAAACATCAAATTTTTGTTTCTTTTGTTTTTTTTTATTGCTGAAGTAGGAGTATTGAACTCTTGTCCTGCATCAAATTCTTCTGCAATCCAGAATGGCAGCACAGTTGAAAATTTTGAGCTGCTGCACCCTCTACTGTACAGGCATGAATTTGCATTTCCTTCAGCCTGAGGCATATTCATTTCACTTTTGGTGTGAAAGTACTTTTACATTTGCCAAAAATATAGCTTTTGGGTTGTTGTTTTTTGTTATTAAAAAACAAGCAAGCTCAACACATGTGAGAAAAAGTAATGCAAATGTAACCTAATGCATTACTTTCCATAAAATAAATAACAAATTAACAGAATTAGTTAAGTTTTTTAGAGAGTAACGTAATATTTGAAAGCATTACTTTTAAAAACAACTTTCCACAACACTGTTTATAATATTCAGTTATATTATTATACTATTATTATCAATATTTTTTCTATATAACTCGCAACCCTAAACAATTAAAGCCCAGAGTATAACCCTACTTTGGCCATCCATGTTCCACGACAGTCCAACACTGTGCGAGACGGAGCGGAACGCAAAAAATGAAGTATACCCTGGCCTTTACCAATCCACACCCAGTTAGACCCCCTACTGGTAGAAGCTTTAACTACATGGTCTGGCTGCAAAAAGCATCTTGATTGACTGCTAATCAAATGTAGTAATGTATTCTGAAGGAATCAATTTTATATATTTTTTAATAATATACGTTTCATTGTTTCTGTTTGTTTTTATTTTATAATTATTAAATAGGCCTATCCACATATTTTTTTTCTTTGTGTCCCATTATTGAAAAAGCTTCTAATATGATTCATTCAGCGCATGCGTGATCAGTCCGAATGATTCAGACTAAATCAAACCAATTTATTGAGAATAACCGTTTCGATTCATTTGTGATGCAGACATCAGTTTTTAAATGTATTCCATCACTCTCATATCTCATTTGAAAACAAACATTCAAATTTAGTGTGTTGGAGTCGGTCACAAACAAGTAAGAGCCGATGGCATTTGACATCTCTGACATTAAACCTACTGCTGCACATCTTGAAGTTTTGAGTGAATTAGGCTGTGAACTGCAAATGAGACTTTGTGTGTTTTGAGCGGATGGGAACGATTTTCAGTGAATAACGAACAGACTGTTCTTCACACATTTACATTTTACATTTATTCATTTAGCAGATGCTTTTATTCAAAGCAACTTACAAATTAGAACCTGACTTCTCAATTGACATGATAATAGCATTTAGAAATATAGTGCAGAATGGGCTACATTTTTCTTGTTTGGAAACGAACAGTAGCCTACTGATTTAGTCGGTTGAGACATCTGAGACCTATCAATTTGAATGTTCTATAAGTTAGTTAACTTCAGCAAAACTTGTATTAAATGCTCTATTTCCTATCAAGTGTTGTTGGTGGGGCCTTAATTATTGGGACACTATATAGGAATAATAAGGAAAATTATAAGGAAAACATATTTCTTCTCCTTTAAGTGTTTTGCACTGAGGCGCGTGTTGTATGTGGACGAGGAAGCAGAGGTAATTTTTCTCTCATATTTGTCTTGCATGTACTGTCTCTTTGTCAAGTCAAGTCAAGTCACCTTCATTTATATAGCGCTTTTAACAATATGGACTGTTTCAAAGCAGCTTTACAGTGAGAATAGGAAATTAAAGTAACAGATTGTTTTGACTTTACAGCAGCTCTAGAATAAAGTTATTGTCCAGCTAAAGTTAGTTTTGATCGATTCACTTCCGTTGCAAAGGTCATTAGTTATTAACTTACGCAAGCTTTTCTAACAGAAAACCCTTAATGTGCTCTGGCCCACTCATTCGCACAACAACAGTGCATGATGGCTCGAGAACGCAAACCTTGAAATAGGTTCCAAGGTGCAAGCCTTGAAGAATATATATATATATATATATATATATATATATATATATATATATATATATATATATATATTAGTGGTGGGCCGTTATCGGCGTTAACGTGCTGCGTTAACGTGAGACTCTTATCGGGCGCTAAAAAAAAAATATCGCCGTTAATCTATTCTCAAAGCTGGGTCTATACTACGCAAGCTATGATGACTTTCACCTTGATATTTTAGAGCGGATGTATACCTAGCCGAATTGCACTGTAGGAGGTAGGGATGGGAATTGAAAACCGATTCCACTCGAGAAACGGTTCTAAGTTTTACGAACCATCGATATTGTATGCCCTCGACGCAAACTCTTATCGATGCTCCTGCTCCGAGTCCCAGCCATAATATACAGACCGTGAACTCACAACTTTCCCTTTTGTCCTTTATCGGGCACCATAACGCGAACGTCCTATACGCATCTATGCTTCATTCATGATGTCAAAGCGATTTGAGCAGAGGAGGTAAACATGGAGTGGAAAAGACGATCTAAAGCTTGGCTTTATTTTACTAAATGAGACAAATTATGCTGTTTCCTGTTTGCAATAACAGGGGTTCCCTTTCGTGGGAATTCCTACGTCTCATCGGAGGAGTTTCCAATGAATTGGGATCACGCTAGGGAGAACAACTGCCTTCGAGTGAACTAAAACGAGCCAATAAACATTAGCATGCATGATTTGTATTCCGCGCGCCGCCTACCAGTGCGGGTATAAAAAGGGGGAAGCAAGCGTATACACATTTGCTTTTTGCTTCGGAGCCGACCGGTTGTGTCCTCTGAGTGGATGAGCTTCAAGATTAGTAATCTATCTTCACGCTCAACGAGTCTGCTGTTTTCTCCGAGACCTCTCTGTGTTGGTGTGACGGCGCTTCAGCGATCTTCGCGATCTCCCGGGTACCAGCTGCTGCTTCACGCCATCTGCCTTTTTTCAAAGTGCTGTTGTCACAGCTTTGGTTGAGTGCGCACAGCGGGCTTGCAGTTTCCCCGCTGTGTTGCCGCGTTTATCCCTGTGTGCTTCAGCACAATAAGAGAGCGTTTTCTGTGAAAAGAGCAACACGGGTGAAGATCGCCTCCTTTTCAGGATGATGTTTCACCCGTGTGTTTCTGGATGCGGTCGTTTCCTACCCTCATTTGATGGCCACGATCACTGTTTCACGTGCCTTAAGCATGATGAGACTGCGTTCGTGGGTGGTTTATGTTCTCTCATGAGAGCATGACCACGTCGGCACGTTGTTCGTCTCCCCTTTCTCGTAAAGGCTTGAGCCGCTCAGCGTGCCGTGTGCCGTCGAGCTGCCGGCTGACAGCGCGGGTTGTCACGGCAACCCAGCGCGCGTCATTCGGCGCTCTAGATGCGCGGTCGAGACTCAAGTGCCTCAACGAGGTGGAGTCCCTTTGCCTATTTCCTGATCTAGTTTCCTCTTCTGGTGGCCACCGGAGAGGGGCTACTTTGGTTAATAGCATTGGTGATCTGAGGATTACAGTGAGCGTTCTCCGACGAGACCACCTCCTCGGACCCCTCACTCCTCTAGCGCATCGCAAACATGCTGAGACTGTGTCCGTGGGTGGTTTATGCTCTCTTATGAGAGCATGACCACGTCGGCACGTTGTTCGTCTTGCCTTTCTCACGAGTGCTCAGCGTGCCGTGTGCCATCAAGGTTATGGCCACGTTCACGGTTTTGCATGCCTGGCAGCTTTCGGTTGGAATTTCTGGTCCTTCTCGTGAGGGACCAGCTATTTCATTCGGGGCTCCAGGGGAGGATCAGATGTCGATCGCTGCATCGGAGAGAGGGCTGTTACACTCTGGAAATGATGATGCTGAGTTCCCACTGTAATGGTGTGTGTGCTCATGCTGAATCGGATTCAGACTTGACAGCCACACTTCCCGGGCTACTCTGGGGGCGCTGTGCAACGCGTAGTCGCCTTGCCCCACCCCGGTGCCTGACCGGATGTGTGTGAAAAACTTTTGGCAGTATGGAAGCATGTTGGTGCTGTGGAAAGCCAAACGTGCCAAAATTTGGAAAAGTTTTTTCCTCTCTCACTACCCTTGGTGGTGGGGTGGCTTTGCTAATGACAGGCCACCTCTTCCCCACTACAAGTCTGTGTGAAGCAGAAACACGCAGTACACAAGGGTAGTTCTGAGTTGGGGTTGAGCTGTGCATTAACTGACCGAGTAAATGGTTTAAGTCAAAGCACTGGCCCTCGGTCAGACGATGTCCACGCTGGTGGTCCAGAAGCGTCCCACGGCTAAACCTTGCAGAGGTGCGAGACATCGCCAAAGTTCGCTTTCTCGGTGCTCCTATCTCACAGGGTTTGCCGTTTTCGGCGACACTGTTGGAGACTGTGCCCAGCGGCTCTCCACAGTTCAGAAGCGGATTGAGGAGACCAAGAGCTTTACCCAATGTCCTACTGAGTCACTCTGGTTTCTCCTCAGTCTGTTTGTCGCCAAGGGTGTCAGTCCCCTGTGGGAAAGATGTCACGGCCAGCTCTACTGTGACGTCTTGCTTTCGCAGGAGGACGGCGCCACCTGTCTCAGCAGCCCTGAGACGGGCGACACGGAGTTGGAGGAAGTTTCTCTCCGGGAGATGGTGTACTGTCCTCTCCCTCCCCCGGAGGAGGGCCGGGTGGAGAGTTTGTTTGTTTTCTGTTCTGCTGCTGGCTCCCCAGAATCCAGTGGTACCCAAATTTTCAATAGAGCAATTTCTTCCATCTCTGGGTCACAAGAGATTCTACAGCCCTTACTTCATTGTACCCAAGAAAGGCGGTGGGTTACGGCCGATCCTGGACCTGTGAGTTTTGAATCGGGCCCTACACAAACTCTCGTTCAAAATGCTCACGCAATAACGCATCTTTGACATTAACGCCGCTCGGCCTGCTTCATATGAGACCGCTTCAGCGCTGGCTTCACGATCGAGTCCCGAGATGGGCGTGGCAGAGCGGCACGTTCAGGGTCAACACTACCCCGCACTTTCGCCAAACCTTCAGTCCTTGGTCGGACACTGTGTTTATACGGGCCGGAGTTCCCTTAGTCCAGGTGTCCAGGCATGCTGTGGTTTTCACAGATGCCTCTGCCAATGGATGGGGGGCCACGTACAATGGGCATGCAGTTTCAGGTCTGTGGACGGGGCCTCAACTGTATTGGCACATCAACTGCCTAGAGTTGCAAGCAGTACGCTTAGCCTTGTGCCGCCTCAAGGGGCTGCTTCTGCACAAGCATGTACTGGTCCGTACGGACAGCACTGCGACCGTTGCGTACATCAACCGTCAAGGTGGTCTACGCTCCCCTTGTATGTCGCGACTCGCCCGCCATCTCCTCCTATGGAGTCAGAAGCATCTGAGGTTGCTTCGGGCCATTCACATCCCTGGTGCGCTCAACCGTGTAGCCGACGAGCTCTCACGGCAGCCGCCTCTTCCGGGAGAATGGCGACTCCATCCCCAGGTGGTCCAGCTGATTTGGGGAATCTTCGGAGCCGCTCAGATAGATCTGTTTGCCTCTCCGGACACGACCCAGTGCCGGCTGTTTTATTCCATGACCGAAGGATCCCTTGGCAAGGATGCACTGGTACACAGCTGGCCCCGGGGCCTTCGCAAATATGCGTTTCTCCCAGTGAGCCTTCTCGCACAGATTTTGTGCAAGGTCAGGGAAGACGAGGAGCAGGTCCTGCTTGTAGCGCCGTATTGGCCCAACCGGACTTGGTTCGTGGAAATCATGCTCCTCGTGACAGCCCCTCCTTGGCCCATTCCTCTGAGGAAGGATCTACTTTCTCAGAGACGGGGCACCCTATGGCACCCGCGTCCAGACCTCTGGAATCTTCATGTCTGGTCCCTGGACGGGACGCGGAGGTTCTAGGTGGCCTACCACAGGCCGTGGTAGAAACCATCACTTCAGCTAGAGCCCCCTCTACGAGGCGCCTCTATGCGTTGAAGTGGAACCTGTTCGTCGATTGATGTTCTTCCCACCGGGAAGACCCACGAACTTGCCCGATCAGAGTCGTGCTTTCCTTCCTGCAAGATGGGTTGGAGAGAAGGCTGTCTCCCTCCACCCTCAAAGTGTATGTTGCCGCGATAGCCGCTTATCATGATTCAGTAGAAGGTAAGTCATTAGGAAAGCATGACCTGGTCATCAGATTCCTTAGGGGTGCCAGAAGGCCAAATCCGCCTCGTTATCCGCACCCCGTACCCTCTTGGGACTTAACTCTAGTGCTCAGAGCACTTCAGAGGCCCCGCTTTGAGCCATTGCAAACTGTTGAGTTTAATATCCTGTCTATAAAGACAGTTCTCCTGTTGGCTTTGGCCTCCTTTAAGAGGGTAGGGGATCTGCAGGCTTTTTCGATCGACGAATTGTGCCTTGAGTTCGGTCCGGGCCATTCTCATGTTGTTATGAGACCCCGGCTCGGATATGTGCCCAAGGTTCCTACCACTCCATTTGTAGATCAGGTAGTGAACCTGCAAGCGCTGCCCCCGGAGGAGGCAGACCCAGCCCTTGCTTTTCTCTGTCCTGTCCGCGCCCTGCATTGTTACGTGGACAGAACGCAAAGCTTCAGGACCTCAGATCAGCTCTTCGTCTGTTACGGAGGCCAGCAGAAGAGGAAGGCTGTCTCCAAGCAGAGGTTAGCCCACTGGCTAGTGGATGCTATCGTCCGCGCTTATGCTTCCCAGGACGTGCCTTGCCCACCTAGGGTGTGGGCACACTCTACTAGGAGTGTTGCCTCCTCCTGGGCTTTGGCGCAAGGCGCCTCGCTTACAGACATCTGTATAGCTGCGGGCTGGGCGACACCTAACACGTTCGCTAGATTATATAGCCTCCGTGTTGAACCTGTTTCCTCCCTTGTACTCGCTACAGCCAGTAACGCGAGGAATTAGGTTATGTCGGCTTGCTATGCCATTCCCGCCTCTCGGCCGGATTTGTGCGTCTTCTTACTCCGTTGGATCCCCAACATACGGCTAACCTCGTGAGTTCCTCCATCACCCCTTCGGCACCAGGCGAGGCGGATCGCCCGGCGCTAGGTCTATTACCTCTCGTGGAGTTGTGTGTAGACTGGGTGGCCTACAGTGGTCCCTTCAGCGACCCATTTTCTCCACGATCGAGCTACCCTCCGGGCTAGCATCGTGTCTTCCCCTCGACAGACCATTCTGTCGTCCTTGCTGAGTATGCTCCCACCCCTCGGGCTGGGACTATCTCAAGGACTGCCATGTGTTTCACTACCCCACGGGTTAGTACACATGTGTATTCCAGTGCCTCCCTTCGGGCGGGCTTGGGCTTCCGCAGCATTCCCTCCCACAGGTAGGGCACGCTTTCCCAGTGTTAACCATATCCACTGAGAGGGTCTTGCAGAACAGCAGTGTGATTTTCCTAGCTAGCTCCCGCCAAAGACGATAAGAAACTGCCTCGGCGGGTAGCTAAGCTGGGCGCTTTAAGGGGCCAGGACCATGGCGTTTTGTTAGGGATCCCAATGCGTTGGAAACTCCTCCGACGAGACGTAGGAGTTCCCACGAAAGGGAACGTCTCGGTTACGTATGTAACCCTCGTTCCCTGAGTAGGGAACGGAGACGTCTCGTCCCGTCGCCATGCTGCTGTACCTTTGCGGAGGACTGGACACCGTCCGGCTCCTCAGCGAAAAGCAAATATGTATGCGCTTGCTTCCGCTTTATACCCGCACTGGTAGGCGGCACGCGGAATGCAAATCTTGCATGCCAATATTAATTGGCTCGTTTTAGTTCACTCAAAGGCAGTTGGTCTCCCTAGCGTGATCCCAATTCGTTGGAAACTCCTCCGACGAGACGTCTCCGTTCCCTACTCAGGGAATGAGGGTTACATACGTAACAGAGACGTTTTCCTGCATTGAATTTTTTTTAGCGCTCGCCAAAGTGAATTTTTGTCCCGCCAAAGTCTCATTTGATCGGTGAGTAATGTAGATGAACTGCTGCGCTTGTGACAGGGCACATGTTTAACTGAAAGAACAAGCGGAGAGAGAGAGAGACCCGGTCGCGCGCTTCTCTCCATCAAAAACTTCATCTCCACACTAAGCGCTGTCTTGCTCTCTCTCCCTCACACATATTAACCAAAATAAATCGACACGATGTTAAAAGGTCGGAAGACCAAAGTTTCATGTGGAGCATTCGGAGATTTTGTTTTCCTGAATTACCGCTGGGTTTGAATTGTGCTAAAGTAAGTTACCTTATCTTCTTTGAAAAGCGTTCCACACATTCAGCTGACAGTCTCAAGTACCACCTAAACACAAAGCATCCCTTAGCCAATGCTGTAGATGCCGGGCCAAGCACTGATGTAGCGCATTAGAAGAGTCGTTGTCAAGCTCAGTTACTATGTTTGAGTGCAACCGAGGCAAGCCCGTCAGCACAGCTCTATCAGTTAGTAAACACAAGTACATCTGATTGAACATGATTTAGTTTCATCACCAATTATCATAGTAGAACAGCTTTCTCAAGCAGTTTGTGAGGCATTTTGGAAACAGGAGATGAGCCCCTGGTCTAATGCGCCACCTGGCTTGAGAAACCCGTTCTCAAAGACTTACTTTTAGTCATTATTTCGGTAGCACACATATTCTGAATGCCTTCGGCAGAATTCAAATGAGCCATTTTAATCTAGATTAATCTAGATTAATTCCAAGATCTCAGTGAGATTAATCTAGATAAAAAAAAATCTATGCCCACCACTAATATATCTACTAACATATATATATATATATATATATATATATATATATATGTTAGGAAGCAGCATACTCAAGGGAATCCATTTCCAGCTTTATTAGAGTAGTCAAACAGGCAGGGATCTACACCAGCAAACAGGGCAATGGAGCAGGGACGGAGGTACGTGGTGGCCAGGGGGGGCCACGGCCACCACTGGTAAAGGCTCTGCCCCCCTGCCCCGAACCTCACGGCCCCATCCCCAGTCTGAGGAGAGGGAAAATACTTTTAATAATAAAAAAAAACCCCTCCTGAACAGAAACGGTCTAAAGGAAGCTGAAATGTATGCATTTTTTTTTATCAAGTCATTTGTCACTTACGCTACAAGCCCCATATTAGCGACATGATGGGTCACGCCCCCATCAACAGTGCAAGACATTACATGCCTGCACTGACAGCGCTTAATGGAGACTAGCAGCTAACCACTGGATACCACTGTAACTAACAGTAGAGTAAGTTGGTGATACTTGAAAGCATAATTGAAATGATAAGATCATATAGTTTACTTCTCAGTTTAATGTGTAAGAATGTGTCGACATAGAGGAAGGGTGGCAGAGTGAGTTGAGTTGAGCTGCTGCTGTTATTTTTGCAAACTTGTATGATTATCTCTGGCTAGTGAGCTAGCGCTCAATTCCAATGTGTCACTTAGGGGTAAGCTACACAAGGCACGTAACTGAAGCGTTTCGTTCGCGACGCGTAAAATCCATTTTAGATGAATGGTCTATTTCTTTCGAACGTACGCGCCGCTATCACGTCTACTGTAGCCTAGCTACTTCCATTGATTATAGTGGAAGCTAATACGCTCTATGCACGAACGCTGCTGACGTATTTCAGGTAGGATCTCAGCCAGTGTCTTTACTTCCGCATAGCGCGTTCTATAGCGAAGTGTATAGCGGCAAAACTTTAATAAAATTCATTTTCTCAGAAACGGAGACAACGATTTTAGAAACTGATTCGCTAGTCGGATTTCGCACGATATGAGAGAATACTCACCCTCAAAGTTGTCGATGTAGGTCGAAATATATAATTTAAAGCCCTTCTCTTTCTTACTCTTATGTGTGACAGCTAACTGCCTCACAGTGTTGTTAACATCATTCACGTTAACCACAGGAAGTTTTTGTAAACAGCGAGTGTAATTTGCCATTATCTCCACCTAATGCAAAACCGGCTTCTGATGCAGCACCGGATGTAACTGGGCAGGCTGAGACAAAACGCGGAAGCGATCGTGCATAGAGCAAGGGGGTAATCCATGAGCCGGAAGTTGAAGTCTCGCGGGAGCCGCCATTGTAGCTGACTATCACCTGCTGTTAGCATTCCATTGACTCCCATTCATTTTGGCGTCACTTTGACAGCGAATAACTTTACATCTGAGGCGTCCAAAGACTTCATTTGTCCATTATTTATTTCTAAATAAACATGACAATGTATAAAAGGCTCCATTACTTTGTATATTACGTTATGGCCCCGTAGAAGCCGTTTTTGTTAAAAACAGGCTAACGATTGCGTCATAACCACGCGACTTTATGTCACACAATAGAGACATTACCGTATAGACAGAAGGAGAAGCTCGCAGGCAATCTGTTACTGTCTATAAGGCAATCGGGGGGGACATAGAGGCATAAAGTCAAGGAGAAGCCCATAGATAGAGAGTCCATAAAAACAACGGGACAAAATATTTCAACAACGTTTTTGAGGAATTAGGTGATTCAGATTTGTTTTGCCACAGCTACTAGAAGATGTACAACTGTCAGACTGTCGTCACGCTCAGTTTGAGCCTGCGCAGTCGCTCAGCCATCAGACAGGAAGTGTAATAATCAGGCTTCAGTCTTCTCCGTTGAAATCAATGGGGTCGCTGTGTCCATTTCTTTTACTGTCTATGGCATAGAGCCTATTGTTGCAGCAGACACAACATGTTTCCACTGTTCGATCGTGCCCGCGTCTCTCTCTCTCTCACGCACACGCACGCGCACACACACACACACACACACACACACACACACACACACACACACACACACACACACACACACACACACACACACACACACACAAAGAGTGCCCCTTCTAGACCTGGTTTGACAGTGTGTTAGAGCTGTCTTCAGAACTGAAACCCATAAACCACCAGTGTTGTGTTATCATTCTGCATCAATCTGTTTGATGCAGTATACAAAATCGATATCACTATGCAGTAAGCTAGTAGTGATAATGTTCATTGTTTGTGATACTGTTGTAGTCGACTACTGTTTGTAGTGATACTGTTAACTTTACGTTGTACATATTATTGATTTTTTTTCTTCTAGTTTTTCTCGCCTACCTAGAGTAGGCCCCCCCCCCCAGAAATAATAGCCGCGTTTCCACAGCCGGGCAAGGGCCGAGCCGTGCTAGTGCGTGCCAGGGCCAGTAGCGTTTCCACTGTCACTTCCGGGGCTTGATCGGGGCTTACTCAAGGCCAACGGCCAGGATTTCTGGCCCGTCGAATACCTTGGGCCAAAGCAGGCTAGCTCGGGCTAGAGGCGTGGGCAAGGTAAAAGGCGGAGTTTATCGGTGTTAGGGAAAGTTATGGTCTGCGGCAAAGCCGGCAAGATGCACATTTAACTTTTTTATATCGCGCAAAATAATCGCTGCTTGAAATGGAGAATCGCCTGTACTGGTCTGTCGAAGATACCAAAGCTCTTCTGAGCATTTGGCCAGAAGAAAGGGTACAACGTCAATTTGACGGCGTGTGAAGAAAAGAGGACGTTATAAAATACATCGTTGCTGAATTTTCTAAGCTAAGCATTCAGCGAGCAAACGCTTCAAGTTCAGGAAAAAAAAAAAAAAGTTGCGGGCGCAGTATTGTACAAGGCGATTAAAACGCACAATGGACAAAGCGGAGCTCAGAGAAGAAACTTTCCATGGTTCGACTTGATGGACGGTGTGCTGATTCACCGTCCCTCTGTTAGTGGCGACTCGCGAGACAAGTCGGGACACTATGGCAGCCACGGCCGGTGACTTAATATACATGGTATCTTCCTAACTTAAAAAATCAATTAATTCATAATACCCACTGAAATGGGTTGGGTTATATGACGTTTGATCCAGAAAGGCGTGTTAGGGGCGGGGTTTAGGGCAGCGTTGCGGGGCTACTGGCCCGGCAGTGCAAGCCCGGTGCTTAAGGCCTGAGGCCACTGGCACGTCTCGGCTCGCTGTTAGCCCTGGCCCGGCCCTGGTCCGACAGTGGAAACGCGGCTAATGTCCTGGCTACGCCCCTGCAATGGAGAAAAGGCAGAGACAAACCAGATAACAAGCAATGGTTGGTAGTGTTGTGACATTTGAACAGAGGCGACGGAGCTTGTGTCAAGAAAATATGGGCGTGCCAGATGAAGCCGCGATTCGAGGCTTGTGTTGTAATGACAAAGAAGGCCTCGGTTTGTGTGGATACGTCATCGGTTCGGTCTGAGTGTCGCTAACGGATAAAGGGGATTTGAAATTCCTGCCACCTTCTGGGTTTTGTTAGGAGTAGTAGAAGCAGTTGTAGTAGTGTCAGAGAGTCAGAGAACTCATTGTCATTGTCGTTATTGAGTCATATATGGATAGGGCTATATATTATTACATTTTATCAGGTTAGAATACGTATAGTATATTGTTATTATTAATTATAGTCGCTATATCATAGTCTTGTTATATTAATGAGATATGATTATTTTGATTTTAGGATCTGGACTGCTTTTTGTTTTGGATCGCCCTTTTGGATTTGTTTGCTTATTGCGACTCTTCGTTTTTCCTGGTAATGGAGCCAGCTAGAAAGAGGAAATCCTCCCCTGCCTGGGCTCAACAGAAGCATCAGTATCCTCATTTATACCAACTGGCACTGGCATTTTTATATTCCTCTGCATACTCGGTTCCTTGTGAAAGGATATTTTCCAAGGCGGGAGAGGTTTTGTCGAAGAAGAGGAATCGTCTAAACCCCAACACACTTGAAAGAATTCTGTTTCTCAATAAAAATCTATTGTAATCCTTCCTTCACCCACCCCAAACTGCAGTGTTGCAGTTTGCTCCTCTAAATCCCCAGTCCCATAAGCACAACACTGCACTAAAACTAGTAACAGTTCACTGCACAAAACCCCCCAGAAACAATTCTTAACTTTTTTCCACCCCAGACTATTCTGTTGCAGTTTACTTTATTACATTCCCTCCACCCTAAGCACTGCACGCAACACAGTGTCAATTTTGTTGTTCATACTGTCACTATCCAAACAATTTATGAATAATTAACTGTGTGTGTGTGTCTCTGCAAAAGTAAATTCAGACAGAGAAAGATAGTCTACATATTTTATTTTATACTCAGGCAATGGACAAATGTCTGCTCAGGTCTTTTAATTATTGCAAATGAAAGGTTACAGACATTAATAGTGAGAAGAGAATGAATAAATAAATGAAACAGGACGGGGGGGGGGGGGGGGGGGGGTTGCGTGACTTTATATGGACATCATATGTCTGCTCAGTCTCCAGAATTAAATAAATTGTCTGCTACTTCTTTGCACAGTAGCTAGGTGTCACTAGTGAGCAATGCTGAATGAAGCTTCGAGTAATGAACCTTTGGGTGAAGCAATGGGCTGCGAGGTCTCAGTGGTTCAGGAAGCCTCATTTTGCCATCACTAATGGTCAAGGTAGGCGGCGAGAAGCCAGGTCCAGTAACAAATCCAAGTCAAGGTAGGCATAGAACGATCAGAAAAGGGGGACACAGTCCAAGCTCAAGATCAAGGTCAAGGTAATAAACAATCCACAGGGAGAAACACTCAGAATGACAGCCAGGAAAGTCAAGACTTCGGACTTATATGTGTGTATGTAATCAGTGCAGTGCAGGTGTATGGTGCAATCAGTCCAGGGAGATGCATGCAGGGAAATGTAGTCCGTGATAACCCAGGGAGTGCGTGGCTAATCGTGACAATATATATATATATATATATATATATATATATATATATATATATATATATATATATATATTGTATAGGTTCCCCTTCGTATAGATTATCCTAGGTTCCCCTTCTTCAGATCACTACAACGTGAGTCAGAAGTGATTCTGACGAATGGGGATCGCTTGCGAGAGCCTACAGTATCTACTTCTAGTGAAATAAAACGAGGCAATGCATACTGGCATGCGATAATGCACCAGCTGCTGTGCATCGCGGCGCGAGCATATAATAAGCAGAAAGTGCGTTTGCATCCTTGTCTTTCGCTATGGAGCCAGATGATGTATGCCAGGGCTATTCAATTAATTTGGGGCCAGTTCATGAAACTGAGGCAAAATAAGGGTCCGGAGGACTCCAGTGGTTTCCTCTCTGGGTGAATTAAACTTTCGGAAGATGGTGTAGCAAAATCACGTGAACAATTCCAGGATATGTTTTTTTTTTCATTGGTTGTTGCGTTAAATCTTACCTAGATACAATAGTGCCCTTTTCTGATTGGCTATTTTGTAGCCAATTTCTTTTTCTTTTTTTTGCTGATAAGTGGCAGACTCGACTAAGAACTCCAGGGGAGACGCGCTTGATTCCTGCCGGTTCCATAGTGAGAGTGGCGCAGCCAGAGAAATTTTGGGTGCTGCGGCATATTAAATATATTATAAATAGTTTTTCCGAGTGAGAAATACAATGTGTGGCGGGAGTGCGTGACAAAAGACTGAAATGAGTGACTGTCACGCTCAATGCGTGACACTTGAGAGCCCTGGAATATAGAGTCTCCACAACGGATTGAAGCGCGCGTCCGAGTGAAGACTGTGCGCGAGCCACAAGAGAACACAGTATCCGCACCACTGATCGCAGCGGCAACGAGCACTTTGATCCAAAACACCACATTTCAGCACTAGATCGCCCCTTTTATTTAACAAATGAATGAAATTAATGTTCTGCTAGTTAACAGGAGATTTTTTATTTATTTGTATTGGTAGATTTGTGCCGCAAGATGTTTCAAAATTGGTTGACGCAATATCGACCATAGCAAAAAATTTCCCTCCCGCAAATTACGCCTAAAGGGCAGGAACAAAATCCCTCAGGGGCCGGACCCAGCCAATTGAATAGCCCGGGTGTATGCTGTTCCTGTCTCCTGCAAAGATCTACTTAGGGTCTACGAGTCTCTGCCAAGAAGAATCTCTGGTTCGTGGTGTTGGTGTGACAGAACTGACAGCGAGGGTCGCAATCTCTATGCATCTTCTCTTCAGAGCATAAACAGCTGTTTTCACTGCTTTGTCGGTTCGATGGGTGTGACGATTGAGAGTGAGTGTTCACACTAGGTTGCATTCCTGGTGTGTAGCTGCGGCTATCTCCCTGTGCGTTTCAGCACCTCAGAGCACTTCTAAAAGAGCTAACACGATCTGTCTGCGTCTTGTACCATTTTGTAAGGCGACCTTGAGTGTCCAGAAAGGCGCCAAACAAATAAAATTTATTATTATTATTATTATTTTTCAAGATGTCATTCAGATCGTGTGTTTCTGGATGTGGCCAATGTTTGACTCCGGCTGATGGGCATGATCGCTGTATCACGTGCTTGGGCTATACTGCCCTACAAAGGCTAAGTGCAGTAACTACGCAAACAAAGAAACGGAGAAAAGGGCCTTTAAAGTTTTTATACCAGCCAGTCAAACATGTTATGGGTAGATTAGTGGTAATGCATCTCCGAAACGGAACATAATTTAACCCAGATATTTTTTCACAAGACAGAACACATGTCATAAAGCCCATTAGAAGTCTTAGCTCAAATGTGTAGTTACTGCGCTTAGCCTTTGTAGGGCAGTATAGGCACGCTGAAATGGCGCTCATGGATGGCTCATGTTCTCATTGCGGGAACATGACCATAGCGGCATTACGGTCGAGACTCCGTTACCTCGAAAGAGGTGAAGCTTCGCTTATTCCCCGATGTAGCACGTCTTCTCCCCAGCCTACTTCGGTTAATAGCCTTGGTGACCTGAGGATCACAGTGAGAGGTAACCCACCGAGCCAGTCTCAACTGCATTGCAGCGTGCCTCAACTGCATTGGCACATCAATTGCCTCGAGTTGCTCACAGTACGCCTTGCGCTGGGCCGCCTCAGAGGGCCGCTACATGGTAAGCACGTACTGGTCCATACGGACAACACTGCGACTGTTGCGTACATCAACCGTCATGGTGGTCTACGCTCCCGCCGCAAGTTGCAACTCACCCGCCATCTCCTCCTATGGAGTCAGAAGCATATGAGGTCGCTTTGTGCCATTCACATCCCTGGCGTGCTCAATCGTGCAGTCGACGAGCTCTCACGACAGCCTACGGCTGTGGGAGAGTGGCGTCTCCATCCCCAGGTGGTCCAGCTGATATGGGACTTCTTCGGAAGCGCTCAGATAGATCCGTTTCCCTCTATGGACTCGACCCATTGCCAGTTGTTTTATTCCCTGACCGAGGGGACCTTCGGCACTGATGCACTGGCGCACAGCTGGCCCCGGGGCCTACGCAAGTATGCATTTCCCCCAGTGAGCCTTCTCGCACAGACACTGTGAAAAGTCAGGGAGGACGGGGAGCAGATCTTGTTAGTTGCGTCATATTGGCCCAACCGGACCTGGTTCCCAGAACTCATGCTCCTCGCGACAGCACCTCCTTGGCCCATTCCTCTGAGGAAGGACCTGCTTTCTCAGAAACGGGGCACTCTATGGCACCCGCGACTAGACCTCTGGAAACTCCTTGTCTGGTCCGTGGAAGGGAGGCGCCTCTATGCTCTGAAGTGGAACCTGTTCTTGAATGGTGTTCTTCCCACCGGGAAGCCCCCTGGAGATGTTCGATCAGAGTCGTGCTTTCTTTCCTGCAAGATGGGTTGGAGCAAAGGCTGTCTCCCTCCACCCCCAAAATGTATGTTGCCGCTATTGCCGAACATCACGATGCAGTTGAAGGTAAGTCATTAGGAAAGCATGACCTGATCGTCAGAGGTCCTGAAGTGAGCAAGGAAACTGAATCGTCTTGCGCCCCCTTTATACCCTCTTGGGACTTATCTCTGGTCCTACTGCACTGCAGAGACCTCCCCTTGAGCTACTACAGGCAGCTGAGTTAAAAACCTGTTTTTAAAAGAAAAGTTATCTTGCTTGTTTGACCTCTATCAAGAGGGTAGGGGACCTGCACGCATTTTCAGTCGATGAATCATGCCTGGAATTCGGGACGGCTATCTCTCACGGTATCCTGAGACTCCGGCCTGGATGTGTGCCCAACTTTCCTACCTCTCCCTTGAAAAGGGGACCAGGTGGTGAGCCTGCAAGCACTGCCCCGGAGGAGGCAGACCCAGCCCTGGCTTTTCTCTGCCCTTTCCGCTCCTTTCAGTTATAGGGACAGAATGCAAAGCCTCAGGACCTCAGACCAGCTCTTGTCTGTTACTGTTACGACCCTTCTTTGGCTCTTAACCATCTAGAAATTTAGAAGGGGAACATTAAGCCAGTTCGGACACCTGTCACCAATGACCACTGAATGAAATGAGAAAAACGAGAGACACGAAAAAAAGTCAAATTAACTTAATTTAATAAAGGTAAAGTAATAACTATTTTACATATGAACAAAGCAAAATGGATGGAACAAAGGGGAAAACTGGATTGTGCCAAACAAACAAAAATAACAATCAAATAGGAACTAACTAAACCATTTTAATCTAAGCCTAAAAAAACTAAACTAAAAGAAACAAAAAAAAACTAAACAAAAAAAAAGAAAGATCAAAGAAAGTCTTTAACGTCCGTGACGTCGCAACTAAACTACTCTAACTAACGAAAACAAAAATACAGAGAGTGGCACAAATCCCTAACCTAGTAGCCTGGTAATACCAAACTCTGCTACTTCGCTTTGCTTCGTAGACAGAGTCTGGAATGGTATAATTGAAAAGTGTTTTCTTTCTCGCGGGGGGCGCTTGTCTGAAGTATGAAATCATTGGTTACCCGTAAGCCAATCACATAACGCAATCACCTCTCTCGCCAACTTAAACATCACCTCCATTCAAAATGTTTAACAAACACTCTTCTTGTTCAGGCTTCAGTTTGCAAATGCCGGGAATATTCTCCATAACAGAGCGAATTGCATCCCGTATCTCCATATCCGCGGCCGTTTTCTATTTCGCTAACCTAAAATACAATCTTAAACTTGGGGCTTAGCATCTACGTCACGCAGAGCCGGCCCAAGCCTTTTGGGGGCCCTAAGCAGAATTTGATTTTGGGGCCCCCTCCCACTACGCGGAGTCACCTGTTCTTGACGATTATTGACACAAATACCACGCAATAATGATACATTATAAATTAATACAGTGAGGTTATGTCTTATTAATACAAAATAAATACTTAATGAAAACGTCTCGGTTACGTATGTAACCCTAGTTCCCTGATAGGGAACGAGACGCTGCGTCAAACGCTGCGGGAACGCCCCTGCGTTGTGCGTCATGAAACACGTATGGAATCAGCCCAATGGAGAGATGAAACGTCATAGGCGGGTGACGTCATCGACCAGGAAACTATAAAGCACCCCAAAAACACAAGCGCATTAGCTTCTGATAGGCTTGAAGGAAGCGCTAACGGGAGTGCCGGGAGTATGGCGGAGCGACGCAGCGTCTCGTTCCCTATCAGGGAACTAGGGTTACATACGTAACCGAGACGTTCCCTTTCAAGGGAACTTCGAGCTGCGTCAAACGCTGCGGGAACGCGAATACCCACGTCGCCATAGGACCAAATGACCGTCATGTGAGACTAGCGCACAGAGGACGAGAGCACCTGTGCCCCAGGGGTAGAGCTTAAGTCTAGGTCATAGAACTTAATAAAAGTATGCGGTGAAGACCATCCAGCCGCATCACAAACATCACTCAGGGAAACCCCCGACAAAAGAGCTTTAGAAGCAGCCATACTCCTGGTAGAGTGAGCTCGGACAACCAAAGGTGAAGGCTGGCCAGCCGACTCATAAGCAAGTGAGATAGCCTCAACCACCCACTTGCTCATTATCTGTTTAGACGCCGGACACCCTTTCCTGGGTGGCCCGAATCATACAAAAAGTTGTTCTGATTTCCTCCACAGGGCAGCTCTGTGGACATAAGCGTCTAATGCCCTAACAGGGCAGAGTGAATTAAGTTTCTCCTGGTCCGATGACATAAATGGAGGAGGACAGAAAGCCTGCAGAACCGTAGGTCTAACAATATTAGTAGGAACCTTAGGAACGTAATCTGGTCTAGGATGCAGAAAAGCTTTAACCATGCCAGGTGCAAATTCCAGGCACGAGGGTGAAACCGACAGAGCCTGCAAATCTCCGATTCTTTTTAGTGAAGAGATAGCAAGCAAAAAGATAGTCTTAAAAGTGAGAAACTTCTCGGGAACTTCTTCGATAGGTTCAAAAGGAGCTAGGGAAAGAACTTCTAATACAATGGCCAGATCCCAAGTCGGCACCCTCGTACGAACTGCTGGCCTCAGCCTCAAAGTGCCACGGAGGAAACGAGTTATAAGCGGGTGTCTCCCAAGAGAAACTCCACTGAAAGGGACGTGGTAAGCAGCTAGTGCCGCCACATACACCTTTAGTGTGGAGGGGGATAACCCTGTGGAGAAGCGCTCCTGCAGGAATTCCAGCACTGCACCCACTGGGCAGTTAACTGGGTCCTGCATGTGTTCTCCACACCAAGAAGTGAAAAGTTTCCACTTCAAGGCATAAAGCTTCCTCGTGGATGGAGCTCTGGAGTTAAGAATGGTCTCAACAACCTCGGTTGAGAGACCGGAGTCTATGAGCTGGGCCCCCTCAGAGGCCAAGCCCACAGTTTCCACAATTCTGGGCGGGGGTGAAGTATCGTGCCCCCCGCCTGGGAGAGTAGATCCCTCCTGACCGGGAGCTCCAAAGGAGAACCGTCCAGGAGAGAAATCAGGTCCGCAAACCATACTCGGGCCGGCCAGAACGGGGCTACTAGTAGTAGACTGACCCCGTCCCGGCGGACCCTCTCCAGAACTCCTGGTAACAGAGCAATCGGGGGAAAGGCGTACAGACGTGACCTCGGCCACGGCTGCACCATAGCATCCAACCCCAGGGGGGCTGGAAGAGTGATGGAGAACCACCGATGACAATGAGTGGTCACCTTGGAAGCGAATAGGTCCACCTCGGCGCGACCGAAACTCAACCAAAGGAGCTCCACCACCTCGGGGTGGAGTCTCCATTCCCCTGGCCTCGGCCCCTGCCTCGACAGGGAGTCTGCTACCACATTCAAATACCCAGGGAGATACATTGCTCTCAGAGATAGTAGCTTCCCTTGGGACCACAGGAGGATCTGACGGGCCAACTTGTAAAGCCGGCGAGACCGCAGGCCCCCCTGATGATTTATATAAGAGACCACCGACGTGTTGTCTGATTGAACTAACACATGATGGCCTCTCAGGTCTGTTAGGAAGTGTTTCAGAGCCTGAAACACAGCCAACATCTCTAGACAATTTATGTGCCACGAAAGATGATGATCCTGCCACAGACCTTGGGCTGGGCGACCACTCATCACCGCCCCCCACCCTGTGAGGGAAGCATCCATCGTTAGCGTTATGCGACGACAAAGAGCCCCCAGCACAGGACCTTTGGATAGGAACCAAGTTTCTCTCCACATGACCAGAGCACGAAGGCAGCGCCGCGTGACTTTGAACGTGCGGAGCGGATTTCCCCTCGGGGAGAATCCCTTGGTCCTGAGCCACCACTGTAGCGGTCTCATGTACAACAGGCCGCAAGGTATAACGTTGGACGCTGCTGCCATCAGACCCAACAGTCTCTGAAACTGCTTGACAGTGAGTAGCTGGCCTAGCTTCACTTGTTTCACAGCTGAGAGAATCGAAGCGATGCGGGTCGGAGAGAGTCGCGCCCGCATCGATACCGAATCCCAAACGACACCCAGAAAAGTGGTCTTCTGGGAAGGAGATAATACACTTTTCTTTGCGTTCAGCCTCAACCCCAACTTTCTGATATGAGCGAGGACGACATCTCGATGCCGAACCGCCATCTGCTCGGTCTGAGCTAAAATCAACCAATCGTCGATGTAATTGAGAATACGAATGCCCTGAAGCCTCAGAGGCACTAGTGCTGCATCCATGCATTTCGTGAAAGTGCGGGGAGATAAAGCTAGGCCAAACGGAAGAACCCTGTACTGGTACGCCTCGCCCCCGAAGGCGAACCTCAGGAACTTCCTGTGTTGTGGAAGGATGGACACATGGAAGTATGCGTTCTTCAGATCTATCGTGACAAACCAGTCCTCGGACCTGATTTGAGACACGATCTGCTTGATAGTGAGCATCTTGAATTTTAGCTTCCCTACCGAGCGATTCAATATGCGCAGGTCTAAAATTGGACGCAACCCCCCATCCTTCTTTGGAACGATGAAATATCGGCTGTAATAACCTGACTCCAAACTGGGAGGAGGAACCCGTTCTATAGCCTCTTTTTGAAGGAGCGTTTTCACCTCTTGTTCCAATACCAGAGCCTGCTCGGGGCCCACCACTGTGTGCAGAACCCCTCTGAATTTTGGTGGACGACACCTGAACTGGATAGCATAACCCTTTTCTACTGTCTGCAGGACCCAATGAGATATTTTTGGAAGGCTTTTCCACTCTGCCAGAAATTCTACTAAGGGTACCAGCCTCTCGAGACTGGCCTCTGGTGTAACTTGAGCAGCAGACGCAGCGCCCTGTAACGGCGCACCGGCAGGGAACAACTGGTCTGACCGCTCTGAGACCCTCCTCAGAGGGAGCGAGCGTCCCTCGGGAAAGCGCTCGCTGGGATCGTCTGTGCCCCGGCATAAAGGCGGGGTTGGCAGAACGAGCCCCTGAGGGCACCGAGGAGGAATGGGCACCGTAAAAAGAGGTGAACACCTTTCCGCCTCGGTGGGGACCACCCTCAGCATCCTGAACGGCTTGGCGTCAGGACTTCTTCTTAGCCGAAGCCTTCTTAGCCAATATAACTGTCCTCAGATCAGTTCTACTGGGAGAAGGCTTCGGCTGAGAGTGTCGCGGCTGAGCCCACTGTCCAGCAGGGGGAGCACGAGACGCGACACTCTGCCTCTGCTGCACTCTATGTGATGAGCTCGAAGACGGCCGGGGCTGCTCCCGCCCAGCAGCCCCAGGGACATGAACTTTAAGGGGAAGAAACTTTTTAAAAGCTGCAGTTTGTTTCTTTTCTTCTTGGAATTTATTGATAACTGAATTCACAGCATCACCAAACAACCCCATGGGAGAAAGAGGAGCATCTAAAAGAAAAGCTTTTTCTCTCTCTTTAATATTAGTCTGATTTAACCACAAATGTCTTTCTGCGGCCACCAGAGCTGCCATAGAACGACCCATTAATTTGGCCGATTCTCTGGTGGCACGCAGGGATAAATCAGCAGCCTGACGCAGTTCGCGAACTACGTCAGTACTGACCTCCTCACTCTCACTCATGTCCCTTAGCAGATCAGCCTGGTATGCCTGCAAGATTGACATAGTATGCAGACATGACGCAGCCTGACCTGCTGCCGAATATGCTTTACCCACCAAAGCCGAAGTGTTTCTTAAAGGCTTGGTGGGTAATGCCGGTGCCTTAAAAGATGATGCTGCTTCGGGGGAGAGATGGCTCGCAAGCGTCTCTTCCACACGAGGCAAAGCACCATAACCATGAGCCTTGGCTCCCATAATATTAGCGTATGTTGAAGTCTGGGGACTAAACACTCTATATGACACCGGTTTTCTCCATGATTTCGACACCTCGGTGTGGAGATCATGGAAAAACGGCAGGCACCGGCGTGGAGGCTGCACACGTGACGGCAAAAATCTCTCATCCAACTTTGATTTAGAAACAGACTCCTGTCTAGTCACTGGCCATTCAATATTAAGTTTTTCAACAGCTCTTGTTAACACCTCCATAAGCTCATCACTCTCAGGAGTGTGGGGTGGCGAATCCTCCACATCTCCCTCAACACTAACAACATCAAGTTCCTCAGAACTGGATAGCTGCAGCATTGGTGCCTCAGCCCGAGCGGAAGAAACCGCAGCGCGTGCTTCCGAACCCGGGACTGAGGCACTGGATCTCACAGGTGAAGGGAGAGATAAGGCAGAGCCCGTCTCAAACCCCGCTGTGAGATCCATCTGCGATCCCCACGATAAGCGCCGCCGCTCTGCCTCGGCAGAAGCGGGACCCGAACCGCGGGGAGCGCGCACCGAACCGCTCTCCTCAAAGAGCGATCGGTGGGAGCGGAGCGTCCTTAACGGCAAACGCTCGCAATGCTCACAGTCTGCTCCCTCGAGAGCAAACTGGGCATGCTGAACTCCCAAACAAACAACACAAAGATCATGTGTATCCCCGCTCGTTAAATAACGCGAGCAGGGAGGAACACACTTTCTAAACTGCTGTTCGTCCGCCATAATCTCTCAATATATATATATATAGGGATAAATTGTTTGTGTGGTGCAGGGTATGTAAGACAGACAATATCACACAGGGACAGATTCACATGTAGCGCCACTGAAAGCACAGAAGCTAATGCGCTTGTGTTTTTGGGGTGCTTTATAGTTTCCTGGTCGATGACGTCACCCGCCTATGACGTTTCATCTCTCCATTGGGCTGATTCCATACGTGCTTCATGACGCACAACGCAGGGGCGTTCCCGCAGCGTTTGACGCAGCTCGAAGTTCCCTTGAAAGGGAAATAGATAGCCTACTTAAATAAAAAAGTTTTAACTTTTACTTTACTATTTTACTAACTCTCTGAAACTTCTTAAAACAAACTGTCTCAAAACATATCATATAAATTATTTGCTAAAATAATGACAAAACTGAGAAATCAGAAACATAATAAGAGCAAGGGTTCAGCAATGACAATTATTATTGAAAATTGTAAAAATATTATTATTTCCCTCAAGAACTGTCCTCAAAATCTTTTATTTTTTATTTTTTTATTATTATTGTAACAGACTTTGTTGGATTGTACATGACAGAATCCAACAAAGCCTGTTACTATAATACCGGTAATGATGTACTGGCGCTCGTTGTATATGTGTGTATGCAATGTATTTTTCCCCTCGGGGCTTGCCGTAGATAGGAATGGGTCAATTGCTGCACAAAACACACCGTAAATAATCATGCAAACATACTTTTATCTTGCTCTTTTTGTCCCCTCCTCTGTCATTTTTGTCTTTCTATTTTCGGCACCAGAGGGATACGTCCTTTTTGTGACATGGCTTAACATTACCGTGACGCACAGTTGCGCACGAATTGTCTATGCACGCGCGAGGTGTCTAGATTATGCAAGACTTAAACGCTGGCAAACCCAGCAGCCATTGTAGGCAGGTATATTGATCATGAAATCAGAATTTACTTGTCTTTAATTATTCATTCATTCATTCATATTAATTCATTCGATTTTTCGACTCGATTGGGGGGCCCCCTGGTGGCCAAGGGGCCCCAAGCAGCCGCTTAGTTCGCTTATGCCTCGGGCCGGCCCTGACGTCACGGCTCTCAGCCCGCCCTTTGTTCGTTGATTGGCCGGCTGTTTTCAGGCCGGAGGAAAACTGAGAGATAGGTCGCTATCTCAGACTGAGTACATAAGCGAACTGAAATTGAGCGGAAGTACGAAGTCGGAAGTAGTCAGGCTACTAACCTAGTGTGTATAGACAAAAATCAAACTAAATGTGTAAATGTATGTCACGTGACGACCTTACCTATCCCCTCTTAACCCAGCTTTGAAGAGCTATTTAAAACTTTCAAAGCTCACAAATAAGAAGTTTTTGGGACAATCAAAACAAAGGGCAAGATTAACATGACAGACTGTGACAAATCTGTCTGATCGTCACCGCTGAGTGAACAGCACTGGCACGCACACACAAACACACTTGCATACATTCCCCATTCTCTCTTCATTCCCCTTCCTCACCTGTTGTTTTCGCCATCGGCAACGCGGGTGCACACGCCGGTCCGATGACTCACAGACATTTATCCACACCACATTTCCCTTCAGTCCAGTCACATACTCAATCATTTCACACAGACACTATCCATGTCTTGTGTTTTGTTCACGTGTCTTCGTTCGTTTGTTTGTTGTATGGAAGTAGTTGGACGTTCGGTGGGTAAACGCTGCATCGGCCAAACAGAGCAGACGAAGAGTGCATATTTATGACGTAATAGTTGGGTCGCCCCGACGCAGTGTCGCCAAGGTTATTTATTTTCTTAATATGGGACTTGTGGTTCAGGAGCTGACCAAGCCCAAATAACAAACAAAACAACCTTGTCTTTAACCTCTTTACTAAACCCTAACCCAAAAGAAAAGAAAATGAATATACAATCTGTAAAGCTAACTCCCTAACCAAAAAACAGCGTTCAAACAGTTTACAATAAAAAAAAAGGCGTCAAGCTCCCTACTTTCCCAAAAATCAATGTGTACAATATATTTACAATCAGGCAAACAAAACCGAAAAGGGCAGTCCAAATCGGTGTCGGTAAGCATGCAAAGGGTCAAATATACCAATGGGGATATTTAGATAAAAGACAGTTCACAATTCATACAAACAGTACTCACAGTCTCAAAGCTCTTAACACTCAAATACTCTTAACACTCAAATCACAAGATCTCTCTCTGTTCAAACACAAAAACCGAATCTGCCTCTATAGGAAATTATGTGTATTTTAAAACACTCTGCACCAATCAGGATAGAGGATCAATCACCATGCAGAAACCAATCAGATGGTGTTCCAATCATCCTGCAGAAACCAATCATCCTGTAGGAACCAATCACATGATGTTCCTAGAAAAACAAACAGAGAAATAACAAAATACAGCCCATAGGGTTGTAACAACAGCCAATTAGCGACGGCCTGTTAAAGTGAAAGTAAGAGAGACAAAAGGAACCGAAAAGAGAAACACAAAACTCATCCAAAAACACTCTAAACGTCCCTAAGGACATAACACCCCCACATCTAAGACCAAACTCATTGTTTGATACAAAACAACAACAACACTGAACAACACATAGCCTAAGCAAAAGCACTAACATACCCACATACCTAATTTCAAACTCTAGAAAGAGTATCAGCAAGGATGTCTAGGCGTTGACACAGAGTGCCTCGCTGACAAATTCTTTAGAGCTGCGGGCTGGGTGACACCTATCAAGTTCGCTAGAAAAATAGCCTTCGTGTTGAACCGCTGCTTCCCGTAGGCTCACCTTCTCATGAAGCCAGTTTCACTGTAAGCCCGGTTCGAAGTGTCTGCTTGCTGCGCCATTCCCCTCCTATGGACTGGATAAGTGCGCAATTCTTGCTCTAGTAGAGTTCCTCTTTAACCGAACCCTGTCGATTTCCTCCATACCCTTCGGCTATGGACGTGACAGAGCGTCCGAAGCCAGGCCTTTCACTCGTATGCACTGGGGGAACCTGTGTTAAGCTGGGTCCATATGTTGTGATCCCTACGGCAATCCCATATGTGTATTCTTCCACGGTACGGCTCCCTGCGGCGAGCCCGTGTCTTCCCATGGCCTTCACTGACCGGTTGAGTCTCCCCCCTGTTATAGGCTGGAGCCACCCCAGAGACATTCCATATTTTGTACTACCAGGTAATCCGCTTAGTCCATATGTATATCCTCCACATGTGGATGTGGCTTCCACAGTGTTTTCCTTTCCAACGAAAGAGAACGCTTTCCCAGTAGTCTTGTGGAACAGCAGTGACTTCCCTGGCCTAAGCCCTGTCCCAAGCTCTGTCCCATCTCCGCCTTAAATAATGCGGGGGGATCAAAAGCCTTTTGTCTAGGCACTGGAAGGTGGCAGCACTAGTGGCATTTTAATTGGGATACTAATCAGTCGACACGTCGACTGCGTTGAACGTGAGCGACTGAAAGGGAACGTCTCGGTTACGTATGTAACCCTCGTTCCCTGAAGGAGGGAACGGAGCCGTTATCCCGTCGCCACTATTGCTGGACCACCGCTGACTCCAGGCTCCACTCGGCTCCTCAGCGAAAAACAACTGGTGAGTGCATCCACTTCCGTATGTATACCCGTGCCGCAGGGCGGAGTGTGAGATGCAGATCAATGTGCATTGGTTTGTTTTAACAGTACTCGAAGATGACAGGCTCCCTAAGCGTGATCCCAATCAGTCGACACGTCGACTACGTAGGGTTGGGTATCGTTTGAATTTGAACGATTCCGATTTCGATTTCGATTCCTTGTTTCGATTCCGGTTTCTTCCGATTCTTTTAAGAGGCAGGGTCAAAAAAGTTTAGGATATTTTAAATGAGCTAGCTAACCAACGATCTTTCTGAAGGAAATACGCAGTCTAACCTTCTCCATCAATTTTAATTCTATGAACTTTTTACTTTTTATGAACTTTACCATGAATTTCTCACAGGGTTGTTTTCAACTACAATATTAATATCAAATCTATGAACTTGAATATAAATATTATAAATTATGAATATATTTTCACAGGGGTACACTTTCCTCAAGAGAGCTTTATTTTTGAAAACCTCATGAAAACACATGAGTGTATGATGCTGCAGGTACTTAAACATGTTACCGTGCTCCCACTGATGGGCTAACCTAGTGCAGAATAGCAAATAAACAATAAGAAACAACTTGTAAAACCTTCGTCATCTGGCGAGGAGAGAGCAACCAGCGAAATAACCTGTGCTCCGAACGGCGTCGAGGGCACTTTTGGAACATATCCATGCCTTGGTTTGATGCTGCGTTCACACCAGACGCGAATAGAGCGTCTGGCGCGAGTGATTTCAATGCAAAGACGCGTTACGCGCGAAAAAAATTCCTGCGGCGTGAATGGGGACAGGCCCGCTTTTCAGGTTATAATGGCTATGTTTATATAGACGCGAATATTCCTTTTTTAAGTGCGTCAATTTCGCTCTTGACGCGCAAATGGATTCAGAGTGTTCAAGCGTATAACTAGACGCGGTAGGCGCGAATTTGACGCGCTATTAGCAGCATTAGGACGACTCTCGAGTTGCTTCGCTCGCAGACATGGGCAGTATTTCAATTAAATGTATTTTAAATACGTATTTAATTACTTTAGTGTATTTTGTAATTTGTATTTTGCAGGTGTGGAAAAATTAAAATGTATTTTGTAACAAAATATTTTGAGGGAGTGTATTTGGAGTATTTCAAATACTTAAATACTTAAGAAAAATCACCATAGTAAATGATTTTGCCATATTTTCGGTCTGATGTTGGCAATGGCAATGGCCAGGTTAGATGCACGAAAATCACGTGACACCCTGTAGACCGGGCTCCCTCCAAGAAGTGAATGAGTTTTGAACTTTTAAAAATGGCATTAAGGTAAAGTGTTTTGTGACAAATATACAGTCTACACACACACATATTGCACACTGAACGGCATTATAGAGAAAATAACTGTGCCTTATGAGACCAATGCACTGTGTTGTCATTCATAAAAGGATATCATAGGCCCTACCTATTATGAAACAGCGCGTCTGTCGTAACTCCACTGAAATCTCCATGCTAAGCAAGTAAAGCGTTCACAATATAACGTTCACCATCTGCAGTTTTTACACGTTTTTAAACGTATTACATGAGAAATACTTGGTTGCTAACACAGAAACCGAAAATTCTCGGGACAGCAGCATTTTTCCAAATTTCAATCTTAATCGTTCTATTTCATCAGAAACGATCTTAAAACAGGGCTTTAAGTGTAAAATACCGAACTTGTCCTTTAAGGCACGAGTAGAGTAACGGTGATAATATGGCTACGTAGCCTACATCAAACAAGTTTTGCTATTAAGGGCAGCCTACCACACCATTGATGTGAACTTAGCTATACATGCCTTTTACGTCAGAGGGATCTATTTCAGGCCCTGTAGAGATTTAGTGAAATGCCCATACTTTTTTATTTTGCTTCTTCGCCATTTTGAATTTACACATTTCTCATATTTGTGTTATTGCTACTATTTGTGTTATTGACCTTTCAGTAATAAAAAAAAGACTTAAGATTATTGTGGGAGTATTTTTGTATTTTCAAAATACTAATTACTTGTATTTTATTTAAATACATTTTTCACATCAGTATTTTGTATTTTATTTTGTTACATTTTATGAGCCAGTATTTGTATTTTGTAACAAAATAGTTTTTGATGTATTTGTGCCCACCTCTGTTCGCTCGGTTATGCCAACACTTCCAGTGAAGGTTTAAAAGTTAAGATTCATTGTCCAGCAATGAAGTTATGATTTTGCTCAATGAGAGAAATGCATATTGGGTAATGTTCATGGGTTACTGAATACAGCATTTACAATGTTAAATATTTGTTGGGTAATAATATATGTGAAAATACTTTAAAGATGCCTGTAACAATAGGAAGAAAGAGTTACACAAATGTTTTGTGAATGTATTTTATTTCTGAAAGTTTTGTGGATGAGCCAATCACATTTGAGGTCAAAGGAGAAGGAAGAGGGTCCATCGAAGAAGTGAGAAAGGAACGTGTGTGGTTTGCGGAGAGTGAAACACGGTTAATGTTAATGAAATGCACCAGTTTAGTCAAAGTTTTCAACAAGGACTCTTGTAAGAAACTTTAATGGTGATAATTCTGTCTGTGTGAGTGACCTACTCTGCACACGAAGACATAACTACGTTTAAGTTAGCCGCTGATCTAGTGGTTAGCGTTTGTGCATGGACTTTTCTAACAAGCTAGCGACCAGCGACCTCGATTAGTTAAGCCTGTGTGGAGCTGAGATCGACGATGATAAAAGACCCTGACGGAGCCGGAAAGCGTTACCGAGTGTGGACTTTGCCCAGATCGTCAACCATGTGACTCTTCATCGCGAATCCTCTCGTGCTGTCTTTCTACTGCTGCTGATGCTTTGATTCTGTGCGTGTGAGGTTACATTCACATTGAGGGTGCTTCTCATTTCTTATTTGTGCATCCTCGTTTCCTTTCCTCGCTTCCTTTCCTAGCGCCTCAGCTCCTCCCCCTGTAGGTTGTGAGGGAAGGACGCAAGGAAAGAAAATGAGGACGGAGGAATCGAATGAAAGCTTTTTTTATACATTGGAATACTTGATCATTCGAGCGTCACTTCACAGCGTCATTAGCAGCGCTCAAAGCATCTGCCCTTATGTTGTTGAAGTTCGTTTATTTAAGAAATTCATAATGAATAATAATTAAGCAAGATACCCTGTTGAAATATGTGAGATGTGTGGTTTATATAAACTGCATAGTTAAACTATAATTTAAAAAGATTGTGACCGATGGGGGGGAGGAGAGTGTATACGTGCGTCATGTTTAGTCAATGGAATAGTTCTGCATAGGATACACCTGTGTATCCTCGCTCATGAGTCCTCTGAAAGCCTCCTCACTCCTCGTTCCTCGACTCCTCGCGGTGCAATTAGAGAATTGAGATGTCCTTCAAGATGGCTGTGCTTGATTGGTTTCCGGGTCATAGGATGGAGGACAGAGGAGCGAGGAGACGAGGAGGGATATTGAGAAGCACCCTGAGTAAAGGTACAATTTTTTTTGTTTGGCCTGTGTGGTGAAGCAGCCAGCCATTTGATTTAAGGCTACAACGTACCCGAGCTACATTCAGGCCTGCATCAGTTGAACATTTGAAGGGTATTTCAAATTCAACTAGGGTTTTGCCGGCTATTTTCTTTTCTTGGGCCCTTATGTTTTGAATGTGAATTTGAATGCATTAGTGATATGAGGTGATTTTGACAAGAGATATTTAATTACTCTTTCTAACTCTTTCTACTTTTTCTGAGTAAATCTTTTATACTTTTTTCTATATAACAGTTGTGGTCACGGACTCTTTTTATATTTTAAGTTAATTAAGGATATAGTATTTTTTGGTTTAAATGTGAAAGTGTTTAGGATAATAATTCACAAGTTAAACACTGATTAGTTGATTAGTGAAACCTCACTTATTTGATTGTATAGATTTTCAAAAAAACTCAGGATAGCCACCTCTCATTATAGTCCAACACGCTAGAGAGGCGCTACATAATGAAATTCCTTCACACACAAAAAAAAAACACACACAAAAGATTCAAGACCAAATTGTAATATTCAAATATCAAAACAGAAAGAAAAAAAAATATTTCACACAGAGAATCAAATGCAAATACACAAATCAAACAAAGTCTTTTGATGTGGTGCGTTGTATATTTAAAGAAATTATTAGTTCATGGAGTGAGTTTGTTTTTCAACAAAAGAAAAACAATGAACAGTTTAAAAAAATGAACAGTTCAAAACCACCGGTCCACCCCACCCCGACTAAAAAAGCAAGCTTTTGAGGAAAGTGTGTGTGTGTGTGCGTGTGTGTGTGTGCGTGTGTGCGTGTGTGTGTGCGTGTGTGTGTGTGTGTGTGTGTGTGTGTGTGTCGCTAATTGCGGAAAGCTACGCAGGGAAGCTTGAGTTTGCAGACAGAGGAGTGCTTGTCGTTAGTGAGTACCTTCGGTGATTCGGCAGCTAAAGAAACATCTGCAATCAACATCAGAGGGGAGATCCGAAGGCGAATAATCCCTCTTTGTCAGCAGTGGCGGATTTTGCAAATTGGGGGCCCAAAGCGAAGGTAGGTATGGGCCCCCCCCCCATCCCTTCTTTAAAAGAGAACAAAAAAAAAGTACAGACTGAAAGCTAATCTACAGGGAAGTAAAGGTTGGAGAGGAGAAAAAAACGTACTCGGTTACTGACGTAACCTCGGTTCTCTATAGAGAGGCAACGAGTACTGCGTAATATCTTACGCTACGGGGAAAACCTCTTTTCCACGAGACATTGAAGCCAAAAACTATCCTTAATTTTGAATTAATGTAAAACGCTGTGCAGCAGCATGCAGACATAGGCAAGATGGCTTGCGTGCCTATTGGCTGCCCTGCTGCAACAGCAGCAGCCTATCGAGAGAGGCTCTGCTCTGCACATATCCAATGGGGGCATTTTGCGCCCATTTCGTCACGTCCCGCCAGAATGGGCGTGGTCTCGCCCTATAAACATCGATTAGGCTGGTACAATTGGTTTTCATCGCCGAAGCGAACCAGAGCTGTGTATGCACGGCAAGATACGCAGTACTCATTCCCTCTCTACAGAGAACGTCCTGGTTGCGTATGCAACCCACCGTTCCCTGAAGGAGGGAACGGAGGACGTAGTCGACGTCGACTGAATGGGGATCTCGCTAGAGAGCCTGTCTTCTTCGAGTACTATTGAACGAGCCAATGTAATTGGCGTGCGTGATTCGCATCACACACTCCGCCCCCGCGGCGCGGGTATAAATACGGAAGTGGATGCACGCACTAGTTGCTTTTCGCTGAGGAGCCGAGAGTCACCCGGGGTCAGCGGTGGTCCAGCGGTAGTGGCAAGGGGACTACGTCCTCCGTTCCCTCCTTCAGGGGAACCAGCCAACCAACCAGGATGTTCCCTTTCAGTCGAGAACGTCAGACGTAGTCGACGTCGACTGAATGGGGATAACCTTTGAAAACGCCACTAAAGCTGCCACCTTCCAGTGCCTAAACAAAAGCCTCCTGATGCCCCCGCAAATTTAAGGCGGGGAAGGACAGGGCTTAGGCCAGGGAAGTCACTGCGGTTCCTACAGGACCACTGGGAAAGCGTTCCCCGTACGTTGGAAGGAAGGGACGCTGCGGAAGCCACATCCAACCCAGAGGGAGGTAATGTGGAGAATACACATATGAACTGGGCGGAAACCGGGCAGTCTAACATATGGAATGTCACTGGGGTGGCTCCAGCCTAAGACGGGGGGAGACACACCGGACAGTGACGGCAGAGAGACTCTGCCGAGGGAAGACACGGGCTCACCGCCGGGAGCCGTATCGTGGAAGAATACACATATGGGGTCACCGAAGGGACCGCAACATATGGACCCAGCCTAACACAGGTTCCACACTGCTTACGAGTGGTAGGCCTAACACCAGACGTTCCGCACGTCCGACGTCGGAGGGGTGTGGAGGAACTCAACAGGGTTCAATTTTAAGGGAACTCAACTGGAGTAGAAAGGCGCACGTATCCAGTCCATAGGAGGGGAATGGTGCAGCAAGCCGACACTTGAACCGGGCTCACGGTGAAACTGGCTTCATGAGAAGGGAGCCCACGTGAGGCAGCGGTTCAACTAGGTGTCGTCCAGCCCCCAACTCCAGAATCTGTTTTAGCAAAGCATATCGTCAACGCCCAGGCGGAGCACTTTACACTCATCATAGAGGAGCTCAACACCTAAGTGGACATGTTGCATCTCGGATCTTTGCCGAAATAAAGGCAAGCACTAAGTGCAACTTTGCATGGAAACAGCCTTCCCTCTCTGCTGAATTCCAACAGATATTTGAAGAGCTGGTCTGAGGTCTATGACTTGCATTCTGTACACGTCCAAGCGAACGGACAGAGAAGCCAGGGCTGGATCTGCCTCCTCCAGCGCAGCGCTTGCAGGCTCACCACCTGCTCCTATTACGGGAGAGGTAGGAGCCTTGGGCACAATCCGAGCCGGGGTCTCAACTTGTGAGAGTTAGCCGGCCCAGACTCCAGGCACAATACGTTGACCGAAAGCGAGCAAGTCCCTACCCTCTAGTAGAGACCACGCGAGCAGGAGAACTGATATAACAGAATTTTTAACTCACTGCCTGCAGTGGCTCAGGGGCGGTCTCTGCAGTGCAGTCGCACCAGGGACAAGGCCCAAGAGGATAAAGAGGGACACAAGGATTTACAAGACCTTGCTCCTCAGGAACCTGACGATCAGAACGTGCTTCTGCATACTTCTGCAACACGATGAGCGTCGTTTAAACACCGAGGCAACATCATTTTGCGGGTGAAGGAAAACAGCCTACTGCAACCCATTTTGCAGGAAAGAGAGCACTGAAGTGATCGAAAGCTTTCAGGATCTCCTCTGGAGAGAAGACGCACTCAACGACTAGGTTCCACTTCTAAAGGCGTAAGCACGCTACCCAATTCTAGGGGGTGCTCGCAGAAGTGATGGTAACTATCACATGTTCTTGTGATAGCCACCTGAACCTCCGCGTTCAGATGTAAGACCGCCCGGAATCTCCGGGGGAAGAACGCGTGTGCCATCGTGCCCCGTCCCCGAAAGAGTTTTCAGGGGAAGTCAGGAAGGCTGTTGAAGGGAACCAGGTCTAGTTGGGCCAATAAGGGGCAACTATGAAGACCTGTTCCTCTCCTGACTTGGCACGTAGGTGCAAGCGACGGGCGCAAAAGACAGGAGCATTGCTCAACACAACATGTGAAGATAACTGGGCTTCAGGAGCATTTTATGCTCAGCACTTGGGTGTGACAAGTTCACTGAGCTTCAGGAGCATTCCTGCTCAACACCTGAGTGTGATAAACTCACCGAGCTTCAGGAGCATTTCTGCTCAACACTTGAGTGCGAAGAACTTCACTGAGCGACAGGAGCATTTCTGCTCAGCACTTGAGTGTGACAAGTTCACTGAGCTTCAGGAGCATTACTGCTCAACACCTGAGTGTGATAAACTCACTGAGCTGCAGGAGCATTTCTGCTCAACACTTGAGTGCGAAGAACTTCACTGAGCACCAGGAGCATTTCTGCTCAGCACTGCGTGTGACGAATTCACTGAGCTACCTGTGATGAACTCACAGAGCTACAGGAGCATTGCTGCTCAACACCTGAGTGCGATGAACTTCACTGAGTTTCAGGAGCAATTCTGCTCAACATGAAGAGTGATGATTTCACTGACTTGAGCAGGCGCAAGGCGACCCTGAGTCGCAGTCACTTTTAGAAGGCTCACTGGGGTTAAACGCATTTCTGCGGGCCATTGGGGCAGCTGAGACCCAGTGTTTGTCCAAGGGTAGTCCGCTCGGTTTACCCAAACACTGGCGGAAAAATAAAACCGGGGGGGCAACTGAGCGGCCCCGGAATGGTCATGACCCAGCCGGACCCAGGGGATGGAGTCTCCACTTGCCCTGGCTATAACTGTCGTGAGGCTCGATGGCGGCACGATTGAGTAAGCGGGAGGAGTGGAACAAGGCGCCCTCAGAAGCGTCTGACTCCAAGGAGGAGGTGACGGGTGAGTTTGTGACATGCAGGGGAAGCTTGCGCAACGGTCGCAATGTCTAACAACTCGAGGCACGAATGCCCGTGTAGTCGGGGGTCGCCCAGGCCCCCGTTAAAACACGCCCTTTGTACATGGCCCCTCTGTTGAAGAGGGTTTGGCAGCAGACCGGGATGAACTATAGTCACACAGGGTGAGCTGCTCTGCCACGGTCACCTCGGGACTCGATCGTGAAGCTAGCGCTGAAGCGGTCACATATGGAGGAAGCCAAAGGCTGCGACTACCATATACCCCAGGAGCCTCTGAAATTTCTTTCAGTGGGACCCTTTCTCACTTCAACACCAGCTGAACACATTCTCATTGGAGAGACATGTTGGACCGAGTACCTCTCCAAAACTAAAAAAGAGATACTCAGCCCGTGGGCGAGATTACTCTCTTCCAGTTGACCTGAAGACCCAACGGGCTCTGGAGCACTCGAGGGGAAGGACACTGTACTGATACTCCACCATTAGACGCAACACACAGGATGGCCTGCGGTGCGGGAGGTAGAGATCTGAAGCACATGTCTTTCAGGTCAAAGCTGCAGACCAATCTTGGGCCAAGATGGTCACGACCCACCACCTAGTAGCACGAAGAACGAGTTTACAACTGGCCTTCGTACCGGCTGGAGGAGCGGCTATATCAAATCCTTCGCCAGCAGGATAAGATAAGCACGCACAAGTCAGGAGCACTGCTCAACACTCAGTGTGATGAATATCACTGAATTTTCAGGAGCACGTCTGCTCAACACCTAATGTGATGACTATCACTGACTTGAGCGGGGTAGCCGAGCCTGAGGTGGGGCAGCAAAGTAGAGAGAGTGGTGTTAGTGTGCTGTGCAACACTTACCTGTCTCCACAAGCGGCAGGGGGCGCGTGAGAAGGCGGATGACCGGGTCCTCGAACGCACCAAGCTGCCTGCTGGCGACCAAGGGGGAGCTGAGGGGTGTAAGGCTATACAGGGTCACACCCGCCAGACTGGCCCTCTTGGGACCCAGGAACAGATGAAATTGCTCTCTCCTTGAAGTGTGGGTACCGCTTGCTCCGCTTTTTTTTTTTTTTTTTTAGGGAGCCAGCGGCGGAACAGACACACACACAAACAAAAGGCTCCACCCGGCCCTCACCCTGGGGGAGGGAGTGATCGTGCCACTCCAAGAGCATCTCCTCCATTCCTGGGCGGCCCGCTCCGGAATGCTTTCGCTGTCGCTTGCCACCTGGCTTGGCAGCGCCTGGAGCGGACTGGGCGTCTCTACTGCGGCCGGCTCCATGCTAAGGCCTGGGTCGAGGCTGCTGCGGCGGGCCAGCAGGAGCGGCAGCCGGGGAACGCCCACGGCGACGAGCAGGCGGAGGAGCTGCCACCGGCGGCGGGTGGAGGCAGCAGCTGGCCACCGGGGCAGGATGTGCCGGATGACCTCCGTCTGCCCTTGAGCGGCAGAGAACTGTTGGATGCAGTTCTCCACCGCGTCGCCGACCAGCCTAACCTGGGAAATTGGGGAGACCAGGAACCGAACCTTGTCCGCATCCGCCATACCAACCAGGCTGAGCCAACGAAGGCGCTACTGGACCACGAAGGTGGACATCGCCAGACCGATCACGCACGCTACGACACCCGCACCCCGGAGGGTGAGGTCGGATGCAGTGCGGTGCTCACCTATGAGCGCACGGTCTGGATTACCCTCGTGCATGCCATGGGTGCCCTAGCCTGCAGCAACGCCATGGCAGGCAAGAGGAAGCGGCTTGCCCACAGGCTTTGTAAGCCCTGCCCGTCGGAACGGACAAAACCTCACAGGCCATAGGGGGGAGACGAGGATCCCCCCAAAAGGCAGCGGCCGCCGGACACAGGTGCACCTGTGTTGACAGACCGCTCCAATGGAGGGACACCTCGCAACCCTTCGCCGTTCCTCCATCAAGGGTACTGAGGGGGAAAAGCTATTCAGGCAGTTTCTGGCAGAGAAAGATGCTGTTCACCACCTGATAAGCTCTCCATGCATTTCGGGAAAGAAAGGCACTGGGGCGGCGAGCTGAGAACCAGCGCGGCCCGCCCCAAGATACCAAACTCCAGATTCCAACCGAGACTGAACGGGACACGGTGGAGGTTCCACTCGAGCCCGGCAGCCTCGGCGGCCCGTTTCAGCATAGCTGATAATTCTGGATCCGGCTCGGGCAACATTGAACTCCCGGAGGGAGACAATGCAGCCGAGTCATCATCTCTAGAAGTCAGCTCACCCTCCGATGCTGCAATCGGCGTCCTGTCCTCCAGGGGAGCCCCGAGTGAAAACGCTGGCCCACCCATTACAGATGGACCAGCAGACAACACAGGAGGCTCCAGTGGTTGCAGTGGAAGGGAGGAGTGAGGAGCCCACAGGGAATGGTTACCGGGCGGGACATCCAACACTATCCTCCGGTCACCCATCCCACACAGCACCCGAGGGTGGGGCATGGTAATGCGGACTCGCTCTCCGCGAACGAAGGCGAGTCTCGCCCTCAACACTGCGACAGTCATGTTCCCACAGTGAAAACATGAGCTGTCCACAAAAGCTGTCTCAGCGTGCTGTAAGCCCAAACACGTGACACAACAGTTGTGACCATCAGAGAGAGACAGGGAACGACCGCACCCAGAAACGCACGGGCGGAATGACATCTTGAAAAAGACGCAAACGCACCCGTGTTGCTCTTTCAGAGAATAGGACCGTCACCAGTGCCGGAGCACACAGGGGAATGACCGCGGCAACACTGAACAGAGAACTGAAACAGTGAAGCACTCACTTTTCCACCCTCTAACCAGCCATCAACACACACAAACATTTAGAAATTTGTTGCTGTTAAAACAGCAGTTGAGAGCTCAAAGCTCGCGATCACCGCTGCACTCGCGCTGTAGAACACCAGCACTGGGAGAGTCTTCCTGAAGAACACCGACACACTCGCTCGTTGTAGACAACAGCACTCTCAGAGACATCAAACGATCGGCTCCGAAGCGAAAGGCAACTAGTGCGTGCATCCACTTCCGTATTTATACCCGCGCCGCGGGGGCGGAGTGTGTGATGCGAATCACGCACGCCAATTACATTGGCTCGTTCAATAGTACTCGAAGAAGACAGGCTCTCTAGCGAGATCCCCGTTCAGTCGACGTCGACTACGTCTGACGTTCTCGACTGAAAGGGAACCGAGGTTACGTTAGTAATCGAGTACATTCTCTTACAAGAGTATCTCTCCTACTGCGTAATATCTTACGCTATGGGGAACACAATGCAAAACGCCGTGCGTACTGGGATCCGACACCAAAGTCCCAAGGGCAGTAGCCCGAGGCTCATATAGTGCATAAACACCATAGACTCACAGAGAGTCGGAGAAGAGAGGCTGCAAGCATCATTCCCCATGAAATAGCATCCTACAGGAGCTACTTATGTTAACAGTGTTTCACGCAGACAGAGTGAACGTGTTCAGCCTGAACTGGGTAATAGTACGGGTTATTCAACACCATGGAGCTGTTTTATCGCTCAGTGAGCGATGCAGAAGCGAAACTCAGCATCTGGGCCGGCACAGCTGGGCAGATAGCACTGAATTCTATACCGACAGAAGCTTGGCTTGTAAGGCGGGAACCTCTAGGTTGTAAAACCTTATAAATGTAGACGGTGAGGCCCAGCCCGCGGCCGTACAGATATCGGTAACCCCACTATGCCACGCCTCTCGTGGAGTGCGCTCTGACACCCAAAGGACACTGCAGGCCCTTAGAAGTGCAAGCCAGTGCTATGGCGTCGACTATCCATCTGGATAGGCTCTGTTTGGATGCGGCCAGTCCCTTGGAGCGTCCGCCAAACAAAACGAAGAGCTGCTCAGTCTGTCTGAAGACCGACGAGCGGGACACATAAGCTCTCAGTGCCTTGATAGGGCAGAGGAGACTCGCATCCTTCTCCTCATCACGAACCGGGAGGGCGCACAGGGAAATAACCTGGGCCCTGAACGGTGTGTTGAGGGATGTGGGCACGTACCCGTGCCTTGGTTTGAGTATGACTTTTGAGCCATTAGGCCCAAACTCCATGCATGACGCGCTTACCGAAAAGCGCTTGCAAGTCCCCTACGCGCTTCACTGAAGTCGAGAGCCATAAGGAATACCGTTTTGAGAGACAGATGTTTCATGTCTGACAAATGGATTGGCTCGAATGGGGCACCTTTCATGGCTTCCAAAACCGTAGAAAGGTCCCACACAAGGACTGAGGGGGGTCTGGGAGGATTCAGCCTCCGAGCTCCCCTGAGGAATCGCACGACCAGGTCGTTTTTTCCCCAGTGACTAGCCAGACGTCGGTTTTGCAAACGCCGCTATGGCCGCCACGTATACTTTGAGCGTGGATGGGGTTCTGCCCTTATCCAGCAGCTCCTGAAGGAAGGAGAGCACTTCCGTAACCCCGCATTCTGTGGCTGAAAAGCCCTGAGCTTGACACCAGGCAGAGAACACTGACCACTTTGAGGAATAGAGCCGTCTAGCAGATGGGGCTCTAGCCTGCGTGATTGTATTTAACACTCCCTCTGGGAGGTTAGCGGGTACCCGTTGATGGCCCATGCATGTAGGGACCATAATTCCTGATTCGTTCCAGCACTTGAGGCTGAAGCGAGACTGGGGGGGAAAGCATAGAGGGGGCAGCGGGGCCATACGTGGGCCAGCGCATCCCTGCTCTTGTAGAAAAAGTTTGGACAGTGAGCGCTTTCTTGGGACGCGAACAGGTCCACCTGGCTCTGCCGAATGTCTCCCACAGCAGTTGGATCGTCTGCAGGTGCAGCGACCATTCCCCTGCTGGGACATTGTTTCTGGACAGACGGTCTGGTCCCAGATTCAGGCGACCAGGCACATGCGCTGCTGTCAGTGAAAGCAGGTTGTGCTGAGCCCAGACCAGGAGGCGTTCCGTCAGCCTGTAAAGGCTTCGGGACCTGACGCCACCCTGGTGATTTATGTATGCCATCACTGACATGTTGTCCAACCGGACTAAGACGTGGCGGCCTTTTATCTGGGGACAGCTGGAGTACTCCAGCTGGAGTACTGAAGATGCCGAGGCCATGAGGCCCAGCATTTTCTGAACCTTTTGAGTGGGACTATAGAGCCGCGGCGAAAGGATTTTTCGGCGCGCTGAATATCCAGTTCTCACTCTGGCGACAGACGTGCTGTCATAGACAGCGAGTCCCGCACTGTTCCCAGAAAAGAGATTTTCTGGCTGGGAAACAGCGAACTCTTCGCCCAATTGACTGTGAGACCCAGATTCTCGAGATGCTCGAGTAATGTGGTTCTGTGTAGAAATGAGCTCTGAATGTGATCGAGCTAGAATCAGCCAATCATCCAAGTAGTTCAAAACTCGCATGCCCTGAAGTCTCAGGGGTGCGAGGGGCCACGTCCATGCACTTCGTAAATGTAGGGGGTGCTAGGGATAGGCCGAACGGTAGGACTGTGTATTGATATGCCTGGCCCTCGAAGGCGAATCTCAAGAATCGCCTGTGACGTGACGCTATTTGTATTTGGAAATGGGCGTTTTTTAGATCTATTGACATAAACCAGTCTCCCTGGCGCACTTGCGCGAGGATTTTCCTGGTTGTCAGCATTCTGAACTGGCGCTTCTTAAGCACTCTGTTCAGCTGTCGCAGATCTAGAATGGGTCTGAGACCCCCGTCTTTTTTCGGTACCAGAAAATATCTGCTGTATAGCCCCCCTTCGCTCTGAGCCTGAGATAAAGGTTCTATGGCCCCTTTGCTCAGCAGTTTCACTATTTCGGCTCGAAGTAGATGAGATACTTCATGTTTACCGTGGTTTCGACTCGCGCCGTGTAACGACAGGGACGTCGAGCGAACTGTAGCGAATAGCCTCTTTTTATAGTGTTCAACACCCATTCTGATACCCCGGGAAGCTTTGCCCACGCATCTGCGTGAATAACTAGGGGTAGAATGAAAACCGGGCTCTGGCCGCGGCATAGCGCCGGCTGCAGAGCTTCGGTGTGCTGAGACATAAACACTGTATTTATAGAGTGCGAGGCGGGAGGCGCGCCAAGCGCGGCGGGCAGCCTGGTCGCGCTCGAATTCTCTGACAGGTTGTGGAGAGAGAGCGAGCGGGACAAACCCCGTGGGGTTTAGCGTGTCTGTGAAGGAATGTGGACGCGGGACGGCGGGCACATTCACTGCACTGAGAACACCGTCAGCTTGTGCTGACCGAATGTGTGTCGGTTTCGTTTTTACAAAAAACGAGGGACAAGCATCGTCGAGTGTTTGTGGGCACTGTGTCGTGGGCACATTTACTACATTTTTGCACAATCGACATGAGTCGATTTTATTTGTTCTAGCCCTGAACTGTGACGGGCTGTGTCTGTGTGTGGGAATGGGCACTGAGACATGGGTATTCTTAAAACACTCAGAACACCATCGGCCGTGGCTGGAATACCAGAAAATACACTCTTTTGGGATTTATCTGGGTCGCCATAAAAATGGCATTTGTGTGCAGGCAAGCGGACTGTGGTGTCGGTTTGTTTACTGTGAAATACACTGGAACAGTCACATTGTTTGGAACTGAACGAGCGAGAAGTTTCGGTGGAGTCTGGCCGCGACGAGACTTAAACACCGTGGGTCTTAGCTGACTGTATGTGTGTTGGTTTCGTTTTACAGAAAACGTGGCACATGCAGTGTGTAGTGTTTGTGGGCACTGGGTTGTGGGCACATTCACTAAATTTAATGCACAATGAAATGAGTCGATCTCATTTGTGCGAGCCCTGCACTGTGGCGGGCTGTGTTTGTGTGTAGAAATGAACACTGGGCTGTGGGCATTTTTATTACACTCATAACACCATCGGCTGTGGCCGGAATACCATAAAATACACTGCTTATATGATTTTTCTGGGTCGCTGTGGAAACGGCATTTTTGTGGAGGCAAGCGGGCCATGGTACCGGCTTGTTTACTGCAAAATACACTGGAACAGTCGCATTTTCTTGGAACTGAACGAGCGAAAAGTTTCGGTGCAAGTCTGGCCGCGGGGAGACTAAATTTTATCTGCTGCGAGACCTGGGATCGAAGACGGGTCTCCCGTGCGAAGGCTTTGGGTTTCGCCACTGAGCCACAGGGGGAAACAACAAAAGCTTAAAATAGCTCGAGCAGATAAGAGAGCGTCATCACAGTTTGTGTGTGTTGGCGTTTGTTTGCAGGCGTGCGTGTTATACAACAGACTCATTGCTGCAATATTGACATTTTCAGCCGCTCAAACTAAGAGGAGCTGAGAAATGTTTGAGAAATGGAGATTGGTCCGGCCTCGGCGGGACCAAGCTTTCTTGTAACGTAAAGAAAGCTAGCCGCGCAGCGGTTCTGATGCTGGCCCGTTTCCCTGACGACTCGCGGACAGAGGGGGGGAGGTCCACAGAGCTCACCCAGTCCTCACTGTCCGACGCCAGGATAGAGCAGCTGGCCTTCTCTACAGATGCAGCTATCTCGTCGTCATTAGCGGCGGCGCACGGCGGCCGTTGTCCGTCAGCGAGCGAGAGCCTCACCCAGGCAGGAAACGCAGATGACATGGCGATCCTCTTCACTGAGTGTGGCTCGGCACGGGCCACAGGACCTATGCATCTTGAAAAAGACGCAGCTCTTTTAGGAGAGGGAGAGAGACAGTGAAAAAATGTGTGTCGCAGCGGCGAACACACACACACACTTGCAGAAAAGGATATAACGCCGGAAAGCTTAGCAGGTACGGCGGCTAAAGGCGGCGATTCCAGCGACTTCAGACTCAAAGGCTCGTACCGCTGTGTGTTTTTTCTCAGACGCCATGGCTTCTCACTCCGGATCCAGCGATGCGGTGATGCTTCGCTGAAGAGATGAAAATCAGTTGTACCAGCCTAATCGAGCTATGTTTATAGGGCGAGACCACGCCCTTTCTGGCGGGACGTGACGAAATGGGCGTGAAATGCTCCCATTGGATATGTGTCACGCAGAGCCTCTCTCGATAGGCTGCTGCTGTTGCCGCAGGGCAGCCAATAGGCGCGCAAGCCGTCTTGCCTATGTCTGCATGCTGCTGCACATCGTTTTACATTAATTCAAAATTAAGGATAATTTTTGGCTTCAATATCTCGTGGAAAAGAGGTTTTCCCCGTAGCGTAAGATATTACGCAGTACGAGAGGTACTCTAGTAAGAGAACCTTCCCCTTTAAACCCTGCATATATTTCTTTACTCCAAAATGAAGATGGAAAGGAGAGAACACACAAAGTGTAGCACTACACAAACTAATAGTCATAATGGAACACAACAGAGAATACGGTTTCAGATAGCACCTGTCTTTGCCAAAATGCCAGGAAAACCAGCACCGTTTATTCTCTTTTTAAGATCAAATTAATATCAATATAACAAGCAAGACAGGTAGTTATGGTAAACCCCCACAAACAGTCATATAGCCTACTTAGCAAAACATCACAAACAGCAACACATAGCAAATATTGCCCAGATGAATAATTGACTTTGTATGAGTGAGGGAGGTTGCAATTGGCATTGCACTTGAGATTGACATTTCAAACATTCTACAAACAAACATTTTTATAGGTTTATATTAGTTTATATATTTTATAATGTAATAACAGCTAATCTACAAATGAATGTAGAGACAACATAAAGACAGTATATTTTAAATACTTGTTTAATGGCATCTTTTTATGAATGAAGGTCAGTAGACCTATGACTGATACTAATACAGCTATTGATGTCTGGATAAAAAGGATTTCTTCCCCCTAATTTTAAACATGTAATTGAAAGCCGAAAAATGAACATTTATTAGGCTTCAAAAAATATCGAACAACGTTTTATTTCCGCGAACTTCAAACAATCATCAAATAAACCCATAATAAATGTCATATTTACTTTTGCCCTTTCTGTAGGATGTAACGTTATAACTTACACGTTATCCTCACCTTGCATCACTTCACATAACAGCTGCTGCTGTAGCGGCATGTATCCCTAACAGAAGGCGTAAATTAGTTTGTCATTTTTGGCAGCGTTGCCAAATACATATCAGCGTCTTTTTTCTTTTATTTGAGCCGCTTGGGTAACTTCGTTTCATTTTCGCGTTTAGACTCGTCTTGCTTCGTTGTGTACTTCCCAGTCCTCCTGTCACTAGTTGTTTCTCAATGTCAAGGAAGGATCCTCGGAAGCCATTATTTCGAGGATGCTACGTCATCGACATCCGTCGAAGGACCGTTCCAATGTCGAGAAACCTCCGAATATCAACGAAGGACTGAGTCCTTCGTTCGAAAAATATCCAATACACAGGAAAGGATGCATATGTGTAGCCTTCGCGCTCTCAAATCACCCACAATCCTATGCGCTAGCTTTGCTATCTTGTTCAAAAAATAAAAAATGTCAGACGTTAGCGGAGTCGGAGCAATAACGGGGCACTATGCTTGTACATGTAAGTTACCATACATTTGTTATAACCGTTGTACATATAAGTAAAGTTTAACGTTTAAATGCCAGTACAAATTACTACCGTATTGATATTACAAATTATACAAATATATACAAACTACGTTATTGATGGCTAACTGAACCGGACCTGTCATTTAGCTTGGTTGCCGTCACCGGCATTTCTTTTATAAATAACTAGTTAAGTTGTACAAAGTAATTTAACATGATTAGCAGAAGATAATTCTTTTAAAAGCATTTAAAATCGTACTGGCCCCAAACTTTTGAACGGTAGTGTACATCACAACTTTTTGATCTTTTTGAATTTTTGCAGCGCCAAAAGCGGACCTTTTCACTGACGTAATGACGCAATGACGTGCACTTGCTAGCCTGTTCCATTTACGTGTTCTCCGAATGCTAAAGAGGAGCCTCGCCTAGACTCTGAAGTAAATGACTTGGAAGGATCAATCCTGCCAAGGAAGTATCCTTGACATTGAGAAACGGCTATTGTGTGTTTATCTTTCGCCGTTTCGCGCCTCAGCTCGCACCGTTACAGACTAGTCCATTCCATTGAGAAAGTAAGGGGTGTTATGTGTAGGGACAGATAACCTTGAACTGGACATTTTAACTACTACTTCAACATTTCAACGTATTTCTTAAGAATATTAATAACATTTACTATTGTAAGGAACTCAGCTTTTTGGAAATATTAATAATCAATAATATCTTGTTATTATTAATTATAAATATTTGGGTCAGTTAATTGGATTAACTTGATGTGGCTGAATTAATATTACAATCAATTAATCAGTTCTTCCAACGAACTCTTTTGATTATTAATTTATTCTAAGAAAAGGGTATCTTCCATGGCCACCGAAGAATAATTATTTCTTCGCCTGTACAGTACTTTGAGCCAGTAGCAAAAACCGTGATCGTAAAGTGACTTGTATTGCAAACAAAACAGAACCAAATACATATTATGTACAAGTTTTATTAACTAAATATAGATATTTATATGAATATAAATAAACTAAACAACATACACACATGAATACATAAATAGGTTAGTGATAGGATGAAATTGGAAACCGGAAGAGGGTCTATGAGAAGAACCATCAGAATTTCATTTTCACATTTCATTGAATTGAATACTTGCATTTGTAATGGGAACAATTCTTGAAGTTGTTGAAAATTGAAGTCGTTGATGGTTCCGGCAGTGTCAAGTGGAAGTTGGTTGAGCGTTCTCTTTCTCCAGGAACGCATGGCTGGTTTGGGCAAGGCCTGGGACTCTGTTGAGGCCACGCCGAGCACCCAGGAGAAGTGAGGAAGTCGGAAGGATGGGTGATTGGAGTCGTTGTTGGTTGGAGTCTTTGTTCCAAAACTCTTGAGATTGTCCTTGGTTCTTTGTGAGAGAGTCATCTCTCTCCTGCCTGAGCCCATATCTGGTTGGAATCGAGGCCTGCTGGGCCCTGGGGCCCCCGTGGAGGGGGAGGGGGCTCCCCAGTATCACCAGAACAGTGTTGCGGCTGGATGAAAGAACTAAGAGAGGGAGGTCACATGTGGACTGTCTCTAATAAGGCCTGGAGAAGATCCTCCCCTAAGGGTTGAACTCGACCAATCAGAAAGGGGACATGTCTGAGAGGGAAAGTGGCTCTTAGTTGATTTACGGATCTTTGTCCCATAATATGATTATACCTTCCTTAATGCTAAAATAGCTATAACACATCCACTCCGCATTCTAGAAGAAGGTGATGTATATCGAAGTGTGAGTCATTAAATGAGGATTAATTAGTTAGCAGGCATGATACAGGTGAGGTTACATTGATCGTTAGTTGGTTGTATACCAGGATACATACCATAATATATACCTAATAGTACACGAGACAGTAAACCATTTACACTGTTTCTTTCAAAGTTTTATGCATGTTCATTTATAGATCAGTTAGTCTATGATCAATGCAGCAAAGTCTGTTTTAAAGAGGGTTTCTGTTTCATAGTCTCTCTCTTGAGTATGTGGCCACATTCCTCGGAGGTCGAAAAATCTCCTTATCATTTTTTTTTAGGTTGGTTGGGGGCCCCCCTACTACGACCGCTGTTAGGGGGCCCCAAGCAGCCGCCTACCTATGCCTCTATGTTAAGACCGCCACTGTTTGTCAGTTGAACTTGAGTAGGCTATACCTCGAGGTAAAATACCCACATGTGGATCCAGCAACGCTCTGCAGGCGGAGGCGGAAACGCAGGAAAAGACGCTTAGCAGACAATCTTAAAAGTGAACCGGCAATTCTCCGTCGTCCATGCCAGGCAACGCTCCGCAGTCAGCATCAAAAACAAGCGCTCTGCAGTCTGTCAGAACAAGTACGGTGCAGTCTATGCTAGAAAGATCCGAAAGTGCGGCAAGTAATCCTTTTGGTGCAATACTAAACCGGCGTGCATTTGATTCAAACTGCCTGCGACTCGACGGCCTCTTGTTGTTGCCTGCACTCTCATTGCAACTCAACACGTCACTAACGAATCCACTTTTATTCGTTTATTTCCACTTATGATCCTACGCACCATTCTCCCAATTGACGCTTGCATTTTTTTTTTTATTATACTGTGCGGTTTAACCCGAAACCATCACACCGGAAAACATGTCGTTCAACCTAGAAACCATAGCAAAACGTTGCGCACTGGTTTGAGCTTGAACGTTCCACAGTCTACAGTGTCACATGATCCTTCAGAAATCATTCTAATATGCTGATTGGATACTCAAATACCATTTCTTATTATTATCAGTGCTAAAAACAGTTGTGCTGCTTATTATTTTTTATGAAAATCTTTCCCCACAGGAATCTTTGATGAATAGAAACTTCAAAAGAACAATATTTAACAGAAATAAGTTTTTTAACTGAATCCTGTCCTTACTTTAATTTTAGTCAATGTAATGCATCCTTTCTGAATAAACATACATTTCTTTACCCCAGAGTTTGAACAATACTGTATATTAGGTGCAGAAAATGCTCTCTCTTTCGTGTCAGCCATAGAAAAAGTATTTGCTTGTAATTTAGTCTACAGTTATGACAGTGTTTAGGAATTCATACCAGTATTTGGTCATGCGTAAAGACATTTCTGAATCTAGTTTTGCACTGGACTGCAGGGAAGTGAGAGTTAGTAAACACAGACACAAATGGTCAATAAGAGACTTATTTTTCTCTGTTAGCTTCAACTAGCCTATACAAACTCCCATGCTTTTTACAAAGTCTAGAGCTGTTGGCTGTGTGGCCTACAGTAGAGATTAGTAGAAGTTTAGAGCAGTAGGGTTATGTCAGATTAAATAGAAATGTTGTCTTTGTAAAGCTTGAGGCTTGGGTCATGATGACACCAAATTAAGGTGTCAGAGCCTGAAATCTTCTCTGTGGTCATAGAGCTATGTGAAATGCAAGCAAACTTTTGGTCTGTTTCTCTTGAATGGTTAACAACTGATATAAATTCACACAGTCTTTATTAACAAACCAAAATACTCAGAATACAGAAATAAGCAGAGGAATAAAAAAAAATTATGAACTGAAACACAGGCATATAAAATACTTGGAGAAAACAAAGGTAATTGGAAAATCACAGGTGAATCAAATGAGGGAAGGAATGAGTAATCATAGAAACAATCTAGAAGCTGAAAACTGAGGAAAAAGAAAAACCTACCTATATAACAAAGACAGGTAAAACATAAACTGAACACAATGAAAATGAAACCAAATGACAACAAAAAGGAAATATTTGCATGACTTTCTAACATTTATAGATGGAGAATATACCTGGGAACAAGTTATGTACTACACCACGTCTCAAATGCATTAAACGTCTCAGGTTACGTATGTGACCCTGGTGGGCGTAGTGGGTATGGGGTTCCCATCGCGTCTCAAACGCAGCGTCTCGTTCCCTATCAGGGAACCAGGGTTACATACGTAACCTGAGACGTTCCCTTTCAAGGGAACTCGAGCTGCGTTTGAGACGCGATGGGAACCCCATACCCACTACGCCATAGTGACAAATGCCCGTTCTGTGTGAAGTCCTGCGCACACTAAGAAGCAAGCAACCTCGCCCCAGGAGTGGAGAGGTCAAGGTCATAAAACCTGACAAATGTATGCGGAGAGGACCATCCTGCCGCATTACACACGCCAAGAAGGGAAACTCCCGAAATTAAGGCCATAGAGGCCGCCATACTCCGAGTAGAATGGGCCCGCACAGCCATAGGTGAAGGCTGTCCCGCCGCTTCATAAGCCAATGAATAGCCTCGACTATCCATTTACTCATCACCTGTTTAGATGCAGGGCATCCTCTCTTGAGTGACCCAAAACAAACAAATAATTGCTCAGATTTACGCCACAGAGAAGCTCTGTGAATGTAGGCATCTAAAGCCCGGACTGGACATAACAGGTTAAGCTGTTCCTGATCTGGGGTATTAAAGGGAGGAGGATAAAAGGCCTGCCGCACTATTGGGCCCCCAACATTTAGTGGGACCTTAGGAATATAACCCGGTCTAGGGTAGAGGAATGCTTTCACCATACTAGGTGCAAATTCCAGACATGAAGGAGCAACCGACAGAGCATGTAAATCACCAATTCTCTTGATAGACGAAATAGCAAGGAGAAATATAATCTTTAGAGTGAGGAATTTTTCTGAAACCTCCTCGATGGGCTCGAAGGGAGCCAAGGCCAGACCCTCAAGTACAATGGCCAAATCCCAAGCCGGTGCTCTAGATTGCAGTGCAGGCCTGAGCCTCAATGTACCATGGAGAAAACAAATAATAAGAGGATCTCTCCCAAGAGAAGAAGCCCCGAGAGGGGTGATAAGCAGATATAGCCGCTACGAACACCTTTAAGGTGGAGGGAGATAATCCAGCAGAGAAACGGTCTTGAGGAAATTGAGAACTGTACCCACCGGGCAGTTAACAAGATTAAAAAAACGTTCTCCACGCCATGTAGAGAACAGTTTCCATTTAAATGTACATAGTTTTCTCGTGGAAGGAGCTCTGGATTGAAGGACGGTCTCAACGACCTCAGTCGAGAGACCGGATTCTATGAGTTGGGCCCCCTCAGAGGCCAAGCCCACCGTTTCCGCAACTCCGTTGAACCCTTTTCTATTATGTGCAGGACCCATAGAGAAATATTTGGCAGAAGTTTCCACGCTGCCAGAAATTCCGATAAGGGAACCAGTCTCTCAAGACTGGCCTCTGGATTTGATTGAACAATCATTTCGGCGCCCTGAAGCGGCGAACCGGCAGGGAACAACCGAACTGACCGTTCTACAACCCTCCTCAGAGGATTGCACGGGGACGCTGACACCTCGGCGCCCTGAAGCGGCGAACCGGCAGGGAACAACCGAAGTGGCAGCGCTGCGACCCTCCTCAGAGAGTCGCACCCCAGCAGAACTCCCGGGAGCATTGATAACGGGGGGAATGTGTACAGGTGCAGCCTCGGCCACACCTGCACCATAGCGTCCAGTCCGAGAGGAGCTGGATATGTGAGGGAAAACCATAGCGAAAAGATCGACCTGAGCTTGACCAAAGATTTCCCATAGGAGCTCCACCACCACGGGGTGAAGTCTCCATTCCCCGGGCCTCAGCCCCTGCCTCAACAGGATATCTGATCTGATTTACGAGATCGTCAGTGTGTTGTCCGGACCCTCCGCCGAGCGACCACTCATGATCACTTCCGACTTGTGAGGGAAGCATCCGTCGATAGCATAATGCGCCGACAAGAAACCCCCAACACTGGGCCTGGGCGAGGAACCAAGGTTCTTCCACATGACCGAGGCACGTAGGCATAGCCGCGTGACCCTTGATCATGTGAAAACGGATTTCCCCTCGGAGAAAACCCCTTGGTCCTGAGGCACCACTGCAGGGGTCTCATGTACAGAAGGCCAAAAGTAATTACGTTCAACGCAGCTGACATGAGACCCACAGTCTGAAACTGTTTCACAGTGAGTGACTGGCCTAGATAAACCCATATTACACCTAGAAAAGTGGTCCTCTGAGCTGGGAGGATCACACTCTTCTGGCGCTGAGTGGCAACCCCAACATCTTTAAATGAGACAGAACGATATCTCGATGCCGAACTGCCATATGCTCAAATTGAGCTAGGATCAACCAATCGTCGATATAATACAAAACCCGAATGCCCTGGAATCTCAAAGGAGCCAGAGCTGCATCCACGCATTTTGTAAAGGTGCGGGGTGATAAACCTAGGCCAAATGGAAGAACCCGATACTGGTATGCTTCGCCCCATTTTTAAAGCGAACCTCAGGAACTTCCTGTGATGAATAGATACTTGGAAGTACGCGTCCTTCAAGTCTATTGTGACAAACCAGTACACGGACTGAATCTGTGATACAATCTGTTTGAGTGTAAGCACTTCCTGCTCCATAACCAGAGCCTGCTGTGAGTCCACTACCGTAGGGAGGACCCCCTGAAATCTGGGCGGACGAGAACCGCTGTAACCCTTTTCTATTATGTGCAGGACCCATAGAGAAATATTTGGCAGAAGCACGGGGACGCTGACACCTCGGCGCCCTGAAGCGGCGAACCGGCAGGGAACACCCGAACGGACAGCGCTGCGACCCTCCTCAGTGAGCCGCACCCCAGTGGGAGCCGAGGAGAAACGATTTCTCAAAACCGACCCTCCTTTTATTTTTTCGACAGGACTTCTTGTCTAAGCTTTATTAGAGATGACGACAGTCCTCTTTTTATTTAGATCTTGCCTACCTCTAACAGCTTAGTTCCTACGACCCTCCTCGGAGGATCGTAGGAAAAAGCAGTCACCTCGGCACCCTGAAACGGCGAACCGGCAGGGAGACCGAACTGACTGCTCTACGACCCTCCTCGGAGGATCATATGGGGATGCTGACACCTCGGTGCCCTGAACGGCGAACCGGCAGGGAACAACCGAACTGGCAGCGCTGCGACCCTCCTCAGAGAGTCGCACCCCAGAGGGCGCCGAGGAGAAACGATTTCTCAAAACCATCCCTTACCCGGAGGGGACCACCCTTAGAAGCCTGATAGCCTCAGCATCAGGTCTTCTTCTTTGCACTCTATGCCAGTTTAAGGAACATAGATTGGTGAGGAAGAAACCTCTGGAACGCCGCTGAAAGGTTTAGTTTTCTTGAAAGCGGAGCGTCCAGAAGAACAGACATTTTTATCTTTCTTTTTCTTTATTTTTATATCAGAAAAACGTATACATATAAACACATATATATATATATATATATTCTCGAATATATTCTCGAATAGAGTCAATGCTGACATCCTCACATTCATCTATGTCCCTAAATACTTTACCCACCAGTACTGCCTCATAAAATTTATTTATTATTAAAGATGGCTGGTGGGTAACGTCGGGGTTAAAAATGATGACGCCGACTCGGGAGAGAGAAAGCTCGCAAGCGTCTCTATAATCCAAGGCACTGTCATACCATGATACTTAATACCCATAACATTACTCTAGTTAAGACGTTTGGGTATTAAACACATAAAATAGAAACCGGTTTAATCCAAAAACCAGTAGTCCCCGACGAGGAGGCTGAGATACAGAGTTTTCCTGTTTTTTTAGATACATTTCATCTAATAAACTCTCTTTTTATTTTCACTCTCATAATGTTCAGCTGTCCAGTAAATATTTAACTAGCAACATCATTAGAAAAACCTCCTTTAAAAAGCTCATCTTTACTCAACAGAGTTATGAGCTGCCCATTTATTGAAAGATCAAACATCTGCCTTTTTCTTAATACTTTTATTTGTTTTGTTCACTTTTTCTTAACAAAACACTAACAATACCAATTCCTCGGAACTGGAAATCGCAGCACACTGGATCTGCAGGTGAAAGCTAAGATAGGGCGGAGCCCGTCCCAACCCACGCTGTCAGATCCGTTTGCGAACCCCAAAATGCGAGTCGCCGCCGTGTCTAGGCAACAGCGGGACCCGCGCGGGTAGCGCGAACCGAACCATTCTCCTCAAAGAACGATCGGCGAGAGCGGAGCGTCTTCATAGATAGACTCATACAATGCATACAATCAGCCCCCTCGAGGACTGACTGGGCATGCTCCACTCCCAAACAAGCAACACAAAGCTGATGTGTGTCCCCACCCGTAATATAACGAGGGCAGGGAACAACACACCGTCTATAATCTTGCTTGCTCGCCATAATAATGATAGATTGGGCTTGACAGACAACAATAAATAGACAAGGACAGATATACAGAGAGCGCTTGCTGAAGGTACAGAAGCTGTCACGGTCTGATTTCAGGGCTGCTATATAGTTTCCTGGTCTATGACGTCACCTATGTCGTAGTGGGCTTCCATTGGACTGATTTTACACGTGCTTCATGACGTAATTACGCAGAGCGTTCCCATCGCGTCTCAAACGCAGCTCGAGTTCCCTTGAAAGGGAACTGCACAACATATGTATGCTGTTTGCCATGGTGGATTTTTTTGATCGATACGTAGCTTGCGTAAGTTCTGCCGGGAAGACTCAATCATTATGTCACTGTTTACCTTCCCTTTATCCAATCATGCTCTAAAAACTCGTAGTATAAAAGATCGAAACTTACACATGTTTGAGTTTGCAGATGCTGACGCCTCCATTCACCCCCATCCTCCCCTCCACCTCCAAGATGTCCCTTCTCCTCCATCCTCCCCAACACCACCACCAGGATGGTCCCGTCCCTTAAACGGGGGGTCGGCTGTGCCCCTGCCTTCGTCTTCAGGCAGGATATGCAGATTCCGTACCCTCAGAATGCGAACTTCGGACGGGGCCTACGCCAAAGAACTTTATATCATATTGTGCGTGCTGAGCTGTTAATAAATGTATACTGGTAACTGCATTATTCTCCCGAGTCTTTCTGGTAGAACGACCTTTAAGGCAAATTTTCTTGGCTCTTTGAACCTGGGTCAAATAGTGGGATTGCATGAACTTAAGTTGTCCTTTATCAGAATCAGAATCAGAATCAGAAAGAGCTTTATTGCCAAGTGTGCTTGCACACACAAGGAATTTGTTTTGGTACTGAGGCTTCCAGTGGACATATACAAATACAACATGAAACATAATACTACAAATTATAAGAATAAAAAATAAAAAATAAAAAATATAAATATATGAGAATAAAACTATCACAGTTGGGTTTAGTCAGAATAGACATTTTCAGATTTACAGATTATGAACCTATTTACAGTGTTTTGAATATTATAAATAAATAAATCTACATATAAGTATCACCTGAGTTGTGGGATATTGCACTATACAGTGGGAGTATTGCACTTACAGGCATATGCCTTGGGAGGAGTGTTAACTGTTCAGGAGGGAAATGGCCTGTGGGAAGAAACTGTTCCTGTGCCGAGATGTTCTTGTGGCCAGTGATCTGAGTCTCCGTCTTGACGGTAACAGTTCAAACAGGTGGTGTCCAGGGTGAGTGGAGTCTGTGATGATTTTACCTGCTCTCTTCCTCACTCTGGAAGAGTACAGGTCCTGGAGGTTTGGCAGGGGGGCACCAATAATCCTCTCCGCAGTCCGGACTGTCCGTTGTAGTCTCCTGATGTCTGATTTGGTAGCTGAACCAAACCAGACAGTGATGGAAGCGCACAAGACAGACTCAATGACGGCTGAGTAGAACTGAATCAGCAGCTCCTGTGGCAGGTTGAACTTCCTCAGCTGGCGAAGGAAGTACAGTCTCTGCTGGGCCTTTTTCACAGTGGAGTCAATGTGATTGTCCCACTTCAGGTCCTGAGAGATGATAGTGCCCAGGAACCTGAATGACTCCACTGCTTCCACAGTGCTGTTCATGATGGTGAGTGGGAGGAGTGCTGAGCTGTTCCTCCTGAAGTCCACGATCATCTCCACTGTTTTGAGCGTGTTCAGCTCAAGGTTGTTATAACTGCACCAGGCAGCCAGCTGTTCAACCTCCAGTCTGTAAGCAGACTCGTCACCGTTTCGGATGAGACCGATTACAGTGGTGTCGTCTGCAAATTTCAGGAGCTTGACTGTGGGGTCTTTAGAAGTGCAGTCATTAGTGTACAGGGAGAAGAGCAGTGGGGAGAGAACGCACCCTTGGGGAGCACCAGTGCTGATTGTGAGTGTCTTGGATGTGTGTTTCCCCAGTCTCACTCGCTGCTGCCGGTCCGTCAGGAAGCTGGTGATCCACTGACAGATCGAGGATGGTATGGAGAGCTGGGTCAGTTTGGCTGTGAGAAGACCAGGCATGATGGTATTGAAGGCCGAACTGAAGTCCACAAAGAGGATCCTTGCATAAGTCCCTGGTCTGTCGAGATATTGCAGGATATAATGCAGTCCCATGTTGACTGCATCATCCACAGACCTGTTTGCTCTGTAAGCAAACTGAAAGGGATCCAGCAGGGGTCCAGTGATGTCCTTCAGGTGGGCCAGCACCAGTCTTTCAAACGACTTCATGACCACAGACGTGAGAGCGACAGGTCTGTAGTCATTAAGTCCAGTGATTTTGGGTTTTTTGGGGACAGGAATGATAGTGGAGCGTTTGAAGCAGCAGGGAACTTCACACTGCTCCAATGATCTGTTGAAGATCTGCGTGAAGACCGGGGCCAGTTGGTCAGCGCAGGCTTTTAAACAAGCAGATGAGATGCCGTCTGGGCCTGAGGCTTTCCTAGTCTTCTGTTTTTTGAAGACTCGGCTCACGTCCTCCACACAGACCTTAAGCTCAGACCTTAAGCTTATGGAACCGCTTTAGCCTTGATAATTTGTTAGGTCAGGTTTTGGAATATAATACTCAATTTTCTTAGCGCATGTGATGGAACAGGCCTCCGGATCGTGTTAAATCTTTAACAATAATGGATGAGAAATCTATCACCCATTTAAATATTACCAGAGGATGAAGTGAAGACAATTCTACTAAAAGAAAAACTTGTTTTTCATAACCAACATATACACTTCAACCATTTTAAGACAGGAAGAAACCAAACATCACCAGCCTACTGAGAGATACACAACTGTGCTAAATATATTATACATAGATAGACTATTATTTCAAAATAACAAAGCTACAAACTTGCAAAACTAAAAAAAGACTCCACTAACAGCTACTTGAAGAAAAAAACAGTTTTGGACTGTCTATACTGCAGCAGAAGCAGGGGGGGGGGGGGGGGGGTGGGGTCCATCGTCTGAACAGTACATTATTAGTTTTACCCTCTGGAAGCCACTGCATGCCTTTATGGACTCCCTTAAATACACAAGGAAGAACCCTGCTTTGGCCAATTAGCCTCTATAATAAACTGTACATGTTGCATTTCAGCTGCAACAGTACAATCAAATACATCAGATCTAGAATTCCAAGGACTTTGTTGACAAAGTCTGAGAACCAAAAATGGAAACAGATGAGGCAGATGGTGTTCTACAATGTCACATAACTGTTTATATGCATTCCAGCAACAGAGGTGTTGAAAACTATGTAAGACAGCTGTGACAAGACAGCACCCTGAGAAACATCCTGTAACTTAGGCTAAACTCTTCGGCTATATGTTTAAACACTAAGACAGTTTCTGCAAACAGACATGTAGCTTTGAAATGGGATTACTAGTGCCTTTACAATACCCACTCCTAATGAAAGAAGTGGAATGGAACAACCTAAATACCTGGGGAATAAAACACCGCCATTGCTTCATAATGGGCTTAACACAGAAGTTCAAACCCCAGTGGGCAGGACTATTCTTACAAGGGGAAAAGTCACTTATTTAAGGATAGTAATGTAAAGATAATGGATGGGGTTTTGGACTGGGATGAAATGAGGCATTCTATCCTCAAACAGTGAGAGAATTAATCGAATTTTTCGGCAAGTCCAAAGTCCCATCTTTACCCCAGAAATAATGTACTATGCAAATCCCCAATATTATACTATTAATGCAAATTCAACCTAACCCCCTCAGGTGTTTAAAAAAAAGTACACTATTATTCCACAATGTGGCACAATATGGCATGGAATAATATATCTTTAGAGTAATTTGTTACATTAGTACTAAAATGTCATGACCATAGGCGGAGCGTGTGGAAGGCTTGGCCACAGGTCAAAAATTAACAGGGGCTTTGGCCAAAAACGCACTCGAACATTTAAACTAATTTTAGTAATAACATGAAAATTGCTGAAATAAAGTGTTGATTGCAGCGTTCAGTTTAGATCTGCTCATGTTGCATTATACTTTTTATGCACTCAAAACCAGGGTGTTTTTGTCCAGTGCTGAGATCTGCACTCTCAAATCCTCTAATTATAATTTAGATTGTGACAAAAAAGTGTAGACATTATAGGCTAAAAAAGATAATTACTCGTACACTCTGCTTAATCGATAAGCAGAACTTTGTGATATCGTAATGAATTAGGATGAGTGACAGCTTGATTAAGGGAGTGCTCGTATGTATGCTTTCTATGTGATAATCTGTTCAGAATTTGAAGAAAACGTATGTTTTGCTGCATTAGGTAAGGGTAAGGCAATTATTATTAGAACTCGCTGCCATGCCACTTTAATAACAAGCGTTTATGCTGGGATGTGTAGGTTGTTAATTGGCAACACGTAACTATTTCATGATATCCTATTTAAATGTGTTTTTATGGAGGAATCGCATCTAGCCTTATCCTAGAGTTGGTTTACCCTCCGACTATGACCTACACTGATTTCACAGTAAAATTATTCATATTTTAATGTAAGAAATTACTGTTAAAATTATTAAAATGCTTATAATAAAATTAATTAATATGAATAAGCTATTAATACAAACCTTTTATGGCTACTGTTCATTATCTGAGCAAGACAGCAGCCATTTAGTATGACGTGTTAAAAATAAATAAATAAATTCACAATACATATATTCAATTTAAACGTGTGTGTATCTGATTGATCATATAGCACAATACAGACCAGCTGAGGTTGAAATCTCTTCTCACAGTTTTCCAAAAAACAGCTATCATCGCTGTGTCTTGAGTTTGACATTTGGATCCTGGCAGATACTGCAGAAGGCAGCTATAATAATGGAGAGAGAAATAATTTTGTCAATCAGAAAATGGTCTGCATTAAGTCTGAATTCAATCAAGGGTGAGGACTCAAGTCGTCTGGTTCCCCCCCGTTCCACGTTAATTAGAGTCTAATGGTAATTATGTGGCCTGAGTGACCTCCCAAACCAGATTATTACAACTTCACAGATGTCCTGGTGCAGATTCTGCTCTATTGTCAGCTTTATCATTGGCTGTGTTTGATGTGTTGATGCGTTGTGAGTTTAAAGTACTGACATTTCAATTAGAGCTTCCAAAGTGCTCCTATAATGGAATCAACTTAAGTGCCTTTAACCTTGCTTCCATAGTTACCATATGTTGCTAGGAAGTGATGCATGACAGGAAGTGATGCATGATGCGTCTTAGACTGCAGGTGATGTTTTAAAAAATGGAAATCTCCCTCTTGACCTCCAGACCTTGACAATTTACTGAACTGTGGCATGACAAGGCAACATCTGTTTAGCAATCAAAACCATCCGCTACTATTCGCATATCAGATGTGCTATACAAGGAACTCAGACAGAGCTTTGAAAGACTCATCAAAGTATCAGAAAATGGTCAGTGTATAATCGCTGTAAGTAATCTCAGAGCAGGTCGATATGGTTCTGATCTTATCGTGGGGCTTTCTCTTAGTGCTGTAGTTTGTATTGTCCTTTGCTAATTGCTTTATGTAAAGGTTCTGTTATCTCTGAGTGCCATAGAACGATTTTGTCTCTCTTTTACGTGCACACACACTTACACATGAACATGATCATTTGCACTTGCCAGTTAACAAGCATAATTTCCTTGTTTAGGGTCAGGGATTATCTTTGTCTTTAATTTGAGCCAATCAATATCTCTCCAAGTGGCTTAATCTTATCTTGTTAATGCAGTAATGAGGCTAACATGGGTTAAGGTTCTCAGACAATACATGCCAGTTTGTTGATTGGTTGGAGATGAGGGTGTGGGTTTCGTCTAATATCTATTGATTATGTGTCTCTGATGTTAGTCCTACAGATAGCTTTGCACACTAATTATGGGCAAAAACATCTGCATGAACGTTTACTTCATGACAGCATACACACTTCAAAGACAAACATACACAACCACAATATTGCAGTGACAAGTACACATAATATGCTCTCAAACTCACACATACACTCCTACATACCCGCACATCCAAATTAATGCTCTCACATTTACCCACACTCGCTCACTAACAGTCTTTAAATGTTAGCCTTCTCTGCCAACTAGTGGTAGGCTGTGAGATTGCAGTCCAGTAGTTTCAGCCTGAGATGTATTAAAACCTTTGCTCAGAAAAACGCTAGGTACTCCAAATAGCCAAACATGTAGATTTCAGCTAAATTAAAGCAAAATATTATGAGGCATTAAAATTGTGAGAACTTAAAATGTTCTCACTAGTCAGATTTTGACAGATTTCACTGTATTTGTGGGGATATTTTCAAAGATATGGCTGTCAAAAGTATAGCTACACCTTTATACATAGAAAGAGAGAGAGAGAGAGAGAGAGAGAGAGAGAGAGAGAGAGAGAGAGAGAGAGAGAGAGAGAGAGAGAGAGAGAGAGAGATGGCTAAACACAATATGGCTAAACAAGGGAGACCTGTTTAACAGTAGTGACACTGCAATTCGTTTTTACACCCTTATTTGTCATGGTGCAGCATCAAAAAAATAAGCAAATATGTACTGAATAATTACACCCTGAATAAATGACACTGTTAATATGGACCTTCTTAGGAGGGAGAGTACTGCTTCCATAATTAATTGCAACAGTGAGCACATAGACAACTGGTGACAGCAGCTTGGCCGGGCATAAAATGCTTTAGTTGGTGTTATGTTGTTTGTTCATTGTGTTTGCTTGTTTGTCATATGTGTTCCATTCAGAGTTTGAATAATTTCCTTAATTCAAACTAAATTCAGTGTGTCTTGTATAAAGCCCTGCATTTCAGCCCGAGACCGACGGGCCCCGACTTATTTACGCCCCTAGGGCCGGGCTTCGGGCCAATTTTCACGTCATAGTTCACATGCGGGCCGGGCCTCGGGCCTTTTTTGGGTTATCCTTCTTTTTATATTTTTAGACATTAATTAAAAAATGTATATGAAGTTGACGTCGACGATAGAAAAACAAACATAAAAAGCCATTTCATAACCTCATAACTTTCATAATCTTTTAATTACACAAACAAATGACTGACATGACAGTCTCACGCATGCACGCACGCACGCACACACACAAAAGGTTTCCCGTCAGCGGCGCGACCCACGATTCACCTCATGAGCAAATAATGGAGAATATTAAGAGAAAAATCGCAGATGGCCAACTTAAAACGGTAAAAAACACCAGAGGAAAGGCAAACTTCTGGGCTGTTTTTCAAATCGTGACAACCTTAAATGATGAGCCAACTGGTTATGCACAATGTACAACTTGCAAGGCTGTGCTAAGCTACGATAGTAAGAAGACTGGATCATCTCATTTACAAAGACATTTTGAGCGTGGTGGATGTAACGGTAGCGCACCAACCAGCAGCAGCAAACAAATGAGTGTGAGTGATTTCCTTGCCAAACCAACTCCTTCTAGGGTGAAATCACTGATCACAGATAAATGCGTGAATTTCTGTTGTATGGATATTCGGTCATTTGAAACGGTAGCAGGGAACGGTTTCATCCAGTTAGCGCAAGAGCTAATAAATGTAGGCGCAGCCCATGGACGTCTGTCAGTAACAAGTTTACTCCCTGACCCCACCACAATCTCCCGAAAGTGCAAAGAACTGGCGACTGCTAAGAGAGGGGACGTGGTTGAAGAAATCAAGGGGGTCATGTCGTTGATAAATGTGGGCATGACAACTGACATGTGGACGGATGATCACCGTAAAATAAGCTACATGTCAATCACATGTCACTATGTCACACCACAATATGACATGAAGAGCAGGGTACTCACCACAACAAGCTTCCCAAACGAGGCCAAAACAGCAGACAATATTCGAAAAGAGTTTCAGCAACAATTCTCAGTCCTTGGATTCGATGCTTCGGTGATGAATTCTGTTGTCTGGGTAACCGATCAAGGCGCGATTTATGTTGCCGCTCTTCGCCCATACCGGCGTCTGGACTGTCAAGACCACCTGTACAACACTGTCCTCCGGCATGCCTTGAACTCCGATGAGCTTTCAGAAACAGTCCCAGAAGTAGCAGAGACCCTTCAGGCCGCCAAGGCTTAAGTCCGATATTTAAAGCAGTCAGGTCTGACAAGCCGGTTGTCAAAAACTGTCAAACAGATGGCAGAAACCAGATTTAGCACCGTATTTCTCACCCTGGAGTCAATTGAGTCAGTCTACGTAGAGTTACAGGAGATACTTCAGAGCCGTGGTGAGAGCCAGAGACTGCACGATGTGTCCCCTGATGTGCTGTCTTTCCTGATTCAATTTTTGCGCCCATTCTACGACGCACAAAGGGAGTTGGAGGGGGATAAATACCCAACACTGAACCTCGTCGTGCCCTGGCTTCACAAGCTGAAACACCATTGCCAGCCAGATGTGTCGGACACTCCTTCCCAAGCAATTATCCGCCAACGACACCTTGAGTGGATAATAAAGAAAGTCCACATCCAGCCACTTCACAAACTGGCCATATTCTTATGGCCAAAGTTCAGTCAGTTAAGGATGTTTACCAACGCCGAGAGGGATGACATCTTTCAGCTGGCCAAACGTCAGATAGCCCGCTTTAGAGAGGAGGGGACGGCGGATCAAGCAGCCGGTGAGATTTTATTTTAAGTGTGTGTGTATTACTATTATTATTATTATCAGGCCTATTATTATTATTTCACTTTATTTTCACCTGCAACCAAGTCACTTATTATAGTAGGTAGGTATTATAGGCCTCTAAATTAATGTATTAATCATAGCTACTTGGCCAACTAATAATTATAAAATAATTATGATTCATGCAGCGGCGAGCATTTCTGTGTCTGCACGTACACCTTTTGCTGTGGGCCATGCAGCAAAGAAGAGAGCGCTGGCCGAGTTTGAGGAAGAGTGGGAAAACATTCTGGAGCAGGACGAGGATGAATGCGATGAAGTACAGCAATACATGCGCCTCAATCACAACATGGAAGGTGATGGACGAGATGTGCTGCTCTGGTGGAAACAGCACGAGACCCTGCTACCACAACTGTCCAGACTGGCCCGCTCTGTGTTTAGTGTCCCCGCCAGCAGCAGCAGCAGCGAACGTGTCTTCAGCGCCGCGGGAAGAGTGATAGAAGAGAGGAGGACTGGGTTAAAACCTTCCACTGTGAATGCTATTCTTTTTCTCCACGATGCTCTGTAAGAGACCGTTCTAACTTTTCGTTTGATTGGACTTTATTTTCGTTTAACTGTTGTAAACTACTGATGTTTTTAGTTTGATTGGACTTTATTTTCGTTTAACTGTTGTAAACTACTGATGTTTTTCGTTTGATTGGACTTTATTTTCGTTTAACTGTTAAACTATTGGAAAAAAGAATGGCCATGTTCTGTGGTGAATTTTTGAGGTAAGATAACCTGCGAGTTTGTTTTTAATTAATTTAATTTAGTTTGTTTAGATTGTAGGCTATGCTCATTTCGTTTGCGATGTTGCGAGCAGCCTGAGCTTGCCTCAGTAGGCTATTTAAAAAAGGTGTTTTACTCACTGTGGTTTAATAAATAAACATTTATTAAACTAACTGTCTGTGTGATATGCTTGAAGTGTTTTATATCTATGGTTTTTATTGTAGCCAAGTAAAGTAGCCTATTAGCGTTGATTTGAGTGGCTAAATTAATCATGTTTTACTCGCTGTCGTCGCGGCTGCTTGGTTGTCATTTAAAAAAAAAATGCTCCAAACATTTGTCTTAACTTAATAAAGAAATAAAAAGAAACATAACTAACAAAACTGACCTATTTTAATGGCTGCAAATAGGGCAGGCTGCCGCTGTGTCATAAAAAAAATAAAATACGGGCTCGGGTCGGACTCGGGCTGATAATTCTGATGAGCTGTCGGACACGGGTCGGGCTAGGGCCTGAGCGTTTCGGGCCAGGGCCGGGCTCGGGCCTAGATTTGAGGCCCGTGCAGGGCTCTAGTCTTGTAACAGGTTGAATCATCCTTACTTTAACTGACATTAGTTCATTAGCTTGATCTCCAGTTCTAGACCCCAAAGGCCTTGTGTGTGAGTATATGCAAGAGAGTAAAATAAGAGATGTAACTCAAAAGTAAAGTAAAAGTAACTCAAATAAATCGGTTCTAGCTTGCAATAGCACACACCAACATGCTAATTTATAGTATGTAGGCAATCTCAACCTAAACACAAGCTCTACCCTTCACCAAAATGACAACTGCTCTAAATCCAAACATAACAAAATTACAGTTTTTCACAATTGCCAAGACACAATTCTTGAAACCTTCACTCATTTTCTCACAACATTAAACACAAAACGTCTATGGTTACCTATGTAACCCTCGTTCCCTGAGTAGGGAACGGAGACGTTACGTCGGATGACAACGAATGTGGTTTCGCTTAGAAAGCCTATCAACTTCGAGTATTACAAAACGAGCCAATGGCAAAGAAATTTCATGGGTCTGCGGAATTTGCATGGCGTAACTCCGCCCCACCTCGTGGGTATAAAAGGAGGAAGCCGGCAACATGCAGATATGTTTCTTCGCTGAGGAGCCAAGACTGAGCTCAGGCAATCCCCGCGGTACAGTGGAAAGCGGCAGGCAGACGTAACATCTCCGTTCCCTACTCAGGTGGCATGCCAAGGGAAAGACACATGCTCAGAGAGGCTTACAGTGGAAATACACATGTGGGGGTCGCTCCGAGGAGGGACCATGCACATGGGAGGCACCTAGCAGACGCGCAGGCAATAGACACTGGCGCCGACGTCAGGAGTGCTGGAGGAGCTCAGGGCTTTCGGGGAAGCTCACCTGAGGAAAATATCTCACGTATCCAGTCCGTGGAGTGGAATGGCGAGCAAGCGAAGACACCTGAGCGGGTCCGGTACTAGCTGGTTGAAGCGAGTACACGAGAGGACACAGGCTGCACTCGGAGATTATAGAATCTGGCGAATGTGTTAGGTGTCGCCCAGCCTGCAGCTCTGCAGCTGTCTGATAGCGAGGCGCCATGCGCTAGAGCCCAAGAGGACGCCACAATCCGGGTGGAGTGGGCAGTCACACCAAGGGGGCACGGTCGACCTTGCTGCTGGAATACCAAAGCAATGGTGTCCACTATCCAGTGAGACAACCTTTGCTTGGAGAGAGCCTTTCCCTTCAGCTTCCCACCATAACAGACAAAGAGCTGGTCTGAGGTCCTGAAACACTGCGTTCTGTCTACATAGGCGCGGAGAGCGCGTACTGGACAGAGCAGTGCCAAGGCTGGGTCTGCCTCCTCCAGGGGCAGCGCTTGCAGGTTCATCACTTGGTCCCGGAAGGGAGTGTTAGGAACCTTGGGCACATATCCAGGCCGGGGTCTCAGGATCACGTGAGAGTAAGCCGGCCCGAATTCCAGGCACGCCGAATTGCAGGTCCCCTACCCTCTTGATGGAGGCCAGTGCAACCAGGAGCGCTGTCTTCATAGACAGGAATTTAAGCTCGACTGATTGCAGGGGCTCAAATGGAGCACTCTTCAGGGCAGCTAGAACCACTGAGAGGTACCAAGAGGGAACGAGAGGAGGGCGAGGCGGATTTAGTCTCCTCGCTCCTCTCAGGAACCTGATGACCAGGTCGTGCTTCCCCACCGACTTACCTTCGATGAGGTCATGGTGTGCGGCAATGGCGGCAACATAGACCTTCAGGGTGGAGGGAGACAGCCTTCGCTCCAACCCCTGTTGAAGGAAGGAAAGCACAACGCTGATCGAGCATCTCCGGGGGCCTTCTCGTGAGAAGAGCACCAGCTGACGAAGAGGTTCCACTTCAAAGCATAGACGTGTCTCGTGGACGACGCCCTAGTGGAAGTGATGGTAGCCACCACCGCAGGTGGTAGGGTACTCAAACCTGCCTCGTCCCATCCAGGAGCCACACGTGGAGGTTCCAGAGATCGGGACGAGGGTGCCATAGGGTGCCCGTCCCTGAGAAAGAAGGTTCTTCCTCAGAGGGATCGGCCAGGGCGGTGCTGTCGCGAGGAGTACTAGTTCGGGGAACCAGGTGCGGTTGGGCCAGTTAGGGGCAACCAGAATGACCTGCTCCTCGTCCTCCCTGACCTTGCGCAAGGTTTGCGCAAGAAGGCTCACTGGGGGAAACGCATACTTGAGGCCCTGCGGCCAGTTGTGCGCCAGAGCATCCGTGCCGAGCGTGCCCTCGGTCAGGGAATAAAACTGGGCGCAATGGGTCGAGTCGTGAGAGGCAAACACATCTATCTGTGCGTCCCCGAACTGGTCCCAAATCAGCTGAACCGACTGGGGATGGAGTCGCCATTCTCCAGGGAGTGGCTGAAGCCGTGAGAGCTCGTTGGCTGCACAGTTCAGCGCACCGGGAATGAAAATGGCTCGAAGCGACCTCAGATGCTTCTGACTCCATAGGAGGAGGTGGCGAGCGAGTTGTGACATACGGCGGGAACATAGACCACCTTGATGGTTGATGTACGCTACAATGGCGGTATTGTCTGAACGGACTAGTACGTGTTGACCCCTGAGCAACGCCCGGAAGCGGTGCAGGGCAAAGCATACTGCCAACAACTCGAGGCAATTGACATGCCATAGCCGCTGGGGTCCTGCCCAGAAGCCCGCAGCCGCATGTCCATTGCACATGGCGCCCCAGCCCATGGTAGAGGCATCTGTTGAGACAACAACATCCCGGGAAACTCGTTCCAGGGGGACACCCGCCCTGAGAAAACTGAGGTTCAACCACGGGGTGAAGAACTGACGGCAGGTCGGAATAACTGGTACTCGGAGCGTGTGCCGTGTTGCCATGCCCACCTCGGGACGCGGTCGCGAAGCCAAAGCTGAAGCGGTCTCATATGAAGCAATCCGAGCGGCGTGACCGCGGGTGCAGATGCCATATGCCTCAGGAGCCTCTGAAAGAGTTTCAGTGGAACCGCACTCCTGCCCTCGAATTGTCTCAGGCAAGTCAGCAGTGACTGCGCGCGCTCGCTTGTAAGCTGCGCGGACATGGCGACCGAGTCGATGTCCATACCGAGAAAAGAGATCCTCTGCACGGGGCAAAGTTTGCTCTTCTCCCAGTTGACCCGAAGGCCCAGACGAGCTAGGTGCCGAAGCACTAGGTCCTTGTATTCGCAAACCTGATCTCGAGAGTGAGCTAGGATCAGCCAGTCATCGATATAACTCAGGATGCGAACCCCGTGTTCCCGAAGGGGAACAAGGGCAGCCTCGACGACCTTCGTGAAGATGCGAGGAGACAGGGCTAGCCCGAAAAGGAGAGCCGCGTACTGGTATGCCTGCCCCTCGAAAGCAAACCGAAGGAATGGTCTGTGTCGAGAAAGAATGGAGACATGAAAGTAGGCGTCCTTCAGGTCGATCGCTGCAAACCAATCCTGGGGCCGTATGCATTAGAAAACGCGTTTGGCGGTGAGCATCTTGAACGGCATCCTGTGAAGGGAGCGGTTCAGCACGCGCAAGTCCAGGATTGGCCGTAACCCACCGGTTTTCTTGGGGACAATGAAGTAGGGGCTGTAGAAGCTCATCTCGGCTGGTGCGACAGTCTCGATTGCACCCTTCGCCAGCAGGGTGGCAATCTCTGCTCTCATGATAGGGGCATTGCCACCGACCAAAGTGGAGCGGACTCCCCTGAAGCGGGGAGGAGACCGTGCGAACTAAATCGCATAGCCGAGCCTGACGGTCCTTGCGATCCAGCGGGACAGACGGGGAAGCTCTAGCCAGGCTCCCAGTAACTGAACCAGCGGGATCATGCGAACCACAGGCGTCCCCCCGGAGGGGCAGCGAAGCGGAGTAACTGGCCCAGACGTGGACGGCATAGCGGCCTTTGTGGGGGCACAGTTAGCAACCGCGCCCTGGCAGAGGGGGCCAGGGGAGGACCAGGCTGGTCGTCCTGCGGGGGTCTGCTCTGCCAGGGGTCTGGCGACAGAGGGGGACAGGGGCGAAGCGGTCCGTGGGCGGCACGCCGTGTCAACCGCCTCTGGGACAGAGGGGGGTGAGGAGAGCAAGGCTTGTGGGCGGCGCACTGTGTCGCCCGAGAACTCTGTGAGCTCAGGGAAGAGGGGATTGTTTCTGTTTTTAACCACATTAGGGTGCTGCCCACCCGTGGGTGAGCAGCGGGGAGTGGAGAACAAAAGATTCTCCCCCGGCCCTCCACCAGGGGAAGGAGTGGTCCTGCTACCACCTCCTGAGAAACAACCATAATCCCTGAGCAGCCCGTCTCAGGAGCGCCGCTTGGCCCGGCGTTTAGCGGGGGCGGGGCAGGAGAGGGCTGTGGCGCCTTCTTGCGGCTTCCTCCGCGACCTGCCCTGGGTGGAGGCTGCTGCGTGGTCCGGGTGGGAGGGGCGGGAGCCGCAGGAGGGCGCCCTCGGCGGGAAACAGGTCGAGGCGTCTGCCCGGCCGGCTGGGTGGAGGCAGCAGCGGGCCGGCGGGGCAGGATGTGTCTGATGGCCTCGGTCTGTTTCTGGGCAGTTGAAAACTGTTGGGCAAAGTCTTCAACTGCACCGCCTAAGAGGCCGGCCTGGGACAAGGGGGCGTTAAGCAGACGGTTCCGCTCGGCGTCCCGCATGTCAGCCAGGTTCAGCCACAGATGTCTCTCCTGGACCACAGCTGTGGACATCACCAAACCCAGGGAGTGAGCGGAAACCTTCATCGCCCGGAGAGCAAGGTCGGTCGCGGCGCGCAGCTCATCAAAGAGCCCTGGGTTTGTCCTACCCTCGTGCATGTCTCTGAGCATCTGGGCCTGGTAGACCTGCAGAGTGGCCATAGCATGCAGTGAAGCAGCTGCCTGTCCCGCCGCTCTGTAAGACTTCGCCACCAGGGTCGACGAAAATCTACAGGCCTTGGATGGGTGCTTAGGCTCGCCCCGAGAAGAAGCATTCTGAGGACATAGTTGCATGGCAACAGAGCGTGCAACTGGGGGAAGCCAAGTGTACCCACGGGCAGCTGCTTCATCGAGGGGAGGAAAGGCGGATGACACCAGCGAGCGGTCCCGGGAAGACAGGGGGGTCTTCCAGGACTTCAAGATCTCATCATGCACATCCGGGAAGAAAGGTATTGGGGTTTGCCGAGGACGAGGGTCGGCGGCCTTACCCAAAAACCAATCGTCCAGCCGCGAGCACTCGGTACAGGGTGGAGGCCTCCACTCAAGTCCGATGCTCGCGGCTGCCCGGGAAAGCATGGCCGTCATCTCCGGATCAGACTCGAGCACAGCCGTATGCACACCGGAAGGTGGCAGCTGTGACGAGCCTTCACTTCCAGAAGACTCAAACCCACCTAGTGATGCTGCAACAGACATGGCATCTTCCTCTGTAGCTTCAACTGAAACACGAGGGCCACCAGAGGGTAGACCCGCGGGAATCAGCAGTTCACTAGCGGGCACCGTCATTGAAGAGGGAGGCTGGGGTCACGGACACATAGTCGGCGCCTTGTTCCAGACCGTAACCCTCAGGTCACCCTGGCCACCAGCCGCAGGACGGGGGGGGGGGATGAGGGGACTCTCACTCTGGCGAGTTCACGGAGTCTCGACCGTAATGACGCGATGGTCATGTTCCCACAGAGAGAACATGAGTCATCCACGAGCGCTGCTCTATCATGATCAATGCCCAAACATACTATGCAATGCTCGTGCCCATCAGAGTCCGATACCAATCTGCCGCAACCAGAAGTACACGGGCGAGACATCTTTAAAAAGACCTGCCACGTGTAAGCTCTTTTAGTGAGAGAAAACTCAAGTGTGGAAGCACCCGGGGAGAAATGCACCGACTGGCAGACCACTGCAATAGATCAGCAGGAAGCACGCTCTCGCCGTAGATCGCCGTCACACCAACACTCGAGGTACTCGTTTGTGAAGCTGACAATTCAGAGATGGCTTGTGGAGAGAAGAATACACTTGGCTCCGAAGCGAAAAACATATCTGCATGTTGCCGGCTTCCTCCTTTTATACCCGCGAGGTGGGGCGGAGTTACGCCATGCAAATTCCGCAGACCCATGGCATTTCTTTGCCATTGGCTCGTTTTGTAATACTTGAAGTTGATAAACCCCATTAATCGTCATCCGACATAACTCAAAGTGACAACGAAAGGGAACCAAGTCTTCAAAATTCATTCAAAAAACCCCTGACTTTTCTTGCAAAATCAAACAATTGCCTTAACTATTACACCTGTTCTCAAAATCAAACTATGCTTTCAGATCATACTCACAGCAAGTCAATATATAAACACTACACAGCATTCATTAGACAGTACATCAAAAAATGTAGAATTGTACACAGTTAAAAAAATTGCAATTGCGTAAAAAAAGTATAGTAATCGCAATTCAGTATGGTGAAAATATTGTGTACTGTATGTACAGTACTGCAAGTATAGTATTATATTGAATATTGTATAGTATTGAATGTCTGTATATTCAGCACTTGCATACTGTAAAAATGCAGTAATCCAACTGCAAAAGCCGAAAAGGTCAAAGAATACTGTAAATGAAAAGTATGTTACAATACATTTAAAAAAGTTGTGCAACTGCAAAATTTGAGTTTGAGTGATTGCTCATAGATGAGAACCAGGGTCAAGAGGAACAGGAGGATGGTAGGGCAGGGTTTCAAGAGTGATTCAATGAGCAGAGGCCGGGGAAGGAGACACTCGCTAGGTTTAGAAATATAGAATTTTCGAGGAGGGGTGAGGGGGGATTCAAATTTAGTTTGCCATAATAAGTGCAACTGTAAGTCTTATCAGAATATCAACATATCAGAAGTTTTCAAAAGCATGCCACAGGAATAACATAGGGAAGAAAGGGAAAAACTCAAATGTAATTTTAACTTATTTCTTATATCTTATCAATATTCTGCCTCAAGGAGATTTATGTAGGACAAAGGCAAATGATTTTCTGTTGCAGAGAACTGGTGATTACAATTTTTTTTTTTTGCTCTATGTTTTTCAACAAGAAATCCTCTGTAAGCTTGAGCAGCTACCAAGACTGACTTTTTTTTATTGGGTCAGCTTAAACAGTTAACCTGCAGTGGAAGGGTTGTGGAAGCCAATAATCCTTAAGCCTCTTCATTGTGGCATAAAGTTGATACTACTGCTGGTACATAAAATAATGTTTTAAGGATGTTGTTTTTATACAGGTCATGTTATTATAGGTTTAACACCAGGGGAGGCGCGCTTGATTCCTGCTGGTACCATAGTGAGAGCAGCGCGGGCAGATACATTTTGGGCGCTGCGGCATATTAAATATATTATAAATAGTTGTTCCGTGTGAGAAATACAATGTGTGGCGGGAGTTCGTGACAAAGTCCGAAATGAGTGACTGTTAAGCAGTACATAAAGTATTGAATGAAAATATCTCTGAACTATCTGTGCATTTGACAAATATGGCATTTATTTCACTTCAGCTGTATGCAAACACAGCGCGAGAAAGTGTCCAATTTCATGTCTCCGTTTTCAGCTCCTCCCCAACTGCAAGCGGCAACTCTCGCCGATCGGTTACATCTAGCCACGGCCGAAAGGCTTGTTCGACTTGAACCGGCACTGCACAGACCGATCGTTTTATGACATCAAAGTACTGCGAGGACGATTCAAAAGTATATGGAGCCGTCTGCTCTCTAATCGCTCTCGTGGTACTTTGATGTCATTCACCGATCAGTCTGTGCAGTGCCGGTTCAAGTCGAACAAGCCTAATGTCAAACGCACCTAAGGAAAGCACATGACAAGATCACATGAGGGAACAAGTAATCAATCACATGACAAGGAAACATGACTATTTCTGATTACAAAATAAAAGACATCAAAGTACCAGATGGACATCCAAGTAACAAAACCTAACGTGACACTTAGGCTATTTTTACACGTAAACGATCTGAAGAGAAAACGCAAAAGTGGCGTTGCGTTATCACTTGTTATTCTGCGTTTAAACGACCGTTATGGGGGGGAAATCTGCGTGCATATGGTGATGCAAAAGTGTGTTAATTTCAATGTAGTATGCACTCCAGGCAGCTAGGTGGCAATGTGAAGCACTGCCACACAACAACACCAAGTCCGTGCGCCTGCGTACAACCTTCCTTCTACTTCTCTCCCTAGTAGCGCGAAATCAAAACATGGCGAAGCGAACAGCAAAAAGACTCTTGTACGTTTATCAGAGCTGCTAGGGCAACATGAAGGTCTGATGTATGGAAATAATCCGACATGTTGGTTGTTATTTCCCTGTACTGGCGCATGCCTGTGGCGTAAACGCGTACGCGACGAGAGCCACCTTTTTGCATTTTTAAGCCCCAAAAACGCTGTCGCCGTGTAAATGAAAGGCACATCTGAAAAAATAGTTTTACGTTTTCACCCGCAAGCGTACACGTGTAAACGGGGCTTTAAGTCATGTAATGGAAGTTATGGCCAACTTGATTTTTGTATCCTGACATTTCTGAGCTGATAGACCTTTTCGAACATAAAAATATTTAGGGCAGGACTTCACTTATCCATTAATATAAATTTAGGAATTCAAGCCAGGGGGTGGTAATCGGGGTAGCTTGGTGAATGGGAACAGCCTTTTGGGGTTAGAAAGGCCAAAAATGCAGTGATAAGGAGATAAGGGAGGGGACAGACCTATATTCTTTACCATGGCATGCACTGTGCATTAAGGTCCTACGTGTAATTTCCATAACTCAGGGCCAACTCAAAACTGTCTAATTTTATTAATGCATTTATGATTAACAAATTACATTATTGGAAGTTTTTTGTATGGATCTATGTTTTCAAGTTGATGAATATTTTGTTAAAGCTTTACCCTATATACACAAGCCACACCTGCATATAATTACCGTAGCCTATATTTCCATATTTACCATAGTAAAAAGCTATAGTAATAATTAGTATATAAAACACTGGGGATTTGTTGTTGTTGTTGTTTCTGAATTTTGACCCATGGAAACTACTGCTTCAAAAATGTTAGAAACACACTTTTCCTTTGAAACTATAATTTGCCACCATGTTTTTAGTTTCATTACAACAGAAAAAAAACCTCACTCTAGCCCAGTGTTTCTCGCATCATAGCTTCGCCCCCTCACGCATCATAGCCCGCCAAAATGGGGGGGGCTTAGCGTATAAAAGTCTGGTAGGTTGCCTCACCGATTTCATCATCTTCAGCGAAGCTCTCCGCATCGCTGGACTCTGAGAGAAGCCGCCGCTGTTGAAACCAGCAACCAGCAAGCAGAGGAAAGAGCCTGAGGAAGCCGGCCATCTTCGCCGCCTTCAGCCTTCCATGCCTGCTACGCCATACGGCGACTAATATCCTTTAATGCTATTGCGTTAGGTGTTCTTTCTAAAAGAGCGCAAGGCGTTTTTCTAAAAATGCCTCGCATTTCCTGCGGCTCGTACAGAGCCCCGCCCAGCGCCGGAGACCGCCATGTGCTCGGCGCTCTCTGCCTGGGCACGGAACATGGGAAGCGCTTCCGCAGTCGACCCTGCGGGCTCGGCTCGAGGCCTTCGCTGCAAATACTGTCACCCCTGAGCTCGCAGGATTACGTTACATCCCGCCAGCTTCTCTCTCCTTTTCCGCCCCTCCCGGACGCGCAGCTGCTGGCTGTGGCCCGCACTACCGCCGCCTCAGGGTACGAAGCTGAAGGAACGGACCTAGGTGACAGCTGTTCCACCCTGACAGCGAGGAGTGGTCGAGTTCTCATCACTCCGCCTCCTCCTCAATCCAGGAAGGCTACAAAAGCTACTGCAGCGGCGTATTCGGCAGCCAACGAGCCGGTAAAACAACCCGCTCGGCTGCACACACTGCCGTTGCTACGGCAACCCAGACGAATCTCTCAAAAGATGGTTGAGTCCCGCCGCGGCCGGACCACCATTGAAACATCTCGCTCTGTCAGTCCCCTGAGAAAAAGCTACTGCAGCAATGTATTCGGCAGCCAATTAGCCGGTAATGCTACCCGCTCGCCTGCAAAATCTCAAGAGTATAACGTCTGGTTATCCTGCTCTTGCCGTGGTGCTCTAAGTGTAGTATTGTGCCCACATCTCAGTGTTCACCCCTACAAGCAAGCACGTTACCCCCGTGTCTCTCACACTCACAGAGCCCACTCTCATAAAGCTGGCAAATGCCGCTCGAGTGTTAGATGTAGAGAATGTGCCCACAAATCTGTGCTCACACCTACTCGCTGCCCGCTCTGTTACACAGCAACAGCCTCACAGCGGCCATGTTATGAATGTAAGTCACGTGCCCGCCCACGAGCACTCACGCTTACTGACAAACACTACGCCCCAGGCTCCACTCGCGATAAATATCGCCACGAAATGTTCCCCATTCCCAGTAATCGGTTCAGCTCAAGTGATACAGGCAGTTACAGCTGTCAGCGAGCCGCTGTTACTGAGATCAGAGGGCGCGCGCGCATGGCTATGAATGTAAGTTACGTGACCGCTTACGAGCGCCCACCCTTACTGACAAACGCTTCGCCCCAGGCTCCGCTCGCGCAAAATATTATCACAAAATGTTCCCCATTCAAAACAATCGGGACGGACAAGTGATACAGCCAGCCATTGCTGTCAGCGAGCCGCCGTATTCAAGATCCGAGGGCGCGCGCATGGCTATGAATGAAAGTTACGTGCCCGCTTACGAGCGCTCAAACTTACTAATAAACGCCCGGCGTTGCTCGCGCATCACAAAGTTATCTCAAACGTTCCCCGCTCAAGCAGTCGGGACGTCACATGTGAAACAGTCAGCCATGGCTGTCAGCGACCCGCCGTATTCAAGCACGGAGGACGCGCGCGCCGCGCCCATACTTCCGGTTCAGTTTTCCGAGCCCACGAAGTGCGGCGATCGTAACCCGGAGGCTATTCTGCGTGTGGATATGAATGTAAGTTATGTGCCCGCTTACCAGCGCTCACGCTTACTAATAAATGCCCGGCACTGCTTATTAATGCATTATAAGAGTATAATGTCTGGTTATCCGGCTCACGCCGAGTGTGTTTATGTGTAGAAAACGTTCCCACCAGTCAGTGCTCACCCCTACATGTAAACTCTATGCCACATGTATCTCACATGCTCACAGAGCCCACTCTCATAAAGCTGGCAAACGCCGCTCGAGTGCTAGATGTAGACAATGTGCCCACAAATCTGTGCTCACACCTACTCGCTGCACGCTCTGTTACACGGCAACAGCCTCACAGCGGCCATGTAATGAACGTAAGTCACGTGACCGCCCACGAGCACTCACGCTTACGGACAAACACTTCGCCCCAGGCTCCGCTCGCAATAAATATCGCCACGAAATGTTCCCCAATCCCAGTAATCGCGTCATATCAAGTGGTTCAGGCAGTTACAGCTGTCGGCGAGCTGCCGTTACTGAGATCAGAGAGCGCGCGCACCCCGCTCACGCCTCCGGTACAGTTTCCCGAGCCCGCGCTGCGCGGCCAACGGAACCCGGAGTCCATTCTGCCCCTAGCCATACATGTAGAAGCATGGAAGGCTATTCCAGATGTGACAGATTGGGTGCTAAGCTAAAGCGGATGTAGCACATCTACTCCGCGCAGAAATAGCCAAACTTCTGTGCAAAGGGGCCATAGAACCAGTACCTCCTTCTCAGAGCGAGTCAGCCTTCTACAGCCGTTATTTTCTCGTACCCAAGAAGGACGGATCTATCTTAGATCTGAGACATTTGAACAAAGCTCTCATGAGACGGCCGTTCAAAATGATTACGACCTGACAAATCCTCGCGCACATTTGCCCGGGAGACTGGTTCGTTTCTCTCGATCTGAAAGATGCATACTTTCAGATTTCGATAGCCCCGCGTCACAGGCCATTCTTGAGATTTGCCTTCGACGGTTGGGCATATCAACACACCGTCCTCCCGTTCGGCCTATCCTTAGCACCCCGTACATTTACGAAATGCATGGATGCGGCTCTCGCCCCTTTGAGAGTGAAAGGGCTGCGAATTCTGAACTATTTGGACGATTGGCTGATTTTAGCCCAGTCAGAGATGGAACTGATATCTCACAGAGCTGCGCTTCTCAGCCATCTGGAAAGCTTGGGTCTCACGGTCAACTGGACCAAGAGCTCATTACTGACCAGTCAGTCAGTTTCCTTCCTAGGAATAGAACTGGACTCGTTGGCTATGAAGGCCCGCTTATCGACACAGCGCGCACACCGTGTTCGACAGCTAGCCGCGTCTTTCCAGAAAGGCAGCATTATACCTCTGAAGACATTCCAGAGGATGCTAGGCTGTATGGCATCAGCTGCGGCTGTGCTTCAGCTGGGCCTGCTGTGCATGCGCCCACTACAACGCTGGCTGAACTCCCAAGTGCCTCACCGGGCTCGGGTTTCAGGCTACAGGCGAATCAGAGTGACTTAGAGCTGCGTTTCGGCTCTGCAGCCCTGGTTAGCGGCCGACTGGTACCAACGGGGAGTGACGATGGGGGCTGTTTCACATCGATTGGTCATCTCGACGGATGCCTCCAACCTGGGTTGGGGCGCCGTCTTCGAGGGCAGACCGGCCTTTGGCCTGTGGTCAGACCAAGAGAAACACTTCAACCAAAACTGTCTGGAAATGATAGCGGTTGAGAACACGCTTAAACGCTTCCTCCCGTTCATACAGGACCACCATGTACTGGTCCGCTCGGACAACATGTCGGTGGTGTCCTATATAAACCGTCAGGGCGGCGTCAGATCCAGAAATCTCTGCCATCTGACGGAACGCCTTTTTATGTGGTCTCAGGGCCGCCTGCGCTCGCTGAGAGCCGCGCACGTGCCAGGCCATTTGAACGACGGTCCAGACACACTGTCCAGGAACCACATCCCCCGGGGGAATGGTCCTTGCACCCCCAAACAGTCCAGTTACTATGGCGCCTTTTCGGCAAAGCGAAAGTCGACCTATTTGTGTGAAAAGACAACGCTCATTGCCCACTGTTCTTTTCAAAGAACGAGGATGCGCTAGCCCAAATCTGGCGCAGCCTCCCACTTTATGCCTTCCCTCCGGTCTCTCTGTTACCACAGGTAATCAAGAGAATCAGGGAAGCGCGTGCTGGGAGAATAACCCCGTGCTGGGAGAATGAAACTTGGTTCCCGGAGCTGATGAGGCTGTCCCACACAGCCCCTTGGCCCATTCCGGTGAGGAGAGACCTCCTCTCTCAAGCCCGCAGGCTCAATCTGGCATCCCCATCCAGAGCGCTGGTCTCTACATGCATGGTTGATCAACGGATACCCGTTGTACTGCCAGAGGGAGTGATGAACACGATCACGCAATCCAGAGCCCCCTCTACGAGGCGGCTTTACGCGTCTAAATGGTCGGTGTTCTCCAAATGGTGCGCTGATAGAGATCTAGACCCACGAATGTGCGGGGTCCCGGGGTTGCTTAGCTTCCTTCAGGAGCTGTTGGATAAGGGCAGGTCCCCATCCACGCTTAAAGTCTGTGTGGCGGCCGTTGCAGCGATCGCTGAGTCGACGCGCGGCCACTCAATAAGAAGTGCTCGTCATTCGCTTCCTTAGAGGAGCTAGACGGATGGACCCCCCGCGACCCCCCTCGGTTCCCATCTGGGATCTTTCACTGGTCCTAGAGGCCCTGAAAGCTTTCCCCTTTGAACCGTTAGACTCCGTGGACCTAAAGTACCTCTTGCTCAAAACCGTTTTTCTGACAGCTCTGTCATCAGTTAAACGTGTGGGGGATCTACACGCGCTATCTGTTAGTGCTGCGTGCCTTGAGTTCAGTCCAAATTACTCTAAAGTCATCCTCAAGCCAAGACATGGTTATGTCCCTAAAATATTGGACACCCCATTCAGAGCCCAGGTCATTTCTCTCTCGGCTCTGCCTGCATCTGACAGTGAGGGTGATGTGAATCTCCTCTGCCCCGTCAGGGCGCTCAGGATTTACATTACGCGCTACGCCTCTTTCAGGCGTTCGGAACAGTTCTTTGTCTCGTTTGGTGGGCGCACCAAGGGTCTCGCCGCCGCGAAACAGAGCCTGTCCAGATGGATAGTGGAAGCTATCACATCTGCTTATATGACTAAAGGTCATATGGCCTCTCCGTCCACATTTGTTAGGTTTTATAACCTGGAAGTTCCCGCCTTGGAGTCTAGACTTCTGACAGTGTAAGCAGTGTGCTGTCCTGCCCAGATTATCATGCGCGGACTTCCCTCACGCGGGGGGACGTTAGGTCTCCTGTGCTTATAAAATGTGCTGGCCCTCATTGCTGGCCACCTGTTTCCCACTTATCTATGTTCCCCGGGAATCCCTGGGACTCATGAAGTGGAGGCTGGGCACGTACAATGTTGACAATGGGTTCCCGTAGCCTAAGCTAGCTTACGCAATACGAGAGAACCTCTCGTAAGAGAACGATACTCGGTTACTAACGTTACTCTGTTCTCTCTAGAAGAGGGAACGAGTATTGCGTAACCTGATCGTGCAGGCGCCACGAGCGTATTATAGCTTCAGCTGATGAAACCAGTGAGGCAACCTACGAGCCTGGCTTTTATACGCTAAGCCACCCCCATTTTGGCGGGCTATGACGCGTGAGGGCGCAAAGCGCCCTCATTGGACGTGACGTCACGCGCAAGGCTCAGTGGTAGGTTGCAGCAGTTGCCGCAGGGCAGCCAATGAGCACGCACTATGGCCTGCTCTAGGTCTTCTAGCTGCTGCACTGCGTTGACAATAAATACAAAATTAAGGATAATTTTTGGCTTCAATATCTCAAGCGAAGATGACTTTACCCGTAGCGTAAGCTAGCTTACGCAATACTCGTTCCCGCTTCTAGAGAGAACCGAGGTTACGTTAGTAACCGAGTATCGTTTTTTCATTAGAAATGTACTCGAGTTAATGTAAAAAAAAAAACACATTTAAATCTACTCTTAAAAGTAAATTTTTTCCAAAAAAATACTCAAGTAAATGTACTTCGTTACTACCCACCTCTGAAAACCTTTAATGAGTTTGGCCGTCCGTTTACACGACAACCGCGTTTTGGGTGCCTGAAAACGCAATCTTTTGAAAACGGGTTTCAAAGTGCAATTTTTTGAAAAAAATCTAAATGAAAGTTTGATTCTGACAAAAAAGAATATGTTTTTGACTAAAATAGTTTATTTTAATTCCATCTCTTTGCAGAAACAGTGCAGCAGGCAACATGTTGCCAGGGTACGGTTAATTTGTTAAAGGCCTCCCATGTGGTTGATAATTAATAAGGCTTATTGAATTGCAGACATGACAAACGGGAAATTCACCTTAAACTTAGACCCTCTCTAAATGCATGCAACATGGGGAAGGATAAACAAACATATAGAGAAAACAAGTGTAAATAACAAAAAGAGATGAAAGTAGATAAGATATGATAAATTGTTACGTGTTGAAATTAGAATCATGTAGCTGAGGCTGATATAGAATTAGGTGTCAAGTCATTCTTTGTGAGAATGAAAGAGGAAAAGAAGGTTGTGTGAGTGGAAAAAGTACAGACAGATGTGCTGTTTTAATGAATCTGTGGATGTGTGGTGGCGTCACAGTGTGGACTCACAGAGCCAATGGGATCAGCTCAGAGCTGCACAGTCCTGACCTTGAAACTGGAATTAGAAGGATGACGCACAGGCCACAGGTGTGGGAAAAGAATGACAGAAAGAGAAAAAAAAAGCTAGAGAGACAGACAGAGAAAGGACAAAGAGAGAGTGGGATCAGCTACTGACTTTTAGAACATACAGCACATGAAAACACACACATCTTGTTTTTGTACACATTTAGTTGTATGTGAATATTGTGTGAATGGTTTAGTGATTTCAAATGCATGTCATTTCCTTCCATTCATGCCTATGTGTCCTTCAGGGACTGGATGTGAAACAGATGGATGAGGGGTAGACAAGGAGAGGGAGCTATGAGCCTGGTTGAAATGCATAAATCTGCCACAACTGATATGAATGCAAATAAATGGGGAGCATATATGCAATTACTGAAAAATTAAGACATCACTTCAGTCCACCTTGTCCCATGCATGCTCATAATTTACCATTGGTTATAAATGAATCAACGGTAGTCATGTTTCGAGATTTCACACAATACATTTGTATAGTTTTACAAATGTACTGTGAAACTATTATATATCACTGTAAGCAATCGCCCTCGAGATCGGAGGCATAAGACAACAGTGAAAGGAAATCCCAGTTGAGGTGAATTTATTGTGCAGACAGTGCAAATCCCACAGCAAAAACCAAAAACAAGGAAAATAAATTAAAATAAATAAATGTTGAATGTGCTTCAACTCCACACCAACCTGACCCTCTACTCACATTAGTGATGGCAATTTCAAAACACAGCTTCATGAAGCTTCGAAACTTTTACAAATATTTTGTCTCGAATAAGTGGTTCGGAGCATGTATCAAACTGCCACGAGTCACGTGATTTGAGTGAACAAGGCTTCATTACGTCATAACTGTTTTGAAACATTTCGAAACACTTCGAGATTATAATGGTTCACCGACGATCAGTACCGTTATGTCACCCTGGTTCACGGCTGACGGTTACCTCACCGTTGGTCCTGTCCAGCCGAGCGCCCTCTCGCTCTCGGAGACGGAGGAGGAGGAAGAGGACTTCCTGCGTCCCGCAATGCCCGGAGGTCCTTCCTGAGCCTCCTGTCAGCCCAGAGGCCGTCTCCATACTCCTTGCCCTGCCGGCGCCACTCAAGCTCCTGGCCCTGCCGGCGCCACCCAAGCTCCAGGCCCTGCCAACGCCGCCCAAGCTCCTGGCCCCGCCTCCGTCGCCCAAGTTCCTTGCCCTGCCGGGGCCACTCAAGCTCCTGCCCCTGCCGGCGCCGCCCAAGCTCCAGGCCCTACCAGCACCACCCAAACTCCTGGCACTGCCTGCGTCGCCCAAGCTCCTTGCCCTGCCGACGCCACCCATTCCACCTATCAAGGCCAATTCTGCTCAGTCTGGGACTGTTCATGTCCCGACTGCCCAGTCTGAGACTGCCCAGCCAACGTCTGTTCCTGAGCCTGTAACTCTCCCCAAGAAAATTGAGGCTACTCCTCTCCGCCATGGCCACCCGAAGGGTCCTCTCCGCCATGGCCGCCCGAAGGGTCCTCTCCGCCGTGGCCGCCTGAAGGGTCTTCTCCGCCGTGGCCGCCCAAAGGGTCTTTTCCGGCGTGGCCACCCGAAGGGTCCTCTCCGCCATGGTTGCCTGTACAGCCAGCTCCGCGCTGATCCCCTGGGAGGGGGGGAAAGCCAGCTACGCCCTGGCAACCTACTCCGCCCTGGCTACCCACTTCTTCCTGGTCCCCTGAACTGCCATCTCCGCCCTGGCCGCCTGCACGTCCTGCTCCGCCCTGGCCTCCTACACAGCCTGCTCCGCCCTGGAGGCTTCCTGCTCCAGACCACGCCCTCCTCAGCCTCCAGGGCGCCCGCCACCCCCCACCCCATTGATGTTATACGGCGCGAGGACGCGCCTTTTTGGGAGGGGGCGTACTGTAACAGTGTGACTCTGTGTTTTCCCCCCTTTTTCTATTTTTTTGGTTTAGTCCTGTTCAGTTTTCCCGCTTCTCGTTTGCCTTCAGTTGTCTCATCTGTGTTTAGTTAATTATCCTCATCTGTATCACCTGCCTTCAATTCACCTTACTCATCAGTCTCTGTATTTAGCTTCCCTTAGTTCTTTCAGTCTTGGTCTGTTCTCGTTTTATGTATGACGTGTGTAGCGACTCCTGAGTTTTCTTTAAATAAATTCCTGTTCCTCGTCGTCTTTTTGTGATTCCTCTACAACGTCCTGTAACATATATTTTATTTTAACCTGTTAAGCTGCTAGCCCACTTTTGAAAAATCCCCAGAAATGACATACCCAAACTGAAACAGATACAGTTCATGAACCCTTTGCACTAAAAGCACAAGTATGATCTCATTTGAAAGCTGACACCTGGTAGTTTACTGTAAATGTAGAATTAATTATTGTCATAATGAATTTTTTTTTTTAAATAGCTTCAAAGTTTTGTAAAGTTATTTTTATAAAGTTATATTATAAAAAAAGTTTTATGTTATATAACTTTTGTAAAGTTAAGAAATGTATTTTTATGAAACATCTTCATGAAAATAAAATTGAAGTTGGCCCTGGAGCAATCTAGAAATGCACTGCAGCTAAAGCCATATGTGTGCCCATTTTATATTTAAAATCTGAAAATGATAAGTCTAAAACTCTGTATTTAGTTAAATGTTTTTCTAGATCATGTCAAATTACTCTATTTTGATTAGACTCTAAAATGCAAACTGATGTTTAATCATCTTCTGGGTCATCTATTCAGTCTATTGTCTCTATTATTTTGTGGTTCAAACGAGCCCCATTCAGTGTTAGTCTCCCCCAGCACACATTCACACCTCTCCAGACCGGTTAAATGCATTTCTTTTGTCTGCATTATAGCTACTAACGATTGGCTATTCACAGGCTATTCATAGGGTTTCAAACCCTAATTTCTTTTATCAAAGTTCTCACTAAATATTTGAAACTGGTATCAAATGAACTGAAACATTTCAGTAAGCATTCCTATTTAGAAAAAAAATCATAAAACAATAACTGCTGGTGGCAGGTGCACCTGGGCTAGCTAGCATGTTAACTTAGCACACCATCAATACACAACCATTTATGAGATTAAAACCATGTTTGTGCTCCAAACTTACTTTATTACGCAAGTCGAGTGTTTTAAATAATCTTCTGTGATCTAATTTGGCTTCATATAAAAAAAAAATCTGACAGAAAATGCATTATTTATAGTGTTCTGCGCGATGATGAAATCTATATCGGTTAGCATTACATTATAAATATAATCTATTATTATGAAATACCTGGCATGGCTTGAAGAACACAGGTAACTCAAATATCATTGCAATTGTTTATTGTCTTCAAAACATCATTATCTGCATGTTACAGCGATCTCTGTCAGCTACTTTCTGTATCAGTGACGTCCTGGAATGTCACATGACTATGGGTCTTCTTCATGATCCATATATGGACTATTATTGTGCATATAGCGCCCTCAGGCTATTGGTATGAATTGAAAACACAGCACATCTCAGTAAGAAGCGATCATAATGATTACATCGACGCATTTGGGTATAAATTCAATAAATATTATTCCTGTCTATAGAAATATGATGTGAATCTATGAGAATATATCAATATTTTTCCAAGTCTGCACATTTGAGCTAAAGCCCTGAGGACTCATTTTTTCATTTCATAACTCCTGACACAAATTAAGACATAACTGTCACTATAAGTTTCTCAGAATACAATAGTGGTCAAATACTGAATCTTGAGTCTTATATATTTTAATGATGTATAGTTTGTCAAGGTGTAACATTAAATCTGATAGTAAATTTGAACTAAATAAAAAAAAACGCTTCAATGTGCTGACGCACTGGCAAAGGTTAAGAGGTTACATTTTTTTTGTCCTTGCATCCTTTCTTGTGGCTCAGTGATGCAGGGGCTCATTATGCAGGCCATTGTCTTCTCAGGTGTGAATCAGAGTATTCACGCCCACTCGCATATTGCCTTTCCAAACAAAAATTGTCTTACAAAATTTAAAACAATGTATTGTTTTATGTAAATGATTAGGCAGGATGATTTTAAGATCATTTTAAAGCAAAAACTCTAGGCGACAACATCCATTAGTCAGAAGTCTTGTGGACACATATTTAGTATGTGTTTTGTGGCCTTATTTCAGAAACTTTAAATTTTAGTTTTTTCAATAACCATGCATTAACATTATTCTCTCAAAAATACAAACATGTACAAACATGTTGCTCACATATTATGGTAGCCCTGTTTGTGCTAAAAAGAGTGTAATTACACCATTGCCATTAATATGTTTATAAGCAACTGAAAAAAGCACAAATGTCAGGGCATGTCAAAACATCTCAAGGACCCCAAAAACACCTTAGACCCCAGAGGGTTAATCACTCGTTTTCTTCGTGGTACATTGAGGTTGAGACCTGCACTGCACTCTAGAGCACCGGCATGGGACTTGGCCATTGTACTTGAGGGTCTGGCCCTGGCTCCCTTCGAGCCCATTGAGGAGGTTTCAGAAAAATTCCTCACCCTAAAATCTTTATTTCTCCTTGCTATTTCCTCTATCAAGAGAATTGGTGATTTACATGCTCTGTAGGTTGCTCCTTCATGTCTGGAATTTGCACCTGGTATGGTGAAGGCATTTCTCTACCCGAGGTCAGGTTATATCCCAGGTTATCCCACTGAATGTTGGGGGCCCAATAGTGCTGCAGGCCTTTTATCCTCCACCCTTTAATACCCCAGACCAGGAACAGCTTAACCTGTTATGTCCAGTCCGGGCTTTAGATGCCTACGTTCACAGAACTGCCCTCTGGCGTAAATCTGAGCAACTATTTGTTTGTTTTAGGTCACTCAAGAGAGGATGCCCTGCATCTAAACAGGTTATGAGTAAATTGATAGTCGAGGCTATTTCATTGGCTTATGAAGCGGCCGGACAGCCTTCACCTATGGCTGTGCGGGCCCACTCTACTCGGAGAATGGCGGCCTCTTTGGCCTTAATTTCGGGTGTTTCTCTTCTTGACGTTTGTAATGCGGCAGGATGGTCCTCTCCGCATACATTTGTCAGGTTCTATGACCTTGACCTCTCCACTCCTGGGGCGAGGCTGCTTGCTTCTTAGTGTGCGCAGGACTTCACACAGAACGGGCATTTGTCATTATGGCATAGTGGGGATGGGGTTCCCACCGCCTCTCAAACACAGCTTGAGTTCCCTTGAAAGGGAACGTCTCAGGTTACGTATGTAACCCTGGTTCCCTGATAGGGAACGAGACGCTGCGTTTGCCTGCCATACTTCCTGCATGCCCTGATCGACTTGCTTCAGGCCTTTCAGAAGCTGTCGCGGTCTGATTTCAAGGGTGCTTTATAGTTTCCTGGTCAATGACGTCACCTATGTCGTAGCGGGCTTCCATTGGACTGATTTTACACATGCTTCACGACGTATCACGCAGTGCGTTCCCACCGTATCTCAAACGCAGCGTCTCATTCCCTATCAGGGAACCAGGGTTACATACGTAACCTGAGACGTTTTCATGAGCTGTATGCCAAAATCATCAGTATTAAAACAATAAAAGACCTGAAATATTTCAGTTGGTGTGCAATGAATCTAAAATATATGAAAGTTAAATTTTTATCATTGAATTATGGAAAATAATGAACTTTATCACAATATGCTAATTTTTTTAGAAGGACCTGTATTATATAGACTCATTACATGCAAAATGAGATATTTCAAGTCTTTATTTGTTAATATTTTGATGATTATGGCTTACAGCTATGAAAACTTTTTCACAATATTCTAATTTTGAATTATGGGTTTTCATAAACTGTAAGCCATAATCATCAAAATTATAACAAATAAAGGCTTGAAATATCTCACCTTGTATGTAATGAGTCTATATGATATATTAGTTTCACCTTTAAGTTGAATTGCTGAAATAAATGGACTTTTGCACGATGTTATATTTATTATATTTTATTTTAATTTACCTTATTTAACCAGAAGAAGAACTCATTGAGATTAAAAATCTCTTTTCCAAGAGCGTCCTGGCCAAGACAGGCAGCAGCGCATTTTAAAATGTTGCGGACATAAAAACATATAACATATACATAAAACATATGACAATTTATGCTGATAAATATCGTGTTACCAGGTCATAAAAAAAAATCATATATATTTCTCAGCAGTGATAAACAACAAGGATCCTCCGAGTAATCAGTCATAACATCTACAGCCAGTTTGTGTAGTCTCCATGTCATTTAAAAGTAATTTAAAAGCAACCAGTGAAACCGGCTCCTGAAGATTCAGTACATTCTGCAGCTGATTCCAAGCACAGGGGGCCGCATACTCAAATGCCCCTTTTCCCAGTTCAGTCCGGACTTGAGGGACAGATAACAATAGTAAGTCCTCAGAACGAAGACAATATCTTCCTGTGACTTTCTTTATGATATAGATTTGAAGGTATGGGGGAAACAGACCAAGAATAGCCTTGTAAATAAGAATGTGCCAATGATTACGTCTACGGGTGGACAATGCAGACCAACCAACCCGATCATACAAAGTACAGTGATGAGTAAGGGCTCTAAGGTTTGTGATCCTAAGAGCTCCATGGTAAATAGTATCCAACAGTTTCAAGCTCTGAGTGGATGCATGCATGTTTCCCTTTCAAGGGAACTCGAGCTGCGTTGAGACGCTGTGGGAACGCTCTGCGTGATTGCGTCGTGAAGCACGTGTATAATCAGTCCAATGGAAGAGCAAGACGTCATAGGCGGTGACGTCATAGACCAGGAAGCTATAAAGCACACCAGAAAACAGACTGCGACAGCTTCTGTTGCCTTCAGCAAGCGATCTGTGTATTCTGTCCTTGACATATTTATTGTTGTCTGTCAAGTTGCAATATATATATATATATATTATGGCAAAAGAGAGCAAGCAGCTTTTGTGTTGTTCCCTGCCCACGTTATATCACGGGTGGGGACACACACATCAGCTTTTTGTTACTATTTGGGAGTGGAGCATGCCACAGTCAGTTCTCGAGGGGGCTGACTGTGAGCATTGCGAGAAGCTGTCCGTGAGGACGCTCCGCTCCCGCCGGGCGTTCTTCGAGGAGGACGGTTCGGTTCGCGCTCCCCGCGCGGGTCCGCTGTTGCCGATGCACGGCGGCGACCCGCATTTTGGGGTTCGCAAACGGATCTGTCAGCGGGGGTTGGGACGGGCCCCGCCCTGTCTCGGCTTTCACCTGCCAGATCCAGTGCTGGCGATTTCCAGTTCCGAGGAATTGGTATCGTTAGTGTTTTGTTTAGAAAAAGAGAACAAAACAAATAAAGATATTAAGAAAAGGCAGATGTTTGAGTTTTCAATAAATGAATAAATAAGTCAGCTCATAACTCTGTTGAATAAAGAGGAGCTTTAAAAGGAGGTTTATCTAGTGCTGTTGCTAGTTAAATATTTTCTGGCCAGCTGAACATTATGAGAGTGAAAATAAAAAGAGTTTATTAGATGAAATAAATTTAAAAACAGAAAAACTCTGTATCTCAGCCTCCTCGTCTGGGACTGCCGTTTTTTCCCTATCTCCACACCACACTGAGGTGTCGAGATCGTGGAATAGTCGGTTTCTATTTTATGTGTTTAATGCCCAACGTCTAACTATAGTAATGCTATGGGTATTAAGTATCATGGTATGACAGTGCCTCGGGTTAAAGAGACGCTTGCTAGCTTTCTCTCTCCCGAGTCGGCGTCATCATTTTTAACCCCGACGTTACCCACCAGCCATCTAAATAAATTTTTTTATTAGGCAACGCTGGTGGGTAAATTATAAAGACATGGATGAATGTGAGGTTGTCAGCACTGACGCTATTCGAGAATTGCGTCGTGCAAAAACAGATAAACTATACTGGGGAGGGACGGTTTCGAGAAATCGTTTCTCCTCTGCGTCCTCTGGGTGGCGACTCTCTGAGGAGGGTCGCAGCACGGCCAGTTCGGTTGTTTTCCTGCTGGTTGCCACGGAGTGATATATTTATATATATTATATATATATATACACGTTTTTCTGATTTAAAAATAAAGAAAAATAAGATAAAATTATGTCTGTTCTTCTGGACGCTCCGCTTTCCAAAAAAAAAAAAACTAAGAATAAACCGTTCAGCGGCGTTCCAGAGGTTTCTTCCTCACCAATCTAATGTTCCCGAGACTGCTGGGCGGAGCAGTCTCAGTCTACTAAGCTCCTCGCAGCACAGAGTGCAAGAACGAGCATCGCCATTTGGGCTCCTCCACAATCGAAGGGGACTTGGGTGGCGGTAGCAGTCTAGCCAGTTAGAGATATGCAAGATCTGAGGACTATTTTATCTCTAAAAAAGCTTGGACAATAGGAAGCCCTGATGCCGAGGCTATCAGGCTTCTAAAGGGTGGTCCCCTCCGGGGTAGGGATGGTTTTGAGAAAATCGTTTCTCCTCGGCGCCCTCTGGGGTGCGACTCTCTGAGGAGGGTCGCAGCGCTGCCAGTTCGGTTTTCCTGCCGGTTCGCCGTTCAGGACACCAAGGTGTCAGTGTCCCCAAACGATCCTACGAGGGGGGTCGTAGAGCAGTCAGTTCGGTTTCCCTGCCGGTTCGCCGTTTCAGGGTGCCGAGGTGCCTGCTTTTTCCAATGATCCTCCGAGGAGGGTCGTTGGAACTAAGTTATTTAAAGGGAGGCAAGATCTGAGGACTGTCGTCATCTCTAATAAAGCTTCTGAGGGCTCCTCCGGGGCAGGGACGGTTTTGAGAAATCGTTTCTCCTCGGCGCCCTCTGGGGTGCGACTCTCTGAGGAGGGTCGCAGCGCTGCCAGTTCGGTTGTTCCCTTCCGGTTCGCCGTTCAGGGCACCGAGGTGTCAGCGTCCCCATACGATCCTCCGAGGAGGGTCGTAGAACGGTCAGTTCGGTTGTTCCCTGCCGGTTCGCCGCTTCAGGGCACCGTAGTGACTGTTCAACCAAATCCAGAGGCCAGTCTTGAGAGACTGGTTCCCCTAGTAGAATTTCTGGCAGCGTGGAAACTACTGCCACATATTTCTCGGTGGGTCCTGCACACTATAGAAAAGGGTTCAGAATTCGGTTCTTGTCCGCCCAGATTTCTAGGGGTCCTCCCCACTGTGGTGGACCCCGAGCAGGCTTTGGTTATGGAGCAGGAAGTACTGACACTTCTGCAAAAGGAGCTGTAGAAGGGGTTCCTCCTCCCGGCAGACAGTCAGGGTTTTACTGCCATTACTTCATTGTTCCGAAAGAGGATGAGAGGTTGCGTCCTTCTCTAGACCTGCGTCAATTAAACAGCAGGTTTCAGAATCTTAAGTTCAAAGTATGCTTACGCTAAATATGATTGTGTCACAGATTCAGTCCGAGGACTGGTTTGTCACAATAGACTTAAAGGACGCTTACTTATCTATCCATCCTCATCACAGGAGGTTCCTGAGGTTTGCTTTCAGGGGCGAAGCATACCAGTATCGGGTTCTTCCATTCGGCCTAGGTTATCACCCCACACCTTTTACAATATGCGTGGATGCAGCTCTGGCTCCTCTGAGATTCCAGGGCATTTGCGTATTAAATTATATCGACGATTGGTTGATTTTAGCTCAGTCCAAGCTTTTGGCAGTTCAACATCGAGATGTCGTTCTGTCCCACATAAGGAGGTTGGGGTTGCGGCTCAACACCAAAAAGAGTGTACTCCTCCCAGCTCAGAGGACCACTTTCTAGGTGTATTATGGGATTCGACAACAATGCAAGCACGTCTGTCTCCTGCACGTATTTCTGCGATTTCTCACAGCCGTAAAGAATGTAAAACTAGGTCAGTCACTCACTGCAAACAGTCTCTGAGACTGTTGGGGCTCATGGTAGTTGCGTCTAACGTAGTTACTTTTGGCCTTCTGTACATGAGACCCCTGCAGTGGTGGCTCAGGACCAAGGGGTTTTCTCCGAGGGGAAATCCGTTTTCGCATTATCAAGGTCACGTGGGTATGCCTTCGTGCCTCGGTCATGTGGAAGAAACCTTGGTCCCTCGCCCAGGGCCCAGTGCTGGGTGCTTCTTGTCGAGGCGTCACGCTATCGACGGATGCTTCCCTCACAGGATGGGGGGCGGTCATGAGTGGCCGCTCGGTGAAAGGTCTTTGGCTGGAGCTCATGGCAGTTGCGTCCAACGTAGTTACTTTTGGCCTTCTGTACATGAGACCCCTGCAGTGGTGGCTCGGGACCAAGGGGTTTTCTCCGAGGGGAAATCCGTTTTCGCATGATCAAGGTCACGCGGCTATGCCTTCGTGCCTCGGTCATGTGGAAGAACCTTGGTTCCTCGCCCAGGCCCAGTGTTGGGGGCTTCTTGTCGACGCATAATGCTATCGACGGATGTTTCCCTCACAAGTCGGGGACAATCATGAGTGGTTGGTCGGCGAAGGGTCCGGACAACACACTGATGGTCTCTTATATAAGAGCAGACATCCTGTTGAGGCAGGGGCTGTGGCCTGGGGAATGGAGACTTCACCCCGAGGTGGTGGAGCTTCTTAGGGAGAACTTCGGTCAAACTACAAGTCGACCTTTCGCATCGCTTGTACAATGCATTGCCCTTGTGGTTCTCCCTCACGCATCCAGCTCCGCTTGGACTGGATGTAATGTAATAGGTGTGGTTGCCGCTACACCTATACGCTTTTCGCGATATCTTTGCTCCTGGGAGCTCTGGAGTTGTGGATACTGTGGGCTCGGCCTCTGAGGGGGCCCAGCTCATAGATTCAGGTTTCTCGACCGAGGTCGTGGAGACCATACTCCAGTCTAGAGCTCCCTCCACGAGAAGACTAATATGCTGTTTTCTGCCTGGTGCAGAGAATGCCTTCTGAATCTCGTTTCTGCCCTGTTGGTACAGTACTTGATTTCTGTAATGAATGTTTCTTTGCTGGGCTATCTCTGAGGAGAGATCCTTAATTTCGTCTTCTCCGTGGTAAATGAGGCTGAGGCCTGCACGTTCTTGGATTTGCACCTGGTTGGTGGTAGTATTTCTTCACCCCAGATCGGGTTGTATTTCTAGGTCCCTACTAAATGTGCGGGTCATTTGTGCTCCAGGCCTTCTGTCCTCTACCTTTAATACCCCAGATCAGGAAAATCTTAAATCTGTTATGCCCTGTCCGGGCTTTGGATGCTTAGGTCCACAGAGCTGCTCAGTGGCGTTTATCAGAACAATTATTTGTCTGCTTCGGGTAACCTAAGATAGGTTGCCCTGCATCTAAACAGATAATGAGCAAGTGGGTAGTTGAGGCTATCTCACTTGCTTATGAAGCGGCCGGACAGCGTTCACCTGTGGCTGTTCAGGCCCATTCTACAAGGAGTATGGCTGCCTCTAGGCTTTAATTTCGGGTGTTTCCCTTCAGGATATTTGTAATGCGGCAGGCTGGTCCTCACCTCATACATTTGTCAGATTTTATGACCTACACCTCTCCACTCCCGGGGCTAGGTTGCTTGCTTCTAGTGTGCGCAAGGACTTCACACAGAACGGGCATTTGTCTTATGGCGTAGTGGGTATGGGGTTCCCACCTCGTCTCAACGCAGCTCGAGTTCCCTTGAAAGGGAACGTCTCAGGTTACGTATGTAACCCTGGTTCCCTGAGAGGGAACGAGACGCTGCGTTCTCCTGCCATACTTCCTGCATGCCCTGATCGACTTGCTTCAGGCTTTTTCAGAAGCTGTCGCGGTCTGTTTTCTGGTGTGCTTTATAGCTTCCTGGTCTATGACGTCACCGCCTATGACGTCTTGCTCTTCCATTGGACTGATTATACACGTGCTTCACGACGCAATCACGCAGAGCGTTCCCACCGCGTCTCAACGCAGCGTCTCGTTCCCTCTCAGGGAACCAGGGTTACATACGTAACCTGAGATGAATATAACATCGCCATAGTCCAGCACTGACATGAAAGTGGCAGCAACAAGTTTCCTTTTGGCCTCAAATGAAAAACATGACTTGTTTCTGAAATAAAAACCCAGTTTCAGCTTCAGTTTTTTCACCAACTGCTGAATGTGAATGTGATTCTAATCTTTTGAGTTTCACCTGTATATTGATCTGAAATATAGCACATTCATTTTAAATTCATTCAGGTTCAATTACCAAATAAACAATCTTAATTCAATTTAAAGCAAACAATACATTTAAAATATATGGGTTGTGTCCATATTTTGTAATAAAAAAAGAAAAAAAAGATATATATCCAAAAAGACAAGGCCTTAAACTTTAACAAGGGTTAAACTCTTGTCACTGTAATAGACACAATCACACACACACACACACGCGCGCGCGCACACACATGCGCACACACACACACACACACAAGTCAAGACACTTACATTTTAGATGCAATATTGACTTTTTTTTCTGTTACAGCAGCGAAAATAGTTAAACAAAGATCAGAGCAGAACCATCGCGCATCTCACAGCAACGTGTTTTCTCATTACTGAATGATTCAGCATTTTGAAGAATCGGTTGACTCAAAGATTCAATGACCAATCCATAAACATCTGTCTCATTCATGAATGATTCAGTCGTTAGAACGAATTGTTTGAACGAATGAATCAATGACTCGCTCATTAAGACGGTCGCCTGACGACACCTAGGGTGCTTCTCAATATCCCTCCTCGTCTCCTCGCTCCTCCGTCCTCCATCCTATGACCCGGAAACCAATCAAGCACAGCCATCTTGAAGGACATCTCAATTCTCTAATTGCAGGCTTTCAGAGGAGTCATGAGCGAGGATGCACAGGTGTATCCTATGCGGAAGTGTTTTATTGACTAAACGTGACGCACGTATACATTCTCCTCCCCCTTCACATCGGTCACAATAAATTGAATTTATACTTTACCCTTGCAGTTTATATAAACCACACATCTCACATATTTCAACAGGGTATCTTGCTTTATTATTATTCATTATGAATTTCTTAAATAAACAAACTTCAACAACATGAGGGCAGATCCTTTGAGCGCTGCTGATGACGGTATGAAGTGATGCTCGAGTGATCAAGTATTCCAATGTATTAAAAAAGCTTTCATTCGATTCCTCAGTCCTCATTTTCTTTCCTTGCATCCTTCCCTCACAACCTACAGGGGGAGGAGCTGAGGCGCTAGGAAAGGAAGCGAGGAAAGGAAACGAGGATGCACAAATAAGAAATGAGAAGCACCCCATATGACGGTTTAGTGTTATGTTTAAAAGTAACATTCTTTCCAACGATTGTTAATTAACTCATATTTAAAACAATCTCATAACATTATTTAATGCATTGTTATTTTTCAGTGTAAACGATTTAATTTGATCAGCCCTACATAGGGTAACAGCCATATAGTGCCTTATTATTCTAAATAATTGAATTTATTGATCAAATTTACAAATTAAAAATGAAAGATGAAGCATACATTTAATAAGACTAGCATACATTTAATAAGTGTGTGTGTGTGTGTGTGAGTGTTTAATAAAATCATTTAGTCACTACAATTAACAACACTGGAGGAAAGTCGTTTGCAACTTCTGGTTCACTGGGACTTTAATGAGGTTAAATTCATGATAACAATGTTGTGAGATTAATGTTTTAACTTCATGTTTATTGAATTGTTGTATAAAATATTTTAACATTTGCAAACTCCCTTTATAAAAGCTGTTACTCGGCTCGTCTTAGTTCATCGCAATCTAACAAACTTCCCTTATAATCAATTAAGTTGTCTACACTGCACAATGAATCTCTTATTTACATTGTGTCTGTACTTTGTTATAATGAGAGGATTTGCGAGCTTGCATAACTCAGCACTGAACAAACCCCAGTGTTTTTAGCGGTGAGTGGATTTTAACTTAAAAGCCTCTGATTGTGCCATTGTGCTCAAGAAATCAACAGTTTGGTCTGATTGGCTACATTGCTCACCGCTGCAAAAACACGTTATCGCTCCACACAATTTAGCAATTTGGTTTGCAAAATCTGTTTGGCCAATATGCTGTTATTAGTTATACTAACTAGAACCAGGCCTGATCGGGTCAGCCGACAAAGAGAATCACTCACTGCCCTTTCCCCGATAGCTTTACTATTCCCCCATACCTCTACAAAGCTGAGTAGTAAGTGCTCCGGACAAATGGGCTCGTTGATTCGACTGGGACTCCTCAGTTCCACGAAGTGCCTATTAGTACCCCTAACCACCTAAAGTTCACCAAGCAATGTGTAACAAAGTGCATATTGTGCCCCCTAACCACCTAAGGTCTTCCTCATTGTCCACGAAGTGTCTATTCTGACCCCTAACCACCTGTGCATTCATCACATACACCGTGCCCAGACAACTGTCTGGGCATGACCACAAGGTGCCTGTGGTGCCACTAAACTGCTCGTTTTTTATCACAAGTCACCGTATCTCTAACTTGGTGCCGAAAAGTCACAAGGCCTCGAAATTCAGTTTGAGGGTAGCCCAGCGGCCCCCAAGGCGAGATCCTTGGTTTAGAGGTTCTAAGTTGTTCCCAAGTGTGTGTTTCAGTGGTTCGGCCTGATCCACATGTGGTTCGGCTTTCTCCATCCACAAGGGTCTTTCTGTGCCCCAGTGACTACCGGCAGGTCAAGTTTCGGGGCGCCAGGGCCCCCGGGGGCCAAATGGCAAAGCGTCCCACGTGCAACTTATTCCATGCGATTTCACAGGTATTTCGTGGATGGTGCTGCGATCGACCCGAAATTGACACACGCGTCCCGTCACGGGCCCCTGGGAGGGCCCCAGAGTTCCGCGTCCCTTTGACTTTTTTCCGTGCTAATTGGCCACCAACAGCCTAGTGGAATAAGTTGCAGGTGGGATGTTTAAGAAACAGGGGCCAAAAGGGGTCAAAAGGTCGCATCGACTCCAAATTTGACACGGTGCCAGCCCAGGGGCCCCCGGTTCTAGATCCTGAGTTTGTGGTTCTAGATCGGTTCTAAGTATGCGCTTTGGCAAAACGGCTAGAAAGAAAGGCCAGATTGCACCGAAACTGACAGATGCCTCTCGTCACGGGCCCCTTGGACGGGCCCCAGAGTTCCGCGTCCCTTTGACCTTTTTCCGTGCTAATTGGCCACCAACAGCCTAGTGGAATAAGTTGCAGGTGGGACATTTAAGAAACAGGGGCCAAAAGGGGTCAAAAGGTCGCATCGACTCCAAATTTGACACGGTGCCAGCCAAGGGGCCCCCGGTTCTAGATCCTGAGTTTGTGGTTCTAGATCGGTTCTAAGTATGCGCTTTGGCAAAGCGGCTAGAAAGAAACGCATGATTGCCCCGAAACTGACACATCCGTCTCGTCAAGGGCCCCTGGGACGGGGCCCAGAGTTCCGCGTCCCTTTGACCTTTTTTTCACGCTAATTGGCCACCAACAGCCTAGTAGAATAAGTTGCAGGTGGGCAAAGTAAGGGCCCACCTGTAACTTATTTGACGGGGTCCAAATAGGCTGTCTGTGGACAGTCCATTTTTAGGCTAATAATACATTATGAATGGCTGAAATGTATATTTCTGTGTTGTATTGTGGCCCTTGTGTGATGTACAGTACGTTTTACCTCATAAAACCACTGTGATCATGAAAAATTACCCATTAATGTATTATCCACGGACAGTCTACAGCCAGGGTGTCAAACTCAGTTCCTGGAGGGCCACTGTCCTGCAGAGTTTATCTCCAACCAGCTCCAAAAACACCTGCCTGGACGTTTCTAGTAATCCTGAAGACCTGGATCAGCTGGATCAGGTGTGTTTAATTAGGGTTGAAGCTAAACTCTGCAGGGTTGTGGCCCTCCAGGAACTGAGTTTGACACCCCTGGCCTACAGGGACCCTGTCAAATAAGTTACAGGTGGGCCCTTACTTTGCCCACCTGTAACTTATTCAACAGGGTCCAAATAGGCTGTCCGTGGACAGTCCATTTTTAGGCTACAGTGGGCCCTTACTTTGCCCACCTGTAACTTATTCGACAGGGTCCAAATAGGCTTTCTGTGGACAGTCCATTTTTAGGCTACAGTGGGCCCTTACTTTGCCCACCTGTAACTTATTTGACAGGGTCCAAATAGGCTGTCTGTGGACAAACCATTTTTAGGCTGATAATACATAATTAATGGCTGCAATGTACATTTCTGTGTTGTATTGTGGCCCTTGTGTGATGTACAGTACGTTTTACCTAATAAAACCACCGTGATTATGAAAAATTAACCATTAATGTATCATCCCCGGACAACCTACAGGGACCCAGTCAAATAAGTTACAGGTGGGCCCCTACTTTGGCCACCTGTAACTTATTTGACAGGGTCCAAATAGGCTGTCTGTGGCAGTACATAACTAATGGCTGTAATTTACATTTATGTGTTGCATTGTGTCCCCTGTGTGGTGTACAGTAGGTTTCACCTCATAAAACCACTGTAATTATGAAATATGACCTATTAATGCATTGACCACGGAGAGCCTATTTGGACCCCGTCAAATAAGTTATAGGTGGGCCCTTACTTTGCCCACCTGTAACTTATTCGACAGGTTCCAAATAGGCTGTCTGTGGACAGTCCATTTTTAGGCTACAGTGGGCCCTTACTTTGCCCACCTGTAACTTATTTGACAGGGTCCAAATAGGCTGTCTGTGGACAGTCCATTTTTAGGCTAATAATACATAATTAATGGCTGTAATGTACATTTATGTATTGCACTGTGTCCCCTGTGTGGTGTACAGTAGGTTTCACCTGATAACACCACTGTAATTATGAAATATGACCTATTCATGCATTGACCACGGACAGCCTATTTGGACCCCGTCAAATAATTTAAAGGTGGGCCCTTACTTTGCCCACCTGTAACTTATTTGACAGGGTCCAAATAGGCTGTCAGTGAACAGTCCATTTTTAGGCTACAGTGGGCCCTTACTTTGCCCAGCTGTAACTTATTTGACAGGGTCCAAATAGGCTGTCTGTGGACAGTCCATTTTTAGGCTAATTATACATAATTAATGGCTGTAATGTACATTTGTGTGTTGTATTGTGTCTCCTGTGTGATGTACAGTAGGTTTCACCTCATGAAACCACTGTAATTATGAAATATGGCCTATTAATGCATTGACCACGGACAGCCTATCTGGACCCCGTTAAATAAGTTACAGATGGGCCCTTACTTTGCCAACCTGTAACTTATTCGACAGGGTCCAAATAGGCTGTCTGTGGACAGTCCATTTTTAGGCTAATGATGCAAAGATATAAGCTGTAAAGTAGCCCAACATGATTTGTCTGTCTTCCCTGTTCACTTTAATGCATGTTTTAAGCAATAAAACATTTTCAATTATGAATTATGAACTATTAATGCATTGACCACAGACAGCCTACAGAGGTCCCATCAAATAAGTTACTGGTGGCCGAATAGGCCATCCATGATCACATAGGCGGTCAGGGGGACGAATAGGCTGTTCGTGGTCACATAGGCGGTCAGGGGGATGAATAGGCTGTTCATGGTCATTGGGCAGGGCCACTGGCTGTTACTTAGATTGGCGGTGGATGGATAGGCCGTTCGTGGTCACATAGGCGGTCAGGGGGACGAATAGGCTGTTCGTGGTCACATAGGCGGTCAGGGGGACGAATAGGCTGTTCGTGGTCACATAGGCGGTCAGGGGGACGAATACGCTGTTCGTGGTCAGTGGGCAGGGCCACTGGCTGTCACTTAGATTGGCGGTGGACTGATAGGCCGTTTGTGGTCACATAGGCGGTCAGGGGGACGAATAGGCTGTTCGTGGTCACATAGGTGGTCAGGGGGATGAATAGGCTGTTTGTAGTCAGTGGGCAGGGCCACTGGCTGTCACTTAGATTGGCGGTGGACAGATAGGTCGTTCGTGGTCACATAGGCGGTCAGGGGGACGAATAGGCTGTTCGTTATCACATCAGCGGTCAGGGGGATGAATAGGCTGTTCGTGGTCACATAGGCGGTCAGGGGGATGAATAGCCTGTTCGTGGTCAGTGGGCAGGGCTATACTGCCCAGGGATATACTCATCAAGATGGCGCCGCGGATGGCTGCCTCGGTGTGGGGCTCTCCAGCTATTGTGTTGTTTTTGTTCGTTTGTTCTGCGTTTAGTCATTCTTTTCCTATCAGTTTCACCAAAGACGAACTACTGGACATTAGGAAACACACACCAGAAACCTTTTCTACAGTTTTTGATTATTCGAACGTTTTGCTGGACATTCTCATCGGAGGGGCAGCGGTGTTGTTCAAACGCGCGGTCAGACGCAAACGCGGGAAGCGTGCCGGCGCGCTGGTTAAACTCAGCGAGCGCGGCCTGCGCACTGCACGCCCCAGTATTCATCTTGCGAATCTCCGATCCCTTCCTAACAAAACGGATGAACTACTTCTCCTCACCCGCACTAAGGATACATGCATTCCTACCAGGACATTCTTATCATTTACTAATGATAAACCATGGTTTACTGGGAAACTCAAACATCTTCATCATGCCAAAGAGGATGCCTACAGAAGTGGGGATAAAATCTTGTATACCCAGGCCAGAAACAGACTGACAAAGGAGATCAGAGTTGCTAAAAGAAGCTACTCTGAAAAAGTGAAAAAACAGTTTTCAGCCAACAACCCATCATCAATCACTTAGATTGGCGGTGGACTGATAGGCCGTTCGTGGTCACACAGGCGGTCAGGGGGATGAATAGGCTGTTCGTGGTCAGTGGGCAGGGCCACTGGCTGTCACTTAGATTGGCGGTGGACGGATAGGTCGTTCGTGGTCATATAGGCACTCAGGGGGACGAATAGGCAGTTCGTGGACACATAGGCGGTCAGGGGGATGAATAGGCTGTTCGTGGTCACATAGGCGGTCAGGGGGTTGAATAGGCTGTTCGTGGTCAGTGGGCAGGGTCACTGGCTGTCACTTAGATTGGCGGTGGACGGATAGGCCATTTGTTGTCATATAGGCTATCCGGGCCACCGGCTGTCACTTAGATTGGTGGTGGACTGATAGGCCGTTCGTGGTCACACAGGCGGTCAGGGGGATGTATAGGCTGTTCGTGGTCAGTGGGCAGGGCCACTGGCTGTCACTTAGATTGGCGGTGGACGGATAGGCCGTTCGTGGTCACATAGGCGGTCAGGGGGGCGAATAGGCTGTTCGTGGTCACATAGGCGGTCAGTGGGATGATTAGGCTGTTCGTGGTCACATAGGTGGTCTGGGGGACGAATAGGCTGTTCGTGGTCACACAGGCGGTCAGGGGGACGGATAGACTGTTCGTGGTCACATAGGCGGTCAGGGGGACGGATAGGCTGTTCGCGGTCACATAGGCGGTCAGGGGGATGAATAGGCTGTTTGTGGTCAGTGGGCGGGGCCACCGGCCGTCACTTAGATTGGCGGTGGACAGATAGGCGCCGTTCGTGGTCACGCAGGCGGTAAGGGGGACGAACAGGCCGTTCGTGGTCGGTGGACCACGAAGCACCTGCAAGGCTGTTCATGGACCACCCACCTCGGGCAGCGCCCTAAAGGGCGTAAGGGCATCTTACTGTAAAATTAAATTGCAATTTAAGTGCATTTACAGGTAAGCTACTGTAAAGGGGAACTTACAGTAACTTACTGGCAATAGTGCTGCCAGTAAGTTACGGCAAAAATACAATAAAATGGATAACAGTAGCATGACTACAGCACACGCTTAGCCAATAATATTTAGAGTGTTATCATTATTTTTGTGGTTTATGAAAAAAGGATATGCTGTAATAAAGGGCCAATTTCTCTTTCACCCTCACTTTTGCCATTTCCCTCCCTCACTTTGTCTACAGTATTTGTGTCTTTTTTCTCCATCTTTTGGTTTCTCTGAGTAGTGATCAGATTGTCCCAGAAGGCTTGGCAAGTAAAACAAGTTTTTGCTAAATGTACCCCAGTCAAATTAATAGGCTACAAGTCTGGTATCTTTTTCTCTCTCTGGGCAAACACAGCACAACAATCATATATCCACCTTAAAAGGTTATCTAAGTCTTAAACTATTTAACTTTTAAAATTACCTGCAATAACTTTTAGAATGCTAGGGCTCACACTTACTCTCATAAAAGTAAAGTCTTTTAAAATAATGCACAAGCACTTATATAATTAACAATGGCTGTGCTCAAAAATTGCTTGAGGCTGTTTTTTAAAAACAAGGATTATAAAGAGAAAAACATTCAGAAATAGAAGTCGGGTAATTGCAAAAAGAGAAATTTAAATAAAAATGAGGGGAATATGAAATTCAATCAAGCTGACGTTGTCGCTGAAAAGAATGTGGAATAGATAGTGGAATAAAGTTTACTGAGACACACTCAATGAAGAGTTCATTGTTCAAATCACAGTCAATAGTGTAGCCAACATCATTTGGAGCCCACATAAAGGTGCGTAATCATAATATCTCATATCTCTCTAGCCCTTTACTAACACACTAAATGAAAATAAGATTTCAGATGCACGTCAGCCTAGCTGGCGTTTTGGCAGGGTCTCAATGTAGAAATAAGAGTGTCAGCAAGTCCCCGCACTTCTACACGCACTCTCATTTGAAACAAACATGCGTCGTGCTCTTTCTCTTATTCCCAGTAGATTTTGACACACTGCAGAAAGTTATGTTTTTCAATACATTTTCAAAGACGAAAATGGCTTCTGAACAGTCATTTCATCTTTGATTTTACGCCAGTCACAGGAGCTGAACCTTGCCCAATGCTCAAAAAAATTTTTTATGAATTTCAAATGGCATTTAAATACACTTAGTTCCTTACAACAAGTTCCTTTTAGGCAAGTCATTTCACTCAGCGGCCATCTTGGTAATACCCCATTGGCAGCTATTTTCTATGAAGGTGGCATACAAGTACAGCACGCATCTGAAAGACTAAAACTGTCCAGATATGGTTTTAATACCATTTTCAAACAATGTTAATCAATTGTTGTCATTTTTCATTAATTGAAATAAAGCTAAAATAAAATAAAATTTAAGATAAAAAAACTTAAACTTTAAAAGTTCTAAAATTTAAATAAATATAAATTAATACAATAATACAATTGAACAAAAATAAAAAAACACAAAATAAAAGTTCTAAACCTTAAAATAAAATTTCTAAACATTAAACTAAAATTTAAATAAAGCTGAAAATATGAAAATTAAAGCTAATTCAAAATATTAATAAATACTATAATACTTTTGTAAGTAATACTAAAATGAAATATCTCTATCTCAAATAATGCTACAAATATATTTTTTCCAAATTCGCATGAAATGTATGATGGGCACATGAAAATACTTCATTGTAGGAATGATGTGAACAGGCTTTTTTATAGCAATGGCAGCAAAACACAGCAGTAACTGAGGAGTCCGTAAGCCCCAGTGAACCCTGGGAGCTTTAAGTGTCTCTGCTGGAAGTAACCACAATATTCAAATGCAGTGGAGGGAGAATATACAACAAGGCAGTATTTGTGATCTTTTGTCTTGTTGCTTTTTCTCATTGAGAAAACAGAACGAACTGAGAAATACAGTCTCACGGCGACTATTAAAGGTTAAAGTTTCAATAATATTCATACATTTTGCTGATGCTTCACATCAAAACCTGTAGATCTGATTTATGTTCTGTTTGCTTTTGTGTATCCTTTTAATCAGATATATAAGCCACATTTCCCAAAGCCCCAAATTCTCATTCCAGCTTGGAATGTGTGTGGTGGAACATGATGTAAACAACTGATCTTAGTATTCATCTCTTAGTACTTCATCTCTTCTTCCCTTCTGCATTTTCATTATACCACAACAGTGTGTGTTGTGAATGGAAGCAGAGTGAGCGTGATGGAGAGAGAGAGAAAGAATGAAATAAAGCATTTGGAAGGTGAGTCATACTCAAACTCGATAGCCCTATACAAGTGCAGCATGGTGGGTGAGAATGACATACAGATTCTATTCTAGAATCAGCTGTGGCCATGAAAATAACATTCCAGGGTCCCTGACCAACCTGGTCCTCGGCTCTTAAAGCTTCACACCCCTAAGTGATAAAGTGTTGGGTTCAGATTAAGATGTTGCTTTCCTTTCATTGGATACACGCGCACACACAGAGAGAGAGAGAGAGAGAGAGAGAGAGAGAGAGAGAGAGAGACAGAGAGAGAGAGAGAGAGACTCAATTGCATTGTGCATCTGCTGTTATTGCTGCCTTCAGTTTGGAAACACGGTTTAAGCACTGTATCCTTCGTGGCCCGAGAAACTCAGTGAACCAGAACGTGATTGCATTACAAATATGTTAGGATCAATGATATGATCCTAATTTGTTTCGTCCTGTCTATTCAAACATGCATTAAAGTGTAAGTCATACATACAATGACTTACACTTTTAATATAATTTACATACACCTCTTCTATGATGAGCAAAATTCATTTTCTTATTATTGAAAAATGTTTGTCTGCCAAATCAAAGTCATATGGTGCAAAGTCATATGATCTACATGAAGAATCATGGAGAACAAAAACTGGAAATTTTATCATAGAAAGGACCCCCTGCCCCTCTTGTCAAGATCAAAGTCTTTTACGAAAATTAGATACTTTGATCTTTTATGGCAAGGTAAGGTTCATTCTGGGAAAATGTAATGCACTATGACTCCCCAAAAACTATAATTATAATATTTAAAAATATATATTTTATATTTATTACTATAAATGTTAGGGTTATGTACAAAGCTTGTGGGCAAGCCGCTTCCTCCTTGCATGCCATGGCGTTGCTCCAGGTCCACCAGGCCCAGGCACTCATGAACATGCACGAGGGTAGTTCGGACCCTGAGCTCATGGGTGAGCTCCGCACTGCAACTGACCTCGCCCTCCGGGCGGCGAAGGTTGCAGCTCGCGTGGTTGGTTCGGCGATGTCCACACTAGTGGTCCAGGAGCGCCATCTCTGGCTCAACCTGGCCGATATGAGAGAAGCGGACAAGGTTCGGTTCCTGGACTCTCCCATTTCCCAGGTTGGGTTATTCGGCGACGCTGTGGAGAAGTTTGCCCAACAGTTCTCTACAGCTCAGAAACAGACGGAGGCCATCCGGCACATCCTGCCTCGGAGGGACGCTGCTGCCTTCACCCGCCCCCCGAGGTCAGATCCTCCGCCTGCTCGTCGACGAGGGCGTCCGCCCGCAGCCGCCTCAGCTCCCGCCGGACCATCGCAGCAGCCTTCACCCAGGTTCCGGCGCGGAGCCGGCCGCGGAAGGGGCGCCCAGCCTGCTCCAGGCGCTGCCAAGCCAGGTGGTAGGCACCAGGGCAAAAGAAAACGCTGAACCTGGACGGGCTCTCAGGGATGGAGGAGTTGCTTGTGGAGTGGTCGCCGATCCACTCCCTCTGGCTGGTTGGAGGGCCGGCTGGAGTTTTTTGTTATGTGTGTGTGTCTGTTCCGCCGCTGGCCCCTATAAAAACGGGGTCAGCGGTACCCACATATTCAGAAAAAGAGCAATTTTTCTATTCCTGAGTCCCAAGTGGGCCAGTCTGGCGGGTGTGACTAAATGAAATTCTCCCATTGCTCGAACTTTGAGTGTTGTAACTTTGCATATGTTGGTTATGCTTAAATGGCAACATTACACACTAAGAAAGTTAGGAAAGCAAATCCATCCAACCAACCTTTTATTACCTCCCGTCCGCAACAGTCTCTTTTCCTATTGTTATATTCAGATTGTAACCGGGTTGGTTACAGTGTTCATGACTCATGCATCCAGGGGATTCACTCCGAACTTACCCATGGCCTATTCTGATTCGGTTTCTCGCCTAATTTCTTTACTCTTCTTAAGAACTCTAAGAATGACTCTCAAGGCTCAGGTATCACATTAACATTTTCTAAAATGGTGATTAAATCTGTCCCTTCTCATCTATGGAAAAAAAAAAAAAAATCTATTTATCCTAACTACTGGAGCACCTCTCTCTAAAGCCTGGTTTAGGACTCATTTAGTTTCTGCCCACAAAGCTGCTGTTTACCCCCCTCCCTTTATACCGGTCATTCGTTCCGGATCGGGGCAGCCACCACAGCAGCCGAACGAGGTGTGTCTACATCAGCCATCAAAATAATGGGAAGAAGGTCTTCCTCAGCTTTCGAATCCTACATAAGAACTGATTCAAAAATTCGAAGCCCAGCAAGCTCTCCATTAATAATCCAGGTAAATCCTCTCGCAACTACTGGTGGTGGTGGTACTACGTTATCCACTTGAGCGCAGTTCAATTTGCACAATCTGATAACGCCCCTCTGTACTCGTCTGCGTTTGTGTTTTGTCCCGCGGTGTCTCCGCCCGTCTTCTGTCTTTATGTGATCCTCCTCGGCCACTAGTTTAGCTGTGGTCCGTGCAGGCTATCATAGCTTTGTCCTTACGGTCCATCGCGGCCTGTTCTGTCTGGTCTAGTGGCCTTGTTTCGTGAATATTGTCTTTCATGTGGCATTAGCGGCCGGTGTGGCTCCTAAGCGGTCTCGTCTCTGTGGTCTCCCATGGCCGTATGGCCTATCGTGGCCTTGTCCTCTAAGGTCCATCGTGGCCTAGTGACCTCTAGGGGTCCTGGTTTTATGTGGCTCGATGGCCGTGTCTATGATTAACTCGTTATGTGTGGGCTATTGAAGCCCGTCGTACATATGGCTACCAGGGCCCGCGGTCAAGCTGACCTCGTGTTTATGTGGTCTATCATGGCCTGTGGTCAAGCTGACCTCGTGTTTATGTGGTCTATCATGGCCTGTGGTCAAGCTGACCTTGTGTTTATGTGGTCTATCATGGCCTGTGGTCAAACTGACCTTGTGTTTATGTGGTCTATCACGGCCTGTGGTCAGGCTGACCTTGTGTTTATGTGGTCTATCATGGCCTGTGGTCAAGCTGACCTCGTGTTTATGTGGTCTATCATGGCCTGTGGTCAAGCTGACCTCGTGTTTATGTGGTCTATCATGGCCTGCGGTCAAGCTGACCTTGCGTTTATGTGGTCTATCATGGCCTGTGGTCAAGCTGACCTTGTGTTTATGTGGTCTATCATGGCCTGTGGTCAAGCTGACCCCGTGTTTATGTGGTCTTGCGTGATGGTCCATTGGGCCCGGTTCTATATAAATATATAAATAAATAATTTCGTAAATAAATATTCATCATCTTATCTGTATTCTTCTTTCTCCTTTCAGGAACCGCAGGATCCACGACTGGTGGGTATATTTATTTACAGTTCTTTGGGGGTGGGCTCCGTCCTCGTGGAATTATTCTTCCACTTCTCTTTGGGGGTCAGCTGCGCCCCCGCCTTCATCTCAGGCGGGACATGCAGATTCGGCTAACCTCGCTTTGCTCGCTAAGGACGGGGCCTACGCCAAAGAACTTATAAATTTATGCTTGCTGAGCTGTCAATAAATGTATACAGCTTTTCAATTAATCTCCCGAGTCTTTCTGGTAGAAATGAAAGCTTTAGCTTAAGTTCTGTCAGGAAGACTCAATCAGCGCGTCATGCATTACCTCATTCCTATCCAATCAGGTGTTAACAGTCACAGAATAAAAGATTGGTACTTACACTTGTCTGAGTTCGCAGATGCTGACGCTGCCATTCACCTCCATCCTCCCCAACCACCACCAAGATGGTACCTTCCCCTCCATCCTCCCCATCACCACCACCAGGATGGTCCCTTCCTTACCTCCAGGGGGTCGGCTGCGCCCCCGCCTTCATCTCAGGCGGGACATGCAGATTCGGCTAACCTCGCTTTGCTCGCTAAGGAAGGGGCCTACGCCAAAGAACTTATAAATTTATGCTTGCTGAGCTGTCAATAAATGTATACAGCTTTTCAATTAATCTCCCGAGTCTTTCTGGTAGAAATGACGTTCTCCTCCCTTGATACTATGAGTACGTCGTCGGCAAAGGCCTGAACTGGGGTTGGAGATGTAATGCCAGGCGGGGCAAGGAGGCATAGCCATTTCAGCCAGTGGTTTAAGGCCACTATGAAATTCACAGCGCACCAGGGACACCCCGTCTTAATCCCAACTTCAAGATTAACTGGTTTCGTTAGTTGATGTTCGCAAATCACTTGTAAAAATGAATTGTCATATACATTCTTGATTATATGTATATACTGTCCCGGCAATTTTATTTCCTCGAGAGAATGAAGCATTACACTATGAGGTAAAGAACCAAAAGCGTCTCGAAAGTCAAGGAACACCGCATAAAAACGGGAGGATTCATGTTTAAAATCATCGATGGCAGTCTTCAAACAAAATACGTGCTCATTCATTCCTTGCCTCTCTATGTACGCTTTCTGTTTTGTTGTTAATGTTCCTGATTCCACCAGCCAGGGTAAAATTCGGCCGAGAATACACTTCATAAATACCTTGTATATGCTAGGGAGCAGCGAAATATCTCTCCAGGTGGAGGGGTCTTCTGGAATGTTGTTTCATTTTGGGGATCCTATAAATAATACCCCCCTTCCAGGAGTCAGGAACTTTCCGATTAATTAAGCTGACATTAAAAATCTGAGTGAGAGTAACTATTGAAAATTGTTTTGTTGCTTTGAGCACTTCATAAGTCACGCCGTCTGCACCGCATGCCTTGTTGTTCGGGAGGCTGCAGAGAACTCTTGAGATCTCCTCTGTGGTGAAGTCCGAGGTTGCGGGGTGATCTTTCGGGTTGTCCAGGTCAAGAGCTCCACGCCATGGAGGGCTTCTTATCTGCTGATTTAACTGTGCAGGTTGACATTTCGCAGCATAATACTAATAAACTTTATCCACGTCGCTTATCGCAGGAGGGGGATCTGGGTAAGTGCTATAGTTTATAATAATATCTATTGCCATGCTCCTACGGTACGGTACACACACACACACACACATACACACACACACAAAAAAAAAAACTTTTATACATAAACAAACTAATAAATTCAGATTACATATGTGTTTTGCATTTTTAAAATGCTCAGTTTGTCCACCAGATGGCATCCATCTCATTTCAAAAATTGCTTTCATGAGGTCTAGGCTTGACTCTAAAATGAAATACAGCTTTAAATTCTCAAAACACCAAAAAAGAAAAGAAAAAATATTATAAAAAAACAAGTAAAAAAAAAAATGATGATTTTCTTTTAATAAATATGAATCCCACCCTTCCGGCCCATTTGGACCCGAAGGTCCTGAGTGTGACTCTGAAATGAAGGACCCCAGAGGTTAATAAAAAATAAAATAAAAACTTTAGATTTTAAAACTTTAAGTTTAAACCATTGTATTAACATGGCTAATACTTACAGAAAACTCCTTCTCAGGCTGCAAATAAAATTGCCCCAGACTGTATAGCTGTAAGAAATCTAAATAAATATAATCCAGTTAACTGTTATGTGTTACTTGTTGAGGACATATATCTCATAAATCTGCTTACAATGCATCTAAGTTAGGTTAATAAAAAATAAGCTTCACTTGACCTCTCTATATCTAACTTGCCTTTTTTGGCATGCATTTTACTTGTCTTTGTTTGCCTAATAGATAACTCTGATAAAGTTTTTCAACAATTTACACCTTTATTCATATTTTTAATTAGGCCCTATTATAATAATCATTATAACTGTGTCTCCCGCCTAAATAGAAATGAAGTAAAAGGCTAAACTGGTACCAATAGCCAATCTCTCTAAGCCCAAATCGCTCATTTTGCGTTGCAAATGTAAGTGCAGTATTTTTAAGCCTTATTTTCACGCGTTTTTGTGTCTAAAGGACTTATTCAATTGGTCCAGTATTGATCCTATTCGTAAAATCATAAAATCATCAAGTTCGGCATCCGATAACAGTTAGATATTTTTATTATTATAAGATCCTTCAAACCTTGTTTGTATGTCCTCCGTATAGGGACGTCCTGCGTGACGTCACGCCATTTGGAGCAGCCATTTTGACGGAATAGAAATGCGATACCGCCGGTGATAATACAGCTCGTCGCGAAATATTTCTACCATGCCCGAGCGATGCTGTGCAATTGGATGCGATCAGATACGTGATCATACAAAAGTTATATCTTTATACCGTATCCCAAAAGAAACAAAACGGAGAAACAAGTGGTTGGCGGCAATAAACAGGCAAAACGCTGATGGCGGTGTTACTGTTTGGCTTCCAACTCAACACAGCTTTGCACTCTTCATTTTGGATCAGGTAAGTTGTCCCCTCGAAGGCTAATGAATGATTTCTCGGAGTTCGGGATCAAATGTTATAAATCCACTGTTGCTATAGAAATACAATGTGTGTGTGCACACTACCATTCAGCATAACATAACAGGGCTCTCAAGTGTCACGCATTGAGCGTGACAGTCACTCATTTCGGTCTTTTGTCACGCTCTCCCGCCACACATTGTATTTCTCACACTGAAAAACTATTTGTAATATATTTAATATGCCGCAGCGCCCAAAACTCTGGCCGCGCCGCTCTCACTGTGGAACCGGCAGGAATCAAGCGCGTCTCCTCTGGTTTGTTCGTCGAGCTACACAGTAGCCAATCAGAAAATAGCACTATTGTATCTGGGTAAGATTTAACACAACAACCAATGAAAAAAAAAATTACACGGTTCTAATGGTGTATGGGTTGACTACATTTTTCTATGTTTTTTTTGTAGCAGTGAAAAAAACCTACCAACATTAGCTAGAAACAGTATTAAAGTAGTAGTAAAGAGTAGAGAAGAGAGCCGTTGAATTGCTCAGTTAGCTTCAGAGTCAGTAACGTTACTGGTAAATGCATTTACCTAACACACTGTAGCCCAATGTCAAAACGTTTTTATGTAATTATATTATTAGTATAATAATATACTAATAATATATATTACCCACGGCAATGGATCTATTATGAGGGGTGGCCCACCCCTAATAATAGATCCATTGCCACTGAGTAGCTGACGGGTGTATTCCGTCAAAATGGCTGACACGCAGCTAGGGGTCACGTGACTGGGAGATCCCTATAGGCTATGTCAAATGCAGCAATGTTATCTCGCAGACCATCGTAAAACACATTTAATTAAAACTCGACAGAAACTAAATAAAACTCACATAAGACCCCCTCCATTTGTCTTTCCACCGTTACAACAATCATCAAGTCTGTTTTGGTCGATTCACGGAGTTAGATTTGAAAATGTCAGCACAAGCAAGAGCAGATTATGTTTTTGCAACCATCGCTGGCTAAACTTCCACTGTCATTTCACATTAAAAGCCATGTACACTATAGCGTAAAATCCTAAATCCTTATTATAAAAGTAAAAATTAACTTACCAAATTTCCAGAAATCCGCCGAGTAAGATATCCATCCAGTGAGTGTTCTTTTTTTTTTTAACAGTCAAACATACATACAAACCAACATAGTGCAGCAGTGAGCAATCTTGTAAATCCATAATTCCAGAAGTGACATAAAAGTGATTTAAGTGTTTGATCTAAGTGTGTATGTGAGCGGGTGTGAGTGTGGGTATGTGCATGTGTGTGTATGCGTAAACAAAGTAACCATTTATTATCTATTACCATTGTCATTACCATCACCACCCTACTCCCCACTACCACCACACTGCCAATATTGTGTTGGTCGATTTTTATTTCCATCCTACCTCCTATGTAACAATTGCCATTGTCAATCCTGCACAAAAAGATGATATAAGATATAAGATAACCTTCCCCCACATCTCATCAGTCCCTATCTTTTCCTAATATTGTTTTTTTTTTTTTTTTTTTTTTTTTTGTTATGTGCAATGTCTAAGGTGCATTAAAAGAGGGAGTACAGTGCGAGAGTGTCTCAAATTGGGACAGAGATGCTGTCCCGTTGAAACCACTTCTCGCCTGTCTTGCCTGCCTTGGTGTTTGTTAGGTTTTCCATACATATTCCTTTTTTTTTTTCTATTCTATGTTGTGTTGCATTAAAAGCCCATGAAGAGATAAGGGGGGAGTTATTGCAGTAGTGATGACAATGATACTTAATTCCAATACAGCATTGACAATGGCAAGATTAATGATAATAATTATGATAATAATAATATTAATAACAAATGACAATGATGGTGGCAGTGGCGACCGCAATGGTGAAAGCAAAAGACAGCAACAACAGCAATTACAACAATGAAAAAATAAAAGTGAAAATAGTAACTGTAACAATAACAGTAAAGATAGTAATAATAATGATGACAAACAAGTTCCAACAACTAAAATGCATTAATATTCGTGGGTTGATTAAGAGGGTGGGAGGAGTCGGAGTTGAAAACAGAGATAGGATTCATAGCTGTAAGAGGTCAGAAAGTGTTGGATGGCAGAGGTCAGTTTCAGATGCGTAGTTATGAAGGGGAGATGCGTATTCCACTGCAATGAAGTCTGTAATAAGATTTTTCCAAATGTTAATGTGTAATTTATTTCTAGTTTTCCAGTTCATGAGGATAGTTTTCTTGGCGATGGTTAGAGCTATGAGGAGTATTTTAGAGTTTATAGTTTTATCAGTGATTATTGTGAGGTCCCCCAGCAAGCAAAGAGAAGGCGACAGTGGGATGTGGCAGCCAACTATAGTGGATAGTGACTGTGTGACCTCTTCCCAAAAGTGCTTGATTGGAGTGCAGTGCCAGGTTGCATGGATGTATGTATCTGTAGAATTTTGATTGCAATGTGTGCAAACTTCTGATGTGAAACCCATTTTAGCTAATCTGTTTCCCGTGTAATGTGTTCTGTGAAGTATTTTGTATTGTATTAACTGAAGATTCGCATTTTTGGACATGAGATAGATGTTTTTACAGATTTGGGTCCAGAAGTTGGCATCAGGGGCTATTGAAAGATCGTTTTCCCATTTTATTGTTGGTAAGTGTATGGTCTGAAGTTGGTTTGAAATTATTTTGTATATTTTAGAGAGGAGTTTCTTTGGGGAGGAAATGTTGACCAAGTCTGATATTGCCGGTGGAGATTCTAAATTTGTGTCTCTGATGTTTATTTTTGTCAGAACAGAATATTTGATTTGCAGGTATTTTAAAAATTCGTTGCTCCCGATGCCATACTCCTGGGCCAGTTGCGGAAATGGTCTAAATGTGTTAAATTTGAAAATATGCTTAATGTGGGTGATACCCTTTTCCGCCCATGTGTGAAAATTCAATGTTTTTTTATTGCTTATAAAGTCACGATTGTTCCATAGTGGGGTGAGGTTAGATGGAGCTAATGTAGAATTTGTGATTTGGTGAAATTTCCACCAGGCTGTCAGAGTGGTGGCTATGGTTACTGCATTAAAACATGTGTGTTGTTTAATTGATTTGGTGAGAAACGGTATGTCAGCTATATTTAATTCTTTGCATAGTGATTGTTCTATATCTAGCCATATAATATCAGATTGGGTGGGGTGAATCCATTTGTATATGTATTGCAGTTGGTTAGCCATTGAGTAATATTGGAAATTTGGTGCTTCTAGTCCTCCTTGAACCTTACTTTTTTGTAGTGTAGTGAGTTTTATCCTTGGTATTTTATTTTTCCAATAGAAGCGATTTATAATGGAGTCTAGTGATTTAAACCAGGTGAGTGTGGGGTGGGTTGGAATCATTGAGAATAGGTAATTAATTTTTGGTAAAATCGTCATTTTTATTGCTGCTATCCTGCCGATTATGGAGATTGGAAGGTTGAGCCACCTGTGCAAATCGTCTTCTATTTTTTTTAGCAGTGGTGTGAAGTTGAGTGTTACCAACTCTGACAGTCTGGAGGAAATCTTAATGCCTAAGTAAGTGATGTGATCATGACATATAGATATTGGTGATTGATGGGGTGCCACATCCCATTTGGTTTTATGTAAAGGGAGGATGGAAGATTTGTTCCAGTTTATTGCATAGTCTGATATTTTTGAGAAGGACTGGATTGTTTTAATTATTTCTTGAGTAGATGCTAGGGGTTCTTGTATATATAGTAGGATATCATCTGCATAAAGTGAGATTTTATGTGTTTGTTGTGGTGTTTCAATACCTTTGATTGCTGGGTTTTGACGGATAGCTGCTGCTAAGGGTTCAATAAAAATCGTGAATAGGGATGGAGAGAGTGGACATCCCTGCCTCGTCCCCCTGTGCAGTGTGAAGCTTTGTGATGTTAGTCCATTGGTTGTGACTGTGGCCAATGGTGATGTGTATAAAATCTTGATCCAGTTAATAAATGACTCTCCAAAGCCGAATTTTTGTAATGTGGTGAATAAAAATTTCCAGTTGACCCTATCAAAAGCTTTTTCGGCGTCTAATGTGGCAATGAGAGTATCTTTCTGTTGTACTGATGAGTAATGCATTAAATTGTATAATCTGCGGGTATTATTGGATGCATGTCTACCTTTTGTAAAGCCGGTCTGGTCAGGATGGATTATATACGGTATAATTTGTTCAATTCTATGGGCTAGTGCTTTGCTAATATTTTTTATGTCGACATTTATAAGTGAGATAGGACGATAGTTAGATATGAAGGTGTGGTCTTTGTTAGGTTTAGGAATGAGTGATATAAGTGCTGTATTCATATGGGAAGGGAACTTTGCGTTATGTTTTATTTCTGTTATTGTTCTGCTAAATAGTGGGTATAAGGTTGACCAAAAATGTTCGTAAAACTCAGCAGGGAAGCCATCCGGACCTGGTGCTTTGTTATTTTGCATGCTTTTCAATGCGGAGTGAAGTTCTTTTTCTGTGATTGGTAATTCTAGTGCGTTCACTTGTTCCATGTTGAGTTTTTGTAGAATGGTGTTATCGAGGAATTGGGTTATGTCTTCTTGGTTTGGGTCCAGATCAGATGAGTATAATTTTGTATAGTAATCTTGAAATATCTTGTTTATCTCAACTGGTGAATTGGTTAGCTTCCCTGCCGAGTTTTTGATGGAGGTTATAGCTGTTCTTTCTTTATTTCTTTTAATTTGACTGGCTAAATATTTTCCGGATTTATTGCTATGGTGAAAAGTTTCTTGACGGAGCCTGTGAATCAGAAACTGGTTTCTTTTATTTATTATTTCATTAAGCAAATTTTTTTTTTCTCTAATTTCTTTATAGATGCTTTCTGATTGATTATTTGCATGTAACATTTCTAATTCTTTTATTCTTTCTTCCAGTTGGACTTCTTTTTCTCTGTCTTTTTTTTTTTATGTACTGAATATGATATAATTTTCCCCCGTAAAACTACTTTCCATGTTTCCCAGAGCAGTGATGCTGACGACTTTAGAGAGTCATTTATTTCAAGGTAGGATGTCCACTCTCTCTTGAAATAGCTGTCAAATTCTGGATCTTTCAAGAGTGATGTATTAAAACGCCATCTGGTGGGGTGCTTTGGTATTGCAGATAAATTCCATGTAAGAGTTACTGGAGAATGGTCACTAATAATTAATGGTCGGATGAATTTTGGTTTCTAAGATATTTGGTATGATTGAATTACTGGTTAGAAAGAAATCAATGCGGGAGTAGGTTTGGTGGACATTAGAATAAAAGGTGTATTCTCTGGCGAGTGGGTGTTGTAGTCTCCAACCATCACCAAGACCAAAATCACTCATGAACTGTTTTATTGTTTTAGAGGACTGCCAAGATTTTCCTGTATGTTTTGACCTGTCAAATAATGGATTGATTACAGTGTTATAGTCTCCCCCTATAATTATTGGACCGTTGGAAATGTTTGAAAGCGAGGAAAAGAAATTTGTAAAGAAGGATGAATCATCAGAGTTTGGTCCATAAATGTTGCCAATTGTAATTGTATTATTATTGATTGAAATGTTAATAATGATAAAACGGCCTTCAGGATCTGAAATGGTTGTATGGTGGTTAAACTGTATTTTTTTGTTTATTAAGATGCATACTCCTCTTTGTTTTGAATTATAGTGGGAGGAAAAACAGTGGTTAAAATGTGTAGTTTTTAAGCTGTTTTGTGTATATTGTGAGAGGTGTGTTTTCTGTATTAGACATATATCTGCTTGTGTATTTTTTAGGTAATTTAAAACTTTATTTTTTTTTGTTTGTGAACCAACTCCACGAATATTCCAAGTTAAGAATTTCAATTGCATGAACCTATAATGTATATTTCATAGTTACCTTGTATGAGTATAAGTCTGTGTGTATGGATGTGAGTGTGGTTGTGTGTGTGTGTGTGTGGGTGTGTGTGGGTGTGTGTGTGTGTAAATCTATAACACCAAATGACAAATAAAACAGGGAAAACATAGATACCTATAACCAACAACAGAACATATAAACAGTGAGCAAGGCTATTTAGGTGCATTTAGAATACAATGTGCGTGCGTGGTGCAAGTGGTTTAATTAAAGAATATGAAGATTATGAATTGAATATAAATTGAGCATAAACGGATTGGAAATGTAACATTGCTAGTTTCAATAATTAGTAAAGCCAGGGAGTAGTGTCTTTGTCTCTAAACAATTGTCCATCAATATATAATTTGTCCACTGTGATGATTGCTTTTTTACCTTGATTGATCATTGTCTTACGGATGGGGAAAAGTAGCTTACGTCTGCGGATGATCTCTTGTGGATATTGTTCGTTGAGTCCGTAATGAGTCCCTTTGAGCTGCCGTCCTTGTCGCTGAACCAGTACTTTTTGCTTGAAATGTTCAAATTTGGCGATGATGGGTCGGTAACGGGTGGAGTTGATGGGTTTCTGTCCTAAACGGTGAACGCGATGGAAGGTGATGTGCTCCACAGTCTCTGGTGTAAGTTTGAGCTGGTTAACCATGAAGTCCTTAACAGATTTTTCGGGGTCTTCGGTGGATGATTCGGGAATGCCGGAGAAGATTAGATTGTCTCTCATACTTCGTGACTGTATATCCAGGATGGTTTCTTGCATGGCTTTGTTCTCAGCGACGACGGAGGTAAGTTGAGTGTTTACAGTGGAAAGTTTTGCAGTGAGTGTGTCCACGGAGCTTTTCAGTGATTTGTTTTCTTCTGTGAGCGAATCGACTTGTTGTTGACTGTATTCCAGGCTCTGGCGGAGGTTTTGAAATTCTTTGTGTAGTACTTCGATTAGTGAGAGTCTAGAATCCAAGTTAGATAAGCTCTCGTTGATTGATAAAAGTATGTCGGAACAGCAGTTTGTTTTGGTAGGAGTGGATGTTGGTGATGTTGGTGACGGCGGTGAGTCGGTTGATGAGGGAGAATCCGAGGTGCGTGGTTTTTTGGCTTTGCGTGATCGGCCCATTGTACAGAGTCTGTTGAAGTGATGGTCAATGTAATCCTCCAGTTGGTCCAGGTCCGAGTTGAAATCCAGGTTTTGAATTAGGTTTAAAGCGGGTGATGTTGTTACGGAAAAAAACGAGAGAAAAATAAAATTTGTTATCTTTTTTCTAGCAGCGGCGCGCTGCCATGTTGAATTTTCGCACCCACCGCACACACACACACACTACGTCAATACGTCATCCTACCCTGTCCAAATGAATACATTTTATATAGTAAAAGAAAATGTAATGTCTACAACACTGCTTCATGCTCCCATATTTAATAAAAAAAGCAACGTTTCAACCCCACTGGGTCTTCTTCAGGCCCTTTTTTTTTTTTTTTTTTTTTTTGATGGAGTGAAAGTGTAGTAACTCTAGCTACAAACACTCTGAATTAAGAAACAGTGTTATAGTAGTAATTCATGTACCTTTGCACATTGATGTGGTCTCAATAAAATATAAAAAAAATGTAAATTTCTTCTCCTTCAAGATACAGTTTTGAGAACACTTTTCTTCTATATTGCTCTGTTATGTCTTGTCGACACAAAACAGACAAATTTCTTGGTTTACAGAAAACAACTATTCCTTCATAACATTACAAATTCTCACACTTTTTTTCCCACCCACAGAGAAATAATATATCCTTCATAAAAAAAAAATAAAAAAAAAAGATTAAACATGCAAAATCAACATCAGGTTATTCCACAGCATCTAGGAATTAAATTCCACACGTTGTTTCACAAAAAACGACATGTATTACAAGACACAAACCTTTTTCATTATTCAAGTTCTCTCAGTTTTTCAAACCTGCCAATTCTCATGAAATTAAAAGCACATTGATGTTTTTTTTTTTAAAAATCAAGCAAATATTACAATGAATGTTGCAGTCTCTGTCAAATCCACCGTTCCTCCACAGTTGCTCTTGTCATTGAGACTCTGGATTCATTCACACTCTTGTTTTAGGGCCTCGGTGTTGGTTTTTAGGCAGTGGTGCCGCGTTGGATTTCACTGTGAGGACGACAGGTGGAGTTATCAGGGCTTCAGTAACAACCATCTTTCCAGGATTCATCAGTGAAGGGAGCACAGGGTTTGGTCATTCCCAGGGATCTGCTTCTGGGAGTCTGTGGAAGTCTGCCTCTGGAAGAAGGTGATGTTGGGGTCATGCCTCCTCCGGGTGTTTGTCTGGTTACAGCAGCGCTCCTGGAGCCCGAGTATGACGCACCATTGCTGGGACCCGGGGACTGAACCCTCCTCATCCCTCCCTGGGCCCCTGGAGGCCCTTTGGCATGCTGTCGCACCCCAGTCATAGAGCCCACGGGCCCGAGAGCTTTCATGGGAGCCCGCAGATAGAGCGGGGACTGGCCATCGCCCCTCATCCGTGCAGATGATACACCTGTCGGGGAGTGGGGCAGACGGGACGTGCAGTTGCCTGAACTCTGTAAGTTAGCCTCCATGCTGCGGCTGTTTCTGACTGCCTCCAGAGAGTGCAGGCTGGTGCGCGGGGTCAGGTTAGGCATGCTGTGCCTGAGCTCCTCCTCGCTCTTGGACCCGGGGCCCTGCAGGGAGCGGCGGGACATACGCGGGCGCGGGGCGGCGAGCCGGCTGTACTCCGCCAGTGTGTTGGGAGAGAGGCAGCGAGGAGAGCTGTGTGGCGAGGAAGAGTAGCGCTGGAGACGCTGAGGCAGAGAGCAGCACTCATCCTCCTCATCCTCAAGACTGTACGAGTCAAACTCCTGATCGCTGTACATGCCTCGACGCAGAGACTGCAGGGACGCAGATGAGCTGCGGCGCGAGGCCGAGGTGGAGGCGTAGTCCTGCCGGAGACTCTCCTTCTGCAGACGAGCCATTATCTGAACATCCGTCAGATCCTGAAGCTTATAGCCCATGGAGATGGAGTCATCTGAGGTGCTTAACTCACTGTCGATAGAGGACTGAGAGCTGAGGGCAGAGTGGACGCCCATGTGACCTGAGCTGCCAGAGGTTAGTAGTGTTTTGTTAGTTGATTTGAGGTACCCAGCAGAAGAGGATGCTGAGACGCCAGCCTCGGCTGTTTGAGATGGGCTACTGTACACGCTCTTCCATCTAGATGTTTGGTCTAGTCGGTTGATGAGTGTCCGACAGGCGACTTCAGTCTCTGGACTGGGGTGATCGAGAACTTTTCTACACCATTTCAGTGGTGACTCAGGCCCCTGTTCTGCCACAACCTGCTTCTTTGGGGAAATGTACAACCAGCTGTCTTCATTGTCGGCCTGAGCACACGTCTCCAAGTCAAGTACATCCACCTCGTCCAGGGCGGACTGGTCCATTCCCGCGTGACCCGCTCCCAGCGCCTCTGAACCGCAGACCTCTGGACACAGACCCGTGCTAAAGCGTGCCAGTGTGTGTTTGGAGCCGGAAGCACACGGTGAGCTCAAGAACCCGTCCTCATCCTCAGGCCTGCAGGCGTCAGGCAGCGGAGACATGTCCTCACTGCTACTGCTGCCCGCTGGAGGAGACAGCGAGCTCCCAGCATCCTCTGCTCTGGGGGACGTGTCCATGACCTCGTCCAGGGTGTTAATGTTAGTCCCTGTGGTGAGGTTGCTGTTAGTTAGTTTGCTGCCCCTGTTGCGCAGGGCTTGATTCTGGACCTCCAGGCGTCGCACCAGCTCCTGAAGCTTCCGCACCTCCTCGAGCTCCGCTGTGGTCAGGGTCGGCCGAACCCGGGCTCCGAACTGGACATCGTCCCGTCGGCGTCACCATTATCGGCTGGCTGAATGACACTTCCACCATCAGGGACGACCATTCTCTCCTTTCGCCCCAGTTTCTGCAATTTTCCGATCTAATGTTTCGATATATAAAAAATAGATAAATACATTTAAATAAGTAACCCGCTGATTTTTCGCTGTTATGTTTCAGACAGTATTTTGCCTGTGTGGAGCTAGTTAGCTCGTTTGCTAACCAGTGAGTGTTCTGCCGCAGTTGTGCTCTGACTTCAGACAGGCGGCGCGCACGCTCTCTGTTTATAGCAACCCTGTATTATTGCCTGCCAAATTACAGCCAGGTTACAGCTAGGTACAGCAACACTAAAATGTACTGTAAAATGTTCCCGCTCAAACAAAATTGCCCAGAATGCAATGCAAATACCGGTATTTTACTGTAATATAGAAATGCAGTATTGTACTGTAGGTTTTTACACTACTGTGCTGCTAAATCTACAGCGACAGTTAACAGTTAGTCTTTGTGTAGCCATTGACTCAGATGCAGGTAGTTACATGACAGAACTACCAATTAGGTGCTTCACAGGGTCTTGTTAACCTGTGTCTTCTCATTCAACCACTAAGGTTCTGACACAGAACACTGTGTGTGCCCAGAGAAAAAGAAAGGGAGAATGAGAGAGCAGACATCATTTGAAGAAATCCTACTGAGATAGTGTGAACTGAGGGATCTGAAGCAGGACATAAGTCAGGGGTTTTCAAACATTTTAATGTCCAGGACCCCCAGACATGATGATCCTCTTGTGAGGGACCCTCTTACTAAAATATAATATCAAATATTTTCATATGTAGCATATAGCATATATGTTCACGTATAAAGACCACTTAAATACCCACAAATTAAAATTCTGTGATTTACTCACCCTGATGTCACTCCAAAACTGTATGGAGTTTCTGTCTTCTGTAGTACATTAAAGAAGATCATTTAAAGAATGTTGGTAACCAGACAGTTTTGATGACCATTGACTTTTATTGAATGGTCAATAAACACTGAAACATCTCAAAATATCTTCTTTTATGTTCCGCATAAGAAAGAAAGTCACGCAGGTTTGATTATTTTCTGAATTTTCATTTCTGAACTAGGCAATCCTCTTCAGAGATTATACTTATTTCTTTTTTTTAAATACATTTATAAACTGTCTTTTATACTGCCAATATACTAAAGCAATTTTTTTAATTACCTGGAAAATTTTTACTTTATATTAAAGGTGCAGTGTGTGATTTTTAGCGACATCTAGCGGTTCGGCTGCGAGTTGCACTAAGGGCTCAGCCTACTGCTCACCCCTCCCTTTCGAAGAAGCTAAGGTGTCTAACCAGTGGCGGTTCTAGACCATTTCAACTGGGGGGGCCAAGCTGGGGCCAGTTGTACTGTTAGAGGGGCCAGTTACATATAGACCTTATCTTTGTCATATTTTCTGCACTGCACTGCAGGCATTAACAGGCAAAATACCATGTTTATAATCATTCAACAATGTATTAGCATTTCCATTATATTTTTAGATTTGCATTACATATTCAGTATTAGTCACAGTAACTGTAATTGACATGATGTCCTTCTTTCTCTTCATTTTGGTGAGAACTATAGAGCAAAAGCAATGGGGACCAAGAAGCTTATTAATTCATTTACTGAAAATAACTGACTTGCTAGGTAACTGTCTAACCGTTTTCAGGGTTCCTGCACACTTTTTAAAGTGAAATTTAGGGCTTTTTAAGACCTGAAGAAATCAAAATTCATACCGTACATTAGGGGTGTGGAATATTGACAAAAATATATCTCAATATTTTCAATGTTTTGTTGATTATTAGATGATATTTTACTGATTGTGTTTTTGTGCTGGTGCCATGGCTGGTTTAGGCCTGTTGTTGACAGCAGACTCACAAAGATATTCATATTTTTTTATATTCTATGCAGTGGTCAGTTAACAGCAGGGACCGAAATTAATTTTTTAATTAATTTTTAATTAATTTAATTTGCCACCTTAAATTGATTTCCAGGGGCATTTTCACCTATATATGGACATTCTTTCTAAACTTATTTAGAGTTATGAATCACCTTTTATGTCAGATACTAACATTCAAATTATTCAGTAATTATTATTATTTATACAATAATACTTAATTATACAATAATTATACAGTACCACTGTTACCAGTCAAATTAAATTATTTAATCAAAATCCATCTTTGCAGTGCAGTCTAGAGGTGGCACAGAAGCGGCATTAATATATTTACACTCCATTTACAATTGCATAAATAAAGCTATGAGATATATTTTTTTAAATCAATATTTAAACATGAAATGATTTCTAATTTTAACGTTTTAATTAAAGGGTACTTTAAATATGAAACTAAAACCGCCAGTAGGCGGCGGAAAGTCACAGAAGTGAGTTGAGGGATTCATTCATTAAACGATTTGTTCAAACGGCTGATTCATTCGGGAAAGGAGCATGTGATTCTTTCAAAACGCGGATTTCAATAAATCATCGCTGTCTGTTGAATTGAGACTCTGCTACGGTTTCATTTTGAAATTCTAGTCGGCGAAATAAAGGGAAAACAAACAATATTGACAATATTGGGCCCTATTTTAACGATCTGAAACGCAAGTGTCAAAGCGCAAAGCGCAAGTAACTTTGTGGGCGGATCCCGGCGCTGTTGCTATTTTCCCGGCGGGATAAATGCCTCTTGCGCCTGGCGCAAATCTAAAAGGGGTTGGTCTGAAGTAGCTTCATTATTCATAGGTGTGGTTTGGGCGTAACGGGAAACAAACGAATAAGAGCTTTATATCACATTCCCTTTAAGAGCATGATGAACGAGGTGCGCTTGTTCCATGGCGCAATACTATTATAACGGCGCATTTACCAGGCGCGCTTCAGAATCGGTTCTCAGCCGAGGAGATCGATGTTCTCGTCAGGGCCGTAAAAGAAAGAGAAGTGACATTGGGGAATGGACAAACCCACCTAAATTCGTTTCGGTTAAACATGCATATAATAATTTGGGTAAATGTGTAAGCTTTATGCCTATTTTCCCCATCGTCATGGACACAACAATGATTTCCCTCGTGTTTTAATATTTTTCCTTATAATAATGTATCATTTGCAAAAAGTTAAATGCATCTGTGTAGATGAGAGAATCATCTATAGTGTATGCTTGTTGTTCACACTCTGTATTATGGAAAATAGGAATTTGCAAATATTGTGCAAAATAGGAATGATACATGCGTCAGTGTACAAAGTCATTTACATTTTCAGGAAACTTTCTTTTTACATTAAAACTTAATTACTTTTTTTATAAGACGTTTTTATTTCAAGCATTGTATGCTTTGTTTGATTCAATTGTTTGAAATATTTAATAAGTAAGCATTAAACGCTATCTGTGTGTTTCCTTATTTTAGAATCACAAAGATAGGATTATGCATTCTTTCATTAAAAAAAATAACCGTGAATATTTACAGTATAAGCTTTGCCAGTGACACATGAGAAATAATTTATTTTAAATAATCGTTCAATAATCGTAATCGAGGTAACTTGTTCGATTAATCGCGATTATGATTTTAGCCAAAATCGTCCAGCCCTACTCCCAATGTTAACTTATTGTTAATTTAACTGTTGTATAACATCAATAATCACAGTTGCAATTGTGCACGGGAAAACGGCACTCTTGCTGATTTGATATTCTAATATAAGAACATAATATGATATAAATATAAGACATAAACTATTTTGGGGACATAACCTACCTATGAACCGCACACAGCAGTGAAAGAACGACAGACAAATGCGATGTCAGCTCACAGTGCCTCGTACATAGTAGTTAAAACAATGATTACAATATTTTAATAGACAATACATCGCACACCCCGTACGCACATAAAGAATGAACTTGCAACTGACCAGCTTTCTCCTTCTCTCCTCTCTCGCGTGCAGGAGACAGACGTTATTCTGCCGCGATTCCCGCAAATGTGATACGAATTGTCACGTGAACAAGCAAATCCACAAAGATAGAATAATAAAAAATAATATGCATACAACGATAACAAAGATAGCAAAAAACAGGTTTGTAAAAATTATTTCACACTCCACATTTAGGGGGGCCACAAGGGGGGCCAAGCTTGTTGTCACAGTGGCAGGGCCCCCCTGGCCCCCCCCCCCCTCTAGAACCGCCACTGTGTCTAACATGGGACAAACATATCGTTGTCTGAGACAGCAGAGAATAGCCAGAGTAAGCCAAGAGTGTGTAACATTGTCACTGTTTCTGTACCACAGTCCATTATAAACCACATCATGGATAAAGTTTACAAAGCCATAGTCAGGTGAGGATCAAGGGTCTTAATATATAATATAATAATAGTAATCAGCTGATTGTCTCACAAACGTAACCAGCACATTTCCCCCCACATAGCAAACCCATAATACAGCGAGGGAGAAGAACCACATGAAACTATGCAACTATATATTTTTTCTAACAGTGTAGTAAAAGTTTAGCTGGCTAAATATGAGCTGTTACTGTGGCTGAGCTGGTTAAAGCGTAAAGCCTTGTTTAAACTCGACGTTTCCGCATGAGCCCAAAGGTGCGCGCGGCAAAAATGGCATGATTGTAACAGCGAGCGCGCCTCCGCATCCCCTAGACACCATTTAATACAATAGGCTTTTTTTCTCTGATTTTGAAAACTATTCGCGATCGACTTCAAGTGCTTCCAAGATCGACTTGTCGACCGCGATCGACGGGTTGGTGATTCCTGTAACATTACTGTTTTACGGTCAATGACAAGAGTACTAATCAGCTGTCTCACGAATGTAACCAGCACATTTATCCCCACATAGCAAAGCCATAACACAGCGAGGGAGAAGAACTAAGTAACATGAAACAATCCAACTCCATATTTCACACCACTGACAAGGGAAAAGTCACTACTCACGGTGTTTATGGCTAGCTTCTAGCTTTCTGCGGCTTCTCTTTCAAGGTAGTGATGAAACGCTTTCTGTAGCGCTGTTTGTTCGCTGTCGGCTACATGACGTCACAATATGTCGACCTTCATAGAAGGGGGTGCCCGCGGTTATGTAGATATAAATGTCTCATGCTAAGGTAATAAAAACATTACGGTTTATTAAGTAAGTTCTTTATACACCACTGAAAACATAGTTATGGGTGTCATATTGCATTTCTGTAAATAGATACTCAAAATTTTTACACATTGCACCTTTAAGTTGAGTTTTTTTTTAATCTGATGTGTAAACCTTACAAATAAAAACAGCTTGTTTTTAGTTCTTACAATGAATTTCTGTCAATAGAATAAAATAACGATTCATGAATAATTTAATGGCTTTCCGACAACTTTTTGAAAGTAGAATGAAACTGTAATAATATAAAAGTATTGTGTTAAACATATTTAATTAATAGCTTCATTTAAATGAAAAACTTGTAATTAGTAACTTTGACAACTCCAAATATACAATTTGTAAATCTTTCCTTCTCTCATATTTCTCGCAAACTCCCAAACAATCTTGTTGCGGTCTTCTAACGAGTTGGAAAACCCCTGCAGTACAATAAAATACAAAAGATATAGATGACACAAATAGAACAAGAGAGAAGGTATAGTGACATAAATACAATTGCTTTTAATGTAGTTTTAAGCAGATTAAGCAACATGGTTTTCACCACCTCTTACTTATTTGCATGCAGGTTGCAACAACAGGTTTTTTTTAGCTGTATTTGTATAAGTTTTGTTTATGTGGTAGTGCAGTGTTGGCATTGAAGGAGGCTTGCCTTGATTAGAAAGTACTTTTATGCAGAATAAAAGGTCACTTGGACCAGCTGCATGGAAAGTGTCAACAGGTCCACTTAGCATCTAAGAGATGTTCAGAGCCAGACCACATCACAGATATCAGAGAGTCTATGAGAGAGCCAGTATGTGCAGATATCCAAAAATATGATGAAAGTAATCATAATTAGGACACTTACCTGCCAGACAAGCACATGCCACTCACAAAGACATAAAAGCAGCCATACATTTCCCAATAAAGAAAGTCAGGTCAGTGCAGGTGGTTCTTCTAAAGGACTCCATTGGGAAGTTTTCTGACTTTGTTTTGTGATATTAGATGCCCGAAACATGACCAGAAGAAACTGGAATAAGAGAGTATGGGGAGAGGTAGAGCACCTGTTAAAAACGAACCTCCATTGCCCTGAAGTGACACACCCCTGCGAATGCATGATCAGAGCCATCCACACAGTGCTCACATGAGGATATGCAGCGCTCCTTATTGCACACCTGGCTCAATTGACATAAGATGGGCCTCCAGGACATTTATGATGCACCTGCACAAACAGGCCACTTGGATTCTTGCCAAGACCCTATAAGATGCAACCTTGGGACTCTTACCTGCTCACTTACAAGCCCAGATATGCCCTCCTCCACTTGAAAGACGCAGTCGTGCCTAAGGCCCACCATCACCACACCACTCTAATACCCTTTATTTCTCTGTGCTCCTCTTCCCTCATACCAAACACTGTGCTTCACACATGCTGCTAGCTTAGACTTGAACTAGATGTGGTGCACTGAGAAAAAAAAAGAAAGAAAAGGTGTTATCAGCAAGCACCTATAAACTCCTGTTGTCGTAATAAACAGTTTTTGAACATATTACCATGAACAGTTTGGCTGTTTTCAAACTCATAAGGCCTTTAGCTTTTTAGGGGAGATTTATGCTATGAAGCAGTTATTATGTTACTGGCATATCATAGTTAATAGAAAAAGGTATTTTTAAATCCAGTTCTTATTTTTATAAAATGTGACCCTGGATCACAAAACCAGTCACAAGTAGCACGGGTATATTTGTGGCTAGGGCTGTCACGATGTTAGATTTTTCACACCACGGTTATTGTGGCCAAAGTAATTCAGGATATTGATATATCGCGATATCTATAGAAACCGTAGGGGAAAAAATGTCAAATCCGTCAAATTAATTTTTACTTTGTTTATTTAATTTTTCTTTTTTTGCATTTTTACTTCTTGTGTTCTCAATATTTTAATGCAATTTTTTGTGAAGTAAGACAAGCATGTGAAGTATATCTGGTTTCAAACTGGAGCGAAACACTGTCTGAATGTTTCCTGAATAACTGAAAAGCTCTTAAACCTATTTTTGCGCCGGTAAGTCATGCAGATTTGAACAAAACAAAACAAGTGCAAATACAAAAATACAAAAATAAGACGAGCAAAGAAAACAGAGTATTTAATCATCACCCTTTATTTAAAAATATGAAAACAGAAACCCGCTGTTAACAGGTTAGTCATTTCCCATTCCATGACTAGTAAAATCGCAATTTACTCTCTGTAAAATATCGTAATCCGCAGGGTGATGGACACGGAGATGGGTAAAAAGGTTGATGGCTACACATTCTGCAGATTGGGTTTAAGGGGGTGGCACACCGGACGAGAAGCGAGCTCTGTGCCGCGCCGCGTGAAGCACACCGGACGCGCACTTTCTCAGTTCATGGCCAGCAATATTGTTCTGCTTAAGGACATTATGAAATCAAGGTAATGTCTGTGCTGTGCTGTACAATTAAATACAATAATTGCTAAGTCTGCAGTTTGAACACTTTACCTCAGTCAGAGCGCATCCGTTAACTGAATGAATTGAGAATCTCACCTGAAAATCCGAGCCATTGCTGGGCGCCGCGGACAGACGCTGAATGGTGCCGTCGGTGTGTGTGTGTCTTTCTTTTACTGTCTATGGTGTGTGTAAACTCCTAGAAAATAATGTGTTCGAATTTTAAAGAATTATCTGCGCTTCTCGTCTGGTGTGCGACCCCCTTTAATGTGCTGTTTTCTATGAAGTCGAAGAACTCCCACACTGGCGAACTTACTTTCTCTCGCTCAGACAACATTCTTCTCAGAGTGGCTGCGCGGGCGCGCGCTGGGTCTTCTTCTTATTTGATAGATGCGAGTGCAATTCTGCATTGGAGTATACGTGTCATGTTATCATAAAAGTCCTATTCATTTTAAACATTGCGGTTATCGCCAATACCGGTATATTGTCACACTCTAAATTAACACGATGTCGATATTTCAAGCTTTGAATATCACGATTATCGTTAATACCGGTAAATTGCGACACCCCCATTTGTGGCAATAGCCAACAATACATTCAAAATGATCGATTTTTCCTTTATGCCAAAACTCATTAGGATATTAAGTAAAGATCATGTTCCATGAAGATATTTTGTACATTTCCAACCTTTAATTTATAAAACATTTATTTTTGTGAGTGAATGAAGCACAATCGCGAACATAAATGGACAACTTTAACGATGATTTTCTCAATGTTTCGTTTTTTTTGCACCCTCATATTCCATATTTTCAAATAGTTGTATCTCAGCCAAATATTGTCCTATCCTAACAAACCATTAATCAATGGAAAACGTATTTATTCAGCTTTCAGATGATGATTAAATCTCAAAGTCAAAAAATTTCCCATGTGACTGGTTTTGTGGTCCAGGGTCACAATGTTAAAAGATTATAATTTGCTAAAGTATAATTAAGTATTTAAGAACACAAATATCAGAGCAAGAAAACAAACACAAAAAGTGGGTGTTAGAAACGGCATTAAAATAAAATTAAAGATGTAAGCTGACAATCTTCTTTGAGCGAATTCAAAAGTGATAATTTGCAACAGCTTTCCTGACAACAATGCAAATCACGCTCTTAACACTTTTGAGACTGTTTCTCCAAACAGTTTGATTACTCATTATTAAATAAGGAATATTGTTCAGTCAGACAATATTGCTAAATAACTCAAATGGGTTATTTCATCATTGTACAATATGTTTTGTTCATTCATTGTTTTTTATTATTATATAGCCTATTATACATAATATATATATATATATATATATATATATATATATATATATATATATATATATATAATAGCATCAAAAAAAAAAGAATTTGGCTTGATTTCCTGTTTTTACTTTCAGGAGAGGAAATGCATACATAGCTTGAATATTACATTTTTACATGTGGGTAGGAATGAAACACGCCCTTTGCTGACTGGTCTACCAAAGACCACCTATAGTTGTGTGTTCTAAAATTATTATTGCAACTACATTTCATCTCTTTCTCCTCAAACACCCAGACTAACGAATGGCTTTACACAAACGTTACTTAAGCTAGACAGGCATAATTAAAAAAAAAATATTATACTATATTATATTATTGTTTATTTTTTATTGATTTATTAATATTTATTTGATATTTTATTTATTTCATGTGTAATGATTTTTTATTCAATTAATTAATTAATTAATATTACCAAAAAAGACAAATAAAAGCACATTTGATTTGTGTTGTTTTAATAAATAAATAAATATTTGATTTTTAATTATTTAGTTAATTTACTTGTATAGTGTTGTCATAGAAAATGGTCCTGATATCAGAAATATTTAAACACTAATGCTGTGGTTGGCCAATTGAAATTAAGTGTTCCAGAGTTCTTCTTTTTTATCAACACTTTGTATTTATGCATTAATAATACATTTTATTGCTATTCCTATTACTCTGATGATCTGTCTGAGCAAGGAAACACATTTTTTAAGTTGCAAATAATAGAATTACAATTGGCTCTCATTAACTGTAGAACATTTCTACAGTGCACAATAATATTTACATGCCATCAAGAAGAAAAATGCCAATAAAAGGAAGTAACCTTCTACTTCTAAGTCTTATGGAAACATCCAAGGAAATGTCCAAGGTTATCATCAGACAGATAATAACAATTTACTCAGAATTACGCAACACAGAAATTCACGTGAATATAAGTGCAATGGATAGAAATAAGTTCATTTATAAGATTTAAAAGTCCCTGATGCTTTAAGTAAAACAAAAATATGTTGCATTTATGCCTTTACTTATGAGTGCCTTATACTGAACATCTAACAGACACCCACTCCAAGTGTCCTGTTTACTACTTCTAAAGCCTTAGCAGTCATGCTTTGAAGAGAGGCGATGAAGGGTTGCTTTATCTCCGAGACAACAGTGCCATATAACTGACAGGGATCAAACTTGGTGTCTGTCCCATGACCAAGTTAAAAAACAAAAAATCATCTTTTTGTTATAAATGTGACAATAATAGCTATTTATCCAAAGCTAATGGACTTCAAAAAGTTCTCCAACCACATTTCAATCAGTGTTTTGTTCCCTTAGAAACTGAATCTTGGGTAATAAAATGTAGTAATGGTCTTAAGAATGATATAATTGGTGACTGAGACACATAAATGCGCACAACATCTCTTTGTCATTCAGCCAGCAGAGGTTTCTTCAATGGCCTCATTCTTTTGTGTCATAGAGGAGAGCAGAAGAAAGAGAGGGAACCAACACGACCACAATGCCTGATGAAGTATATTTGCATAATGTCTGCTGAGCAATGTTACAAGTGTTCTGCGGTCAGCTACTTTTGTGGCCACTCTTCTCCTTTTAAACTTATTAATTGAGCAATTTGAAAGGCGTTTAAGTCTGACATGTGATTGTTAATGTCTGCCCTGCTCTGGCTCTAAAATGTCCTCAAATTCCCCATCACTAGGCTGGGGACAATGAAAGCTCTGTGAGGATATGACACAGCATGACTCTCTGTCTATACATCTGTCAAACATCTTGTGCTGTTTTAAGGTTGGTCGCGGTCGAGAAGCGAATGAGCGCCATCTAGGACAGGATGCTCAGAATTGATTATTGCTTTTTCAAACATAACTACAGCTAAATATTTTCTATGTTTTGATCATTAACATCTGCCTGTCTTTCAGTTAATAATTATCTTATTTGTATCACTTACAGTATAAACAGAGTTTGCCAGTCACATTTATAGAAACTTAATGGGTCTGGAGGAGAGAAGAGTGAAGCAGGATGATGAGGATTAAATAGTCCCTCCAGGATTTCGCGGGCCTTTTTTCTGATTGTTGCGGCCTAAAATTCCTGATGTTGCAGCCGCTACTTCTAAAAAGTTGCGATGAAAGTTGCGATGTTCTTTGGCATTTGTTTTTATAGGTTAAAACAGCAAAGGTAGATAGATTTTTACTTAAAGTGCTCATATTATGCTTTTTTCCTTCCCTTTATTGATATATCTTTTTTGCGCATGTTATAGGTGATAGGAGGTGATAGGAGGTGATATACTACAGTACATTAACGTTACCTCTAAATTACCATGCATTGTATGTATAAATATTAGGGGTGGAACGGTACACAGACGTCAAGGTTTGGTACGATTTCGTAATAGAGTGAAAAGCATGAAATGCAGAAGGCATTTTTATAAATGTCTTAAGCCTTGTATTTGTAAAATAAGTTTTATTAATAAAAGGCACAGAACCAGTTTATTTGTAGTGCACTGACAATAGTTTTATATAATTAGTTTATTAATTAAATTAATAAAAAGACAAAAAGACCTTGAGATATGTTTGGTAATTGTACCTGAATGAATTTAAATTTAATTTGCTATATTTCAGATCAATATATTTGTTTTCCTTAATTTTAATTAACCTTAACTTTATTCTCATCTGAATTATAAATAATTGATTTCCGTGTAAAATAATACTAGCCTACTATTAAAAACACATTTGATTTTCTTTTTTAATCAATGTAGAATGTGTAACTTAAAAATAAACAGATTAGCTAGTGCTCCGACTCTGTGGACAATAAATGAAAACCAAAGCGATATGATGAATGCTTCTAAAAGTGTGTGTGTGTGTGTGTGTGTGTGTGTGTGTGTGTGTGTGTGTGTGTGTGTGTGTGTGTGTGTGTGTGTGTGTGTGTGTGTGTGTGTGTGTGTGTGTGTGTGTATGTGTCTGTGTGTGTGTGTGTGTGTGTGTGTGTGTGTCAGTTGGAGGTTACAGTTTGACAAGAGTTTAGACTGTGACAAAAGCACACTGTTGTGTTTTATTGCGAGTGTACACAAATATAAGTAAGCAATTTGCAGTTTGAATGATGTCCTGTTGTGAACAAAATGACGGAGTAGCCTAGCCTATGTTTTTATGTTTCCACTGTTCTATCGCGCCTCTCACACACACACACACACACACACACAGTTCGATCCGTCTCTCTCTCTCTCTCTCTCTCTCTCTCTCTCTCTCTCTCACACTCTCACTCACACACACACACACACAATCCGATCGCGCCCGCGCCTCTCTCTCTCTCTCTCTCTCTCTCTCTCTCTCTCACACACACACACACACACACACACACACACACACAGTTCGATCGCGCCTCTCTCTCTCTCTCTCTCTCTCTCTCTCTCGCTGTTATTTTTGTAGGTAAATGTGAGACGTTGGCAGCAAACGGTGCCCAGACGTTGTCTGCTGCGTCTTCTGAACAAAACAAATAAGTGAGTTTGTGCTTCGCAGGAGACCGCGATGATTGGTCAAAGTTGCAGAAAAGTTGCGTTGATTGTACAAAATTGCAAGGCGCACTGAATTCACGGGGATTTGTTGAGGTTGTGTTAATAGTTGCGATCGCGACATCGCGAAATCCTGGAGGGACTGATTAAATGTGGGGAACAGAGGAGTTGGACTTATCTGACGTGAAGAATGTTGACATGCTGAGATTTCCATTACACGAGAGTAGATGTTAAAACGTCATGCTGATTTGTACTTGGCTTTCGCCAAGATAAGCACCAACTAAGACGTAGCTTTACAGTAACTTATGCTTCTCCGTCCATTTACGCTTCTTTCCATCTGGTGACGTGAATCTCCTTCTGTCTGGTGTTAATAGTGTATTTGCGCGTCAGCACACACAACGGCTGCAGCCACAGTGCGGTCCACCCATGACAACCCTCTGGATTGAGCGGAGTAGGGAACATCTCTAGGGTCTTCAAGTGGGCACCTTCCGTCCTCAGTGTTTTCGTCGACTAGCCCACGACACCTCAAGAGGGCTCGACAGTGACTCTGGTGTCCCAGAGTCCCCCCCCTCCGTCCCCCACTCAACTCAGCCCAGCTTACTGACCTCTACTTCCCTCTTGCTGCTGAGACCTAACCACAATCTCACAATCTCTCCGCAACCCAACCATACGCGCCAACCCGTTTGACTAAGGCTGTCGAGCTCCACTGGTGCGTTACAGTAATATGCAGTTTCAGTGGCAACGGTTCCGTATGGCATACCCCCTCCGCAAAACACAATATCTGCCCAACCACCCGTCATTCACGCAATATACACAGGAACGTAATGACTGTAAATACTATACAACCTCTACAAATAAACCAACAGTGCTGCTGAGACCTAACCACAATCTCACAATCTCTCCGCAACCCAACCATACGCGCCAACCCGTTTGACTAAGGCTGTCGAGCCCCACTGGTGCGTTAATATGCAGTTTCAGTGGCAACGGTTCCGTATGGCATACCACCTACCGCAAATCACAATATCTGCCCAACCACCCGTCATTCACGCAATATACAGAGGAACGTAATGACTGTAAATACTATACAACCTCTACAAATAAACCAACAGTGCTGCTGAGACCTAACCACAATCTCTCCGCAACCCAACCATACGCGCCAACCCGTTTGACTAAGGCTGTCGAGCCCCCCCAGCCAACATGTATATGTGGGCCCCACATGGTTTATTCTTGGGCTACATGGGTATCAAGTGGGCATGGTCCCAAAATGGGCATCTTATCTGGGGCCCACTTGGGTCAGCTAAGAAGGTCCCACATGGGCAAAAACAGGTGGGCTCCCTATATGGGTCCTAGTTGGGTCACTAATGGGAAATGAGTGCATGGGCTCAAAATGGGCAACACAAGTGGGGCCCATCTGGGTTCATCAAATGGGTTAGACATTGGCAAACACAATCAGTCCCATATAGGCTACCTACATGGGCCCAAGCTAGTACCCAGATAGGTAATCTCTATATGGGTTATGAATGGGGAAAACATATGTGGCCCGCTTGACCAAACCATATGGGTCAGACATGGGCAAACACTATCAGTCCCATATAGGCTGCCTACATGGGCCCAAGGTAGAACCCACATATGTAATCTCTATATGGGTTATGAATGGGAATAATATATGGGGCCCACTTTGATAAACCGTATGGGTCAGACATGGGCAAACACATTCAGTCCTATAGGCTGCCTACATGAGCCCAAGGTGGTAGCCACATAGGTAATCTATATATAGGTTCTGAATGGGGAAATACATATGGGGCCCGCTTGGCCAAACCATATGGGTCATACATGGGCAAACACATTCAGTTCCATATAGGCTGCCTACGTGGGCCCAAGGTAGTTCCACATAGGTAATCTATATATGGGCTATGAATGGGAGAAACATATGGTGCCCACTTTGATAAACCATATGGGTCAGACATGGGCAAACACAATCAGTCCCATATAGGCTGCATACATGGGCCCAAGGTAGTACCCACAGATAATCTCTATATGGGTTATGACTTGGAAAAACATATGGAGCCCACTTTGATAAACCATATGGGTCAGACATGGGCAAACACAATTAGTCCCAAATAGGCTGCCTACATGGGCCCAAGGTGGTACCCACATAGGTAATCTCTATATAGGTTATGATTTGGAAAAAAATATGGGGCCCACTTTGATAAACCATATGGGTCAGACATGGGCAAACACAATTAGTCCCAAATAGGCTGCCTACATGGGCCCAAGGTAGTAACCACACATGTAATCTCTATATGGGTTATGAATGGGAATAACATATGGGGCCCACTTTGATAAACCGTATGGATCAGACATGGGCAAGCACAATCAGTCCTATATAGGCTGTCTACATGAGGCCAAGGTGGTAGCCACATAGGTAATCTATTTATGGGTTCTGAATGGGGAAATACATATGGGGCCCGGTTGGCCAAACCATATGGGTCATACATGGGCAAACACATTCAGTTCCATATAGGCTGCCTACATGGGCCCAAGGTTGTTCCCACATAGGTAATCTCTATAAGGACAATCTCTTCGCTTGTCTGGTTTATGCTACTCTAAGCAATGTTTGAACTTTGTATTCTGAGCACTTCTTGCGTTGTTTTTGGCTCTCCACGATGACTCGCTTGGTTTAATCCACAAATGTAAGTCGCTTTGGATAAAAGCGTCTGCTAAATGACTAAATGTAAATGTAAGGGTTATGAATGGGGAAATAAATATGGGGCCCGCTTGGCCAAATCATGTGGGTCATACATGGGCAAACACAATCAGTCCTATATAGGCTGCCTACAAGGGCCCAAGCTAGGACCCACATAGGTAATCTCTGTATGGGTTATGAATGGGAAAAACATATGGGGCCCGCTTGAACAAACCATATGGGTCATACATGGGCAAACACAATCAGTCCTATATAGGCTGCCTACATGGGCCCAAGCTAAGACCCACATAGGTAATCTCTATATGGGTTATGAATGGGAAAAACATATGGGGCCCGCTTGAACAAACCATATGGGTCAGACATGGGCAAACACAATCAGTCCCATATAGGCTGTCTACATGGGCCCAAGGTAGTACCCACATAGGTAATCTCTATATGGGTTATGAATGGGGAAAACATATGGGGCCCACTTTGATAAACCATATGGGTCAGACAAGGATAAACACAATCAGTCCCATATAGGCTGCCTACATTGGCCCAAGGTAGTAACCACATAGGTAATCTCTATATGGGTCCGGAATGGGGAAATACATACAAGTATAATTGTGAATATAATAATGAATTATGTAATAAATGTAAATTGTGCATCTGTAAATTACATCATAAACTATACACTTGTAAATAGCATATCTGTACAATCATTAAAACAAGTAGTGAGGAAATTTCACAAATGGACTTAATTACACAGGTGGAAACCTGGTACCATGCTTGAATTCACTGAGCTCCTGAAAGCAACCTATTCTTTCACAAATGTTTGTAGAAGCGTCTGCATGCCTAGGTGCTTGATTTTATACAACTGTGGCCATGGAAGTGATTGAAACACCAGAATTCAATGTTTTGGACGGGTGTCCCAATACTTTTGGCAATATAGTGTATGTGGGTACAGTATAGGCCATGGCTCTTCAAATCCAGTCCTGGAGTGTTGGTGTTCAGCAGACATTAGTTCCAACATTGACATTAAATATTCAAAGTGTCAACTTTTAGTTGTGTGATTTTGTCAGTTACTGCAAAATGCTTATCTCCATATAGTTATTTTAAAATCTATACAAATGGTTCAAAATATCCAGAAAATGGTCACTGTACAATATGAAGAACAGGTTACAGAAGCTAATTATCAAAATAATGGAATTATAATGGCTTAGAGATGGGTAGAAGAAATCAAACCCCGCAACAGCCATATGCCCTTATTCAATGGAGATACTCCAGAGTTTTCTGGTCAGTCGGTTAGTGACAATGTAATTCTAGAGATTTTGAATATTGGAGTTAGGGTTAGGGTTAGGGTTTGATTATTAAAAGGGGCACATCAGTTCAGATGATGAAATAGCACAAGTAAAGAAAGAAATAATGAAAATTCATGATTTGAAGGAAAAATCCAATGTCAGAAATCATATTTGCAGCATATACAGGAATAGAGAATAAAGTGCAGTTTCATTCATTTAGCATATTGTGTTTTGTGTTCAGTTTTCTTTTGAGGTCAACAGTACTGACTTTTCTTTTCAGTCGTAGTTGGCACGACTGACCCTCAAGGTTAAAATATGGTTGAAATAATGTCAGTTTTTTTTTAACGTTGTGTAACGTTTAATATAACGTCTAATGCTAAACAGTTGAAAAAGTTTTTTGTCATGTCTTCAAGAAATAGATAACCTATGAATTATTATTATTTCTAATTATTATTTTGTTATTATTTTAGCATTGTACAATATTTTGATCAAAACACCACTTCAAAAATCTAAATTTATGTGAAAATATAATCATATTATTAACAATAATAATAATAATGTATAATTTCAAGAGAGAAGTGCAGCAGAAACTTTTTTTCTCTGTGTGATTTTGTTTGAATTTACAATTTTGTGTGTGCCTAAAGCGCAGGATTGCATTTTTATTCACACACTGTCATCAAAACACTATTTGACCAACTAATCAAATAATATAGTTTATATATAAAACTAAACACACATTTCTTTCAAAAAAAAAAATTTGAAAGAAAAGAAGAAAAGTACACTTTTCCATTACCACGCTGAAACAATTGATATTGGTTGTTTAACCTTCTTTGGTCATGATTGGTTAATCTGACTGTCATCTACGTAACTGGCCAATGACAACTGTGCGCGCCTTTTTACTGGTCATTTTTGAAAATACGTCGTCAGTTTGAGTTGATGACGACGTGTGTGTGCTACTGCTCGGCAAGATTACCCAGTCTTATTACGTGACATGCTGAAAAGAAAAGCTCTATTTTTGTTTTGTAAAGGTAAAGAAGCAGATTTTTGTTTTATTCAAGAAACGCATGCCTGCCAAGATGATGCACTTTTTTGGAAGAATCAGTGGGGTTGTGACATTTGGTTTTCTTTTGGTGCCTCAAATAGGACAGCAGGTGTCGCTATTTTAAAGGACAGGTTTTCAGGGAAGATTATAAGTCACAAAACAGATGATAAAGGTCATTGGATTGCTTTACTTATTGATATAAACCAAACTAAAATTATTATTGTTAATATATATGCCACCAATAATAAAAAAACAAACGAGTTATTATTTCAAGATATTGAAGGCCATATTAACATAGCAGTCAACATTGAACATTGAAAATAAGGGAGATTTCCCGGAATCCATCCCCAAAATAAGGGATTTTTTTACACGATTCTTACCCACAAACTTTTAAAAAAGCACTAATCATTAACAGTCTAAAGAGTTTAGAACTACATAGGCCTACATATAGTGTTTGTGTGTATATATGAGAGAGAGAGAGAAAGAGACAGTGTGTGTGTGTGTGTGTGTGTGTGTGTGTGTGTGTGTGTGTGTGTGTGTGTGTGTGTGTGTGTGTGTGTGTGTGTGTGTGTGTGTGTGAGAGGTAGAGAGAGACAGAGTGTGTCTGTGTGTGTGTTAGGGCTGTGACCATAACCGTGAGACTTCAAGCCGAAACTGCCCGAGCTTGTACGTCTCACACAATCAGAGCGTAAAAATACGTGATATTTTACGGGAAAATACTAAAACGGGAAGACAGCGGGAAAAGAGCTAAAATACGTGAGAAACCCGGAAAAAACGGGAGGGTTGACAGCTATGCATATTAATCATTTACATTCAAAATTTCCCTCAGCTGAAGTAATTTGGGGTGGTGACTTTAATACGGTGTTTGATGGAAGACAAGATCGGTTGCCACCTAGAATTGATAATATGGCAAATGAATTAAGTAATGTTGAACATAATTGATATTTGGAGGTATATAAATCCACAATCACTTTTGTATACGTGGAATAATAGGGACAGATCTCAACAATCGCGTATTGATTTTTGGCTCATTTCAGAACATATAAAAGACAGAGTTGAATTTGTTACTATTGAACCATCAGTTTTAACTGATCACAAAGGCATATCCATTAAAATTAATGTGGTAATTTCTCAATCAAGCAGAGTTAAACGAGGATATTGGAAGCTAAATAATAGTCTATTGAAACATAAAGATTTTTGTGACCAAATTAAGAATTTAATTATTAAATATTGGCAACAAGCTTCTTTGATTCAAACTTATGGTAACTTATGGGAACAGACAAAACGTCTCGGTTACGTATGTAACCCTAGTTCCCTGATAGGGAACGAGACGCTGCGTCAAACGCTGCGGGAACGCCCCTGCGTTGTGCGTCATGAAGCACGTATGGAATCAGCCCAATGGAGAGATGAAACGTCATAGGCGTCATCGACCAGGAAACTATAAAGCACCCCAAAAACACAAGCGCATTAGCTTCTGATAGGCTTGAAGGAAGCGCTAACGGGAGTGCCGGGAGTATGGCGGAGCGACGCAGCGTCTCGTTCCCTATCAGGGAACTAGGGTTACATACGTAACCGAGACGTTCCCTTTCAAGGGAACTTCGAGCTGCGTCAAACGCTGCGGGAACGCGAATACCCACGTCGCCATAGGACCAAATGACCGTCATGTGAGACTAGCGCACAGAGGACGAGAGCACCTGTGCCCCAGGGGTAGAGCTTAAGTCTAGGTCATAGAACTTAATAAAAGTATGCGGTGAGACCATCCAGCCGCATCACAAACATCACTCAGGGAAACCCCCGACAAAAGAGCTTTAGAAGCAGCCATACTCCTGGTAGAGTGAGCTCGGACAACCAAAGGTGAAGGCTGGCCAGCCGACTCATAAGCAAGTGAGATAGCCTCAACCACCCACTTGCTCATTCTCTGTTTAGACGCCGGACACCCTTTCCTGGGTGGCCCGAAACATACAAAAAGTTGTTCTGATTTCCTCCACAGGGCAGCTCTGTGGACATAAGCGTCTAATGCCCTAACAGGGCAGAGTGAATTAAGTTTCTCCTGGTCCGATGACATAAATGGAGGAGGACAGAAAGCCTGCAGAACCGTAGGTCTAACAATATTAGTAGGAACCTTAGGAACGTAACCTGGTCTAGGATGCAGAAAAGCTTTAACCATGCCAGGTGCAAATTCCAGGCACGAGGGTGAAACCGACAGAGCCTGCAAATCTCCGATTCTTTTTAGTGAAGAGATAGCAAGCAAAAAGATAGTCTTAAAAGTGAGAAACTTCTCGGGAACTTCTTCGATAGGTTCAAAAGGAGCTAGGGAAAGACCTTCTAATACAATGGCCAGATCCCAAGTCGGCACCCTCGTACGAACTGCTGGCCTCAGCCTCAAAGTGCCACGGAGGAAACGAGTTATAAGCGGGTGTCTCCCAAGAGAAACTCCACTGAAAGGGACGTGGTAAGCAGCTAGTGCCGCCACATACACCTTTAGTGTGGAGGGGGATAACCCTGTGGAGAAGCGCTCCTGCAGGAATTCCAGCACTGCACCCACTGGGCAGTTAACTGGGTCCTGCAGGTGTTCTCCACACCAAGAAGTGAAAAGTTTCCACTTCAAGGCATAAAGCTTCCTCGTGGATGGAGCTCTGGAGTTAAGAATGGTCTCAACAACCTCGGTTGAGAGACCGGAGTCTATGAGCTGGGCCCCCTCAGAGGCCAAGCCCACAGTTTCCACAATTCTGGGCGGGGGTGAAGTATCGTGCCCCCCGCCTGGGAGAGTAGATCCCTCCTGACCGGGAGCTCCAAAGGAGAACCGTCCAGGAGAGAAATCAGGTCCGCAAACCATACTCGGGCCGGCCAGAACGGGGCTACTAGTAGTAGACTGACCCCGTCCCGGCGGACCCTCTCCAGAACTCCTGGTAACAGAGCAATCGGGGGAAAGGCGTACAGACGTGACCTCGGCCACGGCTGCACCATAGCATCCAACCCCAGGGGGGCTGGAAGAGTGATGGAGAACCACCGATGACAATGAGTGGTCTCCTTGGAAGCGAATAGGTCCACCTCGGCGCGACCGAAACTCAACCAAAGGAGCTCCACCACCTCGGGGTGGAGTCTCCATTCCCCTGGCCTCGGCCCCTGCCTCGACAGGGAGTCTGCTACCACATTCAAATACCCAGGGAGATACATTGCTCTCAGAGATAGTAGCTTCCCTTGGGACCACAGGAGGATCTGACGGGCCAACTTGTAAAGCCGGCGAGACCGCAGGCCCCCCTGATGATTTATATAAGAGACCACCGACGTGTTGTCTGATTGAACTAACACATGATGGCCTCTCAGGTCTGTTAGGAAGTGTTTCAGAGCCTGAAACACAGCCAACATCTCTAGACAATTTATGTGCCACGAAAGATGATGATCCTGCCACAGACCTTGGGCTGGGCGACCACTCATGACCGCCCCCCACCCTGTGAGGGAAGCATCCGTCGTTAGCGTTATGCGACGACAAAGAGCCCCCAGCACAGGACCTTTGGATAGGAACCAAGTTTCTCTCCACATGACCAGAGCACGAAGGCAGCGCCGCGTGACTTTGAACGTGCGGAGCGGATTTCCCCTCGGGGAGAATCCCTTGGTCCTGAGCCACCACTGTAGCGGTCTCATGTACAACAGGCCGCAAGGTATAACGTTGGACGCTGCTGCCATCAGACCCAACAGTCTCTGAAACTGCTTGACAGTGAGTAGCTGGCCTAGCTTCACTTGTTTCACAGCTGAGAGAATCGAAGCGATGCGGGTCGGAGAGAGTTGCGCCCGCATCGATACCGAATCCCAAACGACACCCAGAAAAGTGGTCTTCTAGGAAGGAGATAATACACTTTTCTTTGCGTTCAGCCTCAACCCCAACTTTCTGATATGAGCGAGGACGACATCTCGATGCCGAACCGCCATCTGCTCGGTCTGAGCTAAAATCAACCAATCGTCGATGTAATTGAGAATACGAATGCCCTGAAGCCTCAGAGGCACTAGTGCTGCATCCATGCATTTCGTGAAAGTGCGGGGAGATAAAGCTAGGCCAAACGGAAGAACCCTGTACTGGTACGCCTCGCCCCCGAAGGCGAACCTCAGGAACTTCCTGTGTTGTGGAAGGATGGACACATGGAAGTATGCGTCCTTCAGATCTATCGTGACAAACCAGTCCTCGGACCTGATTTGAGACACGATCTGCTTGATAGTGAGCATCTTGAATTTTAGCTTCCCTACCGAGCGATTCAATATGCGCAGGTCTAAAATTGGACGCAACCCCCCATCCTTCTTTGGAACGATGAAATATCGGCTGTAATAACCTGACTCCAAACTGGGAGGAGGAACCCGTTCTATAGCCTCTTTTTGAAGGAGCGTTTTCACCTCTTGTTCCAATGCCAGAGCCTGCTCGGGGCCCACCACTGTGTGCAGAACCCCTCTGAATTTTGGTGGACGACACCTGAACTGGATAGCATAACCCTTTTCTACTGTCTGCAGGACCCAATGAGATATTTTTGGAAGGCTTTTCCACTCTGCCAGAAATTCTACTAAGGGTACCAGCCTCTCGAGACTGGCCTCTGGTGTAACTTGAGCAGCAGACGCAGCGCCCTGTAACGGCGCACCGGCAGGGAACAACTGGTCTGACCGCTCTGAGACCCTCCTCAGAGGGAGCGAGCGTCCCTCGGGAAAGCGCTCGCTGGGATCGTCTGTGCCCCGGCATAAAGGCGGGGTTGGCAGAACGAGCCCCTGAGGGCACCGAGGAGGAATGGGCACCGTAAAAAGAGGTGAACACCTTTCCGCCTCGGTGGGGACCACCCTCAGCATCCTGAACGGCTTGGCGTCAGGACTTCTTCTTAGCCGAAGCCTTCTTAGCCAATATAACTGTCCTCAGATCAGTTCTACTGGGAGAAGGCTTCGGCTGAGAGTGTCGCGGCTGAGCCCACTGTCCAGCAGGGGGAGCACGAGACGCGACACTCTGCCTCTGCTGCGCTCTATGTGATGAGCTCGAAGACGGCCGGGGCTGCTCCCGCCCAGCAGCCCCAGGGACATGAACTTTAAGGGGAAGAAACTTTTTAAAAGCTGCAGTTTGTTTCTTTTCTTCTTGGAATTTATCGATAACTGAATTCACAGCATCACCAAACAACCCCATGGGAGAAAGAGGAGCATCTAAAAGAAAAGCTTTTTCTCTCTCTTTAATATTAGTCTGATTTAACCACAAATGTCTTTCTGCGGCCACCAGAGCTGCCATAGAACGACCCATTAATTTGGCCGATTCTCTGGTGGCACGCAGGGATAAATCAGCAGCCTGACGCAGTTCGCGAACTACGTCAGTACTGACCTCCTCACTCTCACTCATGTCCCTTAGCAGATCAGCCTGGTATGCCTGCAAGATTGACATAGTATGCAGACATGACACAGCCTGACCTGTTGCCGAATATGCTTTACCCACCAAAGCCGAAGTGTTTCTTAAAGGCTTGGTGGGTAATGCCGGTGCCTTAAAAGATGATGCTGCTTCGGGGGAGAGATGGCTCGCAAGCGTCTCTTCCACACGAGGCAAAGCACCATAACCATGAGCCTTGGCTCCCATAATATTAGCGTATGTTGAAGTCTGGGGACTAAACACTCTATATGACACCGGTTTTCTCCATGATTTCGACACCTCGGTGTGGAGATCATGGAAAAACGGCAGGCACCGGCGTGGAGGCTGCACACGTGACGGCAAAAATCTCTCATCCAACTTTGATTTAGAAACAGACTCCTGTCTAGTCACTGGCCATTCAATATTAAGTTTTTCAACAGCTCTTGTTAACACCTCCATAAGCTCATCACTCTCAGGAGTGTGGGGTGGCGAATCCTCCACATCTCCCTCAACACTAACAACATCAAGTTCCTCAGAACTGGATAGCTGCAGCATTGGTGCCTCAGCCCGAGCGGAAGAAACCGCAGCGCGTGCTTCCGAACCCGGGACTGAGGCACTGGATCTCACAGGTGAAGGGAGAGATAAGGCAGAGCCCGTCTCAAACCCCGCTGTGAGATCCATCTGCGATCCCCACGATAAGCGCCGCCGCTCTGCCTCGGCAGAAGCGGGACCCGAACCGCGGGGAGCGCGCACCGAACCGCTCTCCTCAAAGAGCGATCGGCGGGAGCGGAGCGTCCTTAACGGCAAACGCTCGCAATGCTCACAGTCTGCTCCCTCGAGAGCAAACTGGGCATGCTGAACTCCCAAACAAACAACACAAAGATCATGTGTATCCCCGCTCGTTAAATAACGCGAGCAGGGAGGAACACACTTTCTAAACTGCTGTTCGTCCGCCATAATCTCTCAATATATATATATATAGGGATAAATTGTTTGTGTGGTGCAGGGTATGTAAGACAGACAATATCACACAGGGACAGATTCACATGTAGCGCGACTGAAAGCACAGAAGCTAATGCGCTTGTGTTTTTGGGGTGCTTTATAGTTTCCTGGTCGATGACGTCACCCGCCTATGACGTTTCATCTCTCCATTGGGCTGATTCCATACGTGCTTCATGACGCACAACGCAGGGGCGTTCCCGCAGCGTTTGACGCAGCTCGAAGTTCCCTTGAAAGGGAATTTGAAATAAGGAAATTCACAATAATGTATGGAAAATCTGTTAAAAAAAAAGAAAAAAGAAGATGAAGACAAAATAATTAATGAAATAATATCCCTCACTTGTAAAAATAACAAAAATATGTCAAGCACTGAGCTATTAAAGCTTGCTACATTGCAGAATGAGCTGGATAATATTTATGAAGAGAAAGCTAGGGGTGCTTTTGTTCGGTCTAGACAAAAATGGATGGAAGCAGGAGAAAAAAATACTAAATATTTTTTTGGTTTAGAAAAAAGAAATAGAGAAATAACTTCTGTAAACCAATTAATAATAAATGGACTTACTAATGACAATCCCAAGGATATTTCTTGTTTTGTTAGTCAATTTTATAGTAAATTGTATAGTTCAAGTAGTCAGCTAAATGATGCAGATTGTTTTCTCAGTAACTTATCAACCAGTATTAATAAGATTACATCAGACTATAAAAATTCATGCGATAAAGAATTGAACATAGAGGAAATTAGAAATTGTATAAATAGTCTTAAAGAAAATAAATCTCCTGGGAATGATGGCTTGTTACTTGCAGTTTTTAAAGAAGCAGCTGATTTGGGAGAAATGCCCGCATCACTAAAACAAGGGGTAATTACACTTATACCCAAGCCAAATAAAGATAGATTAGTCTTAGAAAATTGGAGACCAATTAGTTTGTTAAATAATGATACTAAAATTTTTTCTTTAATTTTTGCAAAAAGACTTAAGAAACATCTTAATACAATAATTGATGAAGAGCAGTCCGGTTTTTTGAAAGGCCGTTACATTGGAAATAATATTAGACTAATTTTAGATTTAATTGATTATAGACACCTGTTAAACGTATTGCACCCTTATACATTGTATTACGGTATTGACTACCCGTATTGTTTTATTTGAAGGTATACGGTTATGTACGTGATGACGTTACGTTTTTCTTTACGTCTCATGTTTTCTAAGTTGAGAGAACATGTGAACTGATGTGATGTTCAAGTGAAGCTTGCTAATAAAATCCTGCAAGAGGATAAACAGCACTGAACAGCGTTTCGTTTGTTTTTCCTGCACGCGAGTGAAGGTGAATTGCGCACTCGGATGCTCAACAGGTTATGGGCCCAGGCACGGAAACAAACGAGCGTGAGTAAAGACAGACGCGCCGTATCAACGTTACGCGTTCTATGAAGCTAACTGAAGTGACCTAAGAAGAAAAGTCGGCGGGAAGATGGCAAACAGAGCGGTAGGAGTCCTAGCAAATCAATCTTTGTTTGATGGATCCGAAGACAAATATGATCTTTGGGAAACGAGATTCTTAAGCTGTTTACACACTCTAAAGTTAAAAGAAACTATCTTGCATGAGCCCACTGATGCTAACGCGGAACAGCTAGCCGAAGACAGACGGAAGAATGCTGATTGTTATGCTGAACTTGTAAGACTGATAGATGATAAAAGCCTATCACTGATAAGACATGAAGCTGCTGACGATGGCAGGAAAGCCCTTAAAATACTGAAAGAGCATTATTCTGGGAAAAGCAAGCCACGGATAATAAATATGTACACATCGTTAACTCAGCTACGCATGGCAGACAACGAGAGTGTTACTGACTACTTGATAAGAGCAGAAAACATCATCACAGCACTGAGAGATGCTGGAGAAGCCATGAGTGATGGATTAACCATAGCAATGATTCTCCGTGGATTACCAGATATTTTCAAACCGCTAGCCGTCCACATAACACAGAATGAGGACGACGTTACGTTCACAGATTTTAAGAGAAGACTGCGAATTTACGAAGAGGCGGAGAAAATGAAAGTAACTGAATCCACAGATAATGTGATGAAGACGCAGACGAGACAAGGAAAAGGTCCTCTCAGGTACCACACAAAAGAAAGAAAAGAGGAAGACACAAATGTTACATGTTACAAATGTGGAATAAAGGGACACAGAGCGAGAAAGTGTTACAAGAGAGTGTGGTGCAGTCATTGTAAAAATAGTACACACGCGGAGTTCCTGTGCAAGAAAAAGGGCGACCAAGATGGTGTCAGAAAAGTTACAGAAGAACACGTTAATGACCAAGATCATCTCTTCAAAGCTGAACACTCAGAATATGAAAAACCGCAGAACAAAGTGAAGATGAAAGGCATCATGGTAGACGCTGGAGCGACGTCTCACATTGTGAGTGACATCACAAAATTCAGAAGTTTTGATAACTCATTTCAACCAGAGACTCATTCAGTAGAATTAGCCGACGGTACGAAGTGCAGTGGAATGGCGCAACAAAGAGGAACGGCAGTGATTTATCTCATAGATGATGCTGGAAAGCAGCACACTGCACGGCTACGGGACGCACTATACATGCCTTCATACCCACATGACATTTTCTCGGTAGCTAGAGCAACAAATGGAAGAGCAACAGTCATTTTCAAAAAGGGAGACAGCCACTTGATTACCAAAGACGGAAGCAGGTTTGATATACATGAAAGTGGAAACTTGTACTATTTACCAACACTAGAAGAGGGCGTTGACCAGTGCAAAGTGTGTCATGATTTACAAACCTGGCATGAAATTTTGGGACATTGTAACCATGAAGATGTACAGAAGCTACAAGGTGTAGTAAAAGGCATGGAGATAAGAGGAAACAAAATGAGACCGGAACAGTTATGCGAAGTGTGTACAAAAGGAAAATTCACGCAGACCAGAAACCGGGAGCCAGACAGAAAAGCAAAGAAACCTCTGGAACTGATTCACACGGATCTGGCCGGTCCCATGCCAACACAGAGCAAAGAAGGACACAGATATGCACAGTCATTTACAGATGACTATTCAGGTACGATGTTTGTGTACTTCCTGAAAACTAAAGGTGACACAATACAAGCTACTGAGAAGTTTTTAGCTGACATTGCACCTTATGGAGAAACCAAGTGTATCCGTTCAGATAACGGCACTGAATTCATGAGTCGAGATTTCCAAACGCTGTTGACATTGAGTAAGATTATACATGAAACATCTGCACCTTATTCGCCACATCAGAATGGCACAGCGGAGAGAGGATGGAGAACACTTTTTGATATGAGCAGATGCTTGCTGATAGAGAGCGAGTTGCCAGATGAGTTGTGGAACTACGCAATGCAAACATCAGCCTACGTGAGAAATAGGTGTTACAGTAGACGCACAAAGAAAACGCCATATGAGTTATTCACAGGGAAAAAGCCAGATGTTTCAAAAATGCAGAAATTCGGATCAATATGTTTTGCTTACAAACAAGAGAAGAGCAAACTGGACTCAAGATGCGAACAAGGTGTTTTTATAGGCTACGACAAGAACAGCCCCGCCTATCTAGTATACTACCCTAACACCGGAAAAGTCCAAAAACACAGATTGGTGAAGTTCACAACACAGACAACCAGTGAAAGAGAAAAACGAACATCTGAGACATACACAAGATGTGAAGACATGGATCCAAATATCTTCAGCAGTGAAGTCAGTGCCGCCGATAATGTGGAGGATGAACCAGATCATGGTGTTCAAAGTGTTGTTTCAGAGACTTTGCCCGAACAGGCTGCTCCCAATCAACCGGGTAGAGCTACAGAATCCGAGATCAGAAAGAACCCCCCAAGAACCAGGAAGAAGCCAGCTTACCTACATGATTTTGAAACTGAGGATGCTGAAGACAAACTGCAAACATGCATAGATTTTTGCTACAGGGCAGTATGTGATATACCTCAAACCTACCAGGATGCCATAACATCAACAAAATCCAAGCAATGGAAGGATGCTATGGACAAAGAAATGCGATCATTGGAAGAGAACAAGACCTTCACACTCACTAAACTACCACCAGGAAAACAACCAGTCAGAGGAAGATGGGTTTACGGACTTAAAAGAGACATTGACGGATCTGAAAAATACAAGGCAAGATTTGTGGCGAAAGGATACAGTCAGAAACAAGGGACTGACTATGATGAGACATTCTCCCCAACAGCTGACATGACAAGTGTGAGAATAGTTTTGCAAAAAGCAGCACAGGAAAACCTAATCTTGCACCAAATGGATGTCGAGACAGCTTACTTGCATGCACCTATAGATCACGAAATCTATATGGAACAACCAGAGGGTTATGAGCAAAAATCTGAAAAGGATGAAAAATTAGTATGCATGCTAAAAAAATCTCTCTATGGCCTTAAGCAATCTGGTAGGAACTGGAATGCTTTGTTACATGTATGTTTGACTGAGAACGGTTTTACACAGAACCCAGCTGACAATTGCGTATACACTAAAGAAAAGCCAGATGAGAAAGTAATCCTGATAGTATGGGTTGATGATTTAATCCTAGCTGCTAACAGTGAAAGTGTTCTGGAAAGTGTAAAAGAAATGCTCACACAAAGGTTCAAAATGAAAGACATGGGAAGGTTGAGACACTTCCTGGGCATAGATTTTGAACAAGCAGAGGGTCTAGTTAAAATGTCACAGGAAAGATATGTGAGAAGAATACTTGATCGTTTCAACATGCAGAACTGTAAATCAAGGGAAACGCCATGTAAACCAAAACTTGATTTTACAGAAAATGCAGAAAAAATGAAAGAGCCAAAGATGTTCAGGGAGGCAGTAGGAAGTTTAATATACTTGTCCACTTGTACAAGACCAGACCTAAGTTTTGTTGTCAGTAAATTATCTCAGTATTTTGCTGAACCAACAGAACAGCACTGGAACACAGTTAAACATGTGTTCAGGTACCTTAAAGGTACAGCAGAACAGCAATTATGCTTCAGGAGAAATGATACAGAGAGGCTAGGTCTGAGAGTGTATAGTGACGCCGACTGGGCATCTGACACAAAAGACAGACGTAGTACTTCAGGGTACTGTGTTAATCTGAGTGAAGAAAGCTCTTTGATCTCATGGAAAACCAGAAAACAACCGACAGTAGCGTTATCTACTTGCGAAGCAGAGTACATATCTTTGGCATCAGCCATGCAGGAATGTATCTACCTAGAACAGTTGCTTAAGGGTATGGACACATACAAATATGCACAAACAAAGGTGTTCGAAGACAACCAAGGTACCATTGCACTAGCCAGAAACCCAATCTGTAGGCAAAGGTGCAAGCACATTGATATCAAATACCATTTCATAAGAGAAATTGTAAATGATGGCAAAGTTATTTTGGAATATTGTCCTACAGAGACAATGGTTGCTGACATAATGACAAAGCCAGCCACCAAGCAGAAGTTAAAGAGGTTTAGTCGGGATATGTTTGGAACTTAAAAGTGTAAAAATGTTTTGTATACATTCAATTTATGTAAAGGAGAAAATTTTATTTTATGTTTAATTTGATGTTATAGAAAATACAATGGGCTAAGAGTGAGTGGGGGTGTTAAACGTATTGCACCCTTATACATTGTATTACGGTATTGACTACCCGTATTGTTTTATTTGAAGGTATACGGTTATGTACGTGATGACGTTACGTTTTTCTTTACGTCTCATGTTTTCTAAGTTGAGAGAACATGTGAACTGATGTGATGTTCAAGTGAAGCTTGCAAATAAAATCCTGCAAGAGGATAAACAGCACTGAACAGCGTTTCGTTTGTTTTTCCTGCACGCGAGTGAAGGTGAATTGCGCACTCGGATGCTCAACAACACCTTATCCCAGATGATTCTTTTATATTATTTATTGATTTCTATAAAGCGTTTGACACTGTTGAACATTCATTTATGTTCAAAGTTATTGATTTCTTTGGTTTTGGTAATTTTTTTCAAAATGCAATTCGTACGCTTTATAATGGTTCGAATAGTTCAGTCCAGTTATCTCACGGTACATGTCAGAGATCTGATATGGGCCGTGGGATAAGACAAGGATGTCCTATATCACCGTTTCTCTTCACATTGGTTACTCAGGTCATGGCTGCTCATATCAAAAAAGCAAGTTTTCAAGGAATTTCAGTGTTTGGAAAAGAGATTAAACTTAGTCAATTGGCAGATGATACCACAATTTTTCTCAAAAACAGTGACGAATTAGATGAAGTTATTAAATGTATAGGAACATTTTCTGGAATTTCTGGATTAAGGATGAATAAGAATAAATCTACTTTATTCTCTCTTAAAGATTGTGTGTTGAAAGAAATTTGTGGGATACCAATCAAAGATAATACCACATACCTTGGGATAATGGTATGTAAAGATTTGAATCAAAGAAGCCGGCTGAATTTTGAACCTATTATTGAGAAAATTAAAAACAGATTCAATATGTGGCTTATGAGAGATCTTTCCCTAAATGGTCGTATTCTACTTTCAAAAGCAGAAGGGATCTCAAGGTCTGTTTATATATCTATGTCAGAAGATGTTCCAAATAATGTTCTCAAGGAATTAGAAAAGAATCTTTATGATTTTATTTGGAGGAAGAAAATACACTATTTACTCAAATATATTCTAAATAATAATAGAGACTTTGGTGGCCTTGAGGTTTTAAATTTTACAGATCTAAATAATGTGTTTAAAATTAAATGGATAATCGAATTTATTAAAAATAAAGATAGTGTATGGAATGTTTTCCCAAATTACATATTTAACTCTTTGGGTGGCATTAATTTTCTTTTAAAGTGTAATTTCTCAGTAGATAAAATCCCTGTTAAACTGGCAAACTTTCATAAGCAGGCACTGCTGGCTTGGCAATTAATATACAAACACAACTTTTCACCGCATCGATGCTTTATATGGAATAACAAAGATATCTTGTACAAAAAAAAGTCCATCTTTAACCAGACATGGTACGACAATGGAATTCTTAATGTTAACCAGTTGCTTAATGAACAAGGTTTACTTTTAACATATCCTGAATTTCTCAATAAGTTTAAGATTCCTGTGAGGCCAAAAGAGTATGCTATTGTTTTAGATGCTATCCCGGGCAGAGTAGTTTCACTATTACGAAATCCTGGATTATGCCCTATGAATGTTGATCGTCAAATCAGTTCCCTTTCAAGGGAACTCGAGCTGCGTTGAGACGCGGTGGGAACGCTCTGCGTGATTGCGTCGTGAAGCACGTGTATAATCAGTCCAATGGAAGAACGAGACGTCACCGGCGGTGACGTCATAGACCAGGAAGCTATAAAGCACACCAGAAATCAGACCGCGACAGCTTCTGTTGCCTTCAGCAAGCGCTCTCTGTATACTGTCCTTGTCTATTTATTGTTGTCTGTCACAAGCACATTATCTATCTATATATATATATATTATGGCGAAACAAGAATTCAAGCGTTGTGTTGTCCCTTGCCCTCGTTTCATCACGGGTGGGGACACACATCAGCTTTGTGTTGCTTGTTTGGGAGTGGAGCATGCCCAGTCAGTTCTCGAGGGAGCTGACTGTGAGCATTGCGAGAAGCTGTCCGTGAGGACGCTCCGCTCTCGCCGGGCGTTCTTTGAGTAGGACGGTTCGGTTCGCGCTCCCCGGGGTGCGGGTCCCGCTGCTGCCGAGGCACAGCGAAGGCTTTCATCTTGGGGTTCGCATATGGATCTAGTAGCGGGGCTTGAGACGGGCCCAGCCCTTTCTCAACCCTTACCTGCTGGATCCGGTGCCTCTGCCCAGGAAGGAGCCCGCGCTGCGGCTTCTCCTTCCCAGGTTGGGGCACCATTGTTGCGGCTATCCAGTTCTGAGGATCTGGATGTCGTCAGTGTTGATATGGGGGATGTTGAGTTTTCGCCAGCTCATGCCTCCGATAATGATGAGGAGCTTATGGAGGTTTTATCTCGTGCTGTAGCTAGATTAAATATTGAATGGCCAGCCGATGATTCTTTGAGTGTTACTAGAAAAAGTTTATTAGATGAAAGATTTTTACCATCTAAAACACAGCCTCCACGTCGGGGACTCCCGTTTTTTCCCGATCTCCACAATGAGGTTTCGAGATCGTGGAATAAACCGGCGTCATTCAGAGTATTTAACCCACAAACTTCCTGTTACAGTAATGTTTTGGGTGCATCTGATTATGGTTATGTTAAGGTGCCTCGGGCTGAAGAGACGCTCGCGAGCTATCTCTCTCCCTAGTCATCGTCATCATTAAAAACCCCGACGTTACCCACCAAGCCATTAAAATCTACATCTTCGCTGGTGGGTAAAGCTTATTCGGCAGCAGGTCAGGCTGCGTCATGTCTGCACACTATGTCTATACTGCAGGCATACCAGGCTGATCTGCTGAAGGATATCGATGAACGTGAGGAAGTCAGCGCTGACGCAATTCGAGAATTGCGTCGCGCAACAGACCTGTCTCTCCGGGCCACCAAGGAGACGGCCAAATCAGTGGGCCGTTCTATGGCAGCCCTGGTGGCCACGGAGCGGCATCTTTGGTTAAATCTGTCTGATATAAAGGATAAAGATAGGTCTGTTCTTCTGGACGCGCCACTGTCACCTTCAAGTTTGTTCGGCGACGCTATCAACTGTGTCGTCGATAGGTTTCAAGAAACGAAAAAACAATCGGCTGCGTTCCAGAGGTTTCTTCCTCGACGTTTCAATATCCCCGAGACTGCTGGGCGAAAAATGATTATTAAATCCGAGCAGTCTCATCCGAGTACAAGCTCCTCACAGCACAGAGTGCATCAAAAACAGAGCGTCGCCACTCGGGCTCCTCCACAATCTGGGGAATCTGGGTGGCGGTCGCAGTCCAGGCCAGCTAGGGGTAGGCAAGATCTGAGGACTGTCATCTCTAAGAAGGCTTGGGCTAAGAAGAAGTCCTGACGCCCAAGGCGTCAGGCTTCTGAGGGTGGTCCCCTCCGAGGAGGGACGATTTCGAGAAATCGTTCATCCTCGGCACCCTCTGGGGGGGCGATTCTCTGAGGAGAGTCGCAGCGCTGCCACATCGGTTGTTCCCTGCCGGTTCGCCGCTTCAGGGCACCGAGGTGTCAGCGTCCCCATACGATTCTCCGAGGAGGATCGTAGAACGGTCAGTTCGGTTGTTCCCTGCCGGTTCGCCGCTTCAGGGCACCGAAATGTCCGTACAACCGAATCCCGAGGCCAGTCTCGAGAGACTGGTCCCCTTAGTAGAATTTCTGGCAGCGTGGAAACTACTGCCAAATATTTCTCAGTGGGTCCTGCATGTAATAGAAAAGGGTTACAGAATTCAGTTCGGTTCTCGTCCGCCCAGATTTCAAGGGGTCCTTCCCACAGTGGTGGACCCAAGGCAGGCTCGGGTCATGGAACTAGAAGTACTGACGCTTCTGCAAAAAGGGGCTATAGAAAGGGTTTCTCCTCCCAGCAGAGAGTCAGGGTTTTACAGCCGTTACTTCATCGTTCCCAAGAAGGATGGGGGGTTGCGTCCTATTCTAGATCTGCGTCAGTTAAACAGCAGAGTTCAGAAACTCAAGTTCAAGATGCTTACACTCAAACAGATTGTATCACAGATTCAGTCCGAGGACTGGTTTGTCACAATAGACTTGAAGGACGCTTACTTTCATGTATCCATTCATCCTCATCACAGGAAGTTCCTGAGGTTTGCTTTCGGGGGCGAAGCATACCAATATCGGGTCCTTCCATTCGGCCTAGGTTTATCACCCCGCACCTTTACGAAATGCGTGGATGCAGCGCTGGCTCCTCTGAGACTCCAGGGCATTCGCGTATTAAACTATATCGACGACTGGTTGATCCTGGCTCGTTCCGAGCAGTTGGCAGTTCGGCATCGAGATGTCGTTCTGTCTCACTTAAAAAGGTTGGGGTTGCGGCTAAACACCAAGAAGAGTGTGCTCCTCCCAGCCCAGAGGACCACTTTTTTAGGGGTGATGTGGGATTCGACAACTATGCAAGCACGATTGTCTCCAGCTCGTATTTCTGCGATTCTCACAGCCGTAAATATGGTAAAACTAGGCCAGTCACTCACTGTGAAACAGTTCCAGAGACTGGTGGGTCTCATGGCAGCTGCGTCCAACGTAGTTACTTTTGGCCTTCTGCACATGAGACCCCTGCAGTGGTGGCTCAGGACCAAGGGGTTTTCTCCGAGGGGAAATCCGTTTCGCACGATCAAGGTCACGCGGCTATGCCTACGTGCCTTGGTCATGTGGAAGAAACCTTGGTTCCTCGCCCAATGCCCAGTATTGGGGGCTTCTTGTCGACGCGTAACGCTATCGACGGATGCTTCCCTCACAGGCTGGGGGGCGGTCATGAGTGGCCGCTCGGCGACAGGTGTCTGGCAGGACCATCAGGTTTCGTGACATATAAACCGACTAGAGATGATGGCGGTATTTCAGGCTCTCAAATACTTCCTGCCAGACCTGAGAGGCCATCATGTGCTCGTCCGCACAGACAACACATCGGTGGTCTCTTACATCAACCATCAGGGGGGTCTGAGGTCCCTATTATTATGCAAACTGGCTCATCAGATCCTCCTATGGGCCCAGGGAAAATTACTGTCACTCAGGGCAGTTTATATTCCAGGGTATTTGAATGTGGGAGCAGATATCCTGTCAAGACAGGGGCTGAGGCCCGGGGAGTGGAGACTTCACCCCGAGGTGGTGGAGCTCCTATGGGAGAACTATGGTCAAGCTCAGATAGATCTTTTCGCATCTTACGATACAACCCATTGTCCGCTTTGGTTATCCCTCACATATCCAGCTCCTCTCGGACTGGACGCTATGGTACAGGAGTGGCCGAGGCTGCACCTGTACGCATTCCCCCCGATATCATTGCTTCCGGGAGTTCTGGAGAGGGTTCGCCGGGAGGGGGCTCATCTATTATTAGTAGCCCCGCACTGGCCGACCCGAGTGTGGTTCTCGGACCTAGTGTCCCTTCTGCACGGCTCTCCCATGGAGATTCCTGTCAGGGGGGACTTGTTATCGCAAGCAGGGGGCACGATATTTCACCCTCGCCCGGAGTTGTGGAAACTGTGGGCTTGGCCTCTGAGGGGGCCCAGCTCTTAGAATCCGGTCTCTCGACTGAGGTCGTTGAGACCATCCTTCAATCCAGAGCTCCTTCCACGAGAAAACTATATTCATTGAAATGGAAATTGTTCTCTACATGGTGTGGAGAACGTTTTTTAAATCCTGCTAACTGCCCGGTTGGTACAGTTCTCGATTTCCTTCAAGACCGTTTCTCTGCTGGATTATCTCCCTCCACCTTAAAGGTGTACGTAGCGGCTATATCTGCTTATCGCTCCCCTTTTGGGACTTCTTCTCTTGGGAGAGATCCTCTTATTACTCGTTTTCTCCGTGGTACACTGAGGCTTAGGCCTGCATTGCACTCTAGAGCACCGGCTTGGGATTTGGCCATTGTACTTGAGGGTCTGGCCCTGGCTCCCTTCGAGCCTATTGAAGAGGTTTCAGAGAAGTTCCTTACACTAAAAACTCTATTTCTTCTCGCTATTTCTTCTATCAAGAGAATTGGAGATCTGCAAGCCCTGTCGGTGGCTCCTTCATGTTTGGAATTTGCACCTGGTATGGTGAAAGCATTTTTACACCCTAGGCCGGGCTACATTCCTAAGGTCCCCACTAATGTGGCGGGCCCTATTGTGCTGCAGGCTTTTTGCCCTCCACCTTTCGTTACCCCAGATCAGGAAGGTCTCAATCTGTTATGTCCCGTTAGGGCTTTGGATGCCTACGTTCACAGAGCTGCCCTGTGGCGTAGATCAGAGCAGTTATTTGTCTGCTTCGGTTCAACCAAGAAAGGTTGCCCTGCATCTAGACAGGTAATGAGCAAGTGGGTAGTTGAGGCTATCTCACTTGCTTATGAAGCGGCCGGACAGCTCTCACCTATGGCTGTCCGCGCCCATTCTACCAGGAGTATGGCTGCCTCTAAGGCTTTAATTTCAGGGGTTTCCCTGCAGGACGTTTGTAATGCGGCAGGCTGGTCCTCACCGCATACATTTGTCAGATTCTACGACCTAGACCTCTCCACTCCCGGGGCTAGGCTGCTTGTTTCTTAGTGTGCGCAAGGACTCCACACAGAACGGGCATTTCTCATTATGGCGTAGTGGACATGGGGTTCCCACCGCGTCTCAACGCAGCTCGAGTTCCCTTGAAAGGGAACGTCTCAGGTTACGTATGTAACCCTGGTTCCCTGAGAGGGAACGAGACGCTGCGTTCTCCTGCCATACTTCCTGCATGCCCTGATCGACTTGCTTCAGGCCTTTTCAGAAGCTGTCGCGGTCTGATTTCTGGTGTGCTTTATAGCTTCCTGGTCTATGACGTCACCGCCGGTGACGTCTCGTTCTTCCATTGGACTGATTATACACGTGCTTCACGACGCAATCACGCAGAGCGTTCCCACCGCGTCTCAACGCAGCGTCTCGTTCCCTCTCAGGGAACCAGGGTTACATACGTAACCTGAGACGTTTGTGTTGTGACACAATATTTATTGGGGATATTAATATATTAATAGATAAATGCAGTAACAAATATATTAGAAATACTTTAAAAACAATTTTTTTGCCTTGTTCAACAGGTTTTTGGTCATCTAAATTTGAAAATATTAATTGGAAAAGAGTATGGTCTATAACAAATAAGTTTTGCATTAATAATAAAATTACAGAGGTTTCCTATAAAATTGTACACAGAATTTACCCTGTCAAGGAGTTACTTTCTGAACGTTTCCGTTTGAATATTGAAAACTTGTGCGAATTTTGTGGCAATGCCAAAGAATCTGTAACTCATCTCTTTTTTAATTGTATTTATTCAAAAATGTTTTGGTTGGATGTTTCAAATTTCATTTCTAAGTTGTTTGAAACATGTCTACGAATTGAACTGTTTGATGTTGTATTTTTTTTTGTGCAAGACAATATTGATTCCAAAAGTACCATGTGCTTCCTTATACAACTTTTCATATTACTTGGAAAATATCACATTCATGTGAAAAAATGGGCTAAAGCTAAGCCAAGCTTTGAACACTTTATAAAGGAGATTAAACAATATGGGAATTCATTAGATAAAATTAAGAACAAAAAAGCAAGAAAGACCTATGAAGCTTTTTGTAACTTTAAACTATTGTAACTTTACCCCTGGCATGTTTTTTTTAAATTTTTTTATTTTTTATTTATTTTTTATTATTTTCTATTTGTTGTGAGTTGTATTGTCATGTACATCTTTTTTGTATATTCTCTGTTGCAATAAAAAAAAAATTAAAAAAAATAAAAGATTACCCAGTCTTTCCTTAATCCTTATGCCTGTTAAATTCTTATGTTGAACTAATTTGCGTTGTGAAATGTAAACGGAGGAGAACGTCTACGGTTACGTATGTAACCCTCGTTCCCTGAGTAGGGAACGGAGACGTTACGTCGGATGACGACGAATGGGGTTTCGCTTAGAAAGCCTATCAACTTCGAGTATTACAAAACGAGCCAATGGCAAGGAAATGCCATGGGTCTGCGGAATTTGCATGGCGTAACTCCGCCCCACCTCGTGGGTATAAAAGGAGGAAGCCGGCAGCAAGCAGATATGTTTCTTCGCTGAGGAGCCAAGACTGAGCTCAGGCGATCCCCGCGGTACAGCGGAAAGTGGCAGGCAGACGTAACGTCTCCGTTCCCTACTCAGGGAACGAGGGTTACATACGTAACCGTAGACGTTCTCTTTCGTTGTCACTCCGAGTTACGTCGGATGACGACGAATGGGGTTACCAGTCTAATCACGCCACCTTCTCAGCTGTCTTCCAGTGCCCTGCGTAAATCGAGATCCCTGTCAGCCTGGACAAAGGACTCCATTAATCACAGGAATACCAAGGTACACTGGGAAGCATATCCCAAGCTTAGGGGAAGTATGCAATTAATGCCAGCCCGGAGGGGGGGGACTTAGAGAATACACATATGACCCGAAGGAAGCATATGGAAAACACTGGGGTGTCCAGCCGCAGGTGGAATATTTCAACCCCAGGGGTGGCAAGGTGGCTTGCCAAGGGAAAGACACACGCTCAAAGAGGCTTACAGTGGAAATACACATGTGGGGGTCGCTCAGAGAAGGGACCATGCACACGGGAGGCACCTAGCCGACGCGCAGGCAATAGACACTGGCGCCGACGTCAGTAGTGCTGGAGGAGCTCAGGGCTTTCAGGGAAGCTCACCTGCGGAAAATATCGCCAGTATCCAGTCCGTGGAGTGGAATGGCGAGCAAGCGAAGACACCTGAGCGGGTCCGGTACTAGCTGGTTGAAGCGAGTACACGAGAGGACACAGGCTCCACTCGGAGATTATAGAATCTGGCGAATGTGTTAGGTGTCGCCCAGCCTGCAGCTCTGCAGATGTCTGTTAGCGAGGCGCCATGCGCTAGAGCCCAAGAGGACGCCACACTCCGGGTGGAGTGGGCAGTCACACCAAGGGGGCACGGTCGACCTTGCTGCTGGTAAGCCAAAGCAATGGTGTCCACTATCCAGTGAGACAACCTTTGCTTGGAGAGAGCCTTTCCCTTCAGCTTCCCACCATAACAGACAAAGAGCTGGTCTGAGGTCCTGAAACACTGCGTTCTGTCTACATAGGCGCGGAGAGCGCGTACTGGACAGAGCTGTGCCAAGGCTGGGTCTGCCTCCTCCGAGGGCAGCGCTTGCAGGTTGACCACCTGGTCCCGAAAGGGAGTAGTAGGAACCTTGGGCACGTATCCAGGCCGGGGTCTCAGGATCACGTGAGAGGAAGCCGGCCCAAATTCCAGGCACGCTTCGTCAACGGAGAATGCGTGCAGGTCCCCAACCCTCTTGATGGAGGCCAGTGCAACCAGGAGCGCTGTCTTCATAGACAGGAACTTAAGCTCGACTGATTGCAGGGGCTCAAAGGGAGCACTCTTCAGGGCAGTTAGAACCACTGAGAGGTCCCAAGAGGGAACGAGAGGAGGACGAGGAGGATTTAGTCTCCTCGCTCCTCTCAGGAACCTGATGACCAGGTCGTGCTTCCCCACCGACTTACCTTCAATGAGGTCATGATGTGCGGCAATGGCGGCAACATAGACCTTCTGGGTGGAGGGAGACAGCCTTCGCTCCAGCCCCTGTTGAAGGAAGGAAAGCACAACACTGATCGAGCATCTCCGGGGGTCTTCTCGGTGAGAAGAGCACCAGTTGACGAAGAGGTTCCACTTCAACGTATAGACGTGTCTCGTGGACGACGCTCTAGCGGAAGTGATGGTAGCCACCACCGCTGGTGGTAGGGTACTCAAACCTGCCTCGTCCCATCCAGGAGCCACACGTGGAGGTTCCAAAGATCGGGACGAGGGTGCCATAGGGTGCCCCGTCCCTGAGAAAGAAGGTTCTTCCTCAGAGGGATCGGCCAGGGAGGTGCTGTCGCGAGGAGTACTAGTTCGGGGAACCAGGTCCGGTTGGGCCAGTAAGGGGCAACCAGAATGACCTGCTCCTCGTCCTCCCTGACCTTGCGTAAAGTGTGCGCAAGAAGGCTCACTGGGGGAAACGCATACTTGCGGCCCTGCGGCCAGCTGTGCGCCAGAGCATCCGTGCCGAGCGTGCCCTCGGTCAGGGAATAGAACTGGGCGCAATGGGTCGAGTCGTGAGAGGCAAACAGATCTATCTGCGCGTCCCCGAACTGGTCCCAAATCAGCTGAACCGACTGGGAATGGAGTCGCCATTCTCCAGGGAGGGGGTGAAGCCGTGAGAGCTCGTCGGCTGCACAGTTCAGCGCTCCGGGAATGAAGATGGCTCGAAGCGACCTCAGATGCTTCTGACTCCATAGGAGGAGGTGGCGAGCGAGTTGTGACATACGGCGGGAGCGTAGACCACCTTGATGGTTGATGTACGCTACAGTGGCGGTATTGTCTGAACGGACTAGTACGTGTTGACCCCTGAGCAACGCCCGGAAGCGGTGCAGGGCAAGGCGTACTGCCAACAACTCGAGGCAATTGACATGCCACAGCCGCTGGGGTCCTGTCCAGGAGCCCGCAGCAGCATGTCCATTGCACATGGCGCCCCAGCCCGTGGTGGAGGCATCTGTTGAGACAACAACATGCCGGGAAGCTCGTGCCAGGGGGACACCGGCCCTGAGAAAACCGAGGTTCGCCCACGGGGTGAAGAACTGACGGCAGGTCGGAGTAACTGGTACTCGGAACGTGCCGTGTTGCCATGCCCACCTCGGGACTCGGTCGCGAAGCCAAAGCTGAAGCGGTCTCATATGAAGCAATCCGAGCGGCGTGACCGCGGCTGCAGATGCCATATGCCCCAGGAGCCTCTGAAAAAGTTTCAGTGGAACCGCACTCTTGCCCTCGAATTGTCTTAGGCAAGTCAGCTGTGACTGCGCGCGCTCGCTCGTAAGCTGCGCGGACATGGCGACCGAGTCGATGTCCATACCGAGAAAAGAGATCCTCTGCACGGGGCAAAGTTTGCTCTTCTCCCAGTTGACCCGAAGGCCCAGACGGGCTAGGTGCCGAAGCACTAGGTCCCTGTGTTCGCAAACCTGATCTCGAGAGTGAGCTAGGATCAGCCAGTCGTCGATATAACTCAGGATGCGAACCCCTTGTTCTTTGAAGGGGAACAAGGGCCGCCTCGACGACCTTCGTGAAGATGCGAGGAGACAGGGCTAGCCCGAAAGGGAGAACCGCGTACTGGTATGCCTGCCCCTCGAAAGCAAACCGGAGGAACGGTCTGTGTCGAGGAAGAATGGAGACATGAAAGTAGGCGTCCTTCAGGTCGATCGCTGCAAACCAATCCTGGGGCCGTATGCATTCGAAAACGCGTTTGGCGGTGAGCATCTTGAACGGCATCCTGTGAAGGGAGCGGTTCAGCACGCGCAAGTCCAGGATAGGCCGTAACCCACCGGTTTTCTTGGGGACAATGAAGTAGGGGCTGTAGAAGCCGGACCTCATCTCGGCTGGAGGGACAGTCTCGATTGCACCCTTCGCCAGCAGGGTGGCAATCTCTGCTCTCATGATAGGGGCATTGCCACCGACCAAAGTGGAGCGGACTCCCCTGAAGCGGGGAGGAGACCGTGCGAACTGAATCGCATAGCCGAGCCTGACGGTACGCGCGATCCAGTGGGACAGACGGGGAAGCTCTAGCCAGGCTCCCAGGAACTGAACCAACGGGATCATGCGAGCCACAGGCGTCCCCCCGGAGGGGCAGCGAAGCGGAGTAACTGGCCCAGATGTGGACGGCATAGCGGCCCGGAGAGGGGGCACAGTTAGCAACCGCGCCCTGGCAGAGGGGGCCAGGGGAGGACCAGGCTGGTCGTCCCGCGGAGGCCTGCTCTGCCAGGGGTCTGGCGACAGAGGGGGACAGGGGTGAAGCGGTCCGTGGACGGCACGCCGTGTCAACCGCCTCTGGAACAGAGGGGGGCGAGGAGAGCACGGCTTGTGGGCGGCGCTCTGTGTCGCCCGAGAACTCTGTGAGCTCAGGGAAGAGGGGATTGTTTCTGACTTTAACCACATTAGGGTGCTGCCCACCCGTGGGTGAGCAGCGGGGAGTGGAGAACAAAAGATTCTCCCCCGGCCCTCCACCGGGGGAAGGAGTGGTCCTGCTACCACCTCCTGAGAAACAATGATCATCCCTGAGCAGCCCGTCTCAGGAGCGCCGCTTGGCCCGGCGTTTAGCGGGGGGCGGGGCAGGAGAGGGCTGTGGCGCCTTCTTACGGCTTCCTCCGCGACCGGCCCTGGGTGGAGGCTGCTGCGTGGTCCGGGCGGGAGGGGCGGGAGCCGCAGGAGGGCGCCCTCGGCGGGAAACAGGTCGAGGCGTCTGCCCGGCCGGCAAGGTGGAGGCAGCAGCGGGCCGGCGGGGCAGAATGTGTCTGATGGCCTCGGTCTGTTTCTGGGCAGTTGAAAACTGTTGGGCAAAGTCTTCAACTGCACCGCCGAAGAGGCCGGCCTGGGACAAGGGGGCGTTAAGCAGACGGGTCCGCTCAGCGTCCCGCATGTCAGCCAGGTTCAGCCACAGATGTCGCTCCTGGACCACAGCTGTGGACATCACCAAACCCAGGGAGCGCGCGGTAACCTTCGTCGCCCGGAGAGCAAGGTCGGTCGCGGCGCGCAGCTCATCAAAGAGCCCTGGGTTTGTCCTACCCTCGTGCATGTCTCTGAGCATCTGGGCCTGGTAGACCTGCAGAGTGGCCATAGCATGCAGTGAAGCAGCCGCCTGTCCCGCCGCTCTGTAAGACTTCGCCACCAGGGTCGACGAAAATCTACAGGCTTTGGATGGGTGCTTAGGCTCGCCCCGAGAAGAAGCACTCTGAGGACATAGTTGCATGGCAACAGAGCGTTCAACCGGGGGAAGCCCAGTGTACCCACGGGCAGCTGCCTCATCGAGGGGAGGAAAGGCGGACGAGACCAGCGAGTGGTCCCGAGAAGACAGGGGGGTCTTCCAGGACTTCGAGATCTCATCATGCACATCCGGGAAGAAAGGTATTGGGGTTTGCCGAGGACGAGGGTCGGCGGCCTTACCCAAAAACCAATCGTCCAGCCGCGAGCGCTCAGGACAGGGTGGAGGCCTCCACTCAAGTCCGATGCTCGCGGCTGCCCGGGAAAGCATGGCCGTCATCTCCGGATCAGACTCGAGCACAGCCGTATGCACACCGGAAGGTGGCAGCTGTGACGAGCCCTCACTTCCAGAAGAGTCAAACCCGCCTAGTGATGCTGCAACAGACATGGCATCTTCCTCTGTAGCTTCAACTGAAGCACGCGGGCCACCAGAGGGTAGACCCGCGGGAATCAGCAGTTCACTAGCGGGCACCGTCATTGAAGAGGGGGGCTGGGGTCGCGGACAAATAGTCGGCGCCTTGTTCCAGACCGTAACCCTCAGGTCACCCTGGCCACCAGCCGCAGGACGGGGGGTGGATGAGGGGACTCTCACTCTTGCGAGTTCACGGAGTCTCGACCGTAATGACGCGATGGTCATGTTCCCACAGAGAGAACATGAGTCATCCACGAGCGCTGCTCTAGCATGATCAATGCCCAAACATACTATGCAACGCTCGTGCCCATCAGAGTCCGATACCAATCTGCCGCAACCAGAAGTACACGGGCGAGACATCTTTAAAAAGACGTGCCACGTGTAAGCTCTTTTAGTGAGAGAAAACTCAAGTGTTGAAGCACCCGGGGAGAAACACACCAAGTGGCAGACCACTGCAACAGATCAGCAGGAAGCACGCTCTCGCCGTAGATCGCCGTCACACCAACACTCGAGGTACTCGTTTGTAAAGCTGACAATTCAGAGATGGCTTGTGGAGAGAAGAATACACTTGGCTCCGAAGCGAAAACATATCTGCTTGCTGCCGGCTTCCTCCTTTTATACCCACGAGGTGGGGCGGAGTTACGCCATGCAAATTCCGCAGACCCATGGCATTTCCTTGCCATTGGCTTGTTTTGTAATACTCGAAGTTGATAGGCTTTCTAAGTGAAACCCCATTCGTCGTCATCCGACGTAACTCGGAGTGACAACGAAAGGGAACAGAAGCTGATGTGAACACAGAGGAAGGTCGGACTGGATGTGTGACGTCCTGCAAACATATTGGCATATCAGGGAAGATAAACATTTTTTATCTTTTTAAACATTAAAACATTTTAAACATTAGGTATTACAATAAGTGGATGAGAGTGTTAATATAGTTCAAGGTAGAATATATAATACAGATAAACACATTTTGTGTTAATGGAGTTCATTTCCTAGAAATGTTCTGTGTACACACGAGAGTTTTATAACGGACATACTACAACCTGCGTATATGTGTGTGTGTACCATTGACAGTAAAGGTGTGCTTCATCAAAGCACAGCTTTGATTATAGTAAGATGCTAATCGCGATTAGCGTATTAGCACATATTTAATGTTGTAGCCTCTGATGTCAATGTTGTCAGCTTAGTGAAAAAAATACTAAAATATATTTGAAACATTTATTTTATGCCAAGTTTACTACAAAGACATTACATATTTATGTACTTAATATAAATACGTTGCAATTGTACTTTGGTATTCTAAATTATAAACTTAAAGTCAATAAGAACAACAAATGTTGTACTTAATGCACTCTAGTTATCTGGAAGTAGTGCTGAGATTAGGGTGTATTTTGATTACTAAAGTGAAACTATTGCAAGTATACTTTAGGTACACTTTATTAATAGTGTTAATATCAACAGTACGTCACATTACTCGCATAAGTTGCGCTTTACCCTTAAGTGGAATCCGTATGTTTGTTTGGCCGGAAGCTAGTTATTTTACTTTATAAAGTTTTAAATGTGAATATTTTTCTTACACAAACTCATGGCTTTGCTTCAGAAGGCCTTTATTAACCCCCCGGAGCCTGTGGAGTTCTTATATAATGGATGGATGCACTTTTTTGAGCTTCAATCTGATGGTTGCAATCCACTGCCATTATAAAGCTTGTAAGCGTCAGGGTGTTTATTAATATAACTCTGATTGTATTCATCTGAAAGAAGAAAGTCATATACACTTAGGATGGCTTGAGGGTGAATTAATCATGGGCTAATTTTAATTTTAAAGTTTCTCTATCTCTACATATCAGAAATATACAGAGCCACATATATTATCAGAAATTAGAGCTGCAATTGTTGAAAGATTTTGATCTTGATTCAAATACCCACGCAATATTTTTCTAAATGACAACAATTTGTCTTAAACCTTTGTCAAGTAAGATCACAGTGAACATTTATATCTGCGTTGGTGCTGCGGTCAGTAGCCACTTTACATGGACATTTTTTGTTTTGATCAGAATGAAATCATTCTGATTGATGAATCTGAACATAGTTTTTATATGAATGCTAAGTCATCGGATTAATGTGCATTTAAAAGTCACAAGCTTAAAATCTATTTTAATCTTTTGCCGTGCACGCACTGCACGAATATGCAGTTTCCTGCTGTTGTCACAAACTAACTATCCTCCGTTGTTTAAAAAGCAGACTTAAATTTACCTATTTCAGGTCCTGGAAATTTAAGAATCATCCACACATGTGATCACCTTAATTATTTTCCAAAGACACAAAGAATAATATTTTTATATTTTTACGTTTAAAAGCAATCATAAATATTTAGCAATGAAAATAATTAAAATAATTTATTATGCATCATTTTGTCTCCCCATTCATTCTATCATGGACTGAGAATCTGATAGTGAGAAACTAGTATCTAATATTAAAATGACAAAAGTCTTGAGTCAAATAATGTATTATTATTATTTTTGTTTATACATTTTTTAATGGTTAACTTGGATCATTGAATGAATTGATGCTTTCAAACACGCATATTCATACTTTATAAACTGGTTTTGTTAATACAAAATGAAATCAGAATAATCTGAATAAATAAACAGTAATATACTTTCGGTTACCACTGAGTGTCAGTGTTTCCACTTCTGCTGCACTTGAATGTTCTATGAAACCTGTGTAGTCACAACATGTGGTTTCAAATTTAGCCAGCAGATGGCAGTAAATGATCGCTTAATAACCTGATCTCGCATTTTCTCTTTGAGACAGTGTGATCATTTAAATCCAAGCGTTACTTTTAGCCAGCCCGTATTATGAATATGGTCCATTCTTCAGTAACTGTTGCAGACCATGTCAGGGCATGAACTGCCCTGACATGGTTCGCAACAGTTAATGAAGAATTTGATCAATATTAAATGTAAAATTATTGTCAAAACTTTGATGAAGATTTGATTGTGCTACTTTTGTTTTCTACAAGTCATGAAATCTTAATTTTCCCCATATTTTCTATCGATTTTTACACATAAACACATATGCTCCAATTTGTGTACTCTGGTTTGCTCTTAAAATAATAGTATTGTAATAGTTTACTGCTTCGTAGATGCCCAGACAGCAACATAGTGCCGGCCCTGATCTGGTCCACATCTGGTTCACGTGGAATCCACATGTACCAGAAGTGGGCCGGATCTGGGCCGACACTATGTTGTTGTCCGGGGGTGTTGTGAATGTGTGAATTTCCTCATTTGTAGGGCCTAATTTGCATTGGAAATAGCCTAAGTATCTGCTAAATTTGTGGGAGCATTGGGGGAGACCCCATTCACAACTAAATGTCGACAAGATTAACAAAAACACCTATTGCTTGGAAATAATGACGGTTCTTTGTTCACAATGCATATAATTTAACGTAAACTAAGACGATTAAAGACAAGATGGAGGCTCACTGACATACTTTATATATTCAGCATTTTGTTCATCGACGGCCTACTAGTAGGCTACTACCCCTAACTGAGTAACTTTAACCCAATCCGATCGCGTCTCTCCCGGTGTTAATGTTATTCCACAAGATTTATGGATAAACTGTTTGATTTATAATTATTAGATTATTTTCACATTTCACTCACCCTGCTGTGCACGAACATAGCTGTTCCTCAATTTGTGTGTTTCCCATTTGAATGGTCAGCGTGAGGCGCTGCTTCTTATGCTGGGACTGTAGGCTTTCGCTTCAATTTTTATGAAATTATTCGCTAATCGGTTGCATATTATTTCGTGGATATATCCCTCAAATGCACACTGCAGTCCCTTTGTCTTGCTCTCTCAGATATTTCACATGTTCGCCAAAAATGACTAATTATATCATTGGGAATGCATACACTGTGCCAGGCGCAAAAGCTTGACAGGCGTAGCAACAGTAACTAGGGAGGGCGGAGCTTAGCGAAGGGTCAATTGAGACAGAATATTCAATTCAAAATGAACATTAGGGATGCACCGAAATGAAAATTCTTGGCCGAAGCCGAATAGGCTAATAAGGAAACGCTTGGCCGAAGGCCGAACACCTAACGCGGTGTTTCACATTTTTTACATTTATTTTGCCAATTTATTCACCATTGCATCTAATTAAATAGTAAAAATATGCTTTTTTACTATTTTGTCTTGCTTTTCAGAGAAAAAAAAAATTAAATTGCAAAAATACAATTTATTTAACACTGATTTTTTCACAAACATTCCAGCAGATTTTATTTAAACAAAGCACAATATAACTTAAAATAAATAAATTAGTAAAATAAAAATATATATTTTTATTTGGCCATCTTTGAAGCCCCCCTTCTTGAATAGCCTATGTTAGGCCTATAACTGACTGCTGAAAGAAAAAAAAGTGCATTGAAAAGTGCAAAAAAAATGTGGATTTACCCACAACAAATGAATAACTGTCCTAGACATAAGCTTACTTTTGCGGTTTATATACACTTTATCGTGGGCGTTGACAGGTTTGCATGGATTGCCTCAGATCATTTCAATATAGCGCGCGCTCTCCGTGGCGATTAGCAGATAAGGAGTTGCCATGAGAACGACTGACATCTCTCTCTTTTCATACAGATTACATAAACAGAGAATATTTGTTTTCGTTTTGAATTAGATCATTTAAAAGTAGACAATTAAATGATTATAAAGATATATTGCCTTTGCCTATGTGACTAGTATTGGCTGAGTTTTAAGTTTAGAGACGTGCTCCAGAAAAAAAGTTAACGTAGACGGAGGGGCAGAAAGCACACCCTGTTTATTTTCTTTATTTTACAAAAGCACAGTTTTGTTTCGATTATAAGTGGACACAAGTAGACATTTAACAGTTTATTTTATCATATTTCTTAAGTCTGCATTTAAGTGACCATAAATGACAGAGTATTTAAGTCTAGGCTATTTTGCTGCTATGTGAAAAAATCCAGCAAAACGCGGCGGCGCGTTTGTCAACTACAGAGGGTTAAAAGACGCTTTAGTGCTGCAAGTAAGGGTACAACGTCTGCCACAGATGCATCTGATGAGCTTCTCTTCTGTTATCTGCTCAGAGGGGGCATGTTTGCTGCATTTATAAAGCGCGCGCCTCTCACTCTACGCTGGTTACTATTTGATCGCGTCATCAAAAACGTCATTGTTCGGTCAAATTTATTCGGTCTTTTTACTTATTAGGCCTTACTACTTACTGAACTCTTACTATTTTCGGCCGAATAATTTCGGTTGCCGAACATTCGTGCATCCCTAATGAACATTTATGTTCCCTTTACATTTTCTTATAATTTCTGTGTTTTTCAAAAAAAAAACAAAAAAAAAAACGTATGGTGACTACAGTCACAGAAATGTAAATAGTTAATTTGTTTCTTTATATTTTTTCACCCATTTTTTTTCTAAAGCCTTTGACGAATCATTATTTGTTATAAAATCCCTTATTTATTTATGGTTTAATATTTTTCTATAAACAAAAAATTGAACTCCTGTTTTTTGTATTTCTTGGTGATATATGACAGCAGAACACATACAAGTGTCTCAAGAAGTGTATTGTAAAGCATCCACATTGCAGCTGAGAGTCTACAGAATCAAGAAATATGACTCTCTTCACTCTGCTATGAATAATGACCATTCCAGAAGCCAAAATATATTAGATTTTTCTTTAGGATTTCCAATGTGGTTGGATGCATTGATGACATGCATATTCCCATCATCACACCTTCCGAAAATGAAACAGATTACTGTATGCAATGGAAGGATAGTCTGAGATATATGCCGTAACCACCACCACAGCTGTTAAATACACAAATTATTTACAATTTATTTGGTCATCTTTATTTCCTACAAATACAAAAGCAACAGTTATTCTTTTTCCTGTTGGATTTTAATATTCTTCCAGTATTGTGTATCTCCTCTTCATCTATCAGTGGTGCTGCAGGTCCAGCCTATGCCTTTGGCCCAGTAGAAGTCAAATGTTAATTTCATTAGCCTAATTAAAAAAAAGGTAACAGGTTGGATTAGAGAACATGTAATTATGTGAAAAGAGCATATGTGGAAACAGCTGCTGCACATTGAAATAGACACTGAATTATATTTATTTAATATGTCAAATTGTTGTAAAGTCATGCAGCTTACAGCCATGAACCTTTTATGCTTAAAGATTTAACTGATTGAATTAATAATTTATTGTTAATTTTTAGTTGCGGCCACGTTTTTTTTTTTTTTTTTTGTCTGTGGGATACCATGAAAATGAGTATTAGTTCAATAACTTACCTTTCTGTCAGTTTCCACCTGATAATATAACAGTGAATAAGGTGGTTCAACCAACACTTGAACTCTGAGTTGACTTACCCTGAGATGGGAAACTCTTGAGTTTTCGGTTTCAGAACAGCTGAATTCAGCCAGTTCAATCAACTCTGAGTAGGTTGACTCTGAGTTAAACACGTGCACCACGACTATGAAAAGCCATGATCAATGGAGCTCCGAAATTACGATTCACCATGGCAACAGCACCAGACAAAAAGACGTCCACATGTTCCGAGTCTATGCGCAAGTATAATTCTTATTCACTGTTATATTGTGAAAACTGACAGAAAGGTAAGTTATTGAACTAATACTCATTTCATGGTAACCCACAGGCAAAAAAACTAAACAAAAAAATGTGTCAGCAACTAAAAATGACCAATAAATTCATAATTCAATCAGTTAAATCTTTAAGCATAAAAGGTTCATGGCTGTAAGCTACATGACTTTACAAACATGTGACATATTAAATAAATATAATTCAGTGTCTATTTCAATGTGCAGCAGCTGTTCCCACATAGTATGCTCTTTTCACATATTTACATGTTCTCTAATCCAACCTGTTAATTTTTTTTTTAATTAGGCTAATGAAATTAACATTTGACTTCTACTGGGCCAACAGCAAGAATGCATAGGCTGGACCTGCAGCACCACTGATACATGAGGAGATGCACAATATTGGAAGATTATTGAAATCCAACAGGAAAAAGAATAACTGTTGCTTTTGTATTTGTAGGAAATAAAGATGACCAAATAAATTGTGAATAATTTGTGTATTTAACAGCTGTGGTGGTGGTTACGGCATATATCTCAGACTATCCTTCCATTGCATACAGTAATCTCTTTCATTTTCGGAAGGTGCGATGATGGGAATATGCATGTCATCAATGCATCCAACCACATTAGAAATCCTAAAGGAAAATCTAATTATTAGGTTACTTTCAGAGGTCACAGCAAGATGTTATCAAATCAACGTCATTTCTCAGATTAGCCTAATTTTAACCGATTTCTCCACCACTGTCCTGCAATCCTGTGAAACTTCTCTTTGATGGATCTCATGAGTTTGTGTCCAGGAAACAATACAAAAACTCTCAGAGAGAGTGTGAGAGTGAGGCACACTTTCCTTCCTGCTCTGATACAGCAGCTTTACTAATGGGCTCTCTCCGATGTTATATAGAAAAATGTGCAATTAATGAATGAACTGCACTGCAAAAAAATGCTTTTCTTACTAGGCATTTTTGTCTTGTTGTTTCCAGTCAAAATATCTAAAGATTATTAAATCAAAATGCATTTACTAAAATAAAAACTCTGGGTTTATATAAGAAAACCTGCTCCCGACCAGGTTAGGTTCACAGAGTAAGTTACCATGGTAACTGACTCTGAGTATAAGTTACCCCTCTTTCAGAAAGGGGCTTGATCAACTCTGCTTTCTTGGGTTTGACAAACCTCCCATTCTGAAACGGAAAACCCAGAGTTCCCTTTCGAACGGTCACTTCGTATTGCGTAGCTATACGCAGTGGGGAAACTCCTTTTCCTCGATTTACTGAAGCCTTTATGTAAAGCGCATTTGCAGCTGCACAGCTAGAACATGAGCGTCTGGCTCGCTCATAGGCTGCGCTGCGGCAACTGCACATCCAATGGCGCAGGCGCCTCTGACGTGCAACCAATGAGATAACTCTGCGTCATACACGTCAGAGCCCGCCAAGGGGGCGTGACCTCAGTCTATAATAGCCCCCGAATTCGCCATTATAGCAGATTTTACTCCTTCAGCGACAAACTTCACGTCTCTGACCATTTATTGAGCCTTCGCCGTCGAACAAGCCTTCAGCCTGAGCCAGCTACAGTTCAGCAGACGACACATTGCACCGTGTTTCTCCTGACGCCGTCTCTCCTGTGGCTATCCGGCGATATCCTTTTCATTGCTCTTTGTATATTGTATTATTTGTACGAGCGTTGTTCAAATGCATCGTGTTAAGACCTGCGCCACGTGCGGATGCAAGCTGCACGAGGCGGACGAACACGCTAGCTGCATTCCATGCCTGGGACTTCACCACGCGGAGAATGCACTATCTGCCGGCGGATGTGCGGCCTGCGAGAGCATGCCCATCTCCGTGCTGCGAAATCGGCTAGCCCTCTCCCGTGACGGCGACGCCGCCTCTCCCGCGCTTCCTTTTCCGGCCCTACTTCAGCCAAGGAAGAAGAAGCGCCGCAGCCAACGGCAGCCGGAGAACATGGATGTTAGTGAACGCACGCCGGCCTCGTCCCCGCGTGCCTCACTCTCTCCAACCCGTTCATCTCCGGTCCTGTTCGAGGGAGATCAGCGCCCCCCCCACGTGGCGGGCCTTGTCTCCTTCGGCGGGCCTAGCGAGCACGACGACAGCCTGTCTATCGCTGCGTCTGAGGAAGAATGGCCGGGCTCCTTCGACCCCGTCATGGCTTCCCAGCCAACGCCCAACGCCTCAGCTACCAGGACTAACTCCGACGCGGAAATGCTTCGGATCCTGACGCAGGCCGTAGCGGACCTCGAGCTCGAGTGGGCCGCGCCCGCTGAACCCCCTCGAAGTCGGCTGGATGGCTGGTTTCTGCCAGGGCACCAACAGGCCCCTCGTCACAAGCCAGCGCCATTTTTTCCTGAGGTACACGAGGAGCTTACCAAGGCCTGGCGCACTCCTTATTCCACACGAGGCCCCGCAGTTTTCGCGACGCTCTCCTCCGTGGACGGAGCAGCGGAAAAAGGCTATGAGTCGTTGCCGCCCCTCGAAGAGGCGTTGGCCGCTCATCTCTGCCCGAACACAGCTGCTAGCTGGCGAACTAGAGCTGTGCATCCCAACAAGCCGTGCCGTAGCACTTCAGCCCTCGCCGGACGCGCGTATTCCGCCTCCGGTCAGGCTGCATCGGCCCTGCACACGATGGCCGTGCTGCAGGTTTACCAGGCCAAACTCCTCCGGTCTATGGACGAGGCTGGCCCGGACCCTGAGGCTTTTCGGGACCTTCGGAGCGCCACAGACCTGGCCCTGAGAGCTACTAAGGCCACAGCGCAGGCTATCGGGAGGAATATGGCGAGTTTGGTCGTGCTCGAGCGCCACCTCTGGCTTACCCTCACCGACATTAAGGACGCGGAGAGAACAAAGTTCCTCGACGCCCCAGTATCCAGCACCGGCCTCTTCGGCCCGGCAGTGAAGGGGTTCTCAGAAAGATACACCGAGGCACAGAAAGCGTCCCAGGCCATGCGTCACTTCCTGCCTAAGCGCTCTAGCTCGGCGTCGAGTGCTCACAAGCTAGCCCCGCCGACGCCTCGGCCAACAAAGCCCACGAAGCAGGCCTCTCAGCCCCGCCCTGCGGCTGATGCCCAGCGCCAGCCGAGAGCAACCAAGCGCTTCCCGCTTCCCCGACGCCAAGGCCCCAGACCAAGCGCCGCGCCTCACACAGCGCCGCCAAAGTCGTCCTAGCATGCAGGGGAAAGAGAGAGGGCACGGGTCCCGCACTCGCCGGACCACCCTCGAAGAAGTCAACAAAACTTCCCACAGCCCCTTGTTCAGTTCAGGTGGCTGGGGATTTTATTACTGCAAACAGGCCCGCAACAGTAAGCGCGTTCTTGCAAACAAACGCCGTTTTCACGGCGACCCATATAAAGCACAAAAAGAGTATGTTTCACAAACACAACACGTGGGTTCACGGTCCCCCTTCATCAGGCGGCCCCTCCCCCGTTATAATACTGCCTTCCCTACACGCAAATGCTTGTACAGTCAGTCCAATACTCAATGTGTGCACAAATCACAATATAAGGGTATCAGGTCCCCCTTCACTAGGCGGCCCCTCCCCTGTTGTAACACTGACTTCCCCACACGCGAATGCCTGTACAGTCAGTCCAATACTCAATGTATGCACAAATCACATGATAAGGGTATCCGGTCCCCCTACATTAGGCGACCAGCCCCAGTCAGTGTGTCAAGCCCTAGCCACACGTGTTCTAGCCTGGCAAGCTATCCCCGGTGTGTCGAGTTGGGTCATAAACACTATAAAGCGAGGTTACTCGCTCCAATTCGCTCGCAGACCCCCGAAATTTCAGGCGGTTCTCGAGACTTCGGTGAGAAGCAACGTGGGTCACGTGCTTCGCACCGAAGTACAGAATCTATTAGCAAAAGGGGCGATAGAATTAGTCCCCCCCGCGCTAAAACACATGGGTTTTTACAGCCGCTATTTTCTGATTCCGAAAAAAGACGGCGGTCTCAGACCCATTCTAGATTTGAGACATTTGAACAAAGCTCTCATGAGACGGCCGTTCAAAATGTTAACTATCAAACATATCCTCGCGCAAGTGCGCACGGGGGATTGGTTTGTCACAATGGATCTGAAAGACGCTTACTTTCACATTCAGATAAACCCTCGTCACAGGCCATTCTTGAGATTCGCCTTCGAGGGCCAAGCTTATCAATACACCGTTCTGCCGTTCGGTCTATCGTTAGCACCCCGTACATTCACGAAGTGTGTGGATGCAGCGCTTTCTCCCCTGAGACATCAGGGAGTGCGTGTGTTAAATTATCTCGACGACTGGCTGGTGCTGGCACAGTCGAGAACCGAGCTATTAGCTCACAGGGATTTGATTCTCAGCCATCTAAAATGCCTGGGTTTCACAATCAATGTGTCAAAAAGCAAACTAACCCCCAGCCAGAGTGTGATCTTTCTGGGTACAGTTTTAGACTCGAGAGCGATGACAGCGCGACTCACACCAGAGCGCGCGCTCTCAGTGCGAGCGCTTACAGGCACTTTCAGAGCGCGCGAGCACGCGCCACTGAAGAAATTTCAGAAACTGCTTGGTCTCATGGCAGCAGCATCGCCAGTACTCCGCTTGGGATTACTGCGCATGCGCCCGCTGCAGCACTGGCTGAAACGGCGTGTGCCAACTCACGCATGGCAGTCAGGCAACTTGCGCATTATGGTAAATCACGGTTGTTTAAGAACCCTGATTCCCTGGCGAGCGCAGAACTGGTACCACGAGGGGGTGACAATGGGAACAATTTCCAGAAGGAAAATGGTTCTTACAGATGCGTCCAACCTGGGTTGGGGAGCGCTGCACGAGGGCATGCCTGCATCCGGCCTCTGGTCGAGCACGGAGCAGAGCTTACATATCAACTGCCTGGAGATGAAAGCAGTTGGATTGGCCCTGAAAGCATTTCTGTCGAACCTCAGGGGTCACCACGTTTTAGTCCGCACAGACAATATATCAGTGGTGGCCTACATAAATCGCCAGGGGGGCATCAGGTCAGGAAACCTGCATGCGATGGCGAGAGACCTCCTCTTATGGGCACAAACCAACCTGAGCTCTCTGAGAGCAGCGCATATACCGGGCATCCAGAATGTGGGCGCGGATATGCTTTCACGGGGCAACACTCCCCTCGGCGAGTGGTCCCTGAACCCACAGACGGTCAGTCTGATATGGAAGGTGTTTGGCGAGGCCGAAGTCGACCTATTCGCCTCGAGAATCAACACCCACTGCAAATTGTTCTTCTCGAAGGACAGGGACGCGCTGGCCCATGTCTGGCCCAACCGTCCCCTTTATGCCTTTCCCCCCGTCTCGATGATTCCACAAGTCATCAAACGGGTCAGAGAGAGCGGGTGCCCAGTCCTTCTGGTGGCCCCTCTCTGGAAAACCAGACCGTGGTTCCCGGAACTGGTTCAGTTATCGGACACAATCCCATGGCCTGTCCCACTGAGGAAAGACCTCCTCACACAGGCGAACGGGACATTGTGGCATCCGAGACCCGACTTATGGGCCCTCCATGTGTGGCCCCTCAACGGGTACCCAAAGACCTTCCTGAGAAGGTCTTAAGCACTATATCTGAAGCCAGGGCCCCGTCGACTCGGCGCCTTTACGCTTCGAAATGGTCGGGTTTTTCCAGCTGTTGCTCGAAAAATCAGGCTGACCCAGAGTCATGTGAGATATCTGTAGTTCTCTCATTCTTACAGGAGCTGCTGGATGCGGGTCGCTCCCCGTCCACGCTCAAAGTGTATGTGGCAGCCATAGCAGCACATCATGTTCTGGTGGCTGGCCAGTCACTAGGAAGAAACGACCTGGTCGTCAGATTCCTTAAAGGTGCTAGGAGAATGAACCCCTCCAGACCTCCATCTGTGCCATCTTGGGACCTCTCCACGGTCCTGAGGGCTCTGAAAGGTCCACCTTTCGAACCGCTCCAATCGGTTGATCTAAAACCCCTCTCGCTGAAGACCGCTCTCCTTATGGCTTTGGCATCTATCAAGCGAGTGGGAGATCTGCAGGCACTCTCTGTGAGCCCTGCATGTTTGGAGTGGGGTCCAGATGACTCCAGAGTCATCCTCAAGCCCAGACATGGTTACGTTCCTAAAGTGCTCTCAACACCGTTCAGAGCACAGGTGGTGACGTTATCAGCCCTCCCTCCTTCTGCAGAGGATGGAGAGGTTAATCTTCTCTGCCCTGTCAGAGCGCTGAGAATCTATCTGGAGCGTTCTGCGTCTTTTAGACAATCAGAACAGCTTTTTGTCTGCTTTGGTGGTAGATCCAAGGGGGATCCAGTCACTAAGCAAAGACTGTCTAGATGGATAGTGGATGCTATTTCTATGGCTTATACCGCAGCGGGTCAAGTTTGCCCTATAGGCGTCAAGGCCCATTCAACCAGAGGTATGGCCTCGTCATGGGCTTGGTCATCTGGCATTCCCATTAGTGATATTTGTGATGCGGCCGGCTGGTCCTCGCCTTCCACATTTATGAGTTTTTATAATATGGAAGTGCCTTCCCTGCAGGCGAAGGTGCTTTCGGTATGATTAAGACCCGTGGGTGGCCGGTCTTGTCATATATTACTGTGCACAATCACATTCACATATATACATGAAACCCGCTGCTGGCCGGTTGTAGTTCATACATAAACCCGCTGTGGCTGGTTATATTTATATATATATAAACCCGCTTTGGGCCGGTTATATGACATATACAAAACCCGCTTTGGCCGGTTATATGACATATATAAATTCCATACATATATAAAACCCGCTTCGGCCGGTTATATTCCATAACAGATATCAACCCGCTTTAGCTGGTTAAGATTTCATATATAAACCCACTTGACTGGGTATATGTTCGTATACTAATAACCCCGACAGAGTCTGGGTTCATTGGTGTAGTATATTGGGTATTTCTACTGATGTATACTACGGAGATCTGACGATGTCTGGTCTATTTTTACATAAATTATGCGGTTATGGCTTGTTCTGTACGCTCAGGGGTCCTGAGTTGCAGTGACAGCCAGTTACTCAGTGCGGCGTTTTGCATGGCGTCCCCACTGCGTATAGCTACGCAATACGAAGTGACCGTTCGAAAGGGAACTACTCGGTTACTCACGTAACCTCAGTTCCCTGAGTTAGGGAACGAGTATTGCGTAGCCAGCCGCACTATGGTAACATGGCAAGTTGTCGCTTCAGTCGTTAAACCTGCTATAATGGCGAATTCGGGGGCTATTATAGACTGAGGTCACGCCCCCTTGGCGGGCTCTGACGTGTATGACGCAGAGTTATCTCATTGGTTGCACGTCAGAGGCGCCTGCGCCATTGGATGTGCAGTTGCCGCAGCGCAGCCTATGAGCGAGCCAGACGCTCATGTTCTAGCTGTGCAGCTGCAAATGCGCTTTACATAAAGGCTTCAGTAAATCGAGGAAAAGGAGTTTCCCCACTGCGTATAGCTACGCAATACTCGTTCCCTAACTCAGGGAACTGAGGTTACGTGAGTAACCGAGTAGTTTGCCTCATTTCAGGGTTAACATACTCAGAGTTTTCACTTAACCTCCTTTCTGAAAGAGGCCCCAGGAATCCACATAACGATCTGACAAAGACAGGACGAAAACTGTGAACATAAATAGGCACCGCTGATCAGCCGCAGCTGGCACCGCTGAGTAGATTCAGCTGAGACCACGCCCACACGCACAAAAACAAACACACAAGACGAGAAGGAGCAGTGAATTCATGAACCATGACACACGATGATCTGCAGCCATTGGTCTTTCATGCGGAGACTCTCCTCATATTAATGCCACAATAGGGAAGAGAAGACTATCAAAAATACAAAGTTCTGTCATGAAACTCTAGATGGTGCAGGCTGATAGGTCCTTAACTCAATTTGTTAGCAATCACATTGTTATCTACATAGTGCAGCTGATTGGTCGCTGTGGCATCAACGGCCAATGAGCTACTGCTCAACATTCAAATACTTGCCATTGTTTCCTGTTAGTAGTCTACAGCATGCTTTCAAAAACCCTCCATCTTCCCCAGATCCACCTGTATAGATCTGCTACGGGGGTATTTCATATGTTATATGTGCAGCAGCAGCAGCATGACTTACATGCTCACAGCAGCATGTTTGTGAATGTATTGGCAGTAGCAGGTCTTATTTGCTCTTCAGCAGCAGCAGAGCAGGGGTGTATTCCAGAAAGCAAGGTTAACTTACCGTCAGATAAACCTTGAACTCTTGGTTGGTTAACCCCAAACTTGCTTACTCTGGGTATGTCGGTTCAAAACACCTATGTTGAGTTAGTTTAATCAACCTCCTATTGGTAACCCAGAGTTAATGCGCGCGCACGGCGCGTACGGCGAGTATTTTCAATGGATCGCCGATTTCAGGAGTCACCATGGAAACCAAGGGAGAAAAAAAGCGAGCTACATACGATGCTTCGGTGAAACTGAGTTGGAGGTTTTAATGCTTGCTTATGAAGACTATAAGCCCATTATAAAAAATTTAAAAAAGCAATACTGCTGCATCAGCAAAAGAAAGTTGGCTTGGCAAATAATAATGGACAGAGTAAATGCGTGAGTTTAGAAAATTATAAATGGGGTATTTTCCCCTTGTGAGTCACAAAAATATGGGAAAATACCCCATTTATAATTTGTGACGCAAAAATTCTTTGGGGGCATGTAGTAAAAATAGACAAGTAATTACTTGTTGGCCTCCATACATTTCTTAATATTACAGTAGTAATGCGCATAATTGGCTAGTTATATGTTGGCTTCTTGTTTTATCAGGTGCAATCCTTCTGGAGCCAGAAGAAGTGTAAGCCAAGTCAAAATGAAACACAAAAACATTCTCCAGCAAGGTAATATTTTCTAAACTTACTAAACTTGTTACTGACGCCATGTAATTAAGTATTAAATGTAATTTAGTTTTCTATGTAGCCAATAGAAAGAAGGCTGAGGCCAGTAAAACAGGTGGGGGTCCACCTCCCCCTCCCCTCACCCCAGCTGAGGAGCTGGCACTGTCCCTTAATAAAGGGCGACCTGTGGTCGATGGGATTCCAGGGGGCAGTTCGTCAGACTCAGCTACAAAGACAAGTAGCTTAGTAAAATGTAGGTGTACCATATTAATACTTATGTTTATTGATAATACTTATGTTTACCTACTGTTTTTGTCAGTGTTTTAATAAAGAAAATCATCAACACTGTCACCATTTTAAAAAGGCATTTTGAATTCATTTTACAGTCATTGATTCACTTGTGCAGTATGCATGCTGCTTTGACTGCATATGCTGTATACTGTAATCTTATTACTAGTACTTAGATGTTCCTAATGTCCTTCTTTATTAGTTGTATTTGTTTAAGAATATACATTGAGTATTGAATATGCATGATTATCTTATTGGTTTAATTATCTTGCAGTTGCTGATGGCCACATTGTATTGTTGGATCCTCCAGCAACACCACACTCTGTCACAAGTGTAAGTGATTATTGTCTTTAGGTTTCTGTTTGCTAGACCAAGCATCCTTCCTTATTTTCACTGTAGGATGATGATGAAGAGACCACTTCTGCTGTGACAGAAACAGAAAATGTGGGGAGGCCCATAGAGGTACGATGCATAGAATGCATTCCCCCTTTTTTACATAAGAGAATAAATAAATTGTCATTTTACAGAATATTGCAGGAGATTTTAATACAGATGAGGGTCCATCTACCTCCACACAGAATCTTAGCAGTGTAAGAAATGTTCTGCAGTTCTCCTTCCTCATTTAAATATTTGGTCTGTGTTTGTATTAAAGACTTTTTCAGTCTTTCTAGTTGCCTGCCATAAAACTGTATAAGGTCCACCTTCAAAACCAAATCAGAAAAAGTGACATGGAGATGGACCTTATACATCTTCAAATGGAGGAGAAAAGGATTAACCTAAAAAAGGCCAGACTTGAAATTGAATTGCTGGAGCACCAGCTTAAGGTGGGAAACATATGTGGACATTAATCTGTCATTTGTTGTTGAATGAAATCTAAAGCAATAAATACAAATGTCTTTTGTTACAGGAAATAAAGAAACCATGAACAACACTTGACTGTTAACTGGTTTTAATTAAAGTGATTTTGGCAAATCATGTCTCATACCACCCTGCCATCTCTTTGGTCTACCGGGTTCACTGGGTTCCTCTTGGCCACATATTACCTAGTTAGTGGGGACCAGTAATGAGGGTGATTTAATGGTTTAAACACCCAAACATTTAGCACCCAAAAAAATCTATTGTCACCTGCACATTGATGCTATGGATTGACTTCCTATTAACATAGTCTCCTGACTGAAGGAGCTTTAATGGGAATGTGGGTTCCATCAATGCACCCAATAACATTTGGGAACCCTGAAATTGAAAGTTATATAATTAGAAACATTTAAAATTATTGTGACTGTATAAAGTAGGGTTAGATTAAGTAGTGCTATGTAACTAAAATGGTCAGGGCACGCCATGTTCTGTCACCTCTCTGAAACAAACTTACTCTGGAACATAACCTGCTCCGGAGCAGGTAAGTTCAGAGAGTGAGTTGCTATGACTACTAACATACCCTGAAGTTGAGGTTATCCGCTTACTTACTCTTAAACATACCCGGGTATGTCACATAACCTGCTTTCTGAAATAGACCCCAGATCTGTTCCGCCAAGACCAAATACATTAACATTCCCACAACCATTACCATGCCAATATCTCAGAGAGTTGACATGACAGAACATTAGTTTCATGCTAACTTTAATGTACTTTTTGATAATTTAAAAAGTAAATCTTCAAGCTCTGAAAAGCTTGACAAATATTATTTGACAAAAAGCACATTATCTGTGTTCATCTTTATAAATCAGGTCTAATCAATTAAGGTAGATATAACAATAGTTTTACTTATTGTATTTTGTGTGTATATCTCCCTCTCCCCATTTCACAACTTTGATAACCCTGTTTTGATAGTCACTGTCTATTTGCTGTGGGATCTTGATATGTGCCATTCAAATGTGTTCTCACCCATGTCATTTCCTCTTTGGGCCATCTATCACAACAAGTTGCACAAGTGCCTTTTCACTGGTCACTTGCCACTATTGCTAATGCAAATTGCATTTGCATGAAAACTTTTTGCCCCGTGGGCCCATGCTGCCCTTGGGAACTGAGGCCGCTGCTGCTGCACAACAGATTGAACCCCAGAGTCAAAATTACAATATTCCTGCCTCTATAAATTTGATTTTGTGTAACCGCTAGGTCATCAATTACTCTATGTAGGCTATGTCATATTTCCATACTCACGAAATCAATTAAAGAAAGGGATGACAAATTTTGACACAGGAGCTGGATGAGCTCCGATGCTGTTCTGTTTCCCAAACATGCAAACTTGATGGTGGCTGCCTGCACACAGATCAACACAACTCACATACCCAAAGCATACCTCTTTTAGTGACTAAATCAGATGAACATCAAAACAATATACTAAAAACAAAACATTCATTTGCCAGGGCACCTTCATAGGTTTGACAATGTTAACAGTATGGGAAGATTTATTTTTATCCTAAAAAGAAGTGCCAGTTCACTCGAGACCATTTTCTGTTTTTTTTTTCTGTTTACGTTTGGTCAATGCAAGGTTAAATGCAACTCCATGGAAAAATCTGTCCCTGTAGGCATCTGGGCATAACAGAAATTGTGATAAAACACAGCAAAATAACATAGTCAAATGCGATAGAATGATAACGGTGCGAGGCGTAGCATTTGGCAGATAAGATAAAGAGCTACAGTCTGGACAAATATATGCCTGTAAAAGCAAGCTTTAATGATTTCAGATAAACCTGACGTCAGTGGAGTAGAGCTTGTATCGAGGAGGTAACATGGAAGAAATTACAAAGCACACATACTCTGGCCAAAACATTAAGCTATTTTTTCTCCATCTTTCTCCTTTTACCCTCTTAGTTTATGAGTCAGTGCCATGTAATCCCATGGGTGGTGCAGCAATCTGTAGCTGTGCAGACATTTATGAAAACTTTATTATGGCTTATAAAGCTGAGACAAACAGGAGCATTGCCAGACTAAGAGAAGGATTCTCTTATGTTATCACAGACAGTTTGTGCTAATATGCAGCAAGAATGGCTAGAGTATGTATTGTATTCTCTTGGCCTTTTCAAATATGAATTAATTCTAAACTTTGCAGAGTCCAAAAGGAAAAATATCACTGTAAATATTTGCAAATAAGGCTTTAAATATACACTACCTTGCAAAAGTATTTAGACACTTCTTGTTTCACTAAATTAAAGATTCCACATCTAATCCATGTGATGTTTTAAAGCTTTTTCGAAGCAAATAGTTTATTTTTAATGTCTTTTTATCTTTATCTTTTTTCCCTCTCTTTTTTCATGTACAGTGGTGGTCAGAATTAATGGCACCCCTGGTAAATATGATCAAAAATGGCTGTAAAAAATAAATCTGCATTTTTTTATCCTTTTGATCTTTCATTCAAAAAATTCGCAAAAATCTAACCTTTCATTGAAGTAAAATAATTGAAAGTGGGGGTAAATCACATTATGAAATAAATGCTTTTCTCCAAAACACACTGGCCATAATTATTAGCTCCCTGTTATTAAATACTTTTTGCAACCTCCTTTTACCAAGATAACAGCTCAGAGTTTTCTTCTATAATGCCTGATGAGTTTGGAGAACAACTGACAAGAGATCAGAGACCATTCCTCCATACAGAATCTCTCAAGATCCTTCAGATTCACAAGTTAATGTTGGTGCTTCTTCTCTTCAGTTCAGCCCACTCATTTTCTATAGGGTTCAGTTTAGGGGTCTGGGACGGCCATGACAGAAGCTTCATTTTGTCCTCAGTGACACATTTTTGTATTGATTTTGATGTTTGTTTTGGACCGTTGTCCTGATGGAAGGTCCAACCACGGCCCATTATAAGATTTCTAGCAGAGGCAGTCAGGTTTTGAGTTTTTATCTGTTGGTATATGCTAGAATCCACGATGCCATGTTTCTGAACAAGACGTCCAGGACCTCCAGCAAAAACATAGGCCCACAACATATAAGATCCAGCAGTATATTTGCAAATAAGAACTATATTCTTTGGTTTTACTCAGTGTGATGGACGATTAAGGGAATTTGGCCTTTGTGTTTCCTCATATTTAAACTCCTGTGAAACAAGAAGTCATAGTGTCATGAACAACCAGACACAAGTAGATCCAAATGCAGCGTGAGTTTATTTACAGGGTAGTCAGACAGGCAATGGTCACAGACAGCAGACACAGCATAGGAGACGAGGCAATACCCAGGATCCGATAACCAGACGGGATGACAGAGGCAGGCGGCAGACCAGACGGAATACAGGAAACAGGCAATGGGTCAAAAGGCAGGCAGCAGAAAATCGAGGAACAGGTACAGCTTGGGTCGAATACACAGACAGGAACAGACTAGACTAGGAAACGCTTGGAGATGTACACAACAGTGAAACAAGACTTTGCAAATGGGTGATAGAGACAGTGGAATATAAATGTGTGGGGAACTGCGTGTGGAACTCGATGCAGGTGTGAGAGTGATCAATGGAAACAGGTGTGTGCGCAATCAGTTCAGGGTGTGTGCGAAATCAGTCCAAGGAAAGGCAGTTCAGAAGTGGAGCACTCGAGGGCAATCCAGCCGATCATCATCACACATAGCTAGACAATTTTATGTTCTTTGTCACCCTGGTATGCTAAAAAAAGGTAAATATTAATGGGAATATACTTCAGAGATATTTTACTCGTAAAAAAACTCTAGGGGTGCCAATAATTGTGGCCAATGTGTTTTGTAGAAAAACATTTATTTCATAATGTGATTTATCCCCCACTTTCAATTATTTTACTTCAGTGAAAGGTTAGATTTTTTTTTTTAATGAAAGATCAAAAGGATAAACAATGCAGATTTATTTTTTACAGGCATTTTTGATCTGTTTACCAGGGGTGCCATTAATTCTGACCACCACTGTACATGAATGCTCTAGTTTTTGTACAATAGTTTACTGCTTTGTGGGTGCGTGTGTGATTTGTCTCATTTGCAGTGTTGAGGGTAACTTATTACAAGTAACTTGAGTTACGTAATCAGATTACTTTTTCAAGTAACTAGTAAAGTAACGCATTACTTTTTCAATTTACAACAAAATATCTGAGTTACTTTTTCAAATAAGTAACGCTAGTTACTTTTTCACATTTATTGACTGACAGCTCTCCTGTCCCCATGTTGAGAGAAATAAAGTGAGGTGTTGTGTGCATTTGCATTGAACATGCATTTACTCCTCTCACTTGCACAAAAACATTCAGTATTCCTCAAAATGAATAAAAACAGTCAAATGCAATCTCATAATTTTGTGCAATGGTTTTATAATTAACTATGTTAAATTACACAAATATACTTTATGTATTTAATCTCACTTTATTAACCAATGTCTTTGCTGCTGACCTACAATGATCTAATTCAACTATACTAATAAGCAAAAATGACTTTAGATTAGGTTTAGAAATAAGAGTGTTGAACTTCCTTCTCCTGTATCCTATTGTTATTTAATCAAGAACAGCAGCAGCTGAAAGGTTTGTTTGAGCGGCGCCCTCTACTGTACAGTAGTAAATATGGATTTCCTTCAGCCTTAGGCTTATTCATATAACTTTTGATGTGAAAGGGCCTTAACAATTGGCAAAAATAGATTGTTTTAGCTGTTATTAAAAAACAAACAGACAAGCCCATGCAGGAAGAGAAAAAAGTAACGCAAAAGTAATGTAACGCATTACTTTCCATAAAAAGTAACTAAGTAACGTACTTAGTTACTTTTTTGGGGAGTAACGCAATATTGTAATGCATTACTTTTAAAAGTAACTTTCCCCAACACTGCTCATTTGTAATTTGGTTTGGATGAAAGTGTTACTCGACAATCATCTTTATAATTTCTATAATATTTATAAAATCTGTGCAGAATTGAATAGTCAGGAACAGGTTTTTAACTTGTTTCTGTTTGAAGAGGTTTTACACATAAGACTTTGAATTCTGGCTGTCTATTTCCATGTTTTTTTTAGAAATAGCTTTTTTTGGGAACACTCTCTATAGAGGCCAGTGTTATGCAGTGCTCTCAGTATGGTGCATATTTTATTTCAGTAGCACCAACAGTAAAGCAGGGCACAAGCAAAGCCAAGGTCATGGGTTCAATTTCCAGGGGAAGCAAGAAATGAAGCTCTAGCATAAGTTCTGCCGGGAAGACTCAATTGTTACGTCCCTCATTATCTTCTCATATCCAGTCGTGTTCTAATACTTGTGGTATATAAGTTAGGCACTTGAGTTTGCAGATGCTGACGCTTCCATTTACCTCCATCCTCCCCACCACCACCGAGATGGTTCCTTCCCCTTCATCCTCCCCACCCCCAAAAGCCCCAGTCTGGCTTCAACACATCGTTAGTTCCTATTTTTGATGAAGCCCCTTCTTCTGAAATACGAAATGTGCTATCATTGGCTAGCTGGCCCAATGAGTTGTGAATGGCACCACGTAGCATGTGTTCGGGAAAAGTTCCGCCCCTCCATTACAGCGAGTTCTGCCCAAATATTAAAGGTGCTCCACGAAACATAACAAAACATTACAAACTGTTCCAGCCAATAACCGACAAGAGGGTTTGGGGGGTTAGTACGCAGATGAGGAGGAGGGAGGGTCTAGCTAGCCTCCGTTTTGTTTGACAATACTTTAAACGTCAACAAGAAGTGACGTCACCCGACATCGCTTAGAGCACCTTTAAGGATGGCGTCAATTTCAAACCAGTTCTTGCCCGATTCAGACCCTGACAATGTTAACGAACAAGATATCTTCGAGATAGCAGCAACACTCTTCATCTTCTCTAGTGCAGCTCAACCAGGCCTCGCTCCTTTTTTGGTGTAGCTATTCCATGGGTGCAGGTTATTTAAATTAGTAGCATTTTGACTTCAGAAGATCCGGTAAAAAACGTGTTGTAGTCCAAATGAGCTGTTTGTTGTAGTTCTTGAAAAGGGGATTCTGTTAAATGAAATATCTCCCTTTGGAGTGAGCTTTGTAACAGTGCGCAGATCTTTTTTTATACTCAAACAGCAACATTACACAATTTCTAAAGTTAAAAAAGAGGAAAAGAATAATAGGACCCCTTTTAAATGCATAAATGTAAATGTAGACTACTTTGTTCACAGCTGTACTGTGTACCTGCTTGAGCTGTGTCGCAGTGGATTCTCTTTAATGAATTTGGATTAGTTTATCTCTAATCTCTTTTTAATGACCTCAACTAGGTTATTTTCCCCACAGCTGTTCTGTAATTTATGCCTGTTCGCGCCTCTCTTCATTGGCAACCAGTTTCCTTTAGAATACAGTTTAAGATTTTATTGTTTGTTTTTAAATCTCTTCATGGGCAAGCCCCAGCTTAGATGATCTACTGATGATGCATGCTCCTCTGAGGTCATTAAGGTCTGCTGACCAACTACTCTTATCTGTTCCTAGAACAAGACTTAAAAATAGGGGAGATCGAGCTTTTTCAGTTGTGGCCCCTAGGCTGTGGAATGATCTGCCTATGAGTGTCAGGGTAGCTCCCAGCCTGGACACTTTTAAATTACGACTTAAAACTCACTTTTATTCATTGGCTTTTAAACCAGCCTGAGAGTTAATTTTTGCTTTTTTAGTTTTTGTTTTGTCTTGTTCACTTGTTTACCTGTGTCTTGTGCTCTTGTCATGTGTTTATAATTTGTCTGAAATTATGTCAGTGTTCAGCACTTTGGCGAACCTCGGTTGTTTTAAATGTGCTTTACAAATTCAATTGTATTGTATTGTAATTATAAAAGTGAATAAAAGGCTCTTATATCCAGTGTGTAGGCCTAGCCTATGTACAGGTCCTTCTCAAAAAAATTGCATATTGTGATAAAGTTCATTATTTTCCATAATGTAATGATAAAAATTAAACTTTCATATATTTTAGAATCATTTCACACCAACTGAAATATTTCAGGTCTTTTATTGTTTTAATACTGATAATTTTGGCATACAGCTCATGAAAACCCAAAATTCCTATCTCAAAAAATTAGCATATTTCATCCGACCAATAAAAGAAGTGTTTTTAATACAAAAAAAGTCAACCTTCAAATAATTATGTTCAGTTATGCACTCAATACTTGGTCGGGAATCCTTTTGCAGAAATGACTGCTTCAATGCGTCAATGCATGGAGGCAATCAGCCTGTGGCACTGCTGAGGTGTTATAGAGGCCCAGGATGCTTCGATAGCGGCCTTAAGCTCATCCATAGTGTTGGGTCTTGCGTCTCTCAACTTTCTCTTCACAATATCCCACAGATTCTCTATGGGGTTCAGGTCAAGAGAGTTGGCAGGCCAATTGAGCACAGTAATACCATGGTCAGTAAACCGTTTACCAGTGGTTTTGGCACTGTGAGCAGGTGCCAAGTCGTGCTGAAAAATGAAATCTTCATCTCCATAAAGCTTTTCAGCAGATGGAAGCATGAAGTGCTCCAAAATCTCCTGATAGCTAGCTGCATTGACCCTGCCCTTGATAAAACACAGTGGACCAACACCAGCAACTGACATGGCACCCCAGACCATCATTGACTGTGGGTACTTGACACTGGACTTCAGGCATTTTGGTATTTCCTTCTCCCCAGTCTTCCTCCAGACTCTGGCACCTTGATTTCCGAATGACATGCAAAATTTGCTTTCATCCGAAAAAAGTACTTTGGACCACTGAGCAACAGTCCAGTGCTGCTTCTCTGTAGCCCAGGTCAGGCGCTTCTGCCGCTGTTTCTGGTTCAAAAGTGGCTTGACCTGGGGAATGCGGCACCTGTAGCCCATTTCCTGCACACGCCTGTGCACGGTGGCTCTGGATGTTTCTACTCCAGACTCAGTCCACTGCTTCCGCAGGTCCCCCAAGGTCTGGAATCGGTCCTTCTCCACAATCTTCCTCAGGGTCCGGTCACCTCTTCTCGTTGTGCAGCGTTTTTTGCCACACTTTTTCCTTCCCACAGACTTCCCACTGAGGTGCCTTGATACAGCACTCTGGGAACAGCCTATTTGTTCAGAAATTTCTTTCTGTGTCTTACCCTCTTGCTTGAGGGTGTCAATGATGGCCTTCTGGACAGCAGTCAGGTCGGCAGTCTTACCCATGATTGCAGTTTTGAGTAATGAAACAGGCTGGGAGTTTTTAAAAGCCTCAGGAATCGTTTGCATGTGTTTAGAGTTGATTAGTTGATTCAGATGATTAGGTTAATAGCTCGTTTAGAGACCCTTTTCATGATATGCTATTTTTTTGAGATAGGAATTTTGGGTTTTCATGAGCTGTATGCCAAAATCAACAGTATTAAAACAATAAAATACCTGAAATATTTCAGTTGATGTGCAATGAATCTAAAATATATGAAAGTTTAATTTTTATCATTACATTATGGAAAATAATGAACTTTATCACAATATGCTAATTTTTTTAGAAGGACCTGTATGCCAATATTTTTCATATGTGATTTTGCAAAACAGGGTGTGAATAGCTACTTAAAGGACAAGTTCGGTATTTTACACTAAGCCCTGTTTTAAGATCGTTTCTGATGAAATAGAACGGTTAAGATTGAAATTTGGACAAATGCTGCTGTCCCGAGAATTTTAGGTTTCTGTGTTAGCACCCCCCACCTCCACAATGGTTTCATAGGGGCACTGGAACAATCATTCATAAAACGCATTAAACTTTAGTTTACAAAGACGTGAAACTCACCGAGTGGTCTGGGGTGTTGACTGATATGCTCACACAAAAATCACTGCAAAAGATGATCCCCCCCCCCCCAAATATTTTAAAAATTTTAGTCACAAGTTTGCTACTTTCGGCTTCACACTATACAACTGACGTCGAGAAATCATGAATATGTAGGTATGTATTAACATATTCAGCACCTCACTGGCTGTCCTGCAGAGAGAGAGAGAGAGAGAGAGAGAGAGAGAGAGAGAGAGAGAGAGAGAGAGAGAGAGAGAGAAACGTGAGGCTCGACTGAGAGCTGACCGTGTTTTCAACAGGAAACAAATCAGAGAGAGGGAGAGAGTGAAAATGCTGTTGTAACCGCTGTGTTTGTCGCGGTTTTGTGTTTTCCTGGAAGCTAACGCTTAGCGAATCACGCCAATCTGGAGCCCCATTTGTTTAGACCCGGGAATCTAAGCTAAAGGTGTTTATTTTGTGTTTTTGGAGACGTGAAGCTCGAGAATCCGCGCAGAATGACCGCTGACTGGCCCGTTCTGCTTATCGTTCGCGGGCATTAGGTAAGAGCGCTTATTTACACCGACCATGGCTGAAAGAAAAAAGCAGGTAGCATAACCTTTATATTGGGCACTCAAAAACAATAAGACATGTTGTAGCTTAATTTTAGTCCGTTAAATCGCCCACATCATGCCTAAATCTGATTAAACCCAGCGAATTCAACCTAAAGACTTCTGATAGCTTGATATCGTAACGTTAACTTACTTGTTCTTATGTTGAAGGAACTATCACTACCCCCGTTTGCTGGCGAAACAAACACAACGCATTTGCCTTCGAGGGTCTTTAGGGTCGACATGAAGAGGATAATGGCATTGCTGGCAGTCCGAATGCTTGTGTTGGGCTTGTGGATAGGGGGGCAGTCAGCCACTGCGGGAGAGGGACAGTCCACTCCGGCCACATGCTCTCCGCTGTGCCGCTGCGATGAGGACGGAGGAGCGGACTGTTCTGGACGAGGACTGACCACTGTTCCCACCGGCCTCAGCGCTTTCACATATTACCTGTAAGTTACTACAATAACGTACAATCAAGTGCATGCTGGGAACAAGTGCGTAGAAATATGTCGAAAATTGTGTTCCCATATCTAAAAAGTCCATATTACACGTTAGCCTAACGTTACATGTTTTTTTTAACGTATTACTGTAGAAATACCAATAACACAATGTAGCAATCCCTCAAAAATAATGACGCATGTCTACTTCATGCATTTACGTTAACTAACCATAACTTGTCTGTCTAAAACATGTCTAAAATTATTTTCAGACTTCAAGTTAAGTTAGTAAGATCATGTATCGTTAGTATAAAACCATGATAAACTCTCTTGTGACTCAGTAACACACCTTATACACCCACTTTTATTAACATCATAGCACTAAACAGCAGTACAAAATGATTAGATTAAGGGTGAAGAATTAAGTAGTTTTGATGGACACGACTGGCAGTAAGTATCATTATTACAGTACAAATATGAACACAATTTTTTCAGAAATTCATAGGTGAGATTTTTAGTTTTGTAGCTCAAAGTCCATCTCGGGCTGTTTTTGGGTATTTGTGTGCGTGTAACAGACTAAATGCCATATGACCCATGCGGTTAACATAGAGAGGGCTACTCATCTATTATTGAACGGAGCCAGCCTTTAAAACCTTACCAGCTTGCTTTTAAACCCATGCAGCATAAAAAAAGGTAGCTTTTGAATTGAGCCAGTTATATATTGATGTGAGTTGAGGTTCTTTTCTATGAATAGGGCTTTCCACAAATGTCTTTCTCCGCAGTCTACTGCTGAATATGTATTTTTTATTTTTTTATTTTTTTGCAGTGCACAACGGACACTAGTATTATATCTTTCTGGATTTTTTTTTTTTTTTACGGTTACATCTTCTTCATTTTTGAATTGAACTTTGAGTCACTGATAACCCAGGAGCCCTCCCACATTAAAAGACATAAGTAATTTAAGTATGTATAAGTATACTGTCAAACAGTAACATTTACCATTACTGACAAAAGGCCCGTTCACAATAAGAACTAAAACTAAAAAGAGAACTATAACAACTATATTAGCATCTACACCAATGCACATTCTATTTTATTATAAGCGTGAGCTGCAGTTATGCTGTCTTTATTATGTCGCTTTAAATGCTCAAGCTCCTCAAAGTCGGTTGGATTTTGATTGTCTCTCAGTGTTTTTATTGTTAATCAGCTGGGGAAAAAATTGTTCTGAAAGTGATTCCAGCAATATCGTGTGGCCTTATTCTCATAGCATTACAATGATAATTAAAACTTTATAGTTATTGTCCTACAGTAGGTGTGAATGGACCTTAATTACTTCTTGATGCTGACTCGTTTGGTCTGTAACAACAAGCATTCACATCAACCGTGCATAGTTGGATGTCTCACCGGTTGATTTTGAGAACTTTTTGTCCCTCAAGTTTTTCCGTCTGTTAATACAGAAAGGCTGGTTTATTGCTGGGCTGAGCCAGAGCCCAGTGTCTGTGGCATGTGCAAATCATGTCCCTCACCTCATTAGACTTTACCGGCACTTATTGTGCTTTCTCTCTGTTGTAATTAAGTGTTACTTTTCTGCCAAATTGTTTAGAAGCACGTCTGGAGGTGAGTGTTTATTCTGCAGCTCTCTCTTGGAGCCCATACATTTTGAAAACAGCTTGACCGGGCTCTCAAAATATCTCTGCCAAGCTGCAGCATGTAACTCAACGCCAAGCTAAGTCCAGTCTGGAGAAGCGATAAAGCCAGAAATAAAGCCACAGAGTTAACACTAGCTGAGGCAGTGGTCATCTTAGATATCAGTGAATTATATGCAAATAGGAGGGCTGCATGTGTAGGCATCAGCAGGATGCTAATGTTCCCGATTGGGTTTTTTATTTTAATTTTTTTAAATGTGAAACATTTTGTTAGACAGTGTTATCATTATAACAAACAGCCCGATGTTAAATGTTTCTTGACCAATATGAAGCAATTCACCAGCAAACCACATTATATTGTTGGACTAGGGGGAATTCAGGTAAGCTAAATTGGGACACTTTTTGCCATTGAGAGGAATAAAGTCTCAAAATGTCCCAATTAAGTGTGTTACTTTTCTGCCAAATTGTTTAGAAGCACGTCTGGAGATGAGTGCTTATTCTGAGATTAATCTCAAAATGTTTTTCCGTCAAAATATATTATATATTTATATATATGTGTGTATTTATTATTTTTAATTCAGCATGGAATGAAAAATCTCCCTATCTATTTTGTAAGTGCATGTTATAGATCTTATTGTGAACCATTCACTTTCAAAATTTTAAAATAATAATGATTTAAAAAAAAAAACCTGATCTATACACACTTCTTCAAATATGTAGTCTACTTAAAACCCATCCCTACACAATCGTGTGCAAACTCACCTTCATGTTTGAGTGCAACAACCACATCTCAACATCCAATTAACAACTGATGGATAGAAGCCCGTCTCTGTCCTATATTTTTTCTTTTTCAACAATCTGTTACACTTGGATGTAAGTCAGAATAGGGAAGAACAAATCTGTTGCTACTTCCACTTGATTTTGAAGACTATAAAATGAATGTGTGACCTTATTTTCTCTTATTTCTAACATACTGGTTAATCTGGAAACTATGTTAGTGATGAAAGGTGTCTATATTTAAACAGTTTGTGTTTTAATGTGGTCAAATTTTTGATAAAATGCACATTTCTGATCAATCTGTGAGTGATAAAGAGCAGATAATGGGACATCTGTTGGTCAGTCTGTGTGGTAATAGCCATAAGTTGTGAAATGCGCTGCCACCTCTCAGCCGCATGGCTGCATCCGGCTGCGTCGGCCTGCTGCACGCTTTACTGTATTTCTGGTATTTATTTATGTAATTGATAATAGTTGGGCTGTTCTCTCTGCCCGTACTCTGGGTTGCCTTCAGCTGTCGTCACACTGTCTCTCCCTGCAGTGAAGAACAGAACTGGAGAATTAGTGAGAGAAAGGACAATAGAGGGAGGGAGTTAAAGTTAAAAACTGGTAAAGTGACAAAGAAAAATATTTTGGAGGTTATCAGGATTTGGAGGGTCAGAGAAAAAAAAGGGAGGGAAACAAGTGTAAGAGCACAGTCTGGTTGATCATTATTCCCTTGTCTAGATAGCAGCCCTCAGTGGGGTTAATATAGTTTGCTTACTTCAACAGGTTGTTGCACAATACTCCAGGTTAATCATACTCTGTTTAGGTGGAGTATCGTAGCAGGGCGAGTGAGAGACTTAGCACCAGCTTAAGAAACAAATATGCTCTCTAGTATCGCTCCACACCAGAGAAACTTTGACCTTGACTGAGCTGTATGGACGGATGTAACTATATACTTATTTAACTCCCAATGCAGGTGGTTCATGGCATTTTACTGTGCACTTTGGCCTTGATAGTGTTTTAACAAGCACCCAGTAAAAAATTGTCTGTTTTTTTGTATTGATAAGTGCTTTCTTAGGAGGGGCGGGGGTTGGCTATGCTTAACTCATATATTTGAAAAAGTATTTTAGATTTTTTTTTTCTTGTAATAACTTCAAATGTCTTACATAGTTGTTTTTTAATTGTTTTACTTAAGTTATTCACTTTATCCACATGAAGACAGCCTTGCTACTCACATGGCTACTCTTGATCTTTTCCAGTAAGTAAAAAAAAAATTCAGTTTAACAGAAATCTTTTTTGTTACAATTCAGTTGTATGTCCTTCATAGTCAAGCGCGTGACTCCTTTATTTTTGACCCATGCTACTTTTCAATTTACCTTGCCTCTTTTTTTGTGTCCCGTCACTGGCTGAAAGAATTTCCCTTGTGTATATGTGTGTGTGCCCTGGCTTAGTGCTGTGGGGATATCCCCCCTTAACCGTCTGTCCACACGCCATTAGCCCACTCTTGCCTCAGCCTCAGTAAAGCTCTTCAGCATTGAGGAGCTGGAATGTGCCTTTGTGTCCCATTAACAAAACAGAGACGCCATGTTCTTTTCCATCTTAAAGGCTGTGGGAAGGGTTGCACGTCTACAAGCTCAGTCAGATGGAACTTGCAGCACCATTTTTCCACACCTTTCCCTGACTGAATGTATAGAGCGATTAGTGATTTTGTTTTTTCACATTCACGTCTGAAGACAATACTGTTTCTGTGCAGTCAGTACGTGACACAAAATGCCTGGTTGGGTAATGCACTTTTAATGGTGTTCGAGAGTGAATTAACGAATGAAAGTTTGTTATTGCTCTTATTTTGATTTAGATTTTTTAAGCAGGCCACCAGAAAGAGGCGCATGATTTTCTTTAATCTGTCCGATAAAATTACTAGGGTGAAAACTATGGATTAGCTGAACCCTTTGATGCAATGTTTTACCTGAAGATGATTTGTACGCCTCAGTGCTGTACAAATGATTTACAGCTCTAACTGATGTTATGTGGTGAATTGGGATGGTTCAGGATAAAGGTTGTTTTATATGCACATGAACACAGGCAGCCTTCAGTCATACCTGTGTACACACACACACACACACACACACACACACACACACACACACACACACACACACACACACACACACACACACACAGGTCATGAGAAGAGCTCTGGAGGAGAAGAGGGCCCTCTGTGTTCAGCGTTCTGGCAAAGACTCTCTCAGCCGTTAAAGGTGAAGCCTCATGAATGTCTGTGACTTCATTTTCGTTTTTACAAGAACAACTTTGCGTAACCAGTTTGAGTCCCAAACTTTGAACTTAATACAAAAAAATCTAGGGTTAGAAACCAAGTTTTTTTTTAAATTCTAAATTCTACTGTTAATTTTTTAAAGGGGCTATATGGAGAATTCAGAAACCTTTATTATTAGCGACACCGGTGGCTGTTTTGTAAACTGCAGCCAGCAACTTAATGTTTGTGCTCGTACTCCTGCACAGTGGGGCTTTGACTCCGAACTTCGTTATTCGAATAGAATTCGAATATAAAAAAAAAAGATATTCGAACGAATATTAGGCAGCCTTTAATATTAGATTAAAACCTAGCTAGCATGTCTAGAGGCCAATATTAGGCGAACCTGTTATGGGCATTATTTTTTGTTAATGTGTTTGTTTGTAAACTTTGTTTTAAATTCAGATTCCGAGGCTTTTTCACGCCTGGTGAAGTTGTGAATCACGAGCTCATTAGCAAGGCAATTATTGGTCATCTGGGCTCCTGTAGGTGACGTTAGTGTCCTGGTTAGCGCAGCGCATATTTTGTATATCAAAACAATGGCCGCGCCAACGCCTACAACAACAACTCCTGAAGAGGAGTTCGAAATCTACACTCCTCAGGGCCTGGATTTCGTTTTGGAAAATAGGGGGGAAATCCCCCTTTAGGTCATTCTTATGGGGGGGGGGGGTTAGACAATTTTTAAAAATACGTTCAGCTAAATGTTTGCTCACTCATTATATTTGTGTTTTTACAATGGGGTAATTTTTTTTAGTTTACACAACAAAAGAAAGCTTAATTTCAATCTTTGAATTAAATTGAAAAAAGTAGCACAAATAAATACATGAAATAAAGAGAAAAGTTTAGGTCTAATAACACTAGTATTCAGAAATACTACAGAAACGGAAAAATGTAATCAAATGTAAAATAACACGGAATAGTCTTTTAGTCCTGTATAATTTGAATACATAGGCTATTAATCCTGATTCCTTACAATTAATGCTATCTTTTGTTGTTTTATATACAATAATGACAGACACATTTTAGGCTACTCTCACTTTAAGAGCTAGTGCACGGATCCAACGTTCACATGTTGCGTGTAAAGCGCAGTCCGCGCCACTTTCTCTTCTTTTAAAAAGGGCTCCCTGTTGCTAAGCAATCATGAGCCACGTTCTTCACGAAGACGTTTCAGCAAAGGATGAGCGCGCAAAAGACGTAACGTGAACGGCCCATACTGTTTTCATTATAGTGTCACATGCATTTTCTTTTTGTATTATTTTTTTAAGACCTAACCGATTGTGTTTGAGAGGATACTCCCCAAGACCGGAATTAAGACAATGTTGTGTGCTTTTGACCGTTAAAGCGCTATAATTCGCGAAAAAAGAACTCAGTTTTGTTACTCACGAGCTGTTTGTTATGCGGTTTAAAATCGCTTGAATGTTTAAATAGGTAAGACTTAAAAAGACGCACAAATTATAAACATTAGTGACGATGCAATGGCCCGATTGTGCAAGTGACATTTCCATCATATGCCCTGCTCCTGGCAATTTGAAAGGGAACGTGTGGCGCTACTTACATTTTACCAGGTATTCGTTCACTGTTAACATCCTTCTGTGAACGGTAAGCCCCGGCTTCTTTAATAATTTTGACATCGATGAGCTAACGTTAGACCGCTGAACTTTTAGTCATCATGAAAACAAACAGAGCGGTGCGTACTGAAGTGCATCAGAGCAGCATCAAGAATATCAAATACATTGCCGAGAATCTCTTATTTGCATCTTTTTTTTTGGCAAGTTTATTGGCAGTAATAATGACAGGTTTGCGAAAAATGTAGAACTCGGTTACGGTGAGCTCGCGCAAAACACATCTTCAGCACAGGAACTCATTTAAACGCATCTGATTGGCCGATGCGTTCAACAGACATGTCTGTGATTGGCTACAATGCTCAACGCTGCAAAAGCACGTTGCTCAACGCTGCAAAAGCACTTTGCAAGTACCTTTAATGCAGAGGTTAAAATAAAAATAAAACTGTAATAACCTATGCACTTTTCATGATTAGGTAAATTAATCGCGGCAGCTGTAATCTTATTCACATTTGTTTTTCTGATTAATTGTTTTGCTCTATGAGAAAGACAAGGTAACAATATATTCGGGGATTTACTGAAAACATTCGTGGCTTAAGCCCCCTTAGCCCTAGCGCTGCGGCATTTAATGGTCAAAATATTAATAATTAATATTTGAATATATTCGAATATTAATAAACAAACAAACTTCGAATATGATTTTTGGGCAAAAGTCAAAGCCCTACTGCACAGGTAACGTAATGGCCCGATATACTCACAGCGTAGTCCTTTTCTCGTTCTTTGCTTAGGGTTAAATGAAGTTAGAGCGATGTTTAGATGAGTATGTAAATAGGTGCAGCACGCTTTCCTCTTAGAAACAAAATAAACACACAATAAAAATGACAACAGAGAAAGCAGCAGTTAAGAAAGTATCTGATCATAGAGATGTGGATATGTTTGCACAAGCTCTGCAATTCACCAGCATCATGTTGACAGCTTAAGTTATTAATAATATTCAATATTCACTTAATATTCAACAATATTATTGACCTGTCTGTACTGACACTGTTGTATGAGAACTGATCTGAGCTGGACGAGGACATCCCTTCTTTTTTCAGAAATGCTATACACAAATCCGCCGCGAACTCTATGGGCGCTGCCATCTTGCCTGCCGCCATTACTGCGTGCCTGCTAAGGGTGACGATGTGACACTTGCCGGTGCCCTCTAATGACATTTCAATGAAAGCTGATCCTGCTCATGAAAGAAAATGTCTGGTGAAAGGGAACATTGAGTAGATGATGTCAGGTAGTGGCCAAAACTTACCGATAAAGGTAATTTATTGACAACATAATGTATTAATGTAAAAATGCGTCAGCCTAATGTAATGTAAGACGTGTATTAATTGATGACAACAATAAAACCGAACGCTGTCATTACTAGCTGTGTTGCTAATATGTTCACAAGCTTCACAGGTTGCAAATAACTCAGTGTTTCCCCTACCATTGTTTTGTAATAATACTATTTAAATACGAATCCTACGTGTTCTGTGTGAATGAATGGTGCAGTCGACGCGCAGTTTCATTTAACACACACGCACGTGTGACGCTCAAGCTGTTTATTTGCCTATATGAGGACACGACTGCATGAACTTCCTCGAGACGCGCTTGATTCCTGCCGGTTCCACGGTGAGAGCGGCGTGGCCAAAAAAAATTATGGGCGCTGCGGCATATTACATATTATAAATAGTTTTTCAGCGTGAGGAATACAATGTGTGGCGGGAGAGCGTGACAAAAGACCGAAATGAGTGACTGTGAGTCACGCTCAATGCGTGACTCTTGAGAGCCCTTCAACTACTTTCTATGTTACTTTCTCCGGCCCGCAAAACAGACTTTTTTTTTCTGTACTGTCAAAAAATAGTTTCAAGTTGGCCTACGTGTCGCCACCATACACATCAGCATAAATGCTCCTGATAAATTTTTTGTTATTAAAGCATTAACACACAAACCACACTGTTATAAGATAAAAGCAAGCAGGCTACTGCGTGCATGGTATGACTGAATGCGCGCAATGTGTGTGCGCTCACTTAATAATTCCTAAAAAGTTGCTTTTCTGCAACAGATAAATAAAAATTGATTAGTTTTTATATTTTTCTTCATAGATATTTCTAGTTTGCGGGAGTCCCGCGAATCGTTTTATTCTCCCGCACACACAGAGTGAGTGCATTACCACCCGCACCAGGAACTCTGTTTAATCCGTATGGCCGTAAACATGGGCAGTCAATGCGCAACAAAGGTTTGTGAATTTCACAAACGGTTTTATTTGTTGTTAAAACAGCCAACCACACAACACGCTCTTCTCGGCATCACTGGACCACATACGTACTAAAAAAAACATAGAAATAACATTTCGTACAGCTATAAGCTACAGCCGCCTACGGGACCAACACTACTTCCTTAGCAGCAAGGCACGCAGTAATGGCGGCGCTGCTTTACTTCCGTGTTTCGCCGGATTTGTGTATATAGATGAACTGATCTAATTTACGGTAATAATTGATGATCTTTACAACGGAACTGAATCAACACTGAACTGATTTCAGCTGAACAACAGCCAAAATGCATCATTTTCCTGTTGTAAAGCTGGTTTGAAACAATCTGTATTGTATAAAGCGCTATATAAATAAAGGTGACTTAACTTGAAATTCCACTGTTATGATAGTTTGATTATAAAGTATATTTGAGACTATAGACTATATCTGACGATGTGAGACCATAGTTTGAATTAATTGCTTTTCTTTGCATGACACATTGACATTACAGTACAGAATAACTCTTTTGCCAATTATCCTGAACATTGTTTAAACATTAATTGCATGTGTCATAGAATGGAAGTGAGGCTTTCAGGAGTGTGTGTAAACGTCACATCCTTTTGATTTTCCCGGCAATAATCACCTAGGTCTACAATCTTTCATAGACGACCTAGGAAGTCGGGGAAGGTCTAGGTTTTTAAAGTTTCGTTACAGTTAGTTTTGCAATTAAAATGTTTTTTTTTTTTTTTTTTACATATAGCCCCTTTAAATAATACTGACAGTTTCATGCACTACATGTTCATAGGCACCACAAGACCGCTCTTGAATCTACAGCTTGAACAATGTAGTCAGATTATAGAATAAATAACTCTTATTAATCAGTTCTTTTTAGTGAATCAAAAACATACTGTGTGACTTTGTTGTCAGATTCCTGAACAAATCACTCTAATGAATTTGATATTTTTAGTGAAACAAACACATACAGCTTATAACTTACTGTCAGTTTAGTTACTGACTGGTTCCGTATATGACATTGCGTACTTAAAGATACACGTTATGAAGTTTTCAGTAGAATTTTATACATTTTAAGTACATTTTTGATTGGTATTGTTGTTGTTTAATATTTAAGGCCAAATATTGGATTCATTGAAATCTGCCAAAAAAAACTTGTTTATAAAGTTTCAAAAAAATAAAAGAAACTTAACTCGATTCCCATTCCTTATAAAATCCCTGTCACTCTCTTTCCCTTTTAGGTTCCTCGTTTTATATCTCTCCCTCTTTGTACTTTTCTATTTTTGATAAGCATAAATGAAGGCTCATGATGGTTAGAGATGGTTTCTCTCACTCAGAAATGGTGGATGTGGGACAAAGAGAGAGAGACTGTTAGGCTGCCAGAACTTCTTAAAGCATTGCAAGTGTTTATACATGCAGATGTCAGACCTCAAATCAAACCTTATTGGCCATGCCCTTGTCCTGTTGACTTTGTCCCATGTGAAGAAAATATCCACCAAATGTCCGTTCTGCTGTAAGGAACTGTGAGGACTGGATTAGTGGACTGACAAGTAGTCCCCAGTTGGAGTCCGACCGGAGATGAGGTCTAATCCAAGGTTTACGTGTGTTGTGTTCTCTGGTAGTTAGGCTCCTTGAGAAGTGTCCAGCAGCTGAATAAGTGCGGATGTCTTCTCTGTCCAGCTCTTCCAGTAAGGATTGTTTAACATGGCACCTCTCCTTCTAGCCGAACATTTGTACGTGTGTGGTCCTACACAGTGCCACTTGGCTGGCATTTCCTCTCTGCCCCTGTGCGCGACCCCTGGTGACCTCGAGTCGCAGGGTCCGTCATCGCCCCACAGGCGAGCGCTTCCTGACCTGGAGATGCACCCCCCCCCTGGGTCCCCCGCATCTGTCCACACGCTGCCCCTGCCAACAATTTGTATGTGTTTATGAGTGTGAGAGAGACAGAAAAGCAGAACCTGTTGAATTTATTTCAACTGAGCTGATGATACATTATGTCTAGAGGCCAGTAAAATAAACAGTTATAAGCAGTTCATAATTTTCTTCCTCATTTCGGAAACCTCTGCTGTCTCCTCGTCTGGTTGGCATGTCATATTGAAGCCAGTCATGCTTCATTTTGCGTTGCTATTTTTAAGAGTTTGCAATATTTTGAGAGAGAGAGAGAGAGAGAGAGAGAGAGAGGGGTCAGGACTGAAAGTTTAAAACACTAGTAGGTACATTGGCAATCGTTTACAGTGACAAAACAAGCATTATTTTGTGTTAGATTTGAGGTGACAAGGGACACAACCACACAGAGGGAGAGATCAGCTAGGTTAGGAATAAAAAAACTATGACAATTACATGCAGAAAAGATCATTCTTCAATCAAAGGCAAGGTTTTAGGGACTGCATTCAACGGAGAAACTGTGGGCATATGTTAGTTGATTTCATATTCACTCTGATATTTTGTCCAGTCTGTAGCCCTAGTAATTACCTTATGAGCAAAAAAATGAAAAATGGTATTTTTTTAGGGCTGTATTTATTTAATGAAAAAATCTATTTTAAAAGGTAATTTCTTCCTGTTAGTGCAAAGCTGAATTTTTAGCAGCCATTCAGTGTCACATGATCCTTCAGAAATCATTTGACCCCCTGTGGTGAAAATCAAGTTTTTAATGTTGTTTGTATATGTCTTTAAGACAAACCATATGCAAATTCATCAGTCAACGCCATTGCTGAGTATTTTCTCCTTGAAACGGCAGTAAACCAAACATGCGGCTTGAAATCGCCTCTCTCTTCACAAATATGTTGTAACCAATCCCTTCAAAGTGCGGGCTGGCCTTAGCATATAAATATGCTGCGAAGCAGGGGGGGTCTAATCATATCAATTACCATTATGTATAATTTGCCCTTCCACTTCTGAATCAGTGTCTGGTTCAAACATAAATGGCTAAATTAAACCAGTATTTCCACTTGCCACTTGGGTTTTACTACAGTAAAGTTGACAGAGTGGATCAGGTATTCTAAGCTCTTGTGATTGAGTGGAGGCGGATACTAATTTGCATATTTATGGATCCGTGTATACTAAATGAAGCAAGAGTGTAGAGTTACATTCAAGCTATTTTAAGGCATGTAGAAATTATTTTCACTGGATAAATAGTTTAAATGTGACCCTGGACCAGCCAGCCAGCCAGCCATCTTTCCTTCCGACCAAAATTTCGTTATTTCAAATGTAGGTGGTTAACGCGCTCATAATCCGCCGGAGCCACCACAACATTGCCCAACATCAAATGGCAAACGTAATGCAAGCGGAACGAAACTGCTCGTTATTATGTGGTTGACGGACCGTTTATCAGTTTGGACCAAACCAGCGCGAGCCGATCTTGATCAAGCGACACTGTTACTATACCAATCACTCCCCCCCCCCCCCACCTTTTTTACTCTGAGGAGTTTGCAGGTCTGACTTTTTAAGGAGTTCTTTCAAACATGCTTTATGAAACTTACCTTTCATTAGCCATTATAAAAAAACATTGTGTAGTATTCAACAGATCAGTAATTTATGAAAATTCAAATATATTAATCAAATTTTCATGACATTCATAATTATTTGAATGTATTTTAACTAATGTTCTGTGGAGAAAGCATGGCTCATTAATATTGTCCAGTTATTTATTAAGTAATTTTCACTTGCTAATGCTTACACTCCGTTTAATGGCTTTAGAGTTATAAGCGAGTCTGAGAGAGTTTGTGTATGGCACTGTGAGAGAAGGCAGGACAGACTGTGGGGTGCTGAGGTAGTAAAGAGGCCCCCTGTAATTTATTAGACTGTTGAATTCTAGTCAAAGCCAGTATGATTCACTGCGTTCGGTCTAAACCAGCTGAGAGAATCGTGAGGACAGCCGGACACTCCCTCCGACTCACTCCGTTCGCATGCTCAAGTTCATCTCTGTCCTCCAGAAACGGAGGGTTGTGAATGCTCACAGAGATGGCCATGTGATTATTTAGAGATCATTCATGGTCAATGGTGTTGTTGGGACGCAGGCAGGTTGCCTTGGCAGTTAATGGGTTTGTTTAATGTGAGCTTCCTGATGGAGCCTTGAAGAAGACCATCTGCTGCGTTAGAAACGCCTGTCTCCCATCACATCTTCTTTTTCTAATGGACACCAGACAAATGACAGGATGAGGCTCTGAGATCAGTGGAAAGGAATGAAGGGGAAGGATGGAGAGAGAAACAGAGGGGGAGAGATGGGCCGAACGATAAACAGCGGGGTATACTGAGTGAGATGAACTGGGAAAGTGCTGAGACACACACACACACACACACACACACACACACACACACACAAGCACACACACATTCTGTCTCTTAGTGGCACAACACACACAGACACGCAAATAGGTGCAGCCACAGACAGGTCTGTACACACACTCTTACTGGAAGGTGGGAAGCTTCTCTGGTCTCACTGGAATGTGAAATGGCTTCCCAGAAAACTGGTTTTATTTGGGTTTCATTCCCATCAACCTTCTCTCCAGCTCAGCTCACCTATTCAGAGAGAAAGAGAGGGAACACATGGACGAAATTGAGAAGGAGTACTATGAAAAAGAACTTGCTGGCCATGAGACTTGTCTGTATCAAACCCTTTTGGGAGGCAACTTACATTTAGGTAATTCTGTCAAGGACATCTGGACAGCACTCACTGCCAAACATTAGTAAGCATGTAGAATTTTGACCTTGCTGATATTGTATTAAAACAACTGTTATTTGAAGCTGTCGAAGTATCCACTGATGCTGATAAGTTCATAACTTATCCTTATTTAGTGGAGGTATTTTTCCTTCTCACCACCATGTTTGGTATCAACTGTAAGCAACCTGATTTGCTAACAAGCATTTTGATAGCACATGCAATGAGTTCATGTAATTTGAAATAATTAAGAATTTATGATGTTTTAATGAAAGGATTTACAGTTTTGACATAATAGTTAACTATTTATTCTGATAAAAAATACTTTATTAAGATGTTTACTTAACCACATTTTTAGTGTATTGGTAATTTTTGACCTTAACTCAATCTGAACAAAAATAAGAGATGTTAATCATCATTGATTTGTTTTGGATTATCATTGATATATGTTAAATATCACTGATTTATTGATGTTTACATTAAATAACTGAATATAAGCGTGATTGAGATTTGAGCACTCTAGCAGAGGGGGAGGTTTCTTTTTAAGTGAATATGTTTGTTCTGTTGTATAACTTCAGAGGGTTTGTATATGATACTTTGTTTTATGATACTTGAATGGTGCTTTTTTTTTTTGGAGCCATTCATAAGCAACTTCATTGAATGTACAAAAGCAGGCCAAATATTCTCTTAAACAACAAATTGTGTTCATCACAATAAAGAAAATCAGCTGGGTTTGGATTGATGGGATTTTGGGTGAACTATCCCATTTGGGAAATCATTTGGAAAATTCACTGTATTCAAGCACATATTTTACATAATAGAGTTTACATTTAAGAAAATATAGAAGGGAGGTGAAGGTGTATGGTTTGCTCTTGTGCAGTCTAACTCCAGTGTATGTTGTTTGTGTGGATCGGTGGTGTGTTCAGCCTTTCCATATCTCATTACAGATAGGTTATCAACACAGTCCAAACACACTGTGTGCTTACAGGCATGGTGTTCCTGTGGAATTAGCAGCTTAATACACTTCCTTTCTCGCATTCCTGCTGTCTTTCTCTTTCTGTAAATCCTTTGCTTTGTCTGTCTCAATTTTTTTTGGGGGGGGGGGGGGGGTGTTGGGGGGGTTGACATGTTTGCTCTCAAGGCTGAATGTTTGTGTTAGAGCTCACATGAGGGAATTGGCTTCTTGCTCTGTGACTCCAGAACTGAAGCCCTTTTTTGACTGGACATAGAGCTGCCAGTGTGTTGGTGTGACTCGGTGAATATATTTTTATTTGTTTTACCTTTTTTTTATAGGGTATAAATTATGTGTGCATGTGTGTGGTCGTCTTCTCTTCTTTAAGTATTGGTTAAGTCTGTAGATTTTTTTTTTATAGGATCTCAGGTAGTTTCGTTCAAAGAGGGTTTAGACTGGAACTCATTACTCAGTTTAAATCCCATGTTCTGCGTCAGACGGCACTCAGTCTTTTCCCAAACATTTTAAGAAAAACATTTAAGTGCTGTCTTCCCAAACATTTAAAGAACCAAGTACTGTGTTTGAATTCGTATATAAAGCTTATGCCCTATCTTTGAGGACCATCAGACTATCCTTCTTTTGGAAAGGTGTCTTACACTGAGCTTGTGAACTAGAAGGCAATCTGTTTACTTATCTGCTTATTCTGCTTTTTATAATTTTGTAGTTAAAACCGTACAATTGTCTTCTGAATGGCAGACCGTGTGCTGGAGCTCAAATATGACTCAAACTTGTCTCTCGTGTAGAGAATGAGAGGAATTTGTCAGGCATGACATCATCCAACACACTGATAGGCTTCCAGTGTTCAACCTCTACTGTATGTAATGCTGAAGGAAAAACAAACCATCAGGCTTTCTGGTTGTGAGAAGAGACTAATGTGCTTCAAATTCAGGGTGGAGGTCCTGCTTGAAACAACAAACCCTGAGCCCTACTCAGGCCCTGAAACTCAGAATTGTGGGATTGTAGTTATTGCTCACCATTTTAATCAATCCCACAACTTGCACACTCAAAATGTTGGAAAATGAATTTAATTATTGCACACAATAATCTGGCTTTACATTACCGTATTATTTACCTGTGCTCTGTTCAGGATTTTTGGGGTTGATCACCGTTTACCAATCACTGGAAGCAGTATTGGCCAACACCAATCACCGAAATAAATAATAGGCCAACTATTCTTAACAAAAATGTATTTGAACTATAATAAATTTAAGAGATGTGGAAGTATCATGAATTGACAACTCTTTATTTATTGGCAAGGAACATATGCAACATTCCATTTCCTCTCTCAGAGGTGATTAGGAACAGCTTAGAGCTTAATAAATATAGCATTCCTATGAAATAAATAATAATAATAATAATAAAACTTTATGAACAGAAAGTAATCAAGTGTAAAACAACACTGCACAGTCTTCACTGTATAAATGAAATATAGATTAATCCTACTAAATCTACTATGTTTTCTTTTTCTTTTGTTGTTTGATTAACATTAAGACAGATTAATTTAATATTACACCGATCTTTAAAGAGACCGCCGATCAAACTATAGAAATCATATTATCGGCCAATAACGATGGAAAACCCTTAATTATATTATACACAAGTGCCTAAAAAGCCCTGAATAAGATAAGATGTAGGCTAGGTCCATGTGAGATACACAAACATTTATATAAAATTAGATAAAAAGTCTTAACATTTCATGAGCACATTTTAAGGCGCATACCCTTTTTTATGTTTGTTCTTTAAAATACATCATTTGAAGGACAGTCAATCAAAATGGAGTTGTCACAGAAACGCCTCACCCTTTTTGGTCTAAAAGTCAGCCGGTGAGCGAAACCCACCCATGCCCTAACACACACACACACACGCACAGCACATCTACGGGCCTTATCATGCGGCAGGCTGTAGCTGGGCTCCTTAGGGGCTTGGCAGGGCTGTGACTGGGCTGGCCCAGCTGTGATGTGGGGCTCTGTGGGCAGCTGCGACCACCGAAAGGCCAGCTGCGGTGTTGGTGTGGTTTGCCAACATGCGGATGCTCCCATGTTTCACTGATGCAGTGGAAATGTAAAGTTAACCCTTAAGGTCTGAGCAGAGGAGTTTAGGATCCTGTAGAGGTTAGTTGCTTTTGATTGGATTCCTGCAAATCTTCATGGACACACTTTCTGTATTGTTTTACCATCTGATTCACTAAAGAATTAGTAATGCTGTTAACACAACCACAAAGTCTATGGTGAGGCCAAATTGCATTCACCATAGATTTTGTGGGTGTGTTTACAGCATTACTAATTCTTTGGTACTGTTTAGCTCAATTCTGGATCTTTCAGGTTGGTTCTGAGGGTAGATCGCTATTCGAGATAATCCAATAATCATTTTTACTGATATTTTTGTCTGATATAGAATATAGCTGCATGATTAATCATTAAAAGATCGGAATCTCGATTCAAACACCCACTCGATTCCTAAATGACAACGATTCGCCTGTCTATTAAAGCTATGACGAAATCATACCGGAACATTCAAATCTGTGTTCGCACTACCTCTGATCCAGAGAAAGCAGCCATGTTTAGGTATGAAATAGCTTCACAAACGGTCTTTTTAACCACAGAGTATTGTGATTTCTGTGTTAAAAATATTCAAATGATCACAGATGGAATTACTGGGATTAAAGTTGGATAAATAGACTAACTTGGCGGTTCAGATAGCCTAATGTTGTTCAGTGTTTTGTTTATTTTGGGAGAATCGTGATCTCTAGTCTATATGAAACACAAAAAAAGTGATTCTCAATTTATTCAGAATCGTCCAGCTCTAATATTTAAAAAAAAATTCCAGGACTTATCATTTTCATATATGTTCTTATATATTTTCCAATAAGTGTCATCTAGTAGGTCTCTATAGAATAATACTCAAACAGCATTGCATTTTGTTCATTGCATTCCGAGTATTGGATAAAAAGCATATATTTATAGTATATGTCTGACTGTAACTCTAATCTCATATATGCTTTGTAATTTTTTTTTAAACTGAATTAGACTGCAGTGCATGTAGTAAGTAAGCATGCACAGGTTTTTGTGGTAAGATGTTGTGCAAAATATTTAATGTTTAGTGAATTTGCCCCTGAGTGTTCGTTCCAGGACAAAGTGGCTTGTTGTGCTTCTATCAGAGTGATTTAGAGAGCATCTTGCATTAAGCTCTAAAAGAATAAATGTTGTTTTAGAAAAAGTGAATGACGCTATCCTCTTAGAAAATAAGGCTATCATTCATAAATCAATGTCCTCTGTCCTATAGCATGAGTTTAACTAGGATTCTGTCTCTTTCCTGCTCTTTTTCTGTTACTATAAATGACAGGCAGAAAATCTGCTGTGCTCTGTTGAGACTTGACATGTTCCTGAGCTCTCCTAACACAAGGCTTTTCTTCTTCCATGTTTGTAGTATGTATTTTCCATTCAGTCACGCTCCATCTGTAGCGCTTAGGGTGGTCCTTATTTGTATTCCTAGAGTTAATTTAATGACAATGCCAAATTGTATCTGTCTTTGCAAGCTGAAATCTTTAACTGTTTGAGCATGTTGCAGGATTTCACCTTCTCAATACCCAGCAGGTTTTACATTTTTGTTCTGTCACTGGTGTTTAAAATAAGACTTTCAATGTTTTCAACATGCTCAAGTATGTTTTGAGTTAGTGCTTGGCCGGTATACCAGTTTCAATTTCATGTACGTTATGTATTTTTCAAATAGCGCCATACCAGCGCACGGCTGAAACAATTGTTGCATCTATTCAATGGCCACGGAGAGCACTATTCAATGGCCACGGAGAGCACTATGTAGAGTATATTGAGAGGGGACCTCTATTAACTGCATACCCTTTTTTCTAATGGTTATAACTTTATAACAGAACAATACATTTTCCACACAACTAACTCAATTTAACATGGCAAATACCATTACATGTTGGATTTCACGATGCAGAAAACACGGACGGAATCACAAATATCACAAATGGAAAATTATGTATAAAGTGGAATGTGACTGAATTTGTCCATTTTTGGATGAATAAATCAAAAGTTGGACTGTACAATTAATCAAATCGCTATATGGCCAAAAAGACTACTATTGAAATCTTAAGTCTGCATGTTCTGTGTCTCTATGTGAATAAACACTGCAGTTTTGTCTTCTACACATACTGAAGCATGGGTGACGCTCACCTCACAAGCATTTCACCATTTCATTTGATAAAACTATCATATCTGAGAAACTCAAAGGTATTCACGAGTCACAACAACCCATCAAAATAAAAGTTTGGTTTAACTTGGAATTATAACAGAACTATATTACTATTGCACAGTAGAGTGTTCTTCGTCAAGAAATAATGATGATAATAATAACCAATCTGACAATATTACTAGGGATGCATAATAATATGGGAATGTCATTGAAATCTTAAAGGCTTAAAATATCATCGGCATCGGCCCGTGTGCAAGGAGTAGCCTACTAGCGATAAGATCACGTCTGACGTCAACGGTTTAGTCATTCTTGAAGTGAACTTGTTATTAGACAAACAGAAATAACAAATGTTATTTTATTAATGAATAAATAAAGCTGTAATTAATGTCTTAAAATCACAAGATTTGATTTAATGGTCAGCAGCTATAGCCTACATGACTAATAAAAATCACAAACCTGACACTTGTAAATTAAATCAAGCGTAGCGTCAGTTCTGGCAGGTCAAGCTCGCATCAGCTGACTCTCAGCTGATCCACGTCTACCTATAGGAATATGACACCTATCACTGTTTACATATATAAGCTCCTTTAGTATTATCAGCAGTTTCTCAGGAGCTAATTACCCTCCTCAATCCCCAGCTCCTCCTCTCTCCAGAATGGATTTGGCATTCTGATTCCCCTTGAATCAGAATAAATTCTCAAATTATGTTGTACTTTTTAAAATCTTGAATTAATGATATCTGCATACATTCATGTTGGTTCTGTTCTGTTTACTCTAAGGGGGGTTATTACTGCTCTCCCTGCTTTTATCCATGCTAGACTGCATGGATGCGCAGGGAGTTCTCGCCCAGAACGGAACCATACCACCAATCCAAACTGTATGCTTATTGTCAATCATATTTGACGATAGTGGTCCTGACAGAAATAATTTTATATATAGTTTATTAATTAATAATATTTTTTTCAAATGGATGATGAAAAATGCCTTAATTAGAAAAATATCTGCATATCGGCAAAAATCCAATATTGTATCTCTAATATCTCTATATATCACACAGATAGAAATATTATAAATACATCTGATCAAGTAGAAATAGTTCCTTAAATTAATAGTTCATCTAAAAATGAAAATTCTGTCATGTCTTTCCAAATCTGTCTTTCTTTTGCACAACTCTGGGAAATTCTGGGATTCAAAATAACGTATGACCTCATTGACCCCATTTTGAAAAAACGCCATATTTTCAAAAAGTCTTATTTTGTGTTCCACAGATGAAAACTTTTTCATGACAGAATCATCATTTTCGGGTAAAATATCCCTTAAATGTAAGAACTAGACAAACTAGAAAAAACTAGAACTAGTTTTCATTTTGAGGTTGTGGTGTGTATGATAAAAGTAAATGCACCATGTTACTTGCCATTTCTTTGTAATTGTTTGTTACATTTTTTTTTCAGTGTAGAAGTTTGAGACTTGTTAATATTTTTACAATTCAGTTTGGTGACATATAAACGAGACACATCACCTTTTAGGTCCAAATGCACAAGGTTAGTAATTATGCTTTATTTAAACATAAATGCAGTAGAAGTGGTCTGAAGCAATCACAAATGCACACACTCTTTAAGAGCACACATTATCAGTCTCATAGGATAGAGTTTCCTTCGGTAACGGCTCCAGTAGGCCTCTGTCTCCGTCCCTGTCTTTGTCACTGCAGTGCGGCCCCTGGCCCCTAATGAGGAAACCTGCTACTCAGGGATAGGGATCACATTCACAGACCCGAACGCACACATAGTCTTCTTTCTCTCTCTCTCATCCTGCTCCCAGGCACCTCAGCCAAAAGACTGAGAGAGTTTGCAGTAGGACGAAAGGCTGCGGGCATGGAGGAGTGTGTGTATGTGTGGATGTGAGTACAGGAGGAACAGGACTGTCAGTAATGCATAATGTATCCAGAGGACCACCGGGACCGCTGCACAAATAGGGGCCCAGGGACACCACCAGAAGGGAAAGAGAGCGAAAGAGTGAGTGATAAGGAATGAGAGGAGAAAGGGGAGTGTTCTGGTGGTACATGGTCCATTGAAAGCAGCCTGAAGGGTAATTGGATAGGGCAGGTAACCTGCGGATCAAAAAAGAAAAAAAGATAGCGGATTGATGGAAGGTCATAGCCGCAGGGGGGATAGGGAGGCCCCTTTCGGTGTGTGAGATGGGGGGGGGGGGGGGGGGGGGGGTAATCTGATACACAGTGTGGCCAGAGGCCCTCATGCTCATACGCTTTCAAGACTCAATACAGCCCTTGCAGTGAAATCCAAGATGGTGGAGACTCTCTTCCCCTTGTTTTCCTCTACCTTCAGGGATGGGGATGTGCCTCATTAGCTATTGTAGCAGGTTTGTTGGGCTCCGTCAGAACCCGTCTCCATGTCTACTGTGTGCGGCCCAGCTTTTGAAGCCGCACATAATGGATTCCTAATCAAGATCTCAGCCCCAGCTGAAAAAACCTGCATCTCCTCCAGAACAAAGACAGAAACACACACACTCAATTCTGGCTGGAATACGGCAGGATAAATAAACAAGAGGACTGAAATGTATAACAAGTAGAATGCCACATAAAAACACACTTATTATGATCTACATGAGCTGGTTCTCATTTCCACTCTGTGAGTTTGTGTTGTGGCGTCACTAACGGTTGGGTGTTTTAAGGTCAGTGTTCTGACCTTTCTCACTGCGGATCTACCATTTGCTTTTCTAGCTGCCCACACATTTCACCTTTCAGCCCAAATGGAGAAAGAGAGAGAGAGAGAAAAACACTTTGTGTACTGCCTGCATTTTTGTCATGCTGCTACATGCTATCTCTCCGTCTCCTTGACAGCCTCAACTCTCTCTATGCTCAGAGCTTCAGAGCCTTAGGGAGAGAAGGACGGACAGAGATAGTTTTATAGAAAATAAGAGAAAAAAAAGAGAATGAGGGAAAAGTAGAGGATTTCGCTTCATTAAAGGAATACTTAACAATCATTTACTCATTCCAAACCTGAATGCTTTATTTTTATCCTGCAGATTTTCAGAAAATTGATGTGATTTACTTACAATGAAAGTGAATGGTGACCAGAGGCTGTCAAACTTCAAGATGACAAAAAGCACAATAAAAGTAGCCTAAGCTTTTGTTTTAAAGCTTGACAGTCCCTCGGCATCATTAACTTTCATTGTATGGAAAAGAACATCTAATTAAAAAAAATGCTTTATGAACCTATTTATCAACCCATCTTTTGCTGTATACATAGACTGAAGTGACATAAGTCTACTACTTAATGTTTGTAAAAGAAGTCTGTCAGGCTTGATGCACAGCGACAGACATACAAACAGCACTTTGTTCACAAATCTGACTCAATTCAGATAATTTAGCAATACAGTGTGCACTTTGTTTCTATGTAAATTATTACTATACCATGAAATTTGAACCGCCTTATTGGATGAAAATTAGATTTCATGATGATCAAGTTTGTAATAGTAATAGTCCTTCCTAAAAAGGGTTTGCACAATTGGACATTATTAAGGGGAATACTCAATGTGGTTGTACTCAATGATATGTAACCCACTGCATTATCTATGGCTAACTCAGAAATCACTTTATCTTCTTTATGGAGCCACAGGTAAAAGGCTGGGATTGTCAAAATATTTGCAGAGTGTATATTTGCACAAAGCAGTAGAGATTATGGAGGATGATGGGAAATAAAGATTGTGTATGAATGTATATGTGAAAAAAATATTTTTGGTTGTAAATGCAAACATTTATAGCTTTTTAAACTCCTCTCCCAAGCAAAAACGTAATAAGCTACTTATGTCGTACTTGCATGATAGGAGAGGTAAAACACCATAGTGCAGCACTGATGACATCAAATACACTTTGCTTTCTTCAATTATTGTTGCGTGATGCTTGATCTCACTGTCTGATCTGGATTCAGGTCTTATCAGTCGTCACAGACATACAGATCTCTGTTCAGAACAGAACAAGAACAGCCTTTTTCCACCTTAGAAACATTGCTAAGCTACGCAACATGCTATCTGTTTCTGATGCAGAAAAGTTAGTTCATACTTTCATGACCTCGAGACTAGATTACTGTAATGCTTTATTAGCTGGCTGTCCTACATCCTCAATTAACAAGCTACAGTTAGTGCAAAATGCAGCTGCTAGAGTTCTTACTAGATCAAGAAAATATGATCATATAACACCTATTTTATCATCTCTACACTGGTTACCTATTAAGTTACGTATCAATTACAAAGTATTCCTACTGACCTATAAAGCCCTAAATGGTTTAGCTCCTGTGTATTTAACAGACCTTCTATCGCCATACAATCCATCGCGCTCTTTAAGATCACTAAATTCGAGGCTTCTGGTCATTCCTAGGATATCTAAGTCCACTAAAGGAGGGAGGGCGTTCTCGCATTTAGCTCCTAAACTCTGGAATAGCCTTCCTGATATTGTACGAGCCTCAGACTCGCTGTCCCAGTTTAAAACTAGATTAAAGACGCATCTCTTTAACCAAGCATTCACTTAATGCTTAACCTTTGATACTGCTGAATCGGTTCGAATGCATTAACATTATGAACATCAGCTATGCTAATTATTTCCCATCTGCCTTTCTGCTGTTATCTCGGGACGCTAGTCCCGAGGTAAATAGCGTTCGTCAGCTCCAGTTTGTATCCAGCCTCTCACGGAGACTTCAGATGCCCCAACGCCTGTGAAGAGACGACTCGACGCCTGTGAAGAGACGACTCAAAGCCGGCGATATGTTATGCCATAAATTAATACTTGATTAACTAACTGTATTTTTCTATGTACATTTCCGAAATGCAATTTCTGTAAAGCTGCTTTGAGACAATGTGTATTGTGAAAAGCGCTATACAAATAAATTTGAATTGAATTGAATTGAATTGAATTGTTCGAACTTGTAGAGCAGGAACATGGTCTGTGGGAGGGACCACTCAAAGAAATGTATCAAATTGAAATAATGTATGTTGCCTCATGGCACACTTTTTGAGTTGTTCTATTTTGAATTGTGTGAAAGGTGTAATTTTACTCTTTCTTTTGTTATCCATATATTGTCAACTTATTATTTATTTTACATTTACAATAACAATATGCTTAACTAATCCACGCCTTTTTTACAGTTTTAGTAAATGGTATTTTTGGATTGCAGAGGGATCTCTTCAAGTTCTGGTTGAAACAAGTGTCTGCACACAGTCAGTTTTAGTTATGTTGTCACGTGAGCGAAATCACAGCACAAGCTATCCATGATCTCTTCTCTTCCATAATAAATAGTGAAGAAACCAACCATAAAATGTATATCCAAAAAAGAAATGCATCCAAAGAGTAAATGTTTGTTACGTTATGTTAACCTATAGAAATTATACTGCTCAACCACTAACTATGAACATGTTGTTCTTTTGTTTCCATAGGGACATCAGCATGAACAACATCACTGAGCTGCCTGCTAATGTCTTCAGAAACCTGCCCTATCTGGAAGAACTGTGAGGATGATATCTGTTTTTTTTTCTCTTTCACTATTTTCCTCTTGCTTTGTTTTCTACTTCTTATGTTTGACACTGTTTTCATGTACTGTCATGGAAAAAGATGATAAATGGAACACCTCTATGATAATTTGAAATGATCTTTTGCTCAGCCTTTATTTTTGGTTATGGCCCTATTTAGTGATATTTTGCTTATTTTTAGATTTTGAAATGTTTATAGAACTGCTGAAACAACTTTAAAACTAAATACACATGGCATCCATTAATTCTCTGCTGGTTTCAGTGTCCTCTTGTTGAATTACGTGAGCTCCATTGTCTTCATTTCTTTGGATAGTCACCACATTGTGTCGCTGTCCATCTACATAAATTAAAGTCTGTTCAACTTTGACGCAGCTGTCATTGTTGTATTGTATTGCCTCGGATCGGCAACTATCATTGAATATGTGTGACATCCAAACCCTTTTTGAATTGCAGTCACTGTTTATGCACAACTGCTGTTTAGGTGCAGTCACACCAGCAAGTTTTCATGGACTAAATCCAATAATTTTAATAGGAATCCACATGAGATTTCCCCATACAGATTTTGTATTGTGTTGAAGTTGGTCACGCAAATTCCCCACATTGACCAACAGAAAGCAGCTTGGTTTGAAAGTGACTTCTGTGTGAGCAGTGCTTCATACATCGCTACTCTAGTAATAGACAATTGACCTTTTTTGCCCCACAATATTTTGCTAATATGACAGTACCTTTATTTAAGGATTCCGGCTTAATGGCCCCAGAAAACTCATCCATGTTGTAGATATTCATTATAACAACACTATTGCAAGTATTATTTGGCTTTTTGTTCTTTATCAGGTTAAACCGATACAATAGAATGGATTTACAGATGAAAAAGCTACACACTGTCAATTAGACCTTGAGAGTTGTCTTCAAAAATAAAATGCAAATACCTACTCCAGCAAATAAGTGGGGAAGAGATTTGACCACCCACAGCACCATCCACCTGGTTCACCACATCTGGAACAGTCTCATAGCTTACCTTATTGTTAGTCAGAGCATCTCAGGATTACTACGGGTGTCAGATGTCACCAAGCTGGCTTTTGAAGCGATGTCTAACTTGTTCATATTGTGTTAATGGCATTAAAGGAACAAACACATGCCGTTTTTGACTGTTCTGGAGTGTCTGTATCAGTATGTGAAAAAAGTTCTGAACTCCCATTGGGTGTCTGATCTTTTTCCATGTGTTTGTCTTTTCTCTACTCCTTCACTCATTCCGCATCTGCCCATCTACGGGAAGGGCAGATAACATCTGTCTAAGTGATATCAGGTACCAGCGCTTCCAGATTGCTGAAATGACCAGCTCTCAAAGTCGGCTCCCCCTTGTTGTTCGCTCTTTTCCTTTTTTATTCGTTTGATTGGAGTGTGTTTTCTTACCCTTGTGTGTCTTTCATCCACTCCAATCTCCTCGGCTCTCATTCCTAAACAGTCCTCCAGCGCTTTGTCAAAGGCCAATTTGCTTTTCAACGCATTGTGAGAAGGAATGCATGGCAGGAAGAAGGAGGGCAAAACAATGGTTTCCGTGACAACTGAAGTTTTCAGAAGCGTGTGCTATCTGGGAATGAGGTGGGGGGTGCAGGAGGTCTCAGGGACCTGTACAGCACTGTATTGTGCCAGATGCTCTTTGTCAGGTTGCTCATGGCTCAGTGGACACAATGGGTGTGGTTAATCAGAGGGTCAGGAGTTCACTTTCTGGGCTTACATTTTTCTTTAAACACATCCTAGACTGTTGTAACCACTCAAAAGCTACATTGCAAGATCATCAACTAGCCTAAAATATATATATATATATATATATATATATATATATATATATATATATATATATATATATGTATATATCCTATTTTACCTAAAAGCTTGGGGTCAGTAAGATATAAGAATGATGTCTGAAGCATCATATGACACTGAAGACTGGAGTTATAGCTGCTTAAAATTCAGCTTTGCCAAATTGTAATAATATAACTTTTGAAGTGTGTGTGTGTGTGTGTGTGTGTCTGTGGGTGGGTGGGTGTGTGTGTGTGTGTGTGTGTGGGTGGTCCAGGTAAACCCTACGTTGTGAGGACAAAAATTCCCCACAAAGATGGCAATATCTGAAATGTGTGCAGACATTTTCTGGTCCCCTTGAGGAAAACAGGTTATAAATCAGACACATTTTTTTTTTTTTGAAATTGTGAAAATGCAGAAAGTTTTCTGTGATACTAAAAATATTTTATTTAAAACATTGTTGACAAATAAAAATGACATGAAAATTAAGCGTAGTGTCGGTTCTGGCAGGTCACGTTAGTCGACTTGCATCAGCACGCCTTAGGGCTGGGCGATAAAACGGTATCAGTATTTATCGACGGTACACCATTGTCGGTAACAATATAAAAAACTTCGATATAACGCTCGATATTTTCTTTAAAATGGGTGCGCATTGCCCGTAGATCTTAGTTCAAATATCACATCTAAAACGTGTGGAAGGCGCGGCTGTGCCTGTTTCTCCTCCTTTCCAAAGCGCTTGCGTTCCCCTGGCGTCTGTTGTCAGTGTTGCCAGATTGGGAAGGTGATTTCCAGCCCAAAAGCTCACCAAAACCCGCCCACTCCAAGAAAAAAACGCCCAAAATTGTACTGCCAAAATAAGGTGATATAATTGTATTGCCATGTCATTCAAGGTTGATAAGCACCATTTAGATCTCCTTAAAACAAAATGAAATATAAAATAAATAAATTTCCCAGGTAAACGGATCAAAACGGATCAATAATTAAGGAGAATTTGCAAATATGACTAAAATGCGACCAAACACAATTCAATTTCACAGTGTAGATTTAAAATGTTTTGCGATAATTTAAATACCCAATGTTTATTTTGTTATATTTCAAAAAATTATATAATATAATTTAAATAAATAGCCTATATATTTAAATTATTAGTAGTAGTAGTACTACATTTTACTCCTGATAAACTGGTGTATGTGTGTGTGAAAGAGAGAGCGAGATATCTTACCTTTAAATGCAGAACAGTAACAGGCTGTCGGTTGTAACTTGACAGGATGCTGAAGAACACGGCTGATCTGAATGCAACGTTTTAGAACTAAAGTTCGAGTTCTAGAGTGCTCGCCTCCAACTTCTGACTGAATGTGGTCCCCAGGTCAGCATCTTTAGGTGAGAGGTATATACTGGAAGATTTTACGTCCAAGTCCATGAGTTGTTGTTCGTTATTCATACGGAAAACGCTCGGCTTGATTATACGTCTCAGTGTTGACATGTATAGCCGTTTGAGGTCCCGGAAAACTACAAGGCTATCAGTGGTCTCTAACTGAAAAACACTTGTTGACAGCTTTGATTTCCAGCAGTAAAGGACGGAGGAAATGCAGGTAAATGCTGTTGGTCTTGTCTTTGTACATTTCACTCAGAAGCCGTGCAGCATAGCAGTGTTCAGAGCTTGCTGCTACACTGAAATGTAAAGTAAGTGCATCTTCTTGATCAAGGATTCTGTCAATGCAATCTGCTGTCACTAACCAGCGGGTGGAACTTGGAGAAAGCATTTTCAAAGGACATCCTCCACTGTTAACCGTCTCATAAAGAGTTCGGTAGTCATTCTGACGCTTAGATGAATGTGCAAACCAGTTGTAAGTCTCCCTGATCATGTAGTCAATACTGCTAGGGAGCTGCTGCATTGCCTTGTGAGCTACAATGTCCAGGGAATGGCATACACATTTGATTAGTTGTAAGTTAGGCTGTTTCTGTTTAAGCAGCGTATACACGGAATGATGTCTCCCCACCATTATGCTTGCTCCATCTGTTGCTATGCCAACCATGTTTGCTACATCCAGCGCGTTAGCTTGCAGAAAGCAGATGATAGCATCCACAATCCCATTAGCATCAGCGTCCAAAAGTTTGAAAACTCCCAGGTAAGTGCTCACAAACCGATTGAATGTCTTAGAACGATATTTTACACATATGCAAAGTAACTTGTTTACGGTAATGGGTAATGTCGGTTGTTTCGTCCAAGTAAAGAGAGTAAGGCGAGTCACCAATGTCCTGTCGAAGTTGTTCTCTAAAATATGGCGCAAGAACTGACTTAATGAGAGCCGTACATTTGGTTCTGTGCATCTGGAATGCTCCGATCTCATCCTTCAGTATGTCCGATAAGTCGTCCACGGCATTAACTGACGTGTGGCAAGCAACGTATGTTGCTATCCGCAGTTCACGGCGCTTCTGGTCATCACAGATGGCCGCCGAGTTACTTAAACTAGCTTTACTCACTGTGAAAGCCTTAATTGTGGGCAGGCACCGCATCTTGTGCTGCTTGGTTTCGGCATGGTCCTTCAAATCCTTAAAGTGAGCCCTTATGTCGGTGTTGCAGAATTTGCAGTGAGCTTTGCTATCATCCGATTTAGACTGCGTTATCCATGGCTTTAGGTCCGAATCACTCTCCCACTCCTTTCGGTAAGTTTTTTTATATTTCACCCACTTCGACATCTTTTTAATTTGTATTTCCCGCTGAGTGCTGCTGACTGAGTCCTGACGCAGCTTCTGCTATCATTCGATTGGCTCTTGAGTTGTGCCTCGTGGCGTTGGCGTGAATTCTGTGAACTATTACACCCCTAATTATTACCGATGTTGATCTACCTCAAAGTTTGCTGTGATTGTTCTACGTTTACACCTTTACATTGCACACATTTTGTAACATTGTAACATGCAAGTTCAAGAGTTTCTTTAACACTTACTTTTTTATCTTAATATAACACATAAAGAAGATATTTTTGTTTACATTTTTTGTTTTTGACTGCTAAAACTAATATAATTTGTTGTTTGCCTTAATAATGTGGATACATTAAAAAACAGTGGTTTAAATTCAAACTTTTCTACTTGTCTTAAAAAAGGTTATAAAAATGTCAATAATTATTGATACCGAACGATATAAAATATTATATTGTGATACTTTTTTTTAGCTATATCCCACAGCCCTACTGTATACATATATAAGCTCCTTCAGTATTATCAGCATCTATCTTGTTTCTCAGGAGCTAATTAAATGGCGAAATTCGGCAGACAAACCGCATCATCTCACAAGGAATCATGCAATCGGGAATTTAGCGAGAGGAATTCGTTCCCCACAAGGATTTCACCTCAGATTAATTCAAGTTTGTGAACTTGAACACGAGATTCCACCACTTTGATCATAAGCTGCCTGATTTGGAAGTGACCTTAATCTGCATTGCTGCTCGCATCGCTGCATTATTGACACAGGACTCGATGTGATTCTCTCACCATTCATCTCTGAAAGTCTTCATGAAGCTAAGCTAAGTTCCTTTTAAATGCTCATTGCTAAAAGCTATCAGGGTTTTGGCAACATGCTTGTTGCTAATGCTATCCGTGTTGCTTGGGCTATCTAGCCGTTTTCATTCAAACGTTCTTGCTAGGCTTATGCGATCAAATTGGCTATGTGCGTTACGTATCTATTGTCATTGGCAACTGCTCGCGTTGCACATGCTGTGCTTTTAGCACTATGCAGCGCTTTTAGCACTATATGCAGCACAGATTCAGGCAGCTTATGGTGATAGTTAGGAAATAACAATCCATGGTGCAAACAGAATCATTTCTGCTGTTCGGCGGCACAGCTCTAAAAAGACGTAGTAACAGTCACTAGAGGTGTCAACAATAGATTCGGCATTGCATCGCAATGCGGGAAATGCACGATTCAGCATCAATGCCGCAAAATGCCATTATCAATTATGTCACTGTTTATTTTCTGGCCTTGGACAATAAAGTTTTGAAGTTTCAATTACTTCTGGGGGCATAATAACAACAATAAAGATGGCTGAGGCGGAGGGAGATGACCGCGATAGACGGGTAATCAAAAACACACCCAAAGCTTGGAAAGCGGACATCTGGGCACATTTCGGATTCTACAAAGTTAATGGGAAACTAGATAAACCTACCACACTAAAATCAAGCATGTTGGCAATACAACTAACTTCACGAACCATGTTGATTGTTGGCATCCTGAGTTGGCTTCAACAACAAAAACACAAAAAGTCGACACATCCCAGCCAAAAATTGACGAGTCGCTAGTGTCAACGTTGCCACACAACTCCGAGAGAGCAAAGAGGATAACACGATCGGTGGCATGTTTCATAGCGAAGGATCTACGACCCTATTCTGTGGTAGGAAATGCAGGGTTTTGACACATGCTTAAAACAATTGAGAATATAAGCCTACCAATTGTAGGTATAAGCTACCGACAAGAGCTACCGTCACTGATTCTGCGCTTCCCACATTGTACGAAGACAGCAAAGCAAAGGTAATGGAATCAATGAGTAAAGCCAGTCTGGGCAGAGTCCGAATTATCTCAGCATACTTCCACTGCAGCACAAAGTCAAAGCACCTGTTTGAAGAAAACCAGAGAGTTGTTCTTAAACTGACAAGTCCACTTAAACTGATAACTGATGTCACCACAAGGTGGAATAGTGCTCATGATATGATGGAGACGTTTTTGCAACTGCAAGCTGCAGTCCATGCCACCCTGCTGTCGCCTGCCCTAAATGTAGATGAAAGTGACATTGTCACTCTCAGCAGGGCAAATCTGGCTAACGTGGAGGAAGTAGTGAAGACATTAAAACCAGTGAAGGATGCCACTGTTTTTATGTCAGAGGAGAGCAGTCCTACAGTCAGCGTCATTGCACCAGTATATGCCCAACTCCTCCAGAGCATGTCAGACACTATTGGAGACCGACCCACTGATCCGCGATGTGAAGAATGCCATCAAAACAGATCTCCTTAAGAGGTACAACAGTGGGTTAGAGAAGAAGATCCTTCATACATCCTCTGCCCTGGATCCTCGCTTTAAGGGGTTACCTTTCCTGACAGAGGAGGAGAGATTGGATGTCTCCGCAGGATGGACTTCAGAGGCTGCATCCCTGGAGGTCATTTAATTTTTACTTGTAAAACTTGGAATGGAATAACTTTCAATTCAATTGTAATAACAATGTAATGTTAAATAAGCAGCTACATAGTCAGTCAACTGTTAAGACTGAGAAAAATAGTTATCTGTTGTCATGTGAGCTGCAGCATTGGCTGAGAAAGTGCTGCTAACTGCTGTTTTTTGCTCTTATTTATTTAGTTCAAACACAGTATGAGGAGACGTAGGACAGCAGCAGATGAAGCGCCTGGCGGAATAGGAAGTTCAGGAACCAAGGAAGAGTTGCTGTCCGTGGATGACAATGTGTCGGAGCGGAGGCCCCTCCGCTCCCAAAAGAAGGGCCTCATCACTGCTTGTGAGTTTGCTGGGACCTGCTTTCAATGACATCAGTGAACCTGCAGTACAAAATAAGACCACCAATGCAAGTGCTGAGGAGGAAATGGACTTGTACTGTAGATCCCCAGCTGTGGCTCTCTCTGAGGATCCCTTGGACTGGTGGCATCGCCATAAGGGCACATTTCCTCTCCTCTCTAGGTTGGCAAAGAGATACTTGTGCATCACAGGGACAAGTGTGTCAGCAGAGAGCGTGTTCTCCACTGCAGGAGATGTTATCACTGCAAAAAGAAGTGCTCTCAAACAGGACCATGTCGATCAGCTTGTGTTCTTACACAAGAACCTTGAAATTCCCAAATGCTGAACAGTGAGAAGTTATGATGTAGGCTTAGGTCAAACTATACATTTCCTCACTCTGAAACGGATTGTTGATGATGGTGATGTTGAACTCAGACGGAAAAAGTTGTTTGCACAATTTGGTAGTAGGCTAAGCCTACACACTTTATTTTTGGTTTACATTACAATGTATTTCACATCTTGATATTTTGTTGTATGCAGCTGATGTTATTGGTTGGATCACGTATATAATTGTTGTCATTTTCTTAAAGCTGCTAAGCTGCTGCTTTGTTGCACTTGACTTTACTACTTGAAAAAAGTTTCACAGTAAGTGGTTACTTTGTGTTGCACTGAATATGTTTATTGCTGGGTGCCTGGTTGGTTGTTGTTACAATAGTGTGACAGTGATCACTGATTAATATTTGCACAGGAGTTCAGGAAGTGCCCTGTCTTAGAGCTGCTATTTTGCTGTGTGTAAAAAAACATTTATGGTCACTGCTGGGAAAAGTTGTCTGTTAGTGCTCTATTTAATTTCAAATAGTTCTAAAGCAGAGAGAAGAGAAACATTCGTCTAGCACTGAAAGCAGTGATTTATGTTTTCTTTTTCAGGTTTGAAAATGCCATATCCAATACCCTGTCCAATTCAATTTTATTTTATTTAATGACATTTATGTCAAAGATACAGGAGAGTTATAATACACACATAGCAGCCAATAAAATCTGTTGTTCAATATCTGATTGCTTGTATTGCCTCATGACTGATGAAAAATTTCCCTTGTTGTGTGCAGTAGAATTTTGATGCATCGCAATGCATCATAGAATCGAATTGCATCGAATCGTTACCTGGTGAATCGAATCGAATTGTGAGGGCAGTGTCAATGCACACCCCTAATCCCCCTATTCAGTTGAGTCAGTTCAGCGTTGATTCTGTCGGGTATCAGACACACTTGGTCTATCTAGTTCTTGGAAACACGGCGTTCTTAAAGCTATAGTGTATTGAAATATGCTTGCTCTAAAGACTATCTGTTGTCATTTAAAGGGACACTGTGTGAGAAATACCCCCATCCAGTGGTGAAATACTATTTTGCATTCAAACGAATTTTGCTCTCCAGCGCCTCGCTTTTTCAAGTGCGTATTGCATCTACGGTTGCCGTTATGTAACAAAAATGCTATGACAGGATGTCTTGTAGTAACACTTCATCGAGTTTTTCTCCAGATGAACAGGTTTGTAACTTAAAAAAAACAGCAACTTGACACAACGAACAAACGAATGTTACAGTATGAGTTGCTGACACTGAAAAACATGAACTGTTGTAATTAGTAGTAATGCCGCCTTTATTCGTTATATTTTCTAAATTACGTGATTGTTAGATATCATCATCGGATGATTCAGCAGTAGGGAGAGGAAGAGGGAGAGGGAGAGGTAGAGGTAGAGGGAGAGGACAGAGAAGCAGTGGATCAGTGGGATCTAGGCGAGGAGATGGACGACGAGGAGCGCGAGAGTCAACACAACGACGGCAAAGATGCCCGGCCGCTACAAGAGACGATCTAAATAGAATGATCACAACTAAAAATATAGGCATAGGCTACATACCAAATTACTGTATGCGTCTGTATTATTCAATGCGAGGTCAAAGTATACATGATAAATAACATAAAATGTCAGATAACTAAAAACTTGAAGTAGCCTTAGGTGTGCAAACAATGCAAAAACAATCACTATATCTCTATATTCTTACTGAATTTATAGGTTATAAAGAGTAAACTTACAAACCTTGTTTTTAGCACCTTCTAAATAGCAGCTATTGATTAAAGTAACGTTACTCAATAGCTGCTATTCATCAAAGAGCCTGTTTAACTTTAACTATAAATGTTATACTGTCTATATAATAAAGTACACAACCAAGCAATGACAAAAAATGTATTAAGACTGTAACATTGACTTACCTGTCGAGGAGAAAGCAGGCATGCATTTCTGCTGCATTAGCTCTTTCCACCTTGAAAACGCTATCCCGATATTTACTCTTGTTTTATGCAATCTCCGGTCACGTTTCCTTTTTCGTTCAAGTCTGGCCTTTTTTTGGGACGAGGATGTCTTCTCCTGTGGCTCGGCATATGTATGATCCGCCATTACAAATAATAAAGCAATCAGCAATCATAGGAGTGCAATACAGCCGTTTAAACTTGCCGCCGGGAACGCGCCTCTCACTGCTCTCCTCCTCCGTTTCTGCTGCTTTCAGTCACGTGACGCTTGCTCTGAGTCTGAACGAAAACGCGTTGTGGAAACGCGTTTGGTTGGTACTTTTTGACCCTCTCTGCTATTATAGTTTTTCAAGATGGCGGAACGACATGGAAGCCTCCGTGAACCTACCCGTCCCATGTACATAAAGATAATAAATTCTTCATTTACGAGGATAATTTGCAGAGGTATTTGTACACCATTGAGGACATATTTATGAATAAAAATATTGATTTCAGATAATAAAATACGTAAAAACCTACACAGTGTCCCTTTAAACATGCTTGTTCTTAAGGCTATCTGGTTGCTATCGGAAACATGCTCAGATAAAAAAGTATATATATTTTAAAGGCGGGCGCGGCCAAAAAATTTTTGAAAACCATTGCTCTAAAAGCTGTTAGTTGCTATTGGAAACATGGTTATTTAGCCCAGTCAGTATTTGGAGCATGGCTGTTAGGGGTGTAACAATACATCGATATGGATCGATGCATCGATCAAAAGTCTAACGATACGATGCATCGATGCCACACACAAAATATCGATTATACGGTACCTTTATTTTGACACTCTCCACATCCTCACACGGAACTTTTCTCAGCTGAAATAGACACCTGACAAGATTGACAGAACCCTTTGTCACAAAAGCGGGTATTTTCCACTGTCAAGGCATCGCGAGTTCATCTTTTACAGCAGAAACGACAAGCACCCTTGTTTGTGAAATCAAGCCGAAAAGTCTGTGTTAGCGAATCAGTGCGCAGTATTCAGGTCGGGTGACAAGCCTGCTAGTCACTTTGAAAAGACGCGCTAGCTGCGAGGAGTTTCGTCAAAGCTGATTAAAAGTGATCGAGGATGGATTTCAACGAACTTGATGAACTTCATGGCGTAAAAGGAAAATAAGATCTGAAACTTTTTCACGGAATCTTGCTAAAACAGCAGGTTAGTGGTGAGGGAAAAGCTCTCTGTATCGCGTGTACGTTATTCACAACAACAAAGTTTGACAGGCGTCTAACGTTAGCAGCTAGATGTCAGCTGAGGAGATTAACGTTACAACGATTAAGTGTTTTATTAAGTATCATAGCAATTACTAGGCTTTGTTTAACTCTGAAACATGAAATGTGGAGTTATCTGCTTTTGCCAGACACACAAAAAAAAAAAAAAAAAAAATATATATATATATATATATATAAAATACTTTCAATGCACTTTTATTTGATCATTTACCTGTATTTTTTTGTTATTATTACTTAATCAAAACAACCTCTTCTGTTATAGTTCATTTGCAAAAACAGATAACTCCGTTCTTGTTCATTTTCATATAGGCTATCATGTTTTTTTTTTACTTGTAACTTGTAACAAACAACTTGTAAATGTCCCAATTGGGAGAGGGTGTGCCATTTTCAAAGAGTTTAATTAAACTTTCATATATTTTTGGATGCATTTGTGAGTTAATAAACGTAACTGGTTGTGTAAACTTGGCACATAATATCTAAATATCGATAAATCGATTGATAACCCTGAATCGAATCGAATCGTAATCGTATCGCAGAATTTTTTGAGGTATCGGCAATAATCGTATCGCTGGCTGAGAGAATCGATATCGTATCGTATCGTGATGAACTGTCCGATTTACACCCCTAATGATTGTGTTTTAGGCTTATATCTGGTGTCATTGTCACATGCTGTGCTAAGCTTATCCAGGTATCAGCAAAATGCTTTCGTTGTTTCAGCAACATTACTAGTACTGTACTGGTTGCTAATGCAAATGTTATTGAATATATGCTCACTACTTAGGCTTCTAATATTATTGAGCATACTGTACTAAGCGACATGCTGTGGTAATCAAAGCATTGTTTAAGCCTTATCTGGTTGCATACAATAAAGAATTAGCTTTTTTTTTCAATCCGTTTATTGCAAGATGCTGTGTTAAAGATAGCACATGCTTGTGGCTAAAGCTTATCTAGATTATTGGTAACAAATTGTGCAAATACACATTAGGTATGTTCACCACAGAGGTCTGTCATTCAACACTAACATCGTAGCTTGATGATCCCGTGAATGAGTGTGGAATCATGGTCGTCATCTTCACCTCCACAAACAATGGAATTACGTATGACGGGAGCAGAAATCATTTTCATGAATTAGGAAGCACACTGTACTGTACATTGTACATTGCTTAGCTGCCCACTGCATATGTCTCAGAGTTACAGGGTTTATGCTTCTCTGACCGAACTACACTAGTCCTATGGTTATATAACATGCTTGTTGTATCAGATTTTGCTGCTACTAGTAAGAGCTATTGCTTCCCCTGCCAAACTACACTAGTTTTAGAAATAGTTCTGTGATACAAAATTGCTTGTTGTATCAGTTTTGTTGCCGCTAGCCAGAGCTATTGCTGTAGGGTAGGGCTGGACGATATGTCCAAATTTTATATCACAATATATATCTTGATTTCGGTCGATACGATATAATTCTGATATCGATATGAACAATATAAAAGCATCAGAAAAAATGCCAAGAACGCCCACAACAGATGTCTGTACCTTCAATCTTCTTAAAAATGAATTTGCCAAGTCTATGAAACCTGCTGGAGTCTTTCGGTACTGCACCATAACAAACTACATGAACCAATGAAACATCCCGTACTGCACCATAACAAACTAGATGAACCAATGAAATAACCCATCATAACAATAATATCCTCTTCTCAATACCTGCTACCAGACTATGTAAGCATATGGGTAGCAATATTCAATTATGCAAAATGGCAATGCAATTCTTTTTTTAAATTTACATTTTCCATTACATTTGTGCAAAGTTTGGTGCAAAATTAAAATTAAATTATATAATTTACATTTGCCACTTCATACTCTAGTTTTAATATGTAAATTGAATACATATTTTAACGCTTTTTTAAGTTGCAAAATTAAAAAGCATTACAGAAATGATTAGATATGTTTAACATGTTCAAGCAAAAACTATAGCAAAATGATCATTTAAATGTTTTTTTTTTCTTAATTGCATTTACACTGTTCACGCTGCTAGTCGGCACCAATCTCCGGCAGATTTTGCAGCACGCTGAAACCTGAGGTTTATTAGATCTCAGATAGCTGAACCACTTCCTTACCACTGCTATAGTCTTTCCTCTCTTATTTACTATTTCGTCTGCTTTCTCCTTACACCTTTCTCACTTGTGGAAGCTCGTTTAGTCACATTTGTGTTCCGGTCAGGGCAGCTCATTTTGTAGCCGATTGTTTTCGGCTCTTTCTGACGGCTGCGCGCCTAACGTCAGTCAGTGAAAAATGCTGTTATGTATATTGAAATATCGAAAATGTGTTTAAAAATCATATCACCGTTATGATTCAGGGAGTTCTTGCCCAGAACAGAACCATACCTCCAATCCTAACTGTATGCTAATTGTAATTGTCAATCGTATTTGACAATAGTGGTCCTGACAGAAATGTTGATCAAAATATGAAAAAAATGTGACTAGAAAAACACTGCTAGATTATAAATAATGCATCAATGTTTTCGAAAAAGAAACATCAATAAGGAATAGCTGCAAGAGGTGAAGCTGAAGAGTGAATGAACACCAGTAAACTGAAACCCGTTCTATATGACACATCCTAGATACTCAACATAAACATTGCAACTTGCACGAAAGGAGACAAATGCAAGCAAAATTGAACTAAGTTACGTGCTAGCCAGAAAGTGTTATTCCTGTTGTGGGTGCGCTCCTGCTGTAACAACGTGCTGAAACACGGGCAACTAAACCCAAAGAATTCACAAAGTTTTATTACAATAGTGTTCTAATTTTAATGTTATGTATGGCAGATTGGCTCTGCAGATCTTGCACTTAACAGTATTATCATCTACTTTATCAAGTGATTCCAGACATCCCTATGCATTTTCGATACCATAACGAGAAATGATTTAATTAAAACTGTTGAAAAAAATGGGAAAATATAACACTGGATTATTAATAATAAAAAATAAAATAAAAACATCTAAAAGGAAAATGACCATCTGAAATAACCCAATTATAGTCAATAATGTAGGCATTGCCGTTTTAGCTGACGTTGAAGAGTGAATAAATGCTGGTAAACTGAAGTGCTTTTTTAGCGGGTTAATAAACTCAACCAAACGCATCCAATATGGGATTAATCAGATACAACATAAAAGTAATATTACAACTTATATCTGCACATATGGACACAGTTGAAAATAGGGCTGCAACAACTAATCGATAAAATCGATTATAATCGATTATGAAAATCGTTGTCAACGAATGTCATTATCGATTAGTTGGTCTGCTTGCGTCACGGGGAGCGTTTACTGGTACGCACACACACGCAAGGTCTCTCTCCCTCAGGCGCTCTGCCGAGCGCGCGCGCTACACGGTTTGGAGCAGTCTCTTCTGTCTCGCATGCGCGCTCTTGCTTGCGCGCTCTAGATTTCGGGAGTTTGAACTAATTCGCGGGCATCAGGGAGCCGCAATCAATATGCGGGAGACTCCCGGGACTTCCGGGATCTTGGGATGTCTGTATTTTGTCTCGAGCATCAGGTTGCGCAATCAGTTCGCTCGCAACGTAAGTGATGGATTAAAATAGCGCTACCGCAGAAATAGGTTAAATTAAAACGGTCTTTACAAAGCGAAGCACTAAATATAAAGGCAGTTAATAACAGCAGCAGTAAAATATTGTTTTTTACTCATTGTACTCAGTGGTTTTCAGCGAATGCTTGTGCACTAATGCATAATTTCTCCTGTCCTTTACTCAAGCCTGTTAGCTTGCTGGGTAACGTTACCTCCATTCCGTTCTCTTTTTATAGCATTTGTCTACTAAGTTTTTATTGTTTTTCAAACGCAATCTACTGCGGCTCTACATTCACACAATTGTTTTCAGTCTTTCTGTATTTATTTAATCAATTTATCCTTATATTATTCTTTTATATATTATATATAATATATATTATATTCTTTATCCTTATATTCCTTATATATAATTAATTTTAAATAAAAATTAAATGAATTATATATTTTAGATGTTTTTAGTTTGTTTTTAGTTCAGATATTCACATCTGAACAACAAGTCTGTGTAAATTTGTTTTAACAAAAATTGTGTTAAAACATAATATGTTGGATATCATTTTTTTAACAATAATCATGTTTGTCAACTTGCCATCAGCAATTATCATTAAAAACAATGCAAATATTGATATTAGTAAAACTCAATGTGTGGCTTTTGCACTTTTTAAAGTACACTTTTACACATAAATACCCTGATTTACGGTTTTATTTAGTTATAATAAAAAAAAATCTAATTTAATTTCTATCCGATTAATCGATTAATCGAAAAAATAATCGTCCGATTAATCGATTATCAAAATAATCGTTAGTTGCAGCCCTAGTTGAAAACAAAGCTGAAACACGGGTAAACACTAAAGCACAAAGAATTTACAACATTCTATGTTAGTGTTCTCATTATAGTATATTGCAGATTGGTACTGCACATCTTGCACTTACTGTATTTATATTATCAAAGGGATTTAGGCATAACTGCGCACTTTCAAATACAGTTGTAATCGAAATTATTCAGCCCCCATTACAAATCAGGTTTATTGGCAACTGTTTGCAATGAACAAATCAAACAAAATTAATTGAAAGAGCTCAACACAACACATGTTTCAAGGGGTTTCCCCAAATTCAACTGAAAATGCAACTTTAAATGACTTCCGCAGTCTCAAAATTATTCAACCCTCTGAATAGAATCCCTCACAACAGCACTAATCTGCAAAACAGATGTTGTCTAAAGCACACCCTGATTCAACTAATCAAGAGCTTCATTAGTTGCTCCAGGTGTGCTTGAGATAGAATACATGAAATATCTGAACTGACTACATGTTTCCCACGGGTCCTTGAAAACCTTGAAAGCAGGGCTCTCAAGTCTCACGCATTGGGCGTGAGACACACGCATTTCAACCCGTTCACACGCTCACACGCCACACCTTGTATTTCTCACGCTGAGGAGTAATTGGGGGAACTTGTCCCGCTATACAATTAATGGACGAGACGCAGGCAAACGGAGGGAAGTTCTCTGCCGAGTTCATAGCATCTGTCTCGAGTTATACAGAGTTAAATGCTAGCTACCAGCCAATCAGAAATTAGAATTAGTTGTTTTCGGGTAAATTATGTGTTCCCGCTGCAAGCAAGTTCGTTACTAAACAACACGCGCACACACGGAGTGGAAGTTGAAAGACCACGATCTGATGAATGCGGTTTGCGGACATCTTCATTTATTTTTATTTTTTTTAGCATTTTGATTTTACAATACTGGACGATATCTCTTGCCTGTGCTCAAAGACAGTGAGAGCTGATGTTGAGGAGTATAGCCAAATTCGTGCTAAATTATTTGTGATGCATTAAAAAACTCTCCAACTGCTTTTAAAGGGGTCATCGGATGCAAAATACACTTTTATATGGTATTTGCAAATAAATGTGTCTTTGCAGTGTGTGGACACAATCACCATGCAATGAAAAAAATCCATTCACTTTTTTTTAATCCTCAAAAAGCCAAAAAGTTGTTGCTCATTATCATTTAAAGAGACATGCACCGAAACGGGTCACTGTGAACAGAGTTGTTTTTGAAGAGGTAAAAAGGGTGTTGTTTTACACGACCATTGAGAAATTTTAACCAAAGTATTTTACAAACTTAACATGAAGACCCAAAATAATCATACCAACTTGTGGAAAATGGGCATCCGATGACCCCTGTAAAGGTGACCAGTTTGGGTCTTGACATACATGCTCAGGGCAAGTTATGACACAATGTTATGTACATTGAGCACGGATGTTCAGTTGGCTTGTTTGGGGTCAAATTTATTTTTATTTTTCAATAAATTTGTATTTTTTAAATATAATTATTTATTTTATTTGGATGAATGTGTCTTTTTATCAGATTTAACAATTGTTATAATTTCCATTTGTGCTGGTCAATTATGAACAATAGGCAAAATTGAACTTCTAGCAAAAATTGAAGCGAATTTGGTTGGGTCGAGGGACCGCTGCTGCAAATATTTGGGTGGCTCCTCCCCTAAATCTCACTCTAAACTTTTGATAAAACTTGAAAGCCCTGTTGAAAGTGAATCTGGAAAAAAAAAAATTCAAGGCCCTGAAAGTTTTTGAAAATAAACATACATACATACAGGTCCTTGAAAGTGCTTGAATTTATTTTATGCAAGAAGTTTTCTGGAAAAATATTCCATATTATTCCCTCCGGTCCGCTAATGTGTTATTCCGCCAACACTTCGTGCATTCTAGCTTACTTGATTTGCATTAGTTACGCGCATTTACACATCACGTTAAGTGTTTCCTGCATGAGGTACTTTGTGTTGTACGTTGCCATGACGTTCACGATAGCACGAAACTACTACGATGGTACCTCAACGTTTGTTGTTGGACACAACAAATGTGTCCCCACTAGGGATGCTAATCGATGACCGTTTGACCGATGGTTGGCCGTCTCAATGTTAACCGGTCAAAGTTGTCGGTAGTCGGTTAAAAAAAAAAGTGATCTCTGAATTAGGCTATTATGGACAGTGGACTAAACGCTACTACAGTTAGCCATCTCATTCCAATATATTTTTGTGTGAAGTGAAGAAATCCCTCACACTCAATTTTTCATAACTCGCCTGTTCGTACTTAATAAACCAATAAAAACATTTGGCGCGAGGTCACAGCGCTTGGGTTCGCGCGCACACAAGGTTTGCGAAAAGTAAAGGCTACAGGCTAAAACACTCGAGGTTAGAGCCAGGGCAGACGACAGGATGAAGCGTGTAAAGAAGCGTAGTGTGTGGGACCATTTCACCAAAAAGAATGACACAGTAAGTTGCAACTTGTGTAATACAGTGCTTAAATACAGTTGTAATACTGTAGAAATACATTAGGCTACATCTACATTTCAGTGGTAACAGATAAGGTGATGATGATCATCATCTTCCTTTATTATTGTTAGCACTACCTCAAACTAAAGCGGTGTCTCCTCGGAGCTGTCATTTTCTTAAATGAGCCGCGGCAATGTTTCAAATGAGCTTCTAAGGCTAGACTAACGCCTTTATTTTCAACGCGATCACCATACCCAAACCATTTCAAAACTAAGGAGCCATTTGTCCTCCGATTACATACAAGCTCTTCGGCGCCGCGTTTGCGGGACTCATGTTTCGCGCTGTAAGGGATTTAAAAAGTGACGTGAGTGGAAGCGCGGCGCCGGGGCTGTGTGTGTGTGTGTTTGTGTGTGTGTGTGCGTGCGTGCGTGCGTGCGTGCGTGCGTGCGTGCGTGCGTACGTTTGTGCGATGCGACAGTTGCGAAATTGCAAGCGCGGCTCCAAATGGCTATTATTTCAAATAGCGTGGCATATTTTAAACTAATCGGTTAACCGGTTTCAACCGGCTAATGAGGCTCGGTGGTCGGTCAAGAAAATTTGTAGTTTTCGCCATCCCTAGTCCCCACATTAAGTCCTTGAATTTGAGGGTATTGGACCTGGAAAGTCCTTGAAAGCTCCTTGAATTTGAAGTTAACCAAGGTTTGGGAACCCTGTGACTAGGTTTAAGTGTCATTTTTGACTGCATGTTAAAAATATGGCTAAGTCAAAATAATGGTCCAAAAAGTTAAGATAACATTGCTCTTCACAAACAAGGAACAGGATACAAAAGATAGCGAAGGCACTCAATGTTCCTAGAGACAGTTCTCAAGTTCAAAGTTAAAGAAACAGTGATTAGACTACCTGGGCGTGGCAGAAAAAGGAAGCTATCAATGGCTGCAACCAGATTTCTGAGAAGGCAGGTTCAGAAAAACGCTTGAGTTGGGTTGGGAATTGTAAGAAATTTTCCAGTTCCGATTCCGGTTCCGCCCAACGATTCCGGTTTCGCCCAACGATTCCGGTTTCGGTTCCAGTTCCCATTCAATAAAAATTATTAAAACAACTAAAACAAAATAGTAGTAAGGGGCAAATGCACAATCCTTTTTGTGTTTATTTCTTATACTTGTCAAATGAGTTTTAAAGACTGGTAATGTCAACAAATCCAACATATTTAGCAATTTTTGCTAAAATAAATTTTTCTTAAGGAAAATAAACATTTCTGTATTCTCTAGGATAATTTGAGACCTCTCCTATAGCTTATTGTAGAATATACTTGAACACACATGTAAGATCCAGACAGGTGAAACATAATATTTTTAAAATCGGTTTGAATGATTGATTCATAAAGACTTCACTTGTTTCATTACTGGATGTATCAGCACTCTAGCAGTTAATAAACAGAACTGCATGCGTCTTGCGGAAGAACATTGTAGCTGGAGCTACTTCTCTCTGTTTATGTCTACGACGCGGGTGAGTCACGCAGGCACTGGTCTACTCCGCAGCCGACCCGACTGGCGTAAAGTAGTCCGAGTCTAAACGCTTTATTACAAACTTACCGCAGTGATTCAGGATAAGACAAAAATTCGGTTTGAAAAAAGGCATTCATGATGTACTGAGTAAGGCACTTACTAAGTGCATGTACTTCCCATGCCAGAACTCCCAAGACGTACACCCTACTGACCCAAAAGCACAAGTGCTTTTTTGGGATTCTGTTCTGTGGAGAGATGAAACAAAACGGGAACATTCCTGCGCTATGGATCAGCGGTATGTCTGGAGGAAGAAGAATGAAGCATATGCTGAAAAGAACATGCTTTCTACAGTTAAGCATGGTGGTGCTCCGTGATGCACTGGGTCTGCTTTGCATCCTCTTGCACTGGAAACCTGCAGCATGTGGAAGGCGAGATTAATTCATTGAAGTATCAGGAAAACCTAGGAGAAAACGGTATGCCATCAGTGAGGAAGCTTAAGCTTGGACGTCATTGGAGCTTCCAACAGGACAATGATCCCAAGTATTCCTCAAATTGCACCATGGCTTGGTTGCAGAAGAAGTCCTGGAAGATTATACAGTGGCCATCACAGTCACCTGACTTGAACCCCATAAAAAATCTCTGTTGGGATTTGAAGAAGGCGGTTGCAGCACTCAAACCCAAGAATTTTACTGAACTGGAGGCCATTGCTCATGAGGAACGGGCTAAGATTCCTAAGAGACGCTGCCAGAAGCTGGTGTCTGGTTACATCTTGTATGCAGCAGGTCAAAACAGCAAAATAGAGTTCTATTAAATACTAAAGATGCTTACCACGAAGGGGTTGAATAATTTTGAGACTGCAGAAGTCATTAAAAGTTTCATTTTCAGTTGAGGAAACTTGGGGAAACCACAATTTGTTGTGTTAAGCCATTTCAATCACTTTTGTTTGATTTGTTCATTGATTTGCTAAAAGTCTGAAAGCCTGATATGCAATGGGGGTTGAATAATTTCAATTACAACTGTATAGTTTCACCTTATTTCGCCGGTCTAACGCTAACCAATCAGACTTCAGGAACTACCAAAATGCTGCAATAAGACAAAAAAGAAATATACTTTTAAAAGTCACGGCGGTCATTGTTTCATGATTGGTCTTCGATATCCGAATACTCGAAATAGTATGCAGATTTTGTGTGTGTGTATATATTTTTATATATGTTGGTAGGTTTACGTATATTGCAGTCACCGCACTAGCCATTATATTTAATCGAAGGAGACGTAGGCATGTTATCCAAGCATTATTGGCAAGGAAAGCCGCTTATACTTGGGAGCGGCGATGTATGAGGTGTTTCTGGGTGTTTCTCCCTCCAATCTGCCTCTAGGTCTTGATAAATTGACATTTTGTTGTTGTTTAAAATCCGGTATTCCCGTAATACTTTTGTCTTTTATGAGTTTAATAAAGAACTCCTGTCTCATCTTCTGTCGAAACATACTGCTCCTTCTTTAAAGAATGATCAACTTTTACATACGCTAGGTGACCTGTAAATGCAAAAAACTGTTTCCACTGCAGTTTTGCGAAATATTCCTTTTTTCAAATTGCCTGAGAAACCACCTCATGCTAGCTTAAAAGCTTTTTTGCGAAATTGATGTGTTTCCATTGGGCGTAATAGAAACAGCTATTCTCTGCCTCAGTCATGCAGTCTTCTGTCATAACCACACACATACACACTCTCACCTCTCTCTTCAAACATATCATCCCCCGCTGACAGATATAGAGCTATCAAATATTAATCCTCTCTAGATTGGGGTCTCTGGCTTGATAACTATTGTTTGTGTGAGTATGCCAGAGACTGTGTCTGATTGATATATATGTATATTGTTTTATATTTAAAGGTGCACTCACTCTTTTTTTTCTAATTAAAATGTTTTATTCAAATACATGAATAATGCTTTTTTTTGTAAGCAATTTAAAAATATGTACCATAATTATATAAATGCCAGTGGCCTAAAGAAGTTGCTTTTATGATGATGTATGAGATCATATGATAAGTAGCCTACTACTCCCTTAATCTCAAAATCCTGAATAAAAATTGCTGACTGTGAATAAGTCGTTTCTACAATGCCATTGGTAACAAAACTTTTGGGTGTTGCTGTATTCATGTCACTGGGTGAAGTCATATAGTCAAGCGCAATATTCATGTGGTTTTGGTTGTGTGTACAATATTTTGATGCCTGTTTCCACACTAGCTTCTCAGGTTGTCTTTCTTTGAGGAATTCAGGTAGAGCTCACAATACCAGATTTTTGCAGCACTGTATCATGGTTGCTAGTGGCAGACCTCTTATTCTACATTAGACAACTAGGGCACTTTGGCCAAGAAAATTGGAGAATGTGTTTTGTTACGCTAACATTTGGTCTAACTAAAAGTAGTAGCCGTAGGGCTCAGTTAGTGCTAGTATATTCCAAGAGATTTGTTGTTCGGGTTTTGTTGGCAGTCTCTGGGTGCAAAGCCTTATAAGCTTTGGAAGTCCAATGGCCTTTTTCATAAGAGTTTGGCACAGTGACTATCTAAGAGGGGAGAAAGTGAGTGCAAAGTCTGCAATTAGTTCTGAACAAAAACTAGGGGGTTTTAGACATAAAAGTGCACCATTGAAGCTCTTGACCTGAAAAAAAAAAAAAAGAAAAGAAAAAACACCATTCGGACTGGTTTTTAAATGATGTCATTTAGAGCAAACAGTCCAGCCTCACTGGACGTATCCTAAACAATGCTGTAGGAAAATTTGACAATGCCATATGGGATATATTGCATTGTACTGCCTTATTAATTAAATTGCAATTTGTTTTTATATAGGCACTTCTGTCTTGGAAATGTTGGCTGAACACATCACATGATATTTCCCATGAAGTGGTTTCTAAAGCAACACTACTGAGTAGCTCTACACTGCTCTGGCAACACACTGACCACAGAATGAGACTTAGATTAGTTCCAGACAAATAAAGATCAGGGGTGACATCTCCCTGCACAATGCATCGGACTGCTGAGTAATGACATTCAGTGTGCATAAGGAATCCACCCATAGAAGCCTGGCCAGATCTGATGGCTTTGAGAGACAGCCACACCAGAACGATAAAGAGAGAAATACATTGAAGGAAAGCACGTCTCTTTTTCCCGCAAGCTAACCCAACCACTTTGGTGTGCCACAACAAATGTTTTGATGTAAACAAGAATGTAGTTGGACTGCAGTTGATTTGTTTAATTTGGGGTTTGTGTCGTGGTTGGAGAAAGACAGATATTCTGTCAATTGCTGTGTGATGGTTCATCATTTTAACTTTTTGGTATCCCAGCAGTCTTTTCCATCTCTCTCTGTGTTTTCTCTCTCCTTCCATCTCCCTGTGTGTGGCATTGTTTCAACACTTAGTAGCTGAACCCCTATGATCCCGCGGACAGATAAGCCACCCCAGTCATCTCCTCACCGTCATAATTGCAGCTGTATTATCCATTGTCTCTTGTTGTCTTTCCTCTTTATTTCTCTGTCTCTAGGTTTGATGGTGAATAATGGAGGCACTGTGCCTTAAGATAATTACCCACACAGTTACATATATACTTTGGTATTATGGAGAATGTAAGGGTGTGGTAGAGAAAGGGATGACCGTAAAAAGAGGAACATGTTTACCTTTAAAGGTGCATCATCATCATTTTTCAAAAATACCTCCATTCATCTCAGCAGCATTTAACCTCATGGAATTACATGATTTAAACATTTGCGCTTTTTAATTTTTGTAATTTTTTATGTATGTACATCTATAACACCCTTTTTTTATATTACCTTTGCGTCAAAATAATACTGCTGTGAGGGTGTTTATAATACAGTGGCTATGGGAGTGATAAAAGTTGACATCTTTCTCTCTTCTTACTGCCATTATCAATTTCTCTCTATTTTTTCCCTCTTTTTGAAAGTTTTGAAAACACTATTGTGAAACTTTTCTTTTGCTATTTGAGCAAATGGGAACACAAAAAATATATTTAATGTATTCTCTCATTCACCGCTATGGAAGTTTACCCAGCTATGACAACTTTCGCTTCTGAGAAACACAGAAATGTGAAAAGGGTCAATTAAAAAATGGTCACTGGCAAAGCATCTACTTTAATATAATGATATATTTACAATTTACTGTACATGTAGCTTTTAAATTCGTCAATGGAGAAAGATGCTTTTGTGGTCTAGGAGATATTTTGTGGATAGCCTTTCTTGCAGAGTTTAGAATGAAAAAGGGAAATTCTGTCATCTTAAGGCTGCAAGATATAGGAAGTGCGATAACAACACGGAACATAGTTGGTCCGTGATCCGTAAGGACCAGGCCCCACGGTTCGTAATGCATGGGATTCGCGGATTAATTGCAGTGTTTAACCATGATAAAGTGAAATTTTATCATTTGGACCTGTTTTAAGTCCTGTTTAAACATTCAAGCGAGTTTAAAGAATTCGAGCGCAAGCAGATGCAGAGCCATGCAGGTGGCAGACAATCACCGAATTCAGTTCTCTTTCTCGTCTTATTGTGCTCGAACACAGTCGTAAATGTCTTAAGTAAACGTAAACAATTGAAAGAAATGTATGCATATCATTATATTGTATCCGTGCATTTGGTCTTAATGTGAAAGCAACCTAATAAACATGCGGCTGTCTGTATTACTGTTAATCAAACAACAAAAGTCAAAGAACATCGTTTGATGAGATTTTCATATCACAATATACATTGCAGAAAAACAAAATATCGCAATGCCAATATCATACAGCCCTGTTTTAGATACGATTTATTTCAGACATGCATCTAAGGGCCACCAACGGGCAGTTAACTCATCCTGATGCTGTAAACATCTAGATAGATGTGTGCAGTCCAGCACTTCCTGTCATGAGAGGGGCAAATGGAAGGCTTTCTGTTCTTTGTGAAACCTTGTGGCCTCTTTATGCTCCTGACATAGAGAGAGAGAGAGAGATGATAAGAGAGTTAGAAGAGTGTGTGAGAGTTTTCTGACTCCAGTTTCAGTGGGTGATAAATCTGGTGTTAATCTCTCGGGCCTGATTTTGTGAAGTTATGTGTACTCTCTGCCCACCTTACCACACACAAGCACTCTCACACACATGCAGCATTGACAAATCCATATATACCGTGTGTTGTACAGCGTAACCTGTTTACATGCCTCTCAGAGAGTTCTCAGAGAGACTCAAGATGTCCACTTGATTATCTCTGAATAGAATGTGTCTGAGTGTGTGTTGTCCACCCCAAAACATAACTGTACAATCAGAACATCACATCACATTCATTCCAGCCATCACATTCTGACACGTCTTAGGTATTTGTGCTGCCCAATCAGACAGAAAGTCTGTAGAGGCTTTTGCCAACGGAGAACAAGTTAGCACTTCAGGAGAGAGCAGTGCTTATCACACACACTACTTTCAGCACCGCAGATATCGTCTGCTGTTTATATTGTACTCCCACACTAAGCCTGTTGCCCGTTTATGGTTGCCAAATGACATAGCAGTTGACCCTTTGCTAAGCACACCCCACTTAGTTACTGTTGCTAATCTAGACAAACTTTACAGAATATGTCCAATCGGCATAAACCGGAGATTTCTGTAAACCACATGATTTTTTTTGTAAAATGTGCTCAGAAAGTGGGAAATATTAATTTTGGTACAATTCGTATTAGTAGTAATATTAAATTATGCAATAAAATGATACTGATGTACAGTACGTGTGTGAAGTCTCTTATGCTGCATTTATTTGAATGCAATAAAACAGTAATATTGTTAAATATTATTACAATTAAACATTTTTCTATTTGCCATTGCTCCCAGTTTACAGTTTCACATGATCCTTGAAATCTATATGCTGATTTGGTGCTCACGAATTCAAGTTACTAACTATGAGTGACAAAGCAGTGATGCTGTTCTGAGTTGTGGGAACGTTTTCTTCAAACGGTTTCATTTTATTAAAACTATTACCCATTAAGCTAATTCCCATTGGCTCACAATCACATTGGGATAAAAAGCAAATGTTTGTTACTAAGCTAAAGGATTGGTCAGTTTCTTTTTAAGGTGGGGCTTAGGGAAGGGTCAATTAAAAACATGCAGAATGTATAGTGCAAGTGTGAGTGTATCAGCATTTTACAATGGTCATCCAGGCTTGTTTAGAGTTGTAGCTCTTCCTTTTTTAATCACTCTTTCTGTGTTCCTTCCCACTCACAACCTTGCATTCACTCCCTTTGAAACCCCTTCTCCAGCTTTCCGTCAGAATGATTTTTTTTTAACAGTCTAGCTGAAATGAATTATCTTTCTCTCTTCATAGACGTTTGGCTGGTAATGACCTTGCTTTCATCCACCCAGAGGCTCTGTCTGGCCTCCATCAGCTTAAAGTCCTGTAAGTATTCCACACACTCTCGCACGCACGCACACACACACACACACACACACACACACACCTCTATTTGATACAGGCTTACTCGTTCACCCAGAGAGACAATCTTGAATAGCGCAGTGAGAGAGCAGTAGATCCTGCTGTGTGTTTTGTTGAGTTGTTAAGTGGTATTGTGTAGCTAACAGGAATTTCACTGCTACTGGATCAGCAAGTCTGTCAGTGTCTGATGGAGTACCTTAATTGCTCTCTCTCTCTCTCTCTCTCTCTCTCTCTCTCTCTCTCTCTCTCTCTCTCTCTCTCTCTCTCTCTCTCTCTCTCTCTCACTCTCACTCTCACTCTCTCTCACTCTCTTTTCTCTAACTCATATTTTGTCCTTCAGGTGTTTGTGAGCCAATTCAAATGCAGCTTATCAGCTGCTTGGTCCCCTCAGCCATGCTTTACATAAAGCTCATTTTTCCTCTTCCCGTCCTCGTCTAGGGCTGTTTCAAAGCCCCACAGTGCTGTTACAGGCTCATTCAGACACTGTTGTGGGAAGTTGAGAATGAGTTGGGAAAACCTATTGTGGACCTAAACCCAAGGACTTTGGAACTGTAGATGTTGGAGATGATTTGAGACCAGTTTTAATTTTACTGTGTTCATGCGTTCATGAATCCCTCTTGGCTGGTCTACGTGTATGTGACTACAGAATATATGTGTGTAGTTGTGTGTGCTGTGGCCTGGCACTAAATGGGAAAAGCTGTCCTTGCGGCCTATGCCATTTGAGTGACGCCAGAGAGCAGATAGTGTAGAGGAAGCAAGATATGCACTGTGATTAGTTCAGAACAAGACATACACACACACACACATTCTACATCAACACTAGAGCTCACATGTGGTTATCTGGTCTCATGATTTGTGAAGAAATGTTGTAGAGAATTGTACATGTATTGTATTGTGATGTGATATCCGACAGATGTGTCATAAAAGGTGAACACAGTAAATAATAATTGTTTTAAACCTATTTTTCAGGATGCTTCAGAACAATCAGTTGAAGACTGTCCCCAGTGCAGCTCTCAAGAATCTCCATGCCCTGCAATCTTTGTAAGCATCTTCCTCTGCTTTCTCAAAGTCAAAGTATCTTTATTTGTCTCCCCAAGGAGAAATTTGTTTTGAATCTAGAAACATTGCTACAAGAGTTACCACAGAGGCACACCACAAAAGCACAAGAATAAGACAGTTAAAAAGACAAAAAAAGTACATTGAGCATTAGGGCTACTCAAAGGAGCTGTGCAAAATTTCAAATTACCATTTTACTATAGGCTACTTGTGCAAAGAAAAGTTCTCACACAAGGTTATTTAAATACAATTTCTTAATATGAAATTAAAGACCAGCTGATATCTGGATAATTAGGAAATATTCTTAATACAATTTATTATTAATACAAATATCCCGGCTTTCAAAATGGTCCCAATTCTAAGGAGAAAACACTAAACCAAAGAGCACCCCATTTAATATTAAGTTTGATGTTATTGAATTGCTGTAAAATAGCATGAAAGATAATCAAGATGATCACGTTTATTTGCAGATACAGCTGATTTACACATTGCTTAACACATTGTCCATTTCATTTTGTCAATTGCCTGTATAATGCTTCGATAAAAATGATTTAATGCATTTAATTCTAATGGAAGTAGTAATAAGTAGGGGTTCATCAAGAAATGTTTTCTTGGCAATGTCTCGGATGGATTAGAGTTCATGTAACTGTGCATTATTTTATTTGTTTGTTTGTTTGTGTGTCTGTCCTCTAAAGTTGTCTCAATGATATTTAGTCCAGCTGCTGTTTCTGCTGTGGGACAATGTGTTTAAAAAATCAGGTTTTCAACCATCATCACCTCTCCAGATTTTGCAGTCTCTTTCTGTCTTACCCCCTCGTGTTGTGTGTTTTTCCTCTCTTTTTCCCTGTGGTGCTGAAGTAATGTGTTTTGGGGTTTGGCACAGTCCAAAACACATGCTTTTGGATAAGGCCTCAGAGAATGACCTGTCAATCAATGTGCCTTCTGGACCTCAGCATGGCTGATGAGGGAAAGAGTAGGATATATGTCAGAGCAGAGGCCAAAAAGGAGAGACACATTAGAGAGAGGGAAGGGGGCAGTCATTTGGGAATGTGTTCACCCTGCAGGCTTTCTGCACAGGTTCTTCAACTGTGGTTATCAGGCTACCAAAAAAAAAAACACTTCCCAATTACAGTAACATTGCTGTGAGAAGGCAGAGACAAAGCCTGTAGAAAACAACAGGGGAAAAAAAATTTTTTTTTGGTTGTAGCTATTGATGCACTGAATTTAAAATGCTTGGCCTAAACTAAATTTTCTGGCTGAAACTGAACTTCCTAATTTTTAAATAACATTTCTTTAAAATATCTGTGATCTTTATTAATTTTATAAAAAAAGTGATTATATACTAAATTAGTATAATATATGCACTGCCATTCAAAGGTTTGGGGTCAGTAAAAAGTTTTTTTGTGTGTGGAAAATACTGCTTACAAAGGCTCCAAAAATGTTATCAAAAATATTGTAAAAACTGTAATATTGCGAAATATGAAAACAACTGTTTTCTATTTTATTATATTTTTAAATGTATAATTTATGCCTGTGACGCAAAGCTTAATTTTCAGCATCATGTCATGTCACATGATTCTTCAGAAATCACTCTAGTTTTCTAATTTGGTGCTCAAGAAACATTTCTTATTATTATCAATTTTGAAAAGAGTTTTGCTGCCATGATTATTTTTTTTCATTATCCTTTGATCAAAAGAAAGTTCAACTCAACCTTATGTCTCAGCTATAAACGCAACCTATTTCTCTCAATATATAACCTATTAATAGCCGGTGTTTACATTAAATCTCATTAAATCTGGATCATTTCAAGTGTACACTGCTTTTTCCTCCATGTTAATGATTCTGTTATTGAATGGTAAAGTAATTATATTAATGTTAAAGTTTCCATTTCCTGCTTTGTTTAAAATAGAATTTTAAAACATTTCAGTTGGCTAATTTTTATTTTTTTGCATCCCTAGTTAGAACAGTTGATGGTATGGATATAGGCCTACTCTAGAAATACAACTGCCTCTCCTCACTCAGACTGTTTCCAAAACCACAATTATAATCTTACGTCCATCTATAATTTCAAGTGGCCATCTGTGCCACTTTTTTCAGCGATACGGCAAAGATCACTGCCTTCTAACCTCAAAAGTCAATTCTGTGGTTTGCCAGTTAACAGACCAGAGAGCAATTCATTATCAGAAACAATTATCCTTCAGTCTCCTTGAGCGTTAAAGCTGTGATCTGTGGTGTGTTTTAGAAATAGCTTATGAAGTAATAAATCTTAACAAACACTGAACTGCAGCTTGTGTTACATTTCAATGGCTCTTGTAGCAAATGTTTCCTTGTAGATATACATCTTAAATTAATATTCTCTGTCTCTTTGTCATCTATGCCACCCAACCCTTTTGACTCTTTGTGAATCTCATACTATGTGTTTGTCTGTGTGTGCGCTCAGGTTTGGCATTGGCTGATGTGGACATGCCCAGATCTGCATGTTCAAAATAAGAAGCATGTACAGACTTTAGCTGACAGATCCGTATCTCCATAGATAAGAGCCACCTCTCTACTCCTGAATATTGATTTGGTTCAATTAGCAAATTAACCATCTGTTTAAGTATGAATCTAAGGGACCGTATAATGCCAAATTGTGTCATTCATTAAATGATTTCAGTTTACTTATCCCTCACCGGCCCCACATTATGCCCATTGTGTGAGCTTCATGTCTGCGTAGAGCGGAGAATTAAACATTCTTAAACGTGCCAAAGCCGAAAGTGAGCCAGAGTTCATATCCAAAGCACACGTCAGTTTAGATGATCTCTCACTGTAGTTCACAAATGCCTCGCAGTGCTGAAAATTTTTGATAATGCATTGCACTCAAATAAATAGGGGAAAAGTACATGCATGAAAACTTGCTATTGGTTCATTAGTTGAACATGTGCAATCTTTAGTCCTCCTTTCCCAGAATGGCCTGAGAGAACACAAAAAGTTTATTTAACAAGCAAAACTAAGCTTAAAGTACACTGTACACACACTATTCCAGGAAGAAATATTGTGAACAATTATGATCTGTGTTTATATTTTCATTTTGTAGATCCACAAGTATATTTCCATTACACAGAGGCATTTATTAGCTCCATAACAATTATTTAACTGTGTGTTCCCAAATAATAAGCTGACTGTGCAGAATTTTAAGGCATCATGCATGTTCCTGATGTGACCTGTATTTTCTGCAGAATGCAATTGAGTCAAGCTCAGTGAAAAATAAGTATACCCAAGATGGCGGACACAGCACTATGATTTAATACTGAAAAGTGCCAATAGGATTAGCTCAGTCTAATTTAAAATTGACTTTTTTTCAACTCAATATTTGGGTGTTCTATGTATTTTTATATTCAAACGGATAGTTTACCCAAAAATGAAAATAATTTACTCACTGTCATGTAATTTTAAACCCATAAGAGTTTGGTTAATCTTTGAAACAAATCAAGATATTTTCCATGAAACCTGAGAGGTTTCAGTCCATTGATCTGCAGAAACTGACTTTTTGACATTTGGGTAGAATTCCCCTTGTAATTTCACTATTTTCTCACCTTCTACGGTTAATATGCAGTGTTTAAACATAATAGCCTAATAAAAATGTATGTGCTTTGTTTTTTGCATGATAATAAATTTGAAGTAGCCTAATTTATTCCAAAATCATCAGGCACATCAGCAAGCAATCCGACTTGTGACATCATTATGTTCGATGGACATAGATACAGTACCGCCTTTGAAAAGCAGTAGGCGTGGTTTAGTAATCGCTGTGGTGAGGTCAGTTTAGTCATTTATGAGGTTCTATTGGAGTTAGAATATATAGGTAGGCGGTTCAGCTGGCAAGGTCTGGTAACAGAGCATTTCTGAGTGACTGTGGGTTTCCACATGTGTGTGCTTTGTCCTGTTTCAGTGGCAAGGTTATAAGGCTTTTTTCATGTTCTTACTAAGATCTCCACCTACGCTTACCCTAGTCTTTTGTGTTTTAATTGTATAATCACAGGGCAGGGAGAGTATAGCTTAGTCAGTGTCAGCCATTTATAAACAGGAAGTCACCACCCCACCATTATTACCCATCAACCCCTTCCTCCTAGTGATTGGCTCCGATTCCAATTCTCAGTGCCCTAACTTAGAAAATGGAAATAGAAAATTCTCCACATGACTTGTGCGCTATATTCATAGTCTTCTGAAGTCATATGCAACACACACTTGTTGATAAGTATAAACATACTGAGTCAGAACTTTTAAGCATCTACAGTATTTGACACAGCACTGTTTATTTCGGTCACAAGCCCTCAGGGCTGAAAGGTGTGGTTCCTTTTTCTCATAAAGCCATTGAAGCGGCCCCTGAGTGGGGCCAGGGCTCCCACCTGGGCTGTGTGAAAAGGGAGGCAAAGTGTAGTGAGATCATGGAAACGTCTTGTGTTTCTTTAACAGCACAGTGTGCAGAGACTGAGTGTTAACTGATGTTTTAGCACCTATGTGACGGCACACTGTTATTCCCAGTATGCGTGCCCTCCTGGTGCTGTATTTGTAGAACCGGCTGTTTCGATAAGTAAAAGCGTTTTCAGCTCATTTATGCTCTATCCACATCAGGGTTTGTGAAATCTCTTTCTATTTCTGTGCAGGCGGTTGGATGCTAACCACATCACTTCAGTGCCTGAGGACAGTTTTGAGGGTCTGCAGCAGCTCAGGCACCTCTGGTTAGATGACAACAGCCTGACTGAGGTTCCCATTGGCCCCTTACAGCACCAGAGTAACCTGCAGGCCCTGACGTTGGCCCTTAACCGGATCACACACATCCCAGACAACGCCTTCGCCAACCTCTCCAGCCTGGTTGTATTGTGAGTCGTGTGCAATTTTGGCCACATACACTAGAGTAATTCATCCTGCTTTTAACACTGATAAATTTACCTTCCCCTGTTGCGTTTTACCACACATCAGTTAAATCCATCAATGCGTTACACTAACTGTAGTCCTAGACGGCTCGTAAAATACTCATACAAATACAGTTGCACATGGTTAAGTACACACGTAGGTAAACAGCAGGGTGGATGGGCGAATTTAGAGAGAGAAAACGGGAAAGCAAAATGGACCCTTGTGTCTTGCAAAGTCAAACAGAGGCTATAGACCTCTCTCTCTCTCTCTCTCTCTCTCTCTCTCTCTCTCTCTCTCTCTCTCTCTCTCTCTCTCTCTCTCTCTCTCTCTGTGCCTCACTTCTGGAAGCTTCTCTGTGGGTCTGATTTTCCAATTACATTCCAGCTGCTGGAAAATATTTGTCTTAGGAGTGGAGGCCAATTAATCCGTTAAGTAGACTGAACAAACACACAGACCTGTGTGGTGAAGTGCTCAGAAGAACTGCTGAGGAGTTATCCGTTCAGAGAAAATGTTTGTGTTAATGTTCTGCTGAGAAGTGCATCTTTTTAATGACTGGAAAATCAGAGCAAAATAGACATCCCTTAGTCATCCCTAGTCATCTGAATGGTTATAAATGATTTCATCAATTATACATGAAAATCGGGTTGAGGGGGAAGGTATACTATATGAAGCCATACTATAGTATAATGTGAGATAGAAATAAATATTTAAGTCGTTAAATTCAAGTTCACGTAAACTTTTCCCTCCACTGCGGCTGTCAGTCATTCTCCATTCAGCGTTCAAACAGCGCGTCGCGTTCGGTGACAGACAACGATGAAACTCTCTCCAAGATTCAATGTTAATATTATTATACTTGATCTGTAGATAAAGCTCTATGGTTTCGCATTAAATGACTATCTTGCTGGACTGTAACTTAATCATGTTCGTTTCTACCGTGTGTCTGTTAGATCACAACACTGGAGAGCACTGTCTATAATTGTTCTTCACGCGCACAGTAACTGAAATTTCAAACTGTTATAAGAAAAGGCTCAATAAACTATTGCATAGATACTGTCATGGTTCGAATTACGTGGGAGCCAGTGGGAGCTGAGCTCCCATAGAGAGAGTATGAGCTCCCATGAAAGCAGTAAAATCCTACATCTGTGGGGGCTCTAAAAATCATCAGCACCATCATTTTAAATTACAAATAAAGCACTTTTTCCTTCTATAATCGAGGCATATTTGTTAACCCTTTCGCACGTACGTTCATAGCGGTGTGATTAGAACAGTCAGTGCATCACGTGATCAACTGCTAAATTCAAAAGTGCTTTCACGCGTTGGCTGGCGCTGAGCCAGAGACAGATGCGCTCAATATATCACAACTATTCAGTGTTTTTAACCACATAGTGTTTATTTTAGGTTTCAGACATTTAAATACACAAAAGTAGCTACTAGCAAAAAAATTATTTAGGGGGACGCTAGGTAGGCCCCCACCAATATTTTAGCGAACTCCTTTCAGGGTTTTCCTGCATGGAATTACGAGGCAGCCGCCTCCGGCTCTCAACAAAACTCGGCCTGTGGCCATTAAGTTTGCCGATAGTGCTGCGCGGGTCGGGCGAGACAAATAATAAAAAAAATTAGCCTACATTCAAATTAATCGAGGATGGATGACAGATAAATCATTATAATGTGTTGATTTTAATAAAGACACGGAACTCTTATCATGGTAAAACGAAATGAGCGTCACTCTTTTACTTTCGTTTTCAACAACGTAATTCTCTTTAGAGAAAATCCATCAAGGAAAACATATCAGGGCATTTACTACAGTTGTAATTTTTCAATGTAAATTATTTAATTTGATTGGTAACAGCCTACTGTCTTATTATTCTGATTTAATGTATTGATCAAATTAAGGAATATTTTAAAAGAAAGATGGAGCATAGGCTACATAAAATTAGAGGGAAAAATGCCCTATTTTAAAGGTAAAAAATTTATTCTGATAAGAGTGTTTGCCAACAGTGATGTAATGAAACATTGACAATTTAACTTTGAAGGGAGTACAAAGCCTCTGTTTAGGATATTAAGGAAATGTAATTTTGGCCAAAGAATAACTTTTAATTTAAATAAATGTTAATTTTAAATCAGCCTACTTCAGCGTGATATTTTACCATATTATCATGCTTAACATTGAGAATTTGAAAAATTGTAATGATGATCAGATGCAGATATAAATCAAATAATATCATATGTTTGGGCGGTTGGATTATTTTTAACAGCGGATTCGGGTGACTCAAAGTGCACCAGATTAATGAATTTATCTTTAAAATGTAAAAAAAATCTTCCTGGGGGGGCATGCCCCCAGACCGTCCTAGAGGTAACGAACTCCACCCAAATATTGGCTACTCCTGTATTAATAAACGTACGTTGAACTCAACATAATGAAGTGGAGTACGCCTATTTAGCTAGTTATTTATCACATACACCACGCCTGCTCATGGGTTACTTTTTTTTTCTTTTTTTAAAGAGACCCCCACAAAGATGAAATCATAATTCGAACCCTGGATACTGTATAATACACTATGCATCGGTATGTCTTTCCTTTGTGCTTTGAACTTTTCAATGCGGACTCGTTGCGCTCCGCGCTGTGACCGTGTTGCTTCAGGCGCATCATTCTGCGCTCAGAATGCGCATAAGCGCTTTGAGCCGCACTGTATTGCAGCCTTTCATAATCATATCATAATACTTTTGCGCAATGAAAGATTATCAATAGCCTTTTTTGTTCTGTTTTGTCCTATCTATCATATGTTGCTGCCTCATTAAACAGCTGTGCTATACTTTTAAAAAATGTCTTAATTTTATAGTAGACTATATATATAATAACTGATCTTTCTGATTTTTATCTTTTATTTTTATCATGAATGTTTTTTTACAACAATACAAAGAGCAATGTGTAACGTTTTACCAGATTTAGTGCTACACGTATTGTCTCTTTGTTCCCCACTAAATAATGTTTTTTTTTTCCACAAAATGTTCAGATTTTATACAATTACTGTTTTTCTGGACTAAATTTTACTGAGTTATCCACTAATCTAGTTTATAGGCTAATATAATTTTTGTCATAGGTTATGATCATATTTTTTTTTTTTTATAATGAAGATGTCTGTATTAAGTAGATTGTGTTTAACACACAAAAGAGTGATTATCAGTTCAACACACAGAGTAAAAAAAAAACTGTGCTGGTATCGGATCGGTATCGGTCGATACTCCGAATTTTTGGTATTGGATCGGTTCAGAAAAAATGGTATCGGGACATCCCTAATATTTTCTGGTAGGCTATATTTAAGTTACCCAGGAGCTCTGTTGAACATAGGCTTAGCTTGATGAATTGAGTCGTTGAACACAGCAGGAGAGAACGCAACGTTAGCCAGCTAGCTAAAGCTCCGATGGAAAATTATTAGCTAACCGTAGCGGAGGCCATAATATTTTTGACTCATGGCTGAAGTTAAGTTTCTCCAGCTCTCCCCAGGTTGGCAAAAATGCATCTCAAAATGCATCAGATTGATGCTTTAAAATATGGATTAATTAAATTTTTCTTTTGGGGGAGCATGTCCCCGGACCCCCCTAGAGGGGTAATATCCTTCTCACCTTTTTCACCCCGACCCGTTTTCATGCCCAATTAATATATTTACTATAATCTATTGGCCCTCTTTTTAGTGCATATGTAATTTTATCACACAGAACTGACTGTATAACTAACCAAACACAATGTGGAAGTAAATTGTAAAATTATAAATGCATAATATTCCTTTTTAAATGGAGGATCAAAAAAGTGCACAATAAAATGTGCATCTTAAAATTAGTGATGAGTGTTATATTGGGTACCTTCTTGATAATCAATGATATTAGTGTTTAGTTTTAAAAAAGTATTATTTTGGTGGACATTAGATAAATATTTTTTTTTTTAATGTAATTTAACTTTTTCAAAGCATTAACAGAAAGCTTAATACAATTAAAGTTAGAATACATGCATACATACATGTAGGGATGGCCCGATACCGATACTGGCATCGGGGATCGGGTCGATACTGTCCTCATATACTCGTACTCGTACTCATAAACATTTGCCGATACCACGCCCCGATACCACGTACATTTTGCGAAACGAAACTGGCCGCCGCGAGTGCTTTGTCGAGGTGAACTGAGGCATAGGGACGTGCACTCCCAACACAAAAGAGTGCGGCGCGGCACTAGATCTGATGGCCGAGCGCGAGCGCGGGCGCGGGCGGTAATGCACTCACTCTGTGTGTGCGGGTTCCGGGAGAATAAAACGATTCGCGGGACTCCCGCAAACTAGACATATCTATGAATACAACATATTAAAACTAATAGATTTTCATTTCATTCAACTGAAACAAAATAGACACGATTTACAGGCCAGAGTTTCTATTCATAACATGTTTGCAGCGTTGAGCGATGTAGCCAATCACAGACATGTGTGTTGATTTCTTGAACGCAATGGCTAATCAGAAGCATTTAAGATAGACTCCCCTCACTGCTCAAAACTTTTTTGTTCAGTGCTGAATTCTGTATGCTGGCAAATCCTCTAATTATAACAAACAAAGTGTGGATATTATGAAAGATTCATTGTGCAGTCAGCTTCATTGATAATAACAGATGTGTGAGATCGCGATGAACTGTCAGCTTTTTAGGAATTAGACTATTAAGGGAGCGCACTTTGGGCGCATTCAGTAATGTCAGACCATGCACGCAGTAACTGCTTGCTTTTATGTTAAATTAATTTTATTTATTTATTTATTTATTTTACTCATTATTATTTATTTTTAGACTTGTTAAAACAAGCAGAGAAGAAAATAAAAACAGTCTTCTAACCTGTGTTCTAAAATAGTCTTCTGTCTTCTTTTCTGGGAGCCTATAGTTACTTTTGCGGTAGAAATATCGGTATCGGTACTCGATATCGGCAAGTACACAAATGTAAATACTCGTACTCGTATCGGTTTGAAAAAAAATGGTATCGGGCCATCCCTACATGCATGCATACATAGCCAATAATAAAATGTCTGACATATTCATGGTCTGTACATAATTATAAAACAAAACCACATTTGGTGATCATATTTAACATTGATCAATAAGTGGGAGAGTCTTCGTCTTCTCAAAATATGTAATCATGGGTTGCCAAGTCTTATAAAAATTTCCGACAGATCCTTTCATTAAATATTTAATTTTCTCTAATTTTAAGTATGATACTAGATCGCATAACCACATTGAGGCTTTAGGCGGGTTTGTTGATTTCCACTCCAATGATATTCTTCTTCTCGCTAATAAGGTGGCAAAAGCAATAACATTTTTTACTTTATTTGTCAATAACACTCCATGTTCTGGTACTCCAAAAATAGCAACTTCAACACTGGGTTTTGTATCCAAGCTAAAGGCCTCATTTAATGTTTTAAATATGAATGTCCAATAGTCACTCAGCTTTTGACAAGCCCAAAACATATGAAAAAAGTCTCCCTTGTCACCTTTGCATCGATCACACAAGTCATCAACATTTGGGTAAATTTAAAAAGTGAATGTTTGCCTAAATTCACTTTTAACATTTACAATAATTGGTTTTATTTTTGAGTATTTTATTTTTAATGAATTTACACAAAATATAAAATTTTTATTTCTGACATTTATCATCATACCATCAAAATAATTATCAGCCTATTGGCATCATCTAGAAACCCGAATTAAAATGATTGTGTGTAAATTAATATACAAGTGTTGCTTCTAAAATATTGTTTGTCCGTGTCGTTCAGGCATCTACACAATAATCGGATTCAGGAAATTGGAAAAAAATGCTTTAATGGGTTGGACAACCTGGAGACATTGTGAGTTCCCCTTCACTTATACATGTAATCACACTTCCTGTCATTAAAGAGATTGTAATCTGCTAGAGTGGGTCTGTCATCAATAGCATCATACTACCGGTACTTACTTTTTACAAGAGATTGTATGTGGGCTCAAGTGTAGTTACTCTGTGCAGTGTTTAGTATATGTATCTGCTGCCCTCTTCTGCAAGACTCAGGCTTGCAGAGAACGTCGGGAGCTCTCTGGCATTTATTTGAATAACAGTATGCAGTGTAGTAGAGAACATACTAGACATGAAGTACTTCACTGGTATGTGAGCAGAGACAAAGGTTGAGTAATCCATTGAACCGAGGTCCCTAACCTTAAGCCTGAAACGATACGTAATGTTTTTCATTTTGAATGAGAAGTATGTAATAAATGACATTATATGACAGCATGTGAACCTGCAAGTGTCAATATAACATTTGGATTTGCAGAGGTGTATGCCTCTTTGACACTCAAACTTTGCCAGTTATTTTTCTGAAAGATTTAGAGTAAAATGCAATAGCTCATTTTAAAATGATGCAGATGCAGTAAGTGTGCTGTCTTCTTCGCTTGAATTGAGTTGATCAGGATTTACAGTATACTGATAAAGGACAAAAGAGTCTTTTAGGACCTTCGGCTCTACCTTATTGCCTCCGTTCTCTCTCTCCACTTACCACAGTTCGTTTAGCAAGCATCCACTGCGTCAGGGAGGAAGAGGCGAGGGGAAGGGGAAGGCAGATAGCCATCGCTGACTCTGCTTTATTTACTTATTCTGGCCATAATTAGGACAGGATGAGGACACGCCAATGTCCTGTGCCCCTGGGGAGGAGAGTGGGACACCAGACAGGGGCATTAGGGGGTAGAGACGAATTATCATGCCAGGTTGAATCGTGTGGCAGCTGAGATAAACAATAACACACTGAAGAAATCAGCAGACCGGCTGTCCTGACTGGCCTCTGTAAACAGCAGAGTTGATTTCTCTCAACAGATATTTTGTTTTCTCCTTCTTTCAGATTTTTCCTTTTTTGTTGTTTGGCAAAAAATTATCTTTAGTTAGGGCTGTCTTTAAACGTAGAGCTGAAACGGAGATGGCCCATATTATAATGCTTTATTAAATGTGCAGTATAAAGAACAAAGAGTTTCCTCTATATTAGTGATGGTAGTGGTTTCGCTTTAGTGTTTCGTTCATACAAGGGAGGTTCTTCTAATATGAAAACTTTCATCTGCCCTGTCTCCTTTTAGGGATCTAAACTTCAACAATCTGAAGACCTTCCCAGAGGCCATTCAAACACTGCCCAAGCTGAAAGAACTGTGCGTATCTACAAACACATTCAACATTCAAACAATAATTTACAGTCATTCTAATAGTTCCTCTCAGCCACTTGTTTTGAAGTTAGTTTTTCATATAGATGGTTTGTGTACCAGATCAGAGTGTTGTTAGAAAATGGAGATTTCTGAACATCTTTTTCAGAGAGGAAAAAATCTAATTGTTTTGAAGTTTCAGGTGCTTCTTTCAGCATTTTTTATTTATATATATATATATATTTTTGTATATATAATATTTTATTTATTTATATATATATATATATATATATATATATATATATTTTTTAGGCCTTTTTAAAATCAAGGAATATTAGAATAGTTTAATAATGCATTCAAAATCAAGGGTTGCAAACAGGTGTAGGTTTGTTCACCTTGATCACCATTGTGTTTAGAAATCCAGAGAGCTTTAAAAAAAATTACTTGTGTCAAGCTGCCATCTAGTGTTAAGAATAAGAAGTGCTTCATAATATTGAGCTGTGATTAGTAATGTAGCAGGTCTGAATCCTGAGGGAGGATGTTTCAGAGTGCTCATCTCACAGAGCTTCTTAGAGATTTTTAGCTTAAAGATTTTAATTTTTCCCTGTTTGCCAGTGGATTTCATAGCAACAGCATTGCATCCATCCCTGAGGGAGCCTTCAGTAGGAATCCCCTGCTACGCACAATGTAAGCAAACGCTGATCCAACTGTTATGGAACACACACACACACACACACACACACACACACACACACACACACACACACACACACTGTCTCACTGAAATATTGTTGTGATTCATTTTTTTTTTGTGGCTATAAACATCCATTATGTCTTCAGCCATCTTTTTGACAACCCTCTCTCCTTCGTGGGAACTACTGCTTTCCAGAACCTGTCAGACCTGCACTCTCTGTAAGCAGAATCATTATTCAATCATTGTTCTTGAACTGAATTAATGACACTCACAATTAACATATTAGTGTGTAACTGGCAGGTGTCCGTTTGAATGACTCACCTGAATACTAAAGTGTTTACTTGCTTTTATGTTTCTTTCTATTTGTTCAACTTTATAAGAATCATTCACCCCAAAAATTTTAATGTATTTGTTCCAAACCAGTATAGTACTTTGTATCTTCCATAAAACACAATTGATGTTTAGGAGTTGCTGTTTTCCGAAATACACTTTTCTATATAATGGCCTGTATATGATACTTTAATAATGCTTTTTTCTTCAATTTTGGTGCTTGAATAGGATAAAGCTTTTCTAACTAACTGATGATCACAGAGTTTTAATTTCTTGAATTTGTTATATATTTCAGAATGCTGCGTGGTGCCAGTATGATGCAGGATTTCCCCAGCCTGACTGGAACAATAAATCTAGAAAGCCTGTGAGTTTATTTTACACTGGATAAAATACACAAAGAACATTGTCAGTTCAAATAAAATAAACTGCAAAACATTTATGTATGGTTTCCTAGTATGGAAATGTCATACAGCACAGCCTGAAATGACAATAAATTACAAAAAATATTAAATGACAAGCCTTTAAAGTTTAAACAACTACAGTATAAATGAATCAAAAACACAATTCACATTTAATGTCTCTTGTGTTGTTCAGGACTTTAACAGGAACTAAAATCAAAAGCATCCCAGCAGACCTGTGTGAAGATCTGACTGTGCTCCGAACACTGTAAGACAAACACGATGCATGAGCACGGTTCATAATTCAGTGCACTCATACTGCTGACACAACAGCATAACACATCAGAGACACACAAAAGGATAATAGCACTAAATTACACTTTGTAACCATAAACTAATATGCTACCGCACACATAAGCATGTTTTAAGCAGTGACATACTACTCATAACAGTTTGTAACACGTGTCAGTCAGATGTCCATGAGCGCCCAGTGATGTGCCGGTTACAGCCTTGAGGGCTCAGTAATTAATAATCAGTCACAGGCCCCTTTACACGCAAAGGTTAGCCGTCACTCAAAACACTCATACACGGTCATGGAAAAGCCTTCAAGCCGGTGCTGTCATTTAAGATACTAACATATGCTCAGCATGTCAGTCATAACGGACACTCCCCTCAATTACACACAGACACACTCCATCGCGCACAAGCGAAGTGTGCATCAGCCAAGCGTCATCCACCTCACAGGCGCGTACGCAGTGGCCTGTCAGAGGCACAGCTGCAGGGGGATGTTTTAAAGTGATGTCTAATGACCTCCCGGAGGAGAGCGAGCCAGAGGCAGGCCTGCTCCCAGCCCAACTGCTGTAACACATCACACATCCTTTAGTTCCTGTCTAAACTTCATCAAAACATTTCCATTCCTCACAAGCTCAGTGTCTCAACATTTGTGTGTATGTTCTGACAGAGATCTTTCCTATAATGACATTGGAGACCTGCCATCCTTTCAGGGCTGTGTTAGACTGCAGGACATGTAAGTTCCGTAATCGTGCTACGTTTTTCTACTGTTTAGACAATGTTCAGTACTGACATTTGAATTATGTTTATGAATATTTTTTTTTTATTATTATGTGTCATGCAGAAGTCTACAGCACAACCAAATCCATCAGATAGACAGAGGAACTTTCCAGGGGATGACTAGCCTTAGAGTGCTGTAAGTAATAACAATTACTGTGCCATAAATGTGTGTATATGCAAATGTTAATGTATAATGAGCAGGTCATTCTCACAAAACAATCCATGAGAGGGTGATCACTCTTGTATTAGATTATCCTACATTATTACACATATTACACAGCTACCTACCTCATAAATAAATAAATGGACATGAAATATTGATTTGAATTCGTTGGAAGATTTCATTATGTGAGAAGAAAGAGACTGTGGAGTGATACAACAGAGAGACCTGAAACAGCAGTGAAAAGTATGAAATCGCTCAAAACTCCTAAACCGTTAGGCGTAGTGTCTTATATCGTTGGAATCCTTGACTCAAGGTGGACAAAATGCATGACTCGAATTCAATCGTCACTCTGGCGAAATTTTCAGGTATTTTTGATTTTATTTTTTTTAAACCTACTTTTCTGAGGTAGTCCTAGGTTTTTGGCCCGATCGGAACCAAACCAGTGCAGCAAGATTCTCTGGAGTCTGATTGTCTATTATCAAAAGAATTATCTCTAAGGGCCGCTAAAACGTTAGAAGTGGGAGGAGCCTTCGCGTTTTTCACGTGAGTAAAGGATTGTAACACGCAAGATTTTTCGCACATGCCCACGACGTTCATGCCACGTGATAGAACTCATCCTTAGAAACTTTGCATCTAGGACCGTCACTGTCAATCGAATAATTTGTTAAATATGGGAGATTATTTTAAAAAACAACTTTGTCTAATTAGTCCTAGGTTTTTGGCTCAACCTTCCTAAAACTCCTGCGTCACAATTCTCTGGACTCTCTAGGTCAATAATAAAAAAAAAAGTTTTACTTTGGCCTTTGGATAGCTATAGCTGGGTCATTTAGAAAGTTGCCAACCCAAAAGCCTAGGTGAAAGCTCAGAACTTCGCATCATTAGGGGGAACACATGTGGCACACGATTCTAAAGAAGCATGCAAACCTTTATGGAGATCGGCCCATGGTGGGGCTATAACTGTTAAAAAGGTGTAAAAATGCTGCATTTATATGCCAAATCCCATGAAATGGCCCTCTTTCTGCCTGATTTGCGTAGAACTTCACGAAATTGGGTGTGCACATGCGTCAATTCTATGCCATAGATGGCACTTTAACTGTTATAAAGGTGAAAAACGCTATGTATATTTCCTATGCGTATATTACAATTCCTAACTGAAAAATTGTCAGTTAGGAATAGGAATATGTGCTTAGGTGAGCATATGTGCCATGTGATTCTAAGGTAGCATGTAAACTTTTACAGAGAAATACCATATATTTCCTATGGTAAATTGCCTGTATAGGCTGTAAATAGCCTTTTCCTTCTATGATTTAAGTGGTTACATGCTTGCTAAATAAAACACAATATATTTTTACGCATGTGCTTAAAGGCTTTAAAACGCTTGAACCCTGATAATTGCTGACCAAACAACAAACTTTCCAGCTCAATGTCTGTGAAAAAGGGGAGTGATCGACAAGCTGTGGTGTATATTTTATTGTTGTTTTACAAAAGCAATAAGTTACGAGAAGCCATACATTACAATAATTTGTACCATGGTTAAGAGAGCTTTAATGCACACCTAGCAACACATGAGTGTAAAATGACCAGCTTATGACTTTATTTCAATCAAGTGAATAGCAGTTCACTAATCACAATTTCTGAAATCTGAATCTTTACCCAGAGCCATCTGTATATGTGTAGCTTGTGTATCTGTTTGTTTTCTCACTGCTCTACAGAGACCTGAGCAGAAACCGGATCAAGTTCATCCACAGAGATGCTTTCCTTTCTCTCAGCGCTCTCACCAACCTGTGAGTGTTTAATCAAAGTCTATGCTCTCATAATTATTCACATTCATTGTATTTCAGTGGAAATTGAAAATATAATTGTCATGATTTAATTGATCATATATTGCTCTTTAATTAGATATTAAAAGTACTTTGATGCAGTTTCTGCCTCTGATTAAACAACCAAGCCACACGGGGCTTTCGTGTGTGTGCGTGTGTGCGTGTGTGCGTGCGTGTGTGCGTGCGTGCGTGTGTGTGTGTGTGTGTGTGTGTGTGTGTGTGTGTGTGTGTGTGTGTGTGTGTGTGTGTGTGTGTGTGTGTGTGTGTGTGTGTGTGTGTGTGTGTGTGTGTGTGTGTGTGTGTGTGTGTGTGTACGTACATGAATATAATTGCCGTTTTTCCATCATGCCATTAGGGATCTCAGCCTGAACTCCCTAGCTAGTGTGCCTACCGCAGGACTGGGTGCACTCAACCAGCTTAAACTGACTGGAAATGTGGAACTGAGGAACGGTCTAATGTCTAAAAGTCTGCCTAAACTCAGGTAGAGCTCTTCACAGCCTTACTCATGAGCTTGTGACTGATTACAGGTCATTAAGGTTGCTCTTGTGTCCCAGTTCAGTTTATATGAATAATGATGTGACGTCCTTACCTTCCCCCGTTCTCTGTAATCACACTCAGTGTACTAAAAAATTTCAGAGACCTTGATCAAAACCCTGATAATTAAGTAACTCTTGATGTCTTCTTAAACAGTTTCTCTCTCTCTCTCTCTCTCTCTCTCTCTCTCTCTCTCTCTCTCTCTCTCTCTCTCTCTCTCTCTCTCTCTCTCTCTCTCTCTCTCTCTCTCTCTCTCTCTCTCTCTCTCTCTCTCTTTCTCTCTCTTTGTCCCCAAAGGTCCATTACGGTTCCCTATGCCTACCAGTGTTGTGCTTTTGTGACTTGTGACAGTGCAGTTAACCCAGCTGAGGATGACGAGCAGAGAAATGCATTTGGTATGACTTTTTGGCATATAGTATAATGTTGTTAAGCTCAGCCGCTTCTGTTGTATGTGGCCACATGTGATTGAATGAGGTGGTCTGGCTGTGTTTATGTGTGGTATTATGTTTCTCATAGTTGACATGCTTATAAATGTATTTGTTAGGTGGTGAGGACGAGATGGAAAGGATTCCTCTTGTCATGCACTGCTCACCCTCACCAGGTAAATACAAAGAAGTCTCTTTTTCTCTCCTTTTGCTACAGCCAGAGAACTCTTGGTAGTCTAATGTTACAAGATACTCACAAAATTAGTACGACCATATCACATATTTACTATGGGACGCACAAAACATCTGTACAATATTGGCGGTTTTGTTTTATATTTAATAAAAAACTATTTAAGTCCATCCCTATTATGTACTGTACACTAACGTTCAAAAGTTAGTAAGGGGGGTCAGTAAGGAGCTCCAAATCAGCATATTTGAATGATTTCTCAAGAATCATGTGACAGTGAAGACTGGAGTAATGTTGCTGACAATTCAGCTTTGCCATCAATAGGGATGAAATTACATTTTAAGAAAAAAATAAAGTTATTGTAGATTGTAATAATTTTTCACAATATAAAATGTTTTACTGTATTTTTGATCAAATAAATGCTGGATCTTTGCTGGATCTTTCTTTTCTTTTTTACATAAAATATTGAGTTAACCTCTTATGCACTTCCATCTTTCAGGGGCATTTAAACCTTGTGAACACTTGTTGGGAAGCTGGATGATCCGATTGACCGTGTGGTTCATCTGCCTGGTGGCGCTCCTCTTCAACTGCCTGGTGCTTGCAGCCACCGTCTCCCCACGCACCTCTCCTCTCTCCCCATCCCGACTCCTGGTGGCTCTCCTGGCCTCCGCTAACCTGCTGACAGGGGTCTACGTGGCAGCATTGACACTCCTAGACGCTGTCACCTGGGGCTCATTTGCAGAGTATGGCGTGTGGTGGGAAACAGGTGCCGGATGTCAGGTGGTGGGCTTCCTTGCTGTGTTTTCCTCCGAGTTGGCTGTCCTGCTGCTGGCGTTAGCTGCGGTGGAGCGTTGCTTTGCTGTGAGGGCTCTGATGGGGAAGGCAGGAGCTCTGAGGTCCAGTAGCGAAAGAAGGGAACGACGAAGAAGGTTTGGTATCGCTGCACTTCTGTTGGGATTGGTATCTATCGCGGCGGCCTGCCTCAGTCTGTATCATGAATCAGCCATGGGCTCTCCTCTCTGCCTGCCCTTCTCTGGAGGTCCTGGTCCAGGTCTGGGGTTCACAGTGGCACTGGTGCTATTGAACACACTAGCGTACCTGCTGAGCGCGGTTGTCTATATGCGGTTATACTGCAGGCTGGGTCGTGCCCAGTTGGCTGACCCCGAGCAGGCTGGGTCTGTGAGACATATTGCCTGGCTCATCTTCACCAACTGCATCTTCTTCTGTCCTGTGGCGGCTTTCTCATTCGCTCCCCTGCTGGCTGGGACCAGTAATGCAGTGGGCGGACCGGAGATGGCCAAATCCGTGACGCTCATATTCTTTCCCCTCTCTGCCTGCTTGAACCCTGTGCTGTACGTCTGCTTCAGTCCCTCCTTCAGATATGACTGGCTTCGGCTTAGAGGACGGGGGAGGGCCGGAGGTTGTGGCGGGCTGGTTGGTAAAGCTGTCACTAAAGGGACGGTAGCAGGAGGCTCTGCGCTATCTGACGACGGTGAAGACTTGTCTAGCGATTGCGGAATGTACACAAAGTTGCACAGCAACACTCGGGGAATGTGCGAACACTGTGACCCTGCCCTCCACATCAGGACATCTTCCTCTTCTGCTTCCTCCTCTTCCTCAGCTTGCAGACATTTAGTGAAGTCCCACAGCTGCCCTGCCCTGATGGCGAACGCATCTCAGTGGCTGAGCTCAGAGGGGTACTGGCCCGACAACGGGACGCTTTCCGCCCAGTCAGAATATGGAGATGAGGGCGATTCGTTTGTGTCAGACAGTTCGGACCAGGTTCAGGCTTGCGGCCGAGCTTGTTTCTGTCAGAGCCGCGGCCTCCCTTTAGTACACTACTCTTATAACGTCCCCCGCATGACAGACTGAGCTCACTGCCCCGAGCACTCACACACTCACTTCATCACAGAATCCTCCATGGTGTGGAGTGTCCCTGCTCCGCAAGGACAGAGAACAGGGAGGGGCTGGACACATGGCTGCAGAGCCATTGAGACAAACAGACCGGAAGCACTTTACACACTTGTGTGTGTGTGTGTGTGCGTGTGTGTGTGTGTGTGTGTGTGTGTGTGTATGTGTGTGTTTGAGTGAATATAGACCAAATCCATGAAAAGGGAATCTGACAATACAGAAAGACTCTCTGAGCCAAATGTTGTCAGCAAACAACATGTCTTGTTTCCTGTCCCCCTCAGCCAAATTCAGTTGCATTGGCACCCAGGGGTGATTGACAGTAGGATGGACACAGTAATCTTATCTCCCAGTGCCTGCCTATTAGTTTGCAAGAGTAGAACTTGTCTGTTTATTTTCTTGGGGCATTTTTAGAAGAGAAAAATGTATTTTCCCTTTTATTCTTTCAAACGTTTGTCCTTTCGATTTAAAGCAGGGATATATGTGCCATTGTTGATTGTCTTTTTTCTTATTCCTTGTTGTCATCATAAAGCCTGACTTTCTATGTAGCAAAGTTCCTCCTCATACTGGAGTTCCAGTTTGCTGATGAGAATGTAATGTTCATGCTGTCTTGTGTTCATGCCCTCTCATTTCTGAGTAAGTACAAGTTGGCCGTTATGTTGAAAAGCATTCATTCCTTGCCTGTTTTTTTATGAAAGTGATCCTAAAATCGCAGTCCTCTACTTCAGCTAAAAGAGTCATCCAGTCATGCCAGTGCTCTATTAACTGTTTATGAAAAGAAATCATATTTCATTTGTTATACAATGACCTTTGGATGTCTTGACCAGAGTGCTTCCTTAATCACTAGTAAGTTTCTAATAATTTATTTTAAGACATGGAAATGCTTTGATGAATGAATGGCAAATTACACTTTTTTTATTCTACTATTAAGTCACTAGATAATTTTGATATGTATTTTGTACACTGGTAGTGAAAAAAATGGGTTTCACATTAGTCATGTTATGGTTGATAAACTATAAATATATATTAATATTTATACTATTGTGTCTAAAAATAAATTAAAAATAAATCTCTAAAAGTGAAAATTATTTTTTACATTCTACAACTGAATTTAAGCATCACGACATAATGTAACATGAAAAGTTTAAGATTTTCTTAAGATTACATTTAACAGTGTTATTAAATTATTAGTTTTTAAAGATTAACTTTAATTGAGAACATTTATTTTCTATATTGTTAAATCCCAATAAAATAAAAATCGTATCTTATAAATGAAAATATCTTGATCTTGAATATTGTGCAAGCCCTACACAAGAGCTGATGTTACATGCTTTGTACTAAGGTCTTTAATATTCATAGCATGTCCTTATGAAAACCCTTTTTTCCTCTACACTTACCATCCATACAGTAGAATTTGTGTGATCAGCTGTATAATATATTGATGTTGATGTTGCCATTAAGCTATGTCATGTGGGATGGACAAGGGGACCAAAGTATGTCTTTGTGTTCAGGAATATAGAACATTTCATCATCATAATTCTACTTGTATACCTTTGTCCATGTATGTTCAGGAATTCAAGTAAAAGGAAATGTGTGTTTGTTTGCCTTAGATACCAAATGTCAACACCTTCCTTATTATGTTTGCAAAGTGGATGCCATTTTGCCAGTCATATAAGCTCTGGCATCAACTGACAAGCCTTGCAGGTCGTAGCTACTAGAACTGACAGAATTCCAAAGTGTGTGTGTGTGTGTGTGTGTGTGTGTGTGTGTGTGTGTGTGTGTGTGTGTGTGTGTGTGTGTGTGTGTGTGTGTGTGTGTGTGTGTGTGTGTGTGTGTGTGTGAGGTTTAGAGATGTCAGTTTGTTGTAAATTATTTTTGTAGGACACATCTAATCAAAAATGGGATGCATTGTCTAACTGTGGAAGCTACCTCTTCAACCGTAGTGGCTACCAGTAGTGAGTAGTACTGGTTACGTTTTCATGTTTATTTTGTTGGTATGATTGCTTGCGCTGTAAATACATCTAGTTGTATGCTCTCACTGAATGAGTCATGCATTAGTTTGTACTGGGAGAAAATGACATACTGTATACAGACATTTTTGTAAACCAAACTATATAAACTGATTCGCTTTAAAGATAGGAGTGCTTGTCCTTTGTTATTAAGTTTCTCTCTTGATAGTCTAGTCTTCTTTTAGTTGAGGAGTTAGTTACACGTGTTGTGTCATGCTCTTTTTATTCCGAGCTGAAATCCAAGGTCCTGACATTAATCATTTAAATAGCAGTAGTCTACTTGATAGATTTAAAGTTGTATGCACAATTGTGGCTGTCATCCTAAATTGGCTCTTTATAATACTGACTGCAGCTCCTAAAACTTCACCTTCATGTCATAACAAATGAACAGCGCTTTTCATTCAAAAATAGCAGCCATCCTCAATATTAAAATGTTTCATGTGGTTAATGCATTAATTATCCTTTAACCTGTCATGGCATTTAAATACCTGACAAGATTAGTTATTCAATTAATAGAGCATTACTACGTTTTTAAAAAAGAGGAGAGTGTCTGGGTCAATGATGTGATGGGTAATTTTTTTATCCAAAGGCCTTAATAATAAAAAACAAAGATATGACATCCAAAGTATGTAAGATAGTACAACTTGATCTCTTTTATTGAATCCAAACGGTTTTAATTATATTTTATTACATATAAAGGTATTTTAAAGATTTTGAAGTGTCAAAAGGTCATTCGGTTTAACCGTCCGAAGACCAATACAGCCATTTCATTTGTGATTAAAATATCTTAAAATGTAGCTAATAAATGTATATATTTTTTATTCTGGCATGATTTTATAACATTATATATCAACATAGTGCAAAATGGTATTAAAATTATGTGTAGAAGTCATTGCTTTGTTATGAAAAATTAATTTTAATTGATGTCATTCGGAGTAACCAATATAAAGGCACCATTTTGGATAAAGTCATGCGGTCAATATCATGTGACAGGATGTGATATCATTCAGACACCTGCAACGGACCACACGGCCGTGAAGCAAAGTAAGCAACTCACTCTTAACCATTTGAAAAATTAATGTTTTCACTTGCTTATAAGCATGTCCCGAAATATCAGGTCATTCGGTACAACCGCTATAAAACATGGAAAATGTTGTTATATTTTAAAAACTTGTACTAAATATAAAATGTCTGATTGTCTTTTTGCAAGCTAGCTAGCCAGCTAACTTGCTAGCTAGCTAGATATCAGCCTGTTAGCATTGTTTGAAAATATTGTCATTCGGTAATACCGAAAATTTGGTTATACCGAATGACCTACTGGTTGTACCAAATGACAGCAATGTATGTAGGTCATATTTGTACATATCTGGAATAAATAAATATAACATTTTATTAATAGGAAATGTGATGAGTATATTATTACATCATTTTGACCGAATTTTACTAAAATTGCAGATGCCTTTATCAAATAAGGAAAAAGGAGCTCGCTACTGGAAAAGGATCAAAGCTGATCCTGTTAAAAAAGAAGAGATTCTTGCCAAAAGAAGAGAAAAGTATCATTTGTTTTTATTTATATTATTTAATTATTATTATTACTATTATTGTAATACTATATATAGTAGTAATTGCATCATAACACTGTTACAGTGCATACAATCGGTTCTATTTTGCATTTAGTAACTAAAGAAAACTAAAGGGATTAACAGGAACAACATGCCAATATTATATTATTATTAGTAGCAGTAGTAGTGGTGGTTTAGTTTTCTTTTTGTTTTTAGTTACCAGAGAAGAAAACTCAGTGGCAAAAAATAACACCTGTCAATTGATGAACTTGGCCAAAAGGATCAAGAAAAAAGAGAGTCGCAAAACGGAGGCAGAGAGAGAGAAGTTGAGGACCATGAACAATATACTGAACCTGAACCCAGAGTTTAAATGTGACACCTGACATTCCAGTGGATGAGGTACCACAGGGACCACCTTTGACTTTAAAGATGATGTGCATACAACAATTAGTGAGCCAGAAACCTCTAAATTCACGGTCCTCAAGATTATGACTCTCAGCTGATCCATGTCTATCTATAGGAATACGACGCCTATCACAGCAATCATATATAAGCTCCTTCAGTATCAACAGCTATCGTGTTTCTCAGGAGCTAATTACCCTTTACTCCATCCCTAGCTCCTTCTGTCTCCAGTCAGGATTTGGCATTCTGATTCCCCTTTGAATCAAGACTAAATTCTCTAATTAACTTGTACATTAAAATATTAAATTAATGATATATGCTAGACATTCATGTTGGTTCTGTTCTGTTTACCCTTTGGGGGGTTATTGCTGCTCTCCCTGCTCTTATCCATGCTAGGCTGCCCAAAAGAGAACCAGACTGCCAATCCAAAATGTATGCTAATTGTCAATCGTATTTGATGATAGTGATCCTGACAGAAATGTTTTCATGGTTGATGTACTTTTTTGCATTAATATTATATTACAAATAAAATGTTTTTTGTAACTATTTTTGTCTGTGTATTGTCTTAATAAATATAATGTCAATGGCAGCAGACTTAGTCATTCGGTATAACCAGCCTTGGTCATTCAGTAAAACTGATATATAGTAAATATTTAAATAGAATAATATTGTGTTTAATAACTAAAGGAACTACAAGCATACAAATATAAAGTATTTTTTCTACATTTACCCTTTTCTCATTTCCCTGTGCAATGTTTTACTGGAACATGTAGGAGGGTTTAGAGTAGTCCAATAAAATGAATACATTTATGAGATCAGTGATTATGTTATTTTATATTCCTTCCATGGTACACACTATAAACTATCTCAACATCAATGTAAAATCAGGTTTTTTCATGAATAATTATCTAAAAATTAATAATTTTAGATATATTAACGGTTAAACCGAATGAGTTTTTGGTGAAAAATTTTGTCTTGTAAAAAATGCCATAAGAAGTGTTAATTGATTGTAAAAACAACATAATCTCATTGTTAATACTTAGTAAAACTAAAAAATGGTTTCAAAATTAATTATAGGCCTATCTCGATTCATTTTTTGTACACTTTTAAAACCCTTATTCGTCAATGAGCTGCATGTCTACAAAACAATCGTCTGTTAAGCCCATGGGAATTGTATGTTCCCTAAAAGAAAAAGAAAACATCACAGCCGGTTCTGTGGAAAACGGCTCCGCCAATCAAGCAGCCTGGTCGGGGATTGTGGAACCACTAGACACTGTCAGAAGGGATAGGGAGGGATTCCTAATAAAGGGAATAGTCAATTCTTTGTTTCTGCTTCTAATTTTCGTCTTATCAGATTCCCATGCTTAACTGGAGAGGGGTGGAATAAGAACATTTGAAGTAGACCCCCTGGAGCTCATCGTCGAGTTGCTAAAACATCTCAGTGGGAATCTTTCCTAAGGTGCTTTAGTGTGAATGCTTTCTGCAATATTACAGTCACGCTGGTTACGCAGATCTTTGCACACTAAACGTCCATGATTGAAGATTCTGATCTTACCTGACTTACGGGCTGCTGTTTGGTGTTTGAGGAGATCTATAGATTTCTTTGCAGACCTCACTGCGTTTGTTGAATGAATAGCTTTGATTAGGCAGGGGTGAGAAGTAGTAGTCTGCCAGGATTTGTTATTACCTTAATGTTCCTGGTGATAGACTAAAACCATCCAGGCTGAGAAAAAGACTCATTACTAAGACTAATATCACCGTCAGTACTAAATATACGGCTTGAGACAGGCAATTCAACATGTAATTAGTGATTCTGACAGGAAAGAGACCTCATATGCTCCAGCTCTTACCAGTCCAGCAGATGGTTGTGGCTTGTAGGCGCCTCTAGATGGCAGTGCTGTTCAGCTGGTTTACATAGTAACGCTTTCTCATTTTCTGTGCTACTTCAGCTTTACATTAAACTGGAGATTTTCCACAGCCGCTGAGAGCCTCTGATCTTTCCAAATGTCCTCCTGTAACCTTCATAAGTGTACACTGCATATGGACCTGCTTAGCCACTACTAGCAGAGAAACCTGCTAGAGGTCGGATAATAAATTAAGCGCCCACTTACTATTAATGTTAGGCCTAATAAAAATTTGCATTGATTTAAAAACTCAGAATGTCTTTACATCTCTGTATAGGCCACACTCTAACTTCAAGAGTCATGTAAATATGATCCAGATATATGGCCTATATTTTTGTTGTTTCCGGTAGGCTATTTATTTTACTAGGGGAGCGCGGGGCACAATGTAACGCGGGGCTAGTTGTAACACACTTGTTTTAAATACTTCCACACATGCCAGCATGATGAAACTTAGTGTATATACACTAGTTGCGATATCAACACTATATAGAGAAAAAATTGCACCAAAATTCATAAATCTTTGTAGGAATCACTGAACATTTATTTAACCATAGCAAAAGTACATTTCTTAAGTTAACTTGTCATCTCTGTTTTTTGTGTTTATTTAAAATGAGACAAATCTGATATTATTTTAATCTCCAATCTGTTGTTTAACAGTTGATATAGTTATTTTAATGCTTTGCTAACTAGCTGAAGACACTAGCAGGTTTTAAACACCAGTTGTGCAGTTGGGGCATGTGTTAACACTGCGTTACAATGTGCGCCTATTAGAAATATGCTATTATATTCTATACTTGTATGAATTATATTGAGAAAACATGAGAAACATGTAAATAAATAGTCAATGTTCAGACATTATTAATTATCATTTTGGTTTGAACTATGCTGTATAGCTGTGTTTTCCTGTGTTTGTTGTCAAACTCAAAAATGTGTTTATTTTTAATTATTAAAAAATCCCATTATTTTATTTGAAAAAGTTAATAATTGTATTTTATTAAGAAAATATTTTGGTTTGACTTGTAGATCAGCATTTTAAGCTGTCATATGGTGATGTTACAATGTGCCCCTCACAGGTTACAATGTACCCCACCTATGGGGCATGTTGTCACATTTCACTTCCATTCTTTCGGAGTAAATCAAGAAAAAAGTATACACTGTATTAATAAAACAAAACCACATAATTGTACTAGACATGTGGGAAATTAATGTGGGGAAAAATAAATACTCTAAACCCTAAGCAGATTTACACAAACTGAGAAAGTCAAAAAGCGTTACGTTGTGCCCCTGCCCCGCTCTCCCCTATTTCCAATATCTGGTAGGCTACTGCTGCAATCAATTTACCATACAAAGATGTAGGCCTATGACATTGCCATTTTATAAAGTATTTAGTCTCCAAGAGTGTTGCTATGGTGATACTGTGAACTGGAAAAGCTAATAGCTTTATTAGCCTAACGTTACCTGATTTTTTTATCCATTTTTATTTACATATTTAAACATTACTACAGTAGCTACTTTCTGTACCTACTCAATTATTTAATGTTCGTACTCATTTGAGTGAGATTATAATGCAAAATAGGTATCTCCGAAAGGTCTGCGTACAGATATAAATATATCCATAAATGATTTTTAAATGTCACATAAAACTGTACCATCTTGCCATTAAGGATGCGTACACTTAATCTAGTACTCCGATGTGACAGCGACGATCAATCATGAAAACTATGATCGTCGTGACTAAAAAAATATATATATATATATATATATATATATATATATATATATATATATATATATATATATATATATATATATATATATATTCTTTTTTTCTTTTTTTCTTTTTTTTTTCTTTTTTTTTTCTGATTGGTTACTGCGGGATTTAGGGCGGTACCAGAGGTCTGATTGCTTAACATAGGACAGCATGCCGCCCAGACCTGCGAATAAAGTTAAACTATGGATTTGAAAGCGTGACGTGATGCTGGAATCACTTTGATCATGAAACTACAAGTGCAAGATGTACAGTGCCAATCTGCCATATACTTAACATTATACTGAGAATAACATTTTAATAGAACGTTGTAAATTCTTTATGCTTTAGTCGCCCGTGTTTCAGCATTGCTGTTAGGGGAAAGAGCGCAGCCACAACGTACGGGTTACACATTCAGACAAACATCAAGTTCACGTGCGCATTAGCATCCTTTTCTGCAGATGTAGTTGTAATATTACTTTTATGTTGGCTATATAGGCTATCTGATTAATCTCATATAGGTTGTGTTTGGTTATTAATAATGATGAAGGCTAGTAGTGTTATTTTTCTAGTCATGTTTTAGACATATTTTATGATAGCCTATTTTTATTTCGTCATCATTAATTAAAGTCTTTTGTTTTTATTATCTCCGTGCCAGAAACGAAATGAAAAATTTACAAAAAATGTCCATCCTTGCCACGTAGGCTACACTGGAAAACTTGAATCATTAAGAAAGTATGGAGAAAGGCCCAAGCAGAGCCGTCAGTGCTGCAATTTAGTGAGCTAGAAATCTCCAAGACTTTAAATTATGCTTTCTTCACCATGTGCAGAATTTTACAAGGTTTCATTAAACAGAGTCATTAGCACATAAAAGTCATTCAGAGCACAGTACACACTGAGCAGCAAAGCCACAAATCTCTCCTAGAGCAGATTCTAGATAAAGGACAAACTGGAGGCAGTGACGCTGGACCCGAACCATAGAAAAGAGAATATTGCTAAAAGAAAAGGAAAATCGTTTGGCATTCAGATTGTTGTTTCTTTCTGGCATGAAATGAATAAGCAAAAGTAGAGCTGTCCTTCTGGACCTGGAAGAGACAACGTACTGAGTTTGTCAAGAAACTTAAGCTGTTAAAAATTCTTAAGCTGTTAAAAAGCTGTTTTCATTTTAGTTTTAGCAATAATTTTATGATGTGCTTTTGTCTTTTCAATTCGTTTCTTTTAATTTGGCTTTAATACTTGTTTATTTCAAATTTAGTCATTTTAGTAGCTACTTACTATTTTACTTCAGTTCTAATTTTCATTTCAGTTTTTTAAATTTAAATGTTATTTTATTTCAGCATTATTTCAATTAACGAATATTATTTTGAATCATTTTAGTTTTTCTTTTTGTTAAAGATAACAGTGCTGAAAATAATCCATATGAAAAGAATTAGCCTAGTCATATCATCACCTTACTTTAAAGTAAAAAACAAACACATTAAAGACAATTAAGCTTTCTAAAAAATGTAATTTCTCATATTCTGATTTTCAAACTATGGCATGTACCAATAAATTAAGAGGCCAATCTGTTTGGCTATATTAAATATTTTTTTAGACTCAATGACTAGTCAAATATGCTGCATATAAGCAGTTAGACAAATACCTGTCTAGTGGATGGTGACATGCTTAAAATCATTCGGAGCTGAAATAAAGGAAAGTCTCCATCAACAAGGTCAATACATAACCATACTAGACTAACATATTAGACTGACTGTTTGCTCAGTGGAGCCAAGTGTGTTTACTTAGTTTAGAATAAATATACAGTCAGACAGCCTGTGAACGGAAAGTTAGTTCCAGTTGATTTTTAACGTCACCCCTATAACAATAAAAAGTTAGTATTATTTCTATCCACTCAAGAGGCTGCTAATAGCCAGTTCCTCTCCCCGTGGCCTTGTCTGTGGTATCTCTGACAACATGTTCTGCTCATATCAGCAGACATTATTTGATAAAGGGAGCAAAGGGCACAAATGTGCTGAGGGATTAGCATTCGCTAACATTACAAGGTAATTCACAGTGGCACATCTGCCATCTTGATTGTTTGTACAGAAAGCACATACCTAATCACACTGAGTTGCCCGTTTTCATCTCCCCCTGGCTTTCCTCTCAACGGCTGAAGGTGATCACCACCACATTGGGGAAATGCTTCAGCTTAGGCACATCCTGCTTATGCAAGCTTTATCTCTCGCTGTCAAACATCTCACACAGATGCACCGTGGCAAGGCTCATTTTTAAGCCTCTGTGTTGATGAGTAAAGCTTCTGGGATGTAACGCTTTCCCAATTCATGTTAGCTTATCCACATAGTTTTACTAGATTCTAGGCCCTACGCTATGCATTTTAGAGGTTTTCGTGAGTAATGCATTGAAATGTACAACTATTGGTAGCTCATTACGCAACTCGAATACTTGATTCTGTTTGGTTGACCCCGACATCCAGTGATCAGATACTTCTCAATATTCACTGTCGGACACGGAAAAGCTGTATATCAGACATCAACAATTGAGTCTCCCTGCACACACTGGTCAACCCCAGCTAACAATGTTCTCAAAACATTCTGGAAAAAGTTTCTCTCAAAGTTATGAACAAACATTCTTCCAATAAAATCAGTAGAATATTTGTAGGCGACATTGTTATCTGGTCTTTAATAATGTTCTCCAAACATTAGCCCAAAAACATAATTTCTACATTGTTTATACACTTTGTTTCAGAGAACATCCAAATGTAACATTCTCAAAATGTTTGCAGATTGAGAAAATTGAATGTTTCCTAAACAATTACATAACCATGCAAAAATTAAATTAAAACTGTTTTGTACGTTCACAGAACATTCAGAAATAACATTTTTATAGCTTAATGGTAACATTAGCAATACACGTTTTTGTTAACTGGTACCTCTTTGCTATATTGAGTGCCTGATTATGAAACTCCCACACTTGGCATATGATTTGTCGTCTTACATTGGTATGATGTGATATAATGGTAAATAAACAAGACTATAGATTGTGAAATTAAATATTTTCTGTTCTTTAACTGCTCAGCATGCTACCTTAGCATACCTTTAGCCTTTGTGTATTAAATGTGATAATGTACAGTATGTAAATTGTTTATTGTATAATATGAGTTTGCATGAAATCAACACTGAACTCCTTGTCATGATCTTACTAGGTCCAGTGGAAAGTCACACCATGATCTCACATTGAGCAAGCAGGTGGGTTTGTTGTGATGTCATGAAATGAGTGTCAGATAATCCATTACTGCTCTTCACTCTGCCATTCACTCATATCAGCCATGCCATCCCACAGGGCCGCTCTAATTCACTCGGACACTGTGGAGTTCCTCGCAGTAGGTGGTTGTTTTAAGGTTAGCTGGGCCCTAGTGCCCCTTTTTCCTCTTCATTCCAGCTGTCTCTCAGCAGCTGTTTCTCCCTGCCACTGATTTAGGCATCCATTGCAATAGGATGTAAAACAAAGCACAAAGCAGCCTTACTGAAACATTGATGACTCTTAACTCTTGTTCTAGACAGCTTTTATCCTCTGGCTCAACCTTAAGTATTCATCCGCTGTGATAGGCAGAACACTGGTTTGAATGCTGCAGTGTGTATCATAATTGAGCAAGTTTAAGCCTGACATTACTTTATGTTCTATTAAATGTGTATTGTGTTTTCAAATGCTACAGCATCTTAGGCTGTCGAGCCGCTGTCCCTGCTGGAAACAAACTGAGGCTGTAAAATAAATTAGATGTTGAATATGAAGAAGGGAAGGAAGGAAGGGGGATGAAGGGAGACGAGCTGCACGCTTCTTGACTCTGGAGGAAAATATTTTGGTAACACTTTACAATAAGGTTCCTTATATTAGTTAACTAACAATGAAAAAAAATATTGTTAATCTTAGTTCGTGTTCATTTCAACCATTACTAAAAGTTGTAGCTATCTGTTAAAATAATATAATGGACCTAAACTGTCTAAAATGAGCTAACAATGAATAGTTGTAATTTTATCATCCAACATTAACAAATATTGATAAATAGAGACTGTAATGAATTGCTCACTGTTACTGTCACACTTTAGACTAGGGTCCAATTCTCAACATTTACTACAACTTTTGCATCAATAATCTCCTAATTACTGCTTATTAATAGTTAGTAAGGTAGTTGTTAAGTTTAGGTATTGGGTAGGATTGGGGGATGTAGAATATGGTCATGCAGAATGAGGCATTAGTATGTATTTTCTAAGTATTAAAAACAGTCAAAATATGTATGCTAACTAGCAACTGGTTAATAGTGAGAATTGGATCCAAATTTACCTTTTTAGTTAATGTATTAACTAAAAGGGCCTTATTGTAAAGTGTTATTAAAGGTGTCATATATTTATGTCTGTCTTAACTTTGTGTCATTATGTAAGTAAATTATATAACTACAATTTACATTAATCTTCGAACGTTGTGCTTGCATGAATGAATTCAGGCACAGTAATAGATCTGTAATGAAATGAGATTGGTCATGGATTATCAAACATGACTTGGAGAGTTTCACTAGAACAGGCACCGGTCTCTGATTCAACTCAAGTCTGGCTACATTAACAAGCAGTTTTGTAAGCACGAAAGTCCATTGCCTTCATGGAATCACATTTTTTTAGGAAACGCTTTTTTTTTTTTTTTCTTTCTCTTTGCAGACACTCTAGTACCTGTAGGGACACTTTACTGGCTATAAACCAAGCACCTGATTGATTATTCATGGACAAATGTTCATGGAAAGGACAGCATATTAGTCACCCAAAAAATTGCAGCTAACCAAATTTAACAATGCAACAGAGACATAAGCTCTAAAGTCAAAGTAAAGGTGCACTGCAGAGGAGATATCCAGCCAAATATACTGACTGGCCGGTCCCTTATTCCCAATCACCTGATCATCAGGGCACTTTCACTTCTCTGCGGCTCAAGTGAATACAGCTCTTTACAGAAATATGAGGTAGATTAAAGTGCTGCAGTGTATATTTGTTCTCTGCTGACGCCTTTTAGATTATGAATGCTAAGTATGTGTTGTTTTGTTTGTTTTTATATTATTTTATTCAAATAAATCCAAGCTGTCTCCCTCTTTGCTGCGTGTCATTGCAGGGGGATGTGACAGGACGGCCAGCGGGGCCGTACACGTCTGCTTCCATTTGTCATAACGAAGAGCTGTAATGCTAGGTGTGTGTGTTGAAACACTTTTACATCGGCATGTGTTTGTCACTCTGGGATGGATCCGTGTCCATCCTCTGCATTCTGGAAGGGAGGCGTACACGTTAACATGTCTCACACTCGTAATTATGTCTACATCACATGAGCGCTTAAATGAACACACAAACCCATCAATGTTCACGCAACATGCATGTCTAGTTAGGCGTAGAAATATGACATTTTGCTCAGCCACACATTCATACATGGTTATGCATGGTTAACTTCTCCCACATATTTTGCATTCTGAATCTCATTTCCACAGACACCCCCCTCCTTGACATATCCACACACACATAACCACATCGAGATGGGGCTGTGAGGGTCGGCTGAGCACCTCCAGGCTAGATCCTCCTTTCCACATGAGTGTGTCCAGTCTCCATTACTTACCCCCTCTCCTTCCCTCTCCTCTTGGGCCACGGGCTGCAACATGGCTCGGAATACTCCAAAGACACACTAAATCAAATCCTCATCGCAAGCTGTGTCTTTTATTAGAGTTATATAAGTGTGTATGACGGATAGAAAGAGAGCGAGGGAGTTGCTCCTGTTTTTTAGCTTCGTAATGAGGGAGGCCAGGTAGAAAATACATTTTTAAATCATGTCAATTTTATTGTTATGATTTTATCTACTAGTCTATAAAATTGGGTTTTAGGATTTGTTTGCAATTAACTGACCTACTCAGATGTCGAAGTGATTGCCGCTGGCCTTTGATGACTATAGCCTAATTCTGCACAGATGCATGGCGATTTTTAAATAACAGCACTCAGTCGTACTTGGTCTGATGCACTAAGGTGGGGGATCTCAGAGCCTGAAGGCTTTGAGGAGATGTCACACATATCTGATGTAAAGTGGAGGCCAAATGCACAATGCTACCACAATCAGAGGCAACTCAGTTTGTTGCTCCCCTAACAAACACACAGGGCCTCTATCAGCAATTTGAGGGTTGTTTTGAATAAAAGCAAAGTCATTTTATGAATGCATTAGTCTCAAGACCGCATTTTTTGGGTTGAAACAACCTAGCAACATTTGTGTACATAAAGTTAAAGGATGGCAAGGGAGACCGGAGCTCTTCCAAAAAGTCGATGGAGAAAATAAATGAGAGTAAATAAATATAATAAATATTAAAACGTAAGCTCAAATCGTGTTTAAATCACAACAATGGTGTGATCAGTGTGATAATGACAGCCTATCATATTCTCATTATTACGATGATTGGCTGATTGCCCTCCTCTCATGCTTCCAGCATGTCCACAAATCAGCTTGAATCAGAGGAACTGATGGAAAAGGACGGACTAAGTAAACAACTCACCCGCTTGAACATCATCATTTTTGATCACGTCCGAATCGACTTGAAATTATGCTTTGATTTCAGTGAGCTAGCAAATAAATGAAAGGGACACCTCTGTCCCAGCCACCATCAATATATTTATGATGTTTACGGATTCCATGACTATTGTTAATAAAAGATGACTATTAATTATAATATACCCCCCAAAATTTTTTTTTTTAAATTATTGTAGTTATTTTAGAGGTGATGTTAAAAACATACACTTCATGCATTTAATAATAGTATTTTAAATATATGTTGCTGCATACAGTATATGTAGCCTATGTGTAATACACACATACTTTATTTTTTGTATTGTATTTTTGTATTATTGTATTTTTTATTATTCAGCCAGAATTAAACTGATTGAAAGTGACAGTTAATACATTTGCAACTTTATACTCAAAGAATCCACAGAAAAAAAGTTTCACAATTTCTAGAAATAAATTGAACAGCACAACTGTTTTCAACAAATCAGCATATTAGAATGATTTCTGATCATCAGTATATTTGATGATACTGAAGACTAATGATGCTGAAAATTCAGCTTTGCCAACACATCACAATAAATTAAAAATGCAAAATATAAATTATCATTTGAATTTGTAACAATATTTCACAGTATTACATTTGTTTAGTTTTTTACCTTAGGCTAATTTTATTTTTCAAATTTCTTTCAAAAACACAAAAAACTTCCAAACTGTCGAACAATATCTTATATGTATATACCGGTACATATCGATTTACACTGAATGCCACAACATGCCACTGGGATTTAATATGTGATGACATAAAATAGTTAAATGTGTGCAATCATTCCTCCAGCCTTCCACAATGTTTGTTTTAAGACTTTTCTCACTGTGTGTCTGTGTTTTGACTGCCGTATCTCTGCTCAATAACTCTCATTACGATATCTCAGGTTGCAGACGGAGGGTGATTTGCCAACTTGCAAGGGTTTGCATCATGGCGGTGTCTCTGTCAGACATCCATGAATCCCCTCCTAAGCACTGAGCATAACAGGCGCTCATTTGAAAGTCTAATTTGCTAATATGTCGGTTAAAATGAGTTTATTTATTTAGTAAGGAAAATGTAATGAAAACCACTAAATCAGACTTATTCCACTGTTTGAGTAAAGGCCTGTGTGTTCGTCTGTGTACATGAGAATATTGCACGACCAACTGTGTTTGTAATTGCCTGCTCTTATTTGTGTTCGTGCATGGTTTTGAGTGTTAGCTCGTGCTGAGTGAGTGTTCTGCTATGGCAGTGGTGGTGACACACACTGTCTTGTTGCAGGGGAGCATGCCTGATGAAAACAGTGGACTGGCAAATGCGTGACTAGCTCTACCCTTCTCCCTGCACTGTTGCGTCATCTACCTCCAGGACATCTCACAGCAAACGGATTCTCTCGGACTGAAACGTCTCCATGTGATTGTTCCACCCAGGTCTAACAGAGCCATAGATCACTCTCAAATTCATTTACTTGTTAAATGTGCATGGACGCTGAGGATATCCAGATCTGCAGCACACAAAAAAAGACACAATTTGGAAAACGTTCTATACTTTTCATCATTTTCTTATTGTTGATTGACAGTCAGTGACAGTGAGATGTGATGGGAGGATCAGAGAAAGCAACTGATGAGAATGAGTCCTTTGGTACCACAAATTTTCTCCACCTCTCGTTTAAAGCTGCAGTAGGGAGTTTTGAGAAAATGTTGACTTAGCCTGAAAATTTGAAGAAGCACAACCTACAGGTCCAACCCCCTTGCTTTCTGCTGCACTACAGCCCTCCCTCCACAGCTCCTCCCCCACAGCGGAGCCTGCCTTGAACGCGCAGGCTAGTAAGCAGGACCACCGATGACGGCGGATTATAAACAATTATGGAACATTCACTAATAAACATCAACAATATGCTTTACATTGACTATGGCCTGCTCATACTTTGACTACAAACTTGGTCCTCAATGTAACTTTAAATGCTACTAACGTCCAAGGCCACAGAATCTCACTTCCAAGAAAAAGTGTAAGTGAAGATATTGGTTTAAATGCAAGCATGGAGTCTTTTGACATCCTTTTTTCAGTTTGCTTTTAAATTGGTCATATAATGGCATTTTTGTTAATATGAATCTTTAGGGTCTAAATGAAAACTTTGTAATATACTTTTATTAAAAATTCTCATTAGTATTATAAGAAAACACTAATTTTATCTGGTCAAAAACAGCTCTGTTTTCAGCACACCGTTTCAGTGCATATACCTATATGATAATGAGCTTTGCTCACTCCGCCCCTCTGTTCTGTGGGGCGTTTTGCTTTTGACACAACCCCACGTGGAGTGTTGCCTTGACAACAGTTGAGGGTATATTTTTTCAACAAGAATGTCAGCGGGAGTCTCTGAGAACACATCTGTGCAACCATACCAATTTGAACCGGAGTCGGACCCGGAACAAGATGACGGCCCCGAAGAAGTTCGACAATTAAAGCTGCAGTAGGGAGTTTTGAGAAAACGTTGACTTAGCCTGAAAATTTGAACAAGCACAACTTACAGGTCCAACCCCCTTGCTCTCTGCTGCGCTACAGCCCTCCCTCCACAGCTCCTCCCCCACAGCGGAGCCGGCCGTGAACGCATATTAGATAAACATTTTATCTACATGTTATGCTGCTAGAGTTTTGACACTGTGTCAATGGGCTCTGTCTAATTCTTTCTTTTTCTCTTGTTTATCATCATCGGCCTTTTTCCTTTTACCTCTTTGTTTTATGAGCAGGTGCCACTCAAGAAATTGGCAGTTTAGGTTGTTTCTCCGCCATTAGCACAGCTTCAGCACACCAGGAATCTTGAGTTTGAACGACGGTACGCGTTGCGCTGTGCAAGAGTGGGGTGTGATCAGCGTGTACACGAGCGTGATTGACACTGCTAAGACATCCATCCTGGCTCTGATTGGTTGTTTCTGACCGGAAGCGGTGTATTTCTGCAAATGGCAATAGGACCACTGGGAGGAGCCAGAGGAGCTTGATTTTTTCACAGATTGTCTCATATTCTACTGTCAGGACATAATGACAGTTTTAACAAATATGTAAAAAAAATCTTTTACATAAGTTACCTACAGCAGCTTTAAGAATGGTTTGAATGGTTGGTTAACATAATGTCACGTAATGTACACCTGCGTACACAGTTTTTAATAATGCATTAACCATAACGCGTTGTTCATTATAAACGTGGGATTATAAATTATATTGAAAACGTCGTAACGTGACATAGAAAACTTAGATTGAAGATTAAATTGAAACACAAAAAACTGAAGATTAATGGTGAAAGGTTAATAAAACGTTTACACTCACTTCATCTGGAGGTGCAGCAGGAACACGAATAGTTGGTACCGATTCTTTTTTCAGGACCAGCTTCTTAGCAAAACCAGATTTACACTGACCCTCGTTTATAAAGCAGTCTGGTGAGAAATGATTAGCGCAGACATAAAAGCATTTACGTAGATCTTTGGGAATATTCCCTTCAAAAATAAAACTCAGCCACTGGGTCTTCAGCGGTTCGAATTTAGGAACATTAAAATGACTGCTGTGTCTTTATTACAGCCAAGACCAGAACACCACAATCGCTTAGATGCCATTCTGCTCCAGCGTATCAACAATGCCTGTTGAAACAATGAACTACGATGACAGCTCGCTCAGGGCGGGTCTGTGTTGAAACGCTGTTGTCAATTAACAATCGTGGAAGGGGCGTCCGATTTATTGACATCACAAAATCGAACGGCTCAATTTGAGGCAGGGGAAAACATATAAGAAGATTAAAACAAAAACACTGGATGGATTTTTTTCATTACATGATGGTTGTGTACAGGCACTGCCAACACACATTTCAGTAATATCAACTTGTAAAAGTGCATGTACCATTATATGACCCCTTTAAAACTAGTACGAATGTAGTGTTTGTGAAGTTGTGGCCATGTCTTGCTCAATCATCTTCAATAACTTTGTCAAGACCAATATAGTTTGTGGAGCGTCACTGTATAGAGACCAATAGGTGAATAAAGGCACAGTCTTCCTTCTTTTCTCTTGTGTTTCGGCAGATTGTGGTTGTCACTATTCAGATGAAGATGAGGGCAGACTGGTTTGTGACCAACTCTGTCAGACCCCATTATGTCAAACACATTTACGGTCTCTGTTTGTCCTCCCAAATATACCAATGACATCATCTGTATGCAGAGTACGGAAAATGAGTCAGTGATGCAGCGCACTTTCAGAGAATCATAAGATTTACGCATGGACACAGACTAGAGCAGGAGTTTGTTTGTTTCTTGTTTTGGTAGTATATCTTTTTGCTTTCTTTTTCTTTGTTTACCACTCTTTCTCTTTATCCATTCTCTTATTCTCTTTATTTCACCCAACACCCTTGACAACTTGCTTCTGATGACTCGGTTCTTTTACAAATTGTTTGTTTGGTTTAAGCCAGGGTGTGTCAGTCTTTGAAAGGAGAACAGAAGGACTTGCAAGTGTATAGGAAAATTCTGTAGTGTCTCTAGTCTCTACAGCATTTTTGAAGGATGAACAATGTACAAGTTTTTCTACAAGGACACTTGAAATCAGTCAGTCTATATAGATGAACCATTATTACTTGCACAACTAAACTGTCTGTTATAGATGATCAGGTGTTCTTGTTTAGAAAGATTATTTATACATGTCCACTACCTTTTATACAATGAAGACCAAATGTACAAAAATAGACTAGAATTTGATGGGTGATTTAAAAAATAAAATAAAATAAACATGCTTTTTGTGTCCCTCATATCATGTGTGTAGATAAATACTTAAACAATGAATAGCTGATGCTAAATTGTATATGTTAATTTATTTTTTACTTATTACCATATTTGTTTTTAAATGACCCCAGTTTCCAACTATTCTATGTGTTCTGTATTGCAAACATGTTTGAAATGTTGCTGTCTCTTTAAGAGAGTAGTGGTAGTTCAGTAAGCATTTTACTGAATAGTTCTTCATAGAGCATCATACCTGAGTGGGATGTCATCAATAAAATCAGTGTAAAAATTATCATATAACATAAAAACATAAATTTTAACATAATTTATAAACTGAAATAAATCACTTTAAACATTCAAAAAAACTATTTTAAATGTAATACTTATTATAGTATAACATATGGGCTGAATTGTTCTTTGGAAACATGAGAGCATCATACCTGACCGGTCTGATGGTAGGTTTGTGAGAGTGAAATATTTAAAATGTAAAATCATTGCAAAAAAACATGCATTTTAAAATAATCTATAAAGGCAAATAAACAACTTTTTAAAACATACAACAATAATATTACATTCAATACTTTCTTTCCCATTCAGTTAAAACTGGTGGTGGATTATTCAGTAAACTTGTAACTAACAAATCTATACACGTTTTCTACGACACAGTGAGCTAAAGGACAGACAGCATTACAAGAAACATTCCTCCCATGACAGAATGATCTTAACAACCAGTTTATATTTTGTTCATACAGACAAATGAACATGCTGTGACAAAAATGCGGAATCTCCAGTCTTAAAATGATCTGCATGAGAAGACAAAATGTAAGATGACATTTCAGTTAACATAGACCAGCCCAAATGAATTCTTGACATTTTATTCCTGTCATTTGTCTTATTGTTTCAATAGCAATCTTCATACTAATATACATAATATTATATTATTATGTATATTCATATTAAATGCATACCCAGAGAAGAGCACATTTGTGTTGAATCTATGATGGGAAACCCTCCTGCTGAATGGAGTCAGCCCTGGTTGGCCTGACTCTTTTATCCTCAAAGCACTAGTTCTGGAGGGATTTGCACCGGCCCTCTTTTTTTATCTTGTTTTTTTTTTCAGTCCACTGAGTGAAGCTATATCTATTTTTGGCATCATATGACAGACTATCACAGAGTACCAAAGAGCCAAAACTCACACAGTATCCTCCAAGCCTACAGCCAGGTGACATAAGGGCCCACTATGTGAACAAAACAACAGGCTTCTGTTTTCAAACACAACTTTTGGACTTGGAAAGCCTGATGCTATTCTTTCCACACCTTTCAAAACCCCACAACGTGCCTCTCTGCCATGTGAAGCAGTTTAGGGAGACAACGCGGTCCATAGAGCCAGACTTCAGAAATGAAAGAATTAAGGATGATAGAAAGCGAGAGAGTACTTCCATTTTGATGAGCTTTGATCAGTCTGTGAAGATTCAACCTGAGATTCAATCACCAGAGTTTCAGCTCTAAACCTCTTATCGGCAGAATGTATCACTGGAATTAATGCTGATAATTGACTTAATTCATTCAAAATCTGTCTGAGTCAAGGATTACTTTCTTCAGTCAAGTGAAAGTGAGCCTGAAGATAGGTCTAGACGTCTAAAGCTCTGAAAGTTGTTCTTGGCAGCTCTACTTTGACCTCAACTGGAAGTTTCAGCCTGACATATCATTGAAAATGTATAAAAACAAATGTATTTGTTATGTCATATTTTTTTTAACATTAGTTAATGTATATAACTAACATAAACTAACAATGAGCAATACATTTGTTGCAGTATTTATTAATCTTTGTTAATGTTGGTAAATAAAAATCCAGCTGTTCATTGTTCGTTCATGTTAGTTTACAGTAAATAGTTTACAACTAAAATTAACAAATACAACATTTGATTTCCATAATTTATTAGTAAATGAAGAAAGTGTAGTTCATTATTAATTCATGTTAACTGAAGTGGTTAACTTATTGTAAAGTGTTACCAAATGTTTTATTATTACTGCCATCAATACATCATTCACTAGCAAAATAATTTATACTATTTATTGCTATGTGACTTTGGCACTTTTTCTTCATGGAGAGATTGCAATTTTCCCATAATTCTCTGTGAATGCAGGCCTTATTTCTTGGCCTTTAATGTACACAAATAACTGGGCGAAACCAGCAAGGATATGGCAGTTAGGAAACTAGCCAGGAACTAACCAACTGCCAGGAAACATTTACAGAGTTTCTGCACCTTACTAAATCGTAGCAATCGAGCATGATCCTCAGTCATCACTGCTCTTAACAACACACATTCACAGAGGAAAAGGAGACCACATCTGGTCATATATTGGAACCATATTGGAATCAGAGAAAAAATGAGTCCAGCCAAACTAATTATTCAGCACCACAGAGAGGTATTAATACAAAAAATATTTACTTGCGTCATTGTAAGGTTACATGTGGGTTAGTCTTGTCTAGCCAGATCTTTGGCAAAAATCAGATCCACATTGCTGCTTATTCTGGACAAGCATCCAGAAACCATCTGCTTACACAGGATCTTGCATCTGTCTGACACATTTGAGCCCTTGGGAAAACTATGAAATTAACTACCTGTCCGCATTGTCCTTTTGACCTGTTACTGTATGTTCTGTTTTTAAACATATTTTTCTATCATTCTATTCTGTGTGTGTATATATATATATATATTTTTTTTTTTTTTACAATTCTACTCTGCATTATTTTATATATTTTAAAGAAGTAAATATTACTGTGTATACTATCATTCTACAGTATGAGTGTTCTTTTTCTTTGTACAGTAAAGATCTGCAGTTTATGTGAACAGACTTCATCTTAGTCTGCTCTAATTGCATTCGTGTAAGCAAAACAAAAAAGTGCCAGTGCTCTTTAATAAAAAATAATGTACATTTATGTACTGTACCATACAAAAAAAGTTTGGGTTCAGTAGGATTTTTCAGTATTATACTAATAAATAAATACTTTTATTCAGCAATGATAAAGTGACAGTAAACATGCTACGAAAGATCTCAATTCCAAATAACTTCAAAAAAACTTTCTGTTTATCAAAGATTTTCAAATTCCACAAAAATGTTAAGCAGCGCCACTGTTGACAACATTGATAATAATAAGAAATGTTACTTGAGCAGCAAATCAACATATTACAATGATTTCTGAAGGATCGTGTGACAGCAATGAAGACTGGAGTAATGATGCTGAAAATTCAGCTTTGCCATCACAAGAATAAATTACACTTATATGGTATATAAATGACATTAAAATAGAAAACAGATATTTTAAATTGTAATACTATTTTACAATATTACTGATTTTGATCAAATAAATTCAGCCTTGGTGAGCATGAGACTGCTTTAAAATCCACAAGCCTTTGAACTGAACAATGACAGATAAGATAGTCAGTCAACTGCCAATCATTATTGTCAAACATGAGAAATTATACTCCATCAGCCTCACAAAGTGTCTTACAAATTGTATCATAAAAAAGTTTAGTTGCTCTTCAACTGTTCATTCAGGCACCTTTAATGGTACATGATTGTGTACACTTTCAGATGCATTTTGTGCTCCATGTTTTACTGCTTGAGCTATATACATCATTTGGTGAAAACTCCAGAGATTTACAACAGATGATTTCCTATATTGAAATAATAACAATATTGTTTTCAATCCATGATTTTAAATACGGTCAAGTAGTTCTTAGAGAGTTGTTTATTCTCTCAGCTGAACAACTATGGATACATTTATCCAGCACACTTTGGAGGGTTGTATGAACACTGCGATGTCATGCCATATATTGGCTGGGTAATGATGAGTCATATGTGCGTTTGTATACTCGCTGAAGAGTTGGTGACTCCGTGGCTCTTTCCACTGTTTTATTGGCAGCTAACAGTGCCTGTAGTTGCAGCGCGAGGTTGTAAAATGGATAATGTGCATGGCTGCAACAGAGCTAATTTGCAATAGACCGAATGAACCTAGTCTTTAAACAGGCTAGAAGCTTTGCCTTTGAAATAACTATATTTATCAAGTTGTTGATTGTTCCTATGCATAAGTCAGTGCTAGCATGAAGGAGAGAGAGCGAAAAAGAGATAGGTCTGTGGTGGGCGTTTGACTGCTCTTGAGGAGCCAATGTTGTAGGAGGGATCCCAAAGTGCACACACGCTCCTCGAACGTTGGCAAAAACATTTACCCGATATCCAAGCAATGACTATGATGATTGCATAAGATTAAGAGAATTTTTGCTAGCTAAAATGTTCAATAAACATTTTTGAGTCTAGCAATATGAGACATATGTGCTCAAGCCCTTTTTCTGAATCAGATCGGTTAGATCACGACTCTGCTGTTGCTTTGAAGCACTAGAATATCAGCCATGAATACAAGCACGCTAAGTGCTGCCTAAGGCTTAACCTAACCTGTGACGGACTACTGGAGCTCAAGAGAGGGGAGGAGCGACCCGGTCGTACACACAAAAGTGAAGTGCACCAGATACACATTACACTGACAAAACCTTCCCCTGGAATCTGGAGATTTGTTTATAGCTTTCATCCAGAAATAAAAGTCACTAGGTGTACATTTAACATTATGTGAAAATATTTGATTTGATTGATATATTATATTATATTAAATTGCATTATTTCGTAACACTTAAGTTTAGGGTCCAATTCTCACTATTAACTAGTCGCTTATTAGCATGCATATTGCTATTGGCTGTTTATTACTTATAAAGCACATATTAATGCCTTATTCTGCATGATCATATTCTACATCCCTAATTCTACCCAATACCTAAACTTAACAACTACCTTACTAACTATTAATAAGCAATAATTAGGAGTTTATTGAGGCAAAATTATATTATATTAATTATATTGTATTATATTATATTATATTATATTATTAAATATTTACTCAAGAAATACAAGACACTAATATGTACTTATAACATTATGTGGATTATACAAATGCATTTTACGAATAAAATAATTTGACAAGTATATATTAATAACATGTATATTATATTATTAATAAATATTTAATGATTATAAATATATACATAGTATCAATTATAAATATAATTTCAATTGCATTTTTTTTATTTTCTTGAATTCTATTTAGTTTAATAAAATCTCTGGACAAGATCATGTTAATATTTATAGGAATTATAAATCAGCACAGGTGTGTTAACTTCACAGAGTGATACAGGAGAAGGTAAGTATACACCTCTGCTGTATGTCATTATTTAAAGTCAGCCAAAGAGTTCATCGCCCACAAACTCATCCACATCTCACTGATGACTGTGTTGTTATGAAACCGTTGCCGTGGCACTCATACTTTGGCAGGAGTGAAGGATTCCAGGCTGTCAATGTATCAATGCTAAAATATTACAAAAACAAACTAACAAATAACATGGAATAGGTCCATACAGAGAGGTCAGATAAATGTATGCATTCGGATTTGTCATAAATCAATGATGATTGAAGTCATAAATATATAATATACAGTAATAATGCTACTGTTCAAAAGTTTGGGTCAGTATGAAGTTTAATATTTCTATAAATCTTACCAATGCTGCATTTATTTGATCACAAATGCAGTAAAAACTGTAATATTGTGAAATATCATTACAATTTAAAATAACCATTTTCTATTTTAATATTATTTTAACATGCAATTTATTCCTAAACTGAATTTTCAGCAGCCATTACTCAGTATTCAGTGTCACATGATCATTCAGAAATCAGTTTAATGTTTTTGTTTTTTGTTTTTTGTTTTTGCTCAATAAACTTTCCTTATTATTATTATCAATGTTTAAAATGGTTGTGCTGCTTAATATTTTTATGGAAAACAGTGATACAATATTTAAGTATTTTTTATTAATAGAAGGTTCGAAAGAACAGGATTTAATTGAAATCCAAATCTTTTGTAACATTGTAAATGTCTTCACTGACACTTTTGATCAATTTAATTCACCCTCTTTTTTATTACTTTTAAGATATTTTATTAAGAAAATTATTACTTACTGGCCATTTTGAAGGCTTACATTTGAAGGCTGTATCTTAAGAATATTTTAATATTTACATTCCTGCCTGTTCTACACTCAAAGCTATTGTGTGACTTAAGAAAATTTAGAATTGCCATATGGACTAAACTCTTTGTCATAAAACAACATGTGAGTGAGTAAAAGAAGACACAATATTCATTTTACAGTGCTAGTCAGAATTATTTGGTAAATATGATCAAACATGGCTGTAAAAAAATAAATTAGCTTTGTTGATCCTTTTGTACGGAGCCCCCCTAGTCCCACTTTGTCAAAAAAAAAAATTATAACTATCTCGTGGCCTCAAGATACTATCTCGTGGCCTCAAGATAGTATCTCGTGGCCTCAAGATAGTATCTCGTGGCCTCAAAATAGTAACTCGTGGCCTCAAGATAATAACTCGTGGCCTCAAGATACTATCTCGTGGCCTCAAGATAGTATCTCGTGGCCTCAAAATAGTAACTCGTGGCCTCAAGATAATAACTCGTGGCCTCAAGATAGTATCTCGTGGCCTCAAGATACTAACTCGTGGCCTCAAGATAGTAACTCGTGAACTCAAGATAGTATCTCGTGGCCTCAAGATAAGTATATATAAAAGGAGAATGCACAATGAAGCAGGTTATCTCCCCAAAGCAGAAAGTGCGCGCTAAGGCTGCTACCGTCTTAAGGCACTTCTTGGTAGGCTAATAGCTATGGATAGAGAGCTTTTGATAAAGTTGTATTTTAATTTAGGGATGCGTTACCAGGATATCCTGAACACACTTGCTTTGCAAGGGATTATTGTCAGTAAAAGGCAGTTAAAGGAACACTCCACCGTTTTTTGAAATAGGGGTTATTCACTGTCTCCCCTACATTTAGATAGGTGGGCAAATGCATTTTTGTCTCAGTGCATGCATTGTCTTAGTCTGGCAGGGCCACCGAAGTAGCAGGCGAAGCACTGATACTTGGGCGCAGAGATATCACGCAACACCTGAAATAAAGCTTGCAACAAAGAACCGGCAAAAGTAATGATTATGCATGAAACATTTTAATTGTTTATTGGTAAACTAGTGTTTTCTATGTCAGCGGCTGCAAAGATAATGTTGACGATGCAGACTCGCCATCTTCACAGTATTAACATGCCTATAGAGAGAAATGCACACTTCATATGAATTAGCCTACATAAGCAAGGGGTAGCCAATTTCTTTTAGTTTTTAATTGTTTTGTTTAAAAGTAGACATTTCGAGCTTTCTATAGATATACTTCTCAGGTCTGGGTTTTGGTTCATTTATGAGACGCGCTCCAGTTCACGCCTCCGTGTCCTGATTATATTTTCTATACAGGGACAAAAAAGGTTTAATTTTAAATAATTATTTTAAAATAAAATACTGTATCTTTAATGCTGTGGCCCTAATTTTCTGCCAGAGGTCCTGGACATCTTGTTCAGATACATGGAATCATGGATTCGACCAAGTACCAACAGATAAAAAATCAAAACCTGACAATAACATGTTAATAAAAGGGGGCAAATAATTGTTCCCAATATGTTTGGGAGAAAAACATTTATTTCATGTGATTTTCCCCTAATTTTTAATTATTTTACTTTAATAAAAGGTTAGTTTTTTGCATTTTTTTAAATAAAATATCAAAAGGATAAACAATGCAGATTTATTTTTTACAGGCATCTTTGATCATATTTACCAAGGGGGCAAATAGTTCTGACTTTGATTTGATGAGACCTTTATTAGCTTTAAATCCGTGTTCCACTCAGATATTAGGTGACGTATGTAAAAGGGCAAGCTGGATACATATGTCACAGCAGGTCTGAAGTAGGTAAGACTAGGATGCTGGCTTTCATTCAGACACTGGCTGGGATGTGACCTGGATTTGGATGTGCTTTGATACAGACGACTGATGGGGGATCAGTTTATCAGAACGAGCAGGAGCATTGGCAATATTCTGTAAAGGGCAAACAACACACATGGTAGACTATACGTGATCTTTTTTAGCTTTTGAGCCTCTGCACTACATTGCAAGAAGAAAAAAATACATTAGTTTAATACTGCACTCTTAAAAACCAGCCAGTGATTTTACAATATAATTAGAGCTGTTTTTGATTGAGCCAAGAGGGCCAAAGTGAAGCCAACGACACTAAATGACAAGCATTATATGTGAAAGTCAAGACATTGCAGAGAGTTTTTTGACTTTCAGTAGCTACCCTTTTATGAGTCACTGGAGGCAGATCAGATACATTTTGCCCATATGTGATGCAATGACAGCGTAACATCATCCAACGGAGACACCTGCTTTGGTCAAGGAGTAAAACGCAAAGACCCTCTATTAAGAGACATCATGAAAAAAGTTTATTTTGCTAATATGGGTTAATGATAAAAATATGAGAAGCATCTCTAAGGACAAATGTGCCATCTGTTTGCAGCATGTGTGAGTCTGTCTTTTGCCACCCAGCACAAAGTCAGGAGGGCACTCCCTGTTTACGTGTCTCCTAAAATGAACTGGACTAAACGTAGTTAAAATAAATGACAACACTGACACATCAGTGACCTTGGAAAATGTTATATCTCTGGGTGAAACAACAATTTACTTTGTATAGCCTACTTACTTTTTTTGATCACAAGTTAATACTGTGTTGTGAACTTGTGACCAATGTTGGGGGTAACACATTAAAAATAATGCAAGTTACACAACCAGATTACTTTTTTCAAGCAACTAGTAAAGTAACGCATTACCTTTGAATTTACAACAAATAGTTACTTTTTTTCCCCCCATTTATTGACAGACACCTCTCCTGTCCTCATGTTGAGAGATATTGGGAGTAAAGGTGTTGTGTGCGCTGTGTGAACATGGTTCTATAGTTCTAGACTAAATGTGAGCATTCATTTAATCACCTCACTTACACAAAAAGAGATTCAGTATTCCTAAAAATTAATAAAAATTTTAAAATGCTAACTCAAAATATTTCACAAACCTGTAATAACAGAATATGTTAAAAAACAAAAATGTACTTTATGAATGTAATCTCACTTTATTAACCAATGTCTTTGCTGCTGACCTTTTATGATTAAGTTTAAAAGTAAAAGCAATAATGACTTCAGATAAACATCACATTTGTGTTTCATATGTTTTCATTGCTGAAGAGTTTTGAACTTCTCTTGCACCCTATTCTTCTGCATTCCACAATGGCAGCATAGCTGAAAGGATTGTTTGAGCTGCACCCTCTATTGTACATGCGTGAATTTGCATTTTCTTTTTCATTTGCACTTTTGGTATGAAAGGGCCTTTACATTTGCCAAAAAATATAACTTTTTTTGTTATTAAAAAAACAATCAAGAAAGCCAAGCCCAGGTGAGAAAAAGTAAATGCAAAAGTAATGTAACGAGTAAAGCAATTAGTTACTTTTTAATGGAGTATCATGATATTGTAACACATTACTTTTAAAAGTAGCCTTTCCCAATGCTGGTTGTGACCATAACACATTCACTAACATTAAAATTGTTAAATGTGAAATCTCATAAATATGAGCTATTGCAACTCTACATATTCAAATTTTACACAGTCCAGTCATATACAGTCCTGAGTGTTATTCGGCCCTTTATGAATACATAATGTGAAATGAACATTCAGTTGTGATATTCTCACATGTATGATGATTGTGAAACATCAGTTGCAGTGTCTGTGGTAGAGCTGCTGGCATATTTGTCTTGTCCTGGCAGCCTCAAAGGGAAGACCACTAGGTATGAGACAACTCTCCATCTGCCTCCCGTGCCAAAGCTAGCAGGGCCCCTCTGTCTTATTCGCCCCTGCCGAGTTTACAGTCCTGGTGGTGACTGGCATCAACAGCAGTCTCATGCTGCTACTGAATCATGAAGCATTTCGCACTGAAGCAAGAGAGTGTGTGTGAGACTGAGGACAGATTGAATGATTGTAGCCGTGTACAGTCATGCCGGTTCACGGCCGGTGCCCTGTGAAGCACTTAGCAGAGTCTTACAGGCGATTACAGGGACTTCTCAAGTGGCAGATATCAAATTCTCCTTAAATGAGAGCTTAAAGGAGTTTAGCTATCTTTACGGGTCATCTCTCTGTTTTATTTATAATGAAATTTAAACAAGCATTAAGCAACACAAAATATGTCTTAATATGAATTCAACAAAGAAAATATGATGAATACACTGATAGTATTAATAAATACAATACAGAAAATGTAGTAGGGAGTCTTTATTCTATTTCTAGGTTTACTTACAGGCCTTTCCTGTTTCCATTTTCAGTCGTGCTGTTAGTCTGCTCTGTAATAAAGCTTTTCCATTAAATACAGTAGCAAAACATACACTTTAAGAAAAACATCATCATTATTTGTTACCCATTATGCTATTCATGTCTTTATCTGAATTCATTTTGGTCTTATCTGCTCCTACAGTAGTTTCCTTATTCCCTGCCCTATAAGGGGCAGACAGTGTGACCTTGGGTTTGCAATGCCTGGATTCGGAAACCTGACTTTTTTCAGGGTTTGCCGCTCTTCTGAATCAGACACACATAGTATAAAATATAGAATGATAAAAAGCATCACAGAAAAACCATTCTAACTACAGGAATGTTCCATAGACAAATTCACTTCATGATTGAAGGGAACCAATTGCTTGTAAGCAGTGATATATATATATATATATATATATATATATATATATATATATATATATATATATATATATATATAAAGAGTTCAGATGTAAAAGCCTCTAAGTGCCATTTGAAATTTTCTTCTAGAATGATAATTTTTATCAAGCTTGTATATTTAAGTTCAGTAATTTCACTTAAATGGCAATTAATCTTCATTGCCATTTAAGTGAAATTACTGAACTTAAATATACAAGCTTGATAAAAATTATCATTCTAGAATAAAATTTCAAATGGCACTTAGAGACTTTTGCATCTGAACTCTTCATATACACTGTATATAAAGCTTAAATTCTTGTTTTTTTAAATACTTATATCAATAATGATTAGGATAGTTAAGATGGTTAAGATATTTTATATTTTATGATGTTTTGTTTTGGTTTAAGATACTAACACATAAAATCATATTTATTATTTGAATGTACTGAAAATGAATTCAAAATAAATAATTGTATAGAATAAAGTGATATATGTCATGAATGTTAATGAAACACACACACACACACACACACACACACACACACACACACACACACACACACACACACACACACACACACACACACACACACACACACACACACACACACACACACACACACACACACACACATTTTGTTTATCTTGCTGGTTTATTTGTTCTCTGTAATTAGCTAATAGTACCAGACTGCATTCTTGCTGGGGTTTTTTCCCTATATTTTATAATGCATTAAAAAAACATGGCTGCTGTACAATATATTACAGTTATTATTAATCTGGTTCCTGATAACACAGGTACACTTTATCACCACAAGTCAACTGTTCTTACATTCCTAAATTTTAGATATATGAACCAGCGCAGGCAGTGTGACAGAATAGCTGAAGAGCACATTAAGATCACATCTTATGTTTCTGGGAGTGATGGCAGCAGAGATGTTGAGTTATGCACACAAACCTTGTACACTCATAAGATAAGTGGACCCTGGAGCATCTCTGGGTGAGTAGCCACAGGATGGATGTTTTAGAGGGATTTACAGCAGTGATGGCTTGTAAACATTTTTAGGCATGATGCCAATAAGAAATAGATGTAGCTGTGCTGAAGAAGGTGAGAGAGTTCCTCTGATCTAACCTAACTGTGATCTCCTCGCTTCACCCGAGGAATAGGTACCAGCCGTTACCAAGAATTGGAATGTAAGCACACTCGTTTACAAATCTCTGCAAATGCGAGACAATAAACAGATGTTCAGGCAACATTTTAGTGTGTGTGCTATGTGTTACTTTGCACGTCGCTGAATCGGTTTCACACTCGAGTATTCCAGATGGAGATGGAACTCAGCACTTCACTGAGGCAAAATGCTTGAAGCCTAAACAGTGAATGCAGATCTCAACCCAGCATGTGAGATCTTTTTTTATGAATTTATTTATTTATTTCTATGAGTGATCCACGAGCAAACCCTCTGCAGGTAGTCCTGTTCATCACAGAGACAGCATGTGGATCTGAGCTTGGCCAAGTCCAATCCCAGCCCCTCTCCGCCTGTCACTTAGCCAGCACAGTGTGACACATTCAAAGCCTCTCTACTATTCATTAGCATAGAGGCTCTTTAGAATGAAATAAATATCTTTTCCTGCCTCATCAGTTTGAATTTGAGGAAGGAATGGTTACGTAAGCCAGCTAAATTTATCAATGCTCATTTTATGCAAAGCTCAAGCTTACAGGCGGAGCCTGTGCGGTATTCCAACAGGAGGATGCCTTTTGTTTTCCTCCAAGCCATTTTATTCTATTTCTGTCTGTGAAAAAAAAGGAGGAAAAGATGCAACACACAAAAAAAAGCCATTTTAAGCAAGAATTTCTTTGGTTTGGGAAAAATATTAGCTTGTTTTTTCTGTCCGTCAAATTAGGCATCCATAAGAAATCATTCATGACTTTCCTTACTTTTCCTTACTAAAGCACTGCAAGAGAAAAGAGAACATACTGTATACTCTGTGTCATTAAAAAAGCTTTGTATATAGCAAAATGAAAAAGATGTGTGTGTGTGTGTGTGTGTGTGAGTGTGTGTGTGTGTGTGTGTGTGTGTGTGTGTGTGTGTGTGTGTGTGTGTGTGTGTGTGTGTGTGTGTGTGTGTGTGTGTGTGTGTGTGTGTGTGTGTGTGTGTGTGTGTGTGTGTGTGTGTGGCTTGAGTCTTTGATGAATGAATTGGTATTCTAACAGTGTGAGGCTGGAAGTGAACTGCTCTGCTCCCACAGGAAACTGTTGGTGTTCCTCTTTCTTTCTTTCTTTCTTTCTTTCTGTCTCTCTCTCTTCTCTCTCTGTAAGGCTGAATGATATGCCCCATGCCTGTGAGCTGCTCAGTCGTATACAGGGCTGACTGACAGCTCCCTCAGAGCAGCTTAAGCAAAAATGGCACAGTATAACACAGCACAACATAGTTCAACACAGCTCAGCTGAACTCTACACTGCATACCATTTATCTGCACAGGCCAAAATTGGATAAACACAGGACTGCACGTTTAAAGTTCTAGCTGTTTCACAGAGTGGAAATAAGTAGTGCAAAATTTGAGAATGCCTTCATGCCATAAATATGAAAAATATATGTTCTCAAAATCAATTAACAAATTAACATGATGCATCAGTGTTGCAAGAAAAACAAACATACAGGGTGATCTGTCTAATTCGATTCACAAACAAATGACTCTTACGAAACATTTATTTTATTGAATCACTTAAAAAGACAAATTCAGGAGGTAGCGGTTTGATTCAGTCTGACAAATTCTTCAGTGAATGAACTCATGGAATCAGTTGGAGCAGCTAATGAATCAACATTTGACTCACTTAGTGAATTGCAAGTTCCATGTCAAAGCATCATTAGTTCAATAAATCCATTAGGCGGCTGTTATTTACTGTGCAACCCAGGCAAAATATATATTCTATCTGCAACTTTTTTTTTTTTTGCCATAACCCTTATAGTAACGCAAATGAAAAGTAGGCATGCCTAATTTAATACCGTGACAAGAAAGATAAAAAGAAAACTACAAGACAATCAAAATGGAACAAATCAACAACCACATGGCAATTTGTAACTATTGTATGTTTTGGCAAATAGGTGGCTAATTTGTATGAATTTGAACTATCGCATTTGTACATTTATGGTTATGGATGGGTTTGGGGCGGACCTTCATGCTTACTTTTTTTTGTAAATCAGACATTTTCATACATATTTAACCTTTTAAAAGTTATGTTTTTCTGTGAGATTGTGTTGGAACCAATGCATTTATTCTTATTTCACTCTAAAAAGTTTTTTTGTTGTGTCTTGAAATTTATTACCTCTCTAGCTGGGTCCTAGTATAAAATAGTTTGGGAACTCAAGTTATACAACAAACTTCCACACACTCTTCTGTCCTCATTGAAATCAGCCAGTGACTCACTGTAGGATCAAAACACAGCACTTGCAAAAACTCCCGTTTTCGCACATCACCCCCATGCATTGTCTCAACCTACTTGGAACATTCCTCGTTGAAATTCGAGTCCAAAGCTAACCCCCTTCAGCACCAAATGTTTATGCTGCAGCTCTCATAAACGTCTACCCATTGTTAATCATGCAAGTGTACACGTGAGGATGTGCATGGAAGTCATCACATGACCTCTGCTCAACCTAGCATTGTTGTAAACACAAGACTCAAATTTGATATCTGTTTTAAATGAGCACATTTTTTTTCATCCAAAGTGACTTACAGTGCATTTGAGGTGCGAGACTGTCAATAGCTGTAACAAGTTTTTGAGCCATTTATCTCGAACTTTGTTAATTAATGTTCGCCTTAAACAACAAAGTTGCTTTGAAATCTACAATTTATCCTTAAACTGTATAAATTAACATTCTCTTTATACTTTAATACAAATTAAAGTATAAAGCGTATTTTCAATAGAACTTCACCAAATTTTGTTTCATTTTATCTTTTTTATAAGTTTTAAAAAGTTAAAAATGTATTTTATTAATTTATTACTTTTTCATTAAGGTATCAGTTAAAATTGTATAATGTATTTGGATGATGTAAAAAATATTATATATTAGATAGGGGAAAGGTTTGACATCGGCTGATTGATATGATCCCAGATTGTGATCCAAGAAAATTGGTGGTTTTATGACCACCCAAATTGATTTGGGAATTCTGTGACATTGTTTGAAGGTCATTTCTCAATAGTCTCTACACAGCTGTGTAGAGAGGCTTTCATTCTCATTTGGTCTGAAACTTAATTTGAAACTCTAATCCCTAGTCTCACGCACACACATGCATACATACACGCATGGCCACCTAGGATGATGAGGGCACTGGCAGGTCATGGGTGTCACAGCTGAAAATATCAGACTGACTCCTGCTGCTCAGGTTCAGCCCAGGCCCCCTTTGATTGGCAGAAGCCTTTGAAAGTGTGTGCGTGTATATGTGTCCGTGATGCGTTTGTGCGTCAGTCAGAGGCCTTTCCAAAAGGACCCGCCGCATTGTGTGCTCCGAAAGGTTGAGCGGGCAAATGGAAATATCCATTGTACGTGATTGACAGGATCTGACACCCTTATATATCACTGTGTTGAACGCTCATAGGAAATATACGTCCCTCCCTGAGTCTAAATCCTCTGAGATAGAGCCGCTTAAGCAGAATGCTTCTGCACCACTGTGTTCGCGTACCATTCAGAGGCTTGAATGTACCATTCAGTCGCTCACAATCTGAATAAATGTAAACCGACACCTATTTCTCTGTGAGAAGAACAACTCAGAGTATACAGCGTATATGAATATCTGCAGCTAGACTTGGCTAATACATCATATCAACTTGACAAATCCAGTTACTCATGTTTGTAGGCATGTTGGAAAGCTTTAGCTGTGAGCAAAAGACGAAACAATAAACAGTTTACATTTGATAGTAAAAGAGTGCACCTCAGCTCTAAGGTGAATTTAAATAAAAAAAATATTATTCATGTCTGCAATGAAAGAAAGGGTCTCCCCTGAATAGATCTACCATGTGACTTCTCTTCTCTTTACTTCTCTTCCCCCCTCTTCACTTCTTTTCTCTTCTCCCCTCTCCTCCACTTGTATTTTTGCTTCAGACAATTCACACTGGCAGTTTCCATGACAACAAATAGAAATTTCCCTTCACACCTCATGCGGGTGCATTTCACCGCCAGTGCATCGAAGACAGCGCCCGCCTCCCATGTCACAAACTGTCTGTGCCATGCTCTTGTGCTCCAACCTCCATTTCTCCCCCAAAACCCCTCCTCCCCGCACTGCTACCCATGTCACTAAGCCTTAGCTCCAAGCTACAGCCCACTAGCTTCTTCAAGGCCTCATGCTGACCGCGAAGACACAAGTGTCATATAGAATCACGCTCTCTGGTCCTCATTTGCCTATCTCTCAGAGGCTGGTTTGGTATTATGGTTGGCTTAAGATGAGTCCCATGTATATCAGAGAATGATGTCAGTAATTGCACAGAGCGGCTGAGGATGTGCCGTGTGCCCGTGGCGGTGTGTGTGTGTGTGTGTGTGTGTGTTATGGTTGGCTGAGTACATGCAGTCTTATGTGTTCTGTTCTCTTACAATTCAATAGTTTCTGCATCAACAGTCTTCTGTCTCTCTGCCAGAGCATTACTTCCATTCACTCTGCCATGCTCCTATTCTTGTTCATACATTTTTTTTCTTCTCCACTCTTTCACAATTTTATCTCTTCCTCTCATTCCCGTGGAACTGTCCCTCGACTGTTATTCTGCTCTGTCATCCATTGTTCAACTCATTTATTTGAGTCTTTTTTTTCCACTCTCAGCACCTCTCCCTTTCTTATCTCCCTATTTTTGTTTCACATAGTCCTGCAGAGCTACCAGACTGGTCTAACATATATTCAAAGCTGCCGAAGGGACCCATTTCAAAAGAGGCTTCTGTTGCCAAGACAGCAGATTTTCTCTCTGCAAATATTACAGCACATTTAAGAGTGATGTTGACAGCCCTTTATATGCCTTATTTTGAAGTAACTCGTTGTGATTACTATCATAGATCAACATAAGTCAACCAGGGTTGAAAGAATTGGCTTCCTTCAAATTCATGAGTTTGAATTCACTTGAATTGGCCACACCCAACAGGAAGTTGAATTGGGATGTCAGGAAAAGAAATGTACTGAATTGTAAGGCTTAAAAAGAAAACTTTAAAAACTCTGTCATGTTAACGTTTAAAGATGACCCTGATAAACCTTTATAGTTAAAATTACAGTTCTTACTGGCTCACAACCCTGATGTCGACGCATGTTTTTAAACTTAGAACTATGACCTTAACTTTGATCCACTCAACCTGTCAAAAAGATAGATGGTAGTTAGTGTTGTCACAAGCCAAACAATCAAAGCTTATCAATTAAAATATATGCAACGACGAGGATGTCATTTACTACGCACATTTCTAATAAATGATGTTAAACCACAATTGATCTCTTCCTCAATTGCTGTTCAAAGGGGGGAAATAATTTAGCTAAATCTTTCACGGGCCATGACCAACGATCATTTTTGGGCAAATCAAAATTTTGATTATCACTTGATTGCTTTAATTGCTTGAAAATCAAATGCCGTCTGGAGAGGCCCTGGGAAAAGAGCTGGTAATTAGGGTACAGATTCGTAATGAGGAAAAGGGCACAATAGCATAGCATGGGAGAGATTGGACTTTTATCTGTGAAAGAGTTGGGGGAACCTAAGAATGGGGGAGATTAGAGAGAAAAGAGAGGATCCAGGAGTACGGCGCAGAGAGAGGTTAAAGGAAACTGTTGGAGCGTTAAATGGTGTCGAATTTCTAGGGACAGTAACAGGCCGGGCATTATGTTTCCAGCAGCATTAGGGATAAGGCTAGCCACTTACTGCCACGTTTCCTGGTAGTGTGAACGCTACAGAATGCCCACCATGTGCTTGGCTATTGTTCTGTGTCAGGTTTAATGTTACACCTTTGAGTGATGTGGCCAATTCCTGGAAGACAGCCACAAGCTCCAACTCAAAGCCAGCAAGACTGACTCCAAACTAAATATAATACTACTCGTGGCCTGTTTCATTCAATGACCTTGCATGAGAGTGATGCATATAGTATCGTGCTCCTCAGACCAAACACGACTAGCACATTGGCGAGCCAGTCTACATAAATGAGCGTATGGACCATGACTGTTCCAGGCAATGGTAACAAACATGTTCGGACACAGCTAATGCGAATGTGACAGCTGACATTCCACGTCAGATATGTTACGTAAGTGTGACGAAGCAAGCTGGAGTGGAAGCAAGGACGGGTAGACTTCACAGATTGTTCCGGGTCCTCTGGCAAGTTCACCCCCGTTTTACAGACAACAATGATGGGCGCTAGTCTATAAATATCAGTACCCCAGCGCTGATTTACACCCTGCGTCCGTAGCCCAGAGTCCACAGGCACTGACCTTCAAGGCGGAATGCAAACACACAAAGACAAATCTGTCTCTTTCCATGTCAGCTTCTGCAGTTTACAGTAAATAAAGAAGCCCACAGAGAGTGGGACAATCTATAATTACAGTAGAAAGGTCACCTGTACCCTAGTACCTGTTGATTTTCGTCTTCTAGCCACTGGTGACTTTTCCCTGAAGTCAGACAATGGCAGGAGATAAGACTGGGACTAATTAACACCTCATTTATTTTTGGTGCACTGGTGTGGACAACTAAATGTGCGTAAAAGGGGAAGGACCACATCAACTTTCAAGTGTTATTGTGTTTACATCGCCGCATTTGAGCGTATGCGTGTGACCCTAGATGGAGTGCGGCGCAGTGCTATTTTGCTTGCAGGGTGTGAGCTCAGGCACATTGTCTTCAGTGGGAGTTCAGCTACTGCGTCTGGAGCAAATCCAAGAGTCAAGTAATTACTCCATGCTGCTTCCATGTTAAATATTTAAACGCTGCCGTACATGAATGACTGGAGGATCAGGTGTCAAAAACAAGTCCATGGGCCCTCGCATCAGAAAATGTCCCTTAATGGCAAAACTCTTTGTCCTCGGTCACAGGCCTTAGTTTGAGACGGCACGAACACATGGCGAGAGACTTGTAAGACTGTCGACTATTTAACTGTCTCGTACACAAACAATCTCAGAAGTGGAGCAGGATAAGTGCTAATATAATGAAGATTCATCAAAAAATGCACACACAGAAGAGAGATAAAAATGGCCTTCTTCGTTTTTTATTTAATATATTATGTTTTGTTTTTTTTAATTTTCAACATTGCACATAATTTCATTTCCATCACATCTCATATTGCTGCCTACAAAATGATATGCATGTAGAAAAATACAGAAGATTAGTGAATTAACCCCCACAAAAAAAGGAACAGAAAGAAAGAAATGATACAGGGTCTCCGATATATATAAAAAAAGAAAAGAAAAAAAAAGTTATAAATAAATAACACAAATACATCGTCAATCAGGATGCAAGTTTTTAAAACCAAAGCATCATGCAGAAAGAAATGGCAAGCCCATCCAAAACTCACATGAATAGATGAACATCTGGTTATTTCTTTACTTCTTTTTAGGGGGGGGGGGGGGGTGATTCTATACACTTTCCTGCCGTTCGAATTGTTCATCGAACGCACACAGACTCACCGAGCGTATCTCCCTCTGCATGCTTGTTAGGAGGCACAAAAGCTGACCCAACACACCTCTCATCAGAGCGGGAATACACCTGCGATTACCAAAATGATCCAATATTAGATTCATATTTCTGCCGTGCGATTGCCTGTGTGTGGTTAGTGACTTAGCTGTATACAGTGCTGTATGATGGACACCAGAAGTAAGTTGATCTGGTAATTGAAAGAGATCTTTTTCAGTCAGCAGTGTTCTCCTGCGGTTTCATTACTGCGTGAGCAGCCAAGCGTTACACTGGTAACTCTGTCCATTATGACACTTTACAAAAGTGAAAAATGTATCTAAGCTCACTGAAGTCCATTAACAATGAGCAGACAGTCACTTGTACACAAAGTACAATATATTTCATGCTGTAATGAAAGCCACAACAGATTTTTTATTGTTCATACGTTACATCAAATATCACATTGGTGTACTAAGGTTCTCTTTCTATGATTGCTATATTTTCTAAAGATTCTCTTCATTTTGACTCAGTATCTCTCACACAGTAGCTGGAAATCAAATAGTGATAGTGAGATTTTTTACTTTATATATATATTGTAGATGTCAGTCGATATTGAATATAATTTTGTGCATGCTCATTTCCGCCTTTACATTTAGATCATGTAACTTTAAAACACTATTAATTCAATAACACTGTTCAATGTCATCTTGAGCAATCTCATCTCCTTTACATTATAATATTGTATAGCCTAAATTCACTTGTACCACCTAAAAACTATTTATTTTAGTTTTATTTTAAAAATGTATTTTTTAAGACCAAATAGCTTAGAATCTTAATATCTATCAGCCATGACGTAAAAATAATTATTTGGTATAATTTTATTGTCAGTGCAACCCTAATAGATATCTCTCGATTGCATTACATATTACTGTGTAAATCAGTAAATCAGCCACCGTTTAATCGCAGCAAGTTGAATATGAACAAAATAATCGATCAACTCAATGAGAGGATGTGCTGATATGGTCTAACTCATAATTCTGCTTCTTTCACAGGGAAAAGCTTCCTTTTCCTCCAAAGCCAGCTGACCAGTCAGCACTGGCAGAGCATCTCCATGGTAACATAGTCTCACGGTTGGCTGGTAAATCTTGGCTGTTGACTCAGTGTGTAATGAAAGAGCTGTGCGCATCTTAGCCGTGCGGATGTTAAGGAATTCGTTTGTTCTGAAGTGTAAACCATTCTGATCCACTGCATTGAGCACGTGTCGTGGTGACATCATAACAGCACTAACACAAAATTTACATATTAAAGTCACATGCAGATCTACAACATGTGACGTGACGCAACGCTCCATGTTTAGTTGCTTCATGGCGCTGATCCACCTGATGATCTCGGCTTCAGTTTATGAAAAGCACTCAGCAAGTGATCCTCTGCTAGAGAGTCCAGTCAACTAACTAACACACACACGAAAGAGAGAGAGAGAGAGATGACGAGAGAGAGTCTGCAATTAGCAGGATCCGCTTCCACAAGGTGCACAAAACCATTAAGAATTAAGAGAACGAGAAAAATAGGGCCTGGGACTCGAGAAGGCTAACAGTCAAAAAGTAGATTTGACACGTGAATAAAATAGACATCTGCTTATGTACATACGTCGTGTTTCATGTGCATCTATTTTTACTAGGACTCTTCAAGAAATAAAAAGAGGTCCAAACATAGAACATAGATTTTCAGGGTTTGACTTTGGTTATATAATATTCAAGGCTAGATTTAAAAAAATAGATGGTACACTTCCATAGAACTTTGCATACAGATTACTTGGATGTATTTCCATGACAACGAAGCAGCTGGTTCATTCTAGAAATAGTTTCTGTTGTAATTCTATAAGATCAGACCACTTTTAGCCTAAAATTGACACGTCGCCTATTCTGAGTAGTTCCAACAGGAAAGAAAGACGGACAAAGATAGAGAGGGACAGAGAAAGAGAAGACAAATGTGTGCATAAGTCTGCATGCTTGGTTGCAAGTCAGATAGGCAGGGAAGGAGAGCAAAAGACAAAGAACAAAAAAGGAGTGGGAGATGAAAAGAGAGACATAGACAGGGAGGATTGTGGGGCAGTCATTTCAGAGAGAGAGTATAATCTCTTTCTGTTACTGTGTCTCCCAACAGAGAGAGAGGGAGTGTAAGTTAACCTGGAATATGACTTGCAGATCTGTTTATATGTGGCTTTATTGTCTTGCTGTCGATGTGTGCCACTGTAATTTGCAGTCTTCTGTTTGTGGGCACTATTTATAGTGGGTATTGCAAAGAGGCGAATTGAACTGCACTACCAAAATTCCCAGTCCACAACAGCAGAGCAGTGTTATTCCTGTTGCGATAAACGGATGGGTAAGATTTATTAACCAAACTCTGTAGTGGGTCATCACTAAATATTGAAGATATTTAAAGAGGATGCAGACTCAGCTCACCATCTGAGCTCTGGGCATCAGTCCAGTAATGCACCATCTCAAATTAATAACCAGCTGTCCACCAAACCTGATGGCACCCACAATTCAACCTTCATCATTTATCTGCACCTTGGAGACCATGAAGGCCACTAAACCTATAGGTCTATTATTCAGATAACTATTACTGATTACTGTTTTACTCCACTGGGTGTGAAAGGGACAGTTCACCCAAAAACGATTTACTCACCCTCATGTCGTTCCAAACCTGTATGACTTTCTCACTTCTGCAAAACACAAAAAAAGGTATTTTAAAGAATGTTTCTGATCATACAATAAATGTTAATGGGGTCCAAAACAACAGTGAACCACATTAGGTATGTTTACATGCACTTATTTTCGTCATTCAAATTTCAGATTCTGAATGTTTAGTTTATTTGAACCTTAAACATTGCTGTCCGATTGACATATTTGGTGATAAAGGGATAGACCCTGAAGTTGATCCAAACCTGTATGAATTTCTTTCTTCTGCTGAATACAAAAGAAGATATTTTGAAGAATTTCGGTAACCAAACAGTGGATGGGCCCCATTGACCTTCATAGTATTTCATAGACTATCAATTGTTTGGTTACCGACATTCTTCAAAATATCTTCTTTTGTATTCAGCAGAAGAAAGAAATTCATACAGGATTGGAACAACTTGAGGGTGAGTAAATGATGACAGAATTTTAATTTTTGGGTGAATTATCCCTTTAAGTAGCAAAAGCTACACGAGTGTCACAAGAGCTTTTTTAGCAAATGTTAAGTAAATATAGTCTCCTCCACTGACCAGTTCGTAAGACGTGAGAATTAAACATACGCACGTTCGTAAGATGTAAAACGCAAATAGTACATATGACAGCACTGCACTTGTGTGCAAGGTATTTATGAATCCGATTGAGAAAATAGTTGGATTCAAGCATTTCCATGTGTCAATTTTTTCTGTTAATCAAATTACTTCAGGTCTACACTATGCCATTCAATCTGATCGGATTTTAAATCAATAGAGATGTTTACATGTACATATTTTAGTCTGACTGAGCCTTCAATCTGACTATAAAATAGACTGCATGTCCTGATTTTTCTGAGTTAGACGTGTTCCTGGATCAACATATTTTGTTGATCCTGGTAAAACACTCCTGTCCGAAAATATAACCCTAACCATATCCTCACCCTTAAACCTAACCCCTACCCATAAGTTATCACTAAAATCAGAGGGAAATGACAGGTGAATAACACTGATGTAGAAGCACCTCACCCTGGTTGTAAGCCTAAGCTTGAAATAAACTGTGAACTTATCCCTCAAATCTGATTGGTTGATTGGAATGTTGTTCCAGGATCAACAAAGATGTTGTTCCAGGATCAACAAAGATGTTGATCCAGGAACATGTTGTACTTGGTGAAATTATGTTCTGCAAATAGATTATTTGGGTGCATGTAAAGCCATTGACTTGCATTGTATGGATAAAAAACACTAAGGTATTTTGCAGAAAAAATAAAGTCATACAGGTTTGGAATAACATTATATGGGTAAGTAAATCACGACAGCATTTTCAGGATTTTTGGGCCAACTATCCCTTGAAAAAACATTTAGGGTTTTGATGACACAGACACAGATACTCTAACCTAAAAGCAGACTGTTCATGATCATTGAAAATTTGAGCAAAAGCAATGAGTCTGGTACAGAGGGGAATGTGATTTGATCCTGCATTCATTCTGTAAATTTGTGACCCGTCCAGACTGACATCATTGAGCACTGCCGCTGAATTTCTCCATTTCAGCTGGCAGTCTTTTGGTTTAGGAAATGAAAAGAGATAAAACTAGATGGAAGAGGCTGCCACAGACAGACAGTAGACTTTCCCTTCACTTATATTTAACAGCATTCCCCAGGCCTACCACAAAAAATAAAATAAAATAAAAAAGTGGCAGTATTACACCCAAACAAATATTTCTCTATTATAAGAAAATATTCACATCTGTTCTTGCAAGACACTGATTCACTCATAAAGAGAAAAATGAAAGCATGTCAAGCTTTTTTTTATAGAAGTCTCCTGCTGCAGGTTCCTCTACATGTAGTGTAGATGTAGTGTACTGTGTCTTTAAGGCATTTATTGGGGCGGATCTTAAACAGTTTGACACCTGGCTTTATGATGGACTTCCTGTCTTAATGCTCAGCGGAGAGGCTGCAGTGTCTGATGTCCGGTGTCTATCTGAAGTCCAGCAGTGGCTTCAGTGACACCTGTGTCGACGGGTCCGTCCCATCCACTTGCCGTCCAGTGACTGTCAATCATGGCTGTTCCCCTCTGTAGGAGTGAAAAGGCTGACGGAAAAGTCTCTCATAGAAAAGACTCACAACACTGCAACAGAAAGTAAACAACAAAAGTTTTTGATTACTGACTTTTACCATTTAAATGGTCAACTATCATATTTTACTCTATGTCCTTCATCTGGCATAGAAGCAAATTAAAGTAAGAGTTTCCTCAGCGTCATTACGGAGTCAGTATTTACAGTGACAATGAAGAGCAGTGTCAAGTGACACACAGAAGATTGTCCTGTCTGGCACATGAACCCAGACAACCTTCACCTATAAGGAACATGCAGTTCTTTACCATTGCTCAACAACAACAACAATAACAACAACAAGCTAATGAGATTAAAGGTGAATTAATTCAAAAGTGCCCAACTCAATTCAAAGGGCACTTGAAGTGAGTACTCTCAGGGATTACTGTCTCATATGTGGCGCAATGATATATTGAATTGGCTCAAAATATATATATTTATATAAAATTGGATCAAAAGTTTGGATCAAAATTTATTTTAATGTTTTTGAAATAAGTATTTTATTCTCATCAAGACTGCATTTATGTTATCAAAAATACATTAAAACAGCAATATTGTGAAATATTACAATTTAAAATGTTTTAATTTTAAAAATTACAAATTTTATGTTTTAAAAATGTACCAGTTTTTTATTCCTGTGATGGCAAATATGAATTTTCAGTCTTCAGTGTCACATGATTCTTCAGAAATCAGTATTTTTCAGCAATTTAATGTGTCCCTACTGAATAAAAGAAAGAAATAATTTCTCTAAAACATATAATCTTACTGACCCCAAACTTTTGAACGTCAGTGTAGGTTACTGCCTTAAACTTATATCTTCATGATATCAGAGTAAAATACATACTGTTAAGACTGTTGTAAAAGCTCAGTGTTAATCAGGAGGATACACCACTCAGGATTACATGACCATAAATTTTAAAATGACTTCCCCCATCACATGTACCCTATAATGGCCTTGGTATTTGGTCGCTCACTTCCATCTGGAACAACCCAGTAGCATCCCCTTCCCGCAGTGCCCTTCAAGGACACAAAAATGCAGTTGGATATTCGCCTTTCGGTAATACCAATGCATATTCTTCTCGACACAAAAGCAAACTAGTGCACATTATAAACACATATAAATAGAAAAACACTTTTGAAAATAAAAGTATGTTATAAATCTATAATGCTATAAAAGAGATGTTAGGCAGAATGAAAGCCTCAGTCAACATTTACTTTCATTGTATGGAAAGAATGCTATGGAATAAGACAGCAGTCTGCCTAACATCTCCTTTTGAGCTCCACTAAAGAAAGAAAGTCTTTCAGGGTTGGAACGAGTGAGAACAGGTGAGAATTTACAATTCCTTCAGGTCATTTACAACACAGCTTGAATTTACAATGGGACAATCGCCTGAAAGAAAAAAACTACATGCACTTTAACCATAGAGGTCAAAGCCATGCCAGATAAGTTGTAGGTCATCTGTGCAAGAAAGCCCACAATTAGTCATTTTCAGTGCATTCCAAAATGCCTAAAATGCCAGCTGTGGAGAGAGCGAGGGCCACGAGATGACGTGCTGTTGCTCATGCCACGTACCAAAGTGGCAAGACACTAAATAGGCTGCTCATCCAAGTCCAAGAAGATTTCATCTGGCCAACAGAACAGATGAACAATCCATACTTATTATGCCAGAGCAGCACCAACACGTCACACTGGTCCAGAAACGTAAGCCTTTTGCCTGCCAAAATTTGTGGGAAAACATCCCATGAATTATGATCTCTTGCGATACACAGTCACACAAGATACTGAAAGCACTGCAAGATGATGATTGTTAACGTTCGCAGTTATTTTTACTTTTGTTGACATGTCGATTTTTCTTTTTATTAAATATAGCTTAAATTAATGTGCGTATAAGGTCAATTAAAAGTCAAAAGTCAACATGATTAATTTTTAAAAGAAATTAATACTTTTATTCAGTAAGGACACATTAAATTGACCAAAAGTGACAGTAAAGATAATTAGAATGTAACAAAAGTTTTTTTGTTTCAAATAAATGCTGTTCTTTTAAAATGCAACATTGATAATAATAAGAAATGTTTCTTAAGCAGCAAATCAGCATAATTTAAAATGATTTCTGAAGGATCATGTGACCCTGAAGACTGAAATAATGATGCTGAAAATTAAGCTTTGCTATCACCGGAATAAATTACATTTAAAAATATGTTAAAACAGTTATTTTAAATTGTCATAAAATGTGTTAATATTTCTGTTTTCACTGTATTTAATAAATAAAATGAATGGTTTACAAGATAAAAAAGTGACTTTTTACACAATGTATTTTAATCATTTTAATTGAAATAATTAATTAAAATACATTTAATTAATTAATCATTTAAATCTATAAAAGAATAATTAGATAAGATAATTATAATAAGATAAAATAATAAGATGAATAGAGTTTTGTGCAGTTGTGTAGTTGGGTAGATACTGTAAATATTGTAATTGTGCATGTGATTGCTTTATTTATTTTGGCAAACTTCAACTAGGAAGTCTAAGCTACTTGAAATGCCTGTTTGTTTTTCTAATTCTCCTCTTACATCTGAATTCCTAATAAACACTAAAGTAATAGATAAACACTGGCACACTGTTGGGCTGGCAAGCCATCAAATGTGTGAGATCTGTTTCTATGCTGAGAAGTCAAACGTATAAAAACAGCCAAGCATATGGTCTAATCTAAGCGTAATATTTTGAGTTGATTTGTGCCACTGGAAACAAGCGTACCCTCAGAGCCCCTGACTAACAAATACATTCTCCCTCTCTTTGCATACTCTCCTCTTTTTCCTCTCTCTGCTACTAAACGACGTTCATATTTTCCTGGCACATAGGAGAGGTCAAAACATGACTGAATAAGGAATTGTCCAGTAATTGAGTCCAATTTTCCTTTTTCTGAGACATTTCATTCCGTAGCTAATTTTAGCTCTCCTGCACAGACTTTTTGTGTGTGTTGTGAACAGGGATCCAACAACAACCACAAATCCCATGAACTCTGGCGAGGTTAAAGCAGCACTGCTCAGATTTACTGTACAGCTGGGATCAACGATGAGAGAACACATACATTTAGTTTCAGGATAATAATCAAAATGAGTCATTTTAAAGGCACACTGTGGAGGAATTGTACCTTTATATAACAGCTTCAAAGTAATTTCGGTGGTAAACAAACTCATAGTAGGGCGAATCATTCTGGTAGTAAAGCTTGGGGGGGACGCCGCTGGAAAAAACAGCTATGTAAGTTTAAAAGGAGCGCCCCCGACAAATCTCGCGAGAATCACGACTTGCTTTACGGCACGACGTCACATACATCAACAAAGCACGCATTTAAGAATTGAATCTTGGCAGAGTCGACAAAGAAAACGTGATCGGAAGAGTCAAGGAAAAGAAAACGAGAAACTGACCGCATGAGGAACCGGACAAGAGTCTCACTCGGCCAGGCTTTCACTCGTCGGCGAGAGCTAAAAATCAGCAATGGATGCAAAAGCGATGCTGACCTGGCGTTCTTGTTGATGGACTAGTAGACATCTTCGGAGGCTGGCTATCTGTGCCTGTTCAATGTCCGACGCTTTGTAACGCATTGTGTCAGGAGGACAAATAGGGATAGCTCACAGATGAAGTTATTACAGAGGCCAGACAGACTCACAGAGGCAATTGGCATCTCACAACTTGCACTTTATTCACCAATCGAACTTGTGTAACTGTCTGTCACACGTTCTACCGTCCACAGCGTTACTTGATAAACAAAAATAGGATAAGAATGAGAATCAAACAGAAATAACCCGCATACATGGGGTGTTCGAGGCGCTTATACAATACAGACTGCTGACAGTTTAACAGAGCTCGCGCAGCTCTTAAAGGGGCCACGCCTTATTTCCACTGGTTACAGCTTCCATTCTACTGAACAGGTACCGGTATACAGGGGGAGGGGATCAGGCCGTGAGTGCAGAGACATCTCTGGTGATTGGTATTTACGACAGTAACGTTAAATACAAGTACTCCACAGCGACTCAAGGGGTCGCTGTTTGACAAAAACGGAATTCCTCCACAGTGTGCCTTTAACAGTAATGATATTTCATATACACACGTCACTCTTCTTTTTTGTACACAAAATTAAATCATTATTTATTTAATAATTATTTACATTTTGAATTGTTGTCCACCAATTTGATTGAATAAGCAGCGTTCCAAGAGTGTTGATATACAGTCCAACAGAACTGGGGACTTTTCATTGTTTGTTACACTCAGCCTGTGTATTAGTGATGGGGATTTTTCAGTTTTTCCTATTTCTTCTTTATGTTTTCTATCTGCAGATTTCATGAATATGCCAGTAGGTGGCGACAAGTGAAGAATCCTTCATTTAACACCTGTTCAAAATCACTGATTCTTTAAGATGGCTGCATCTGAAATCGCATTCTTCTCTACTATATAGTACGCGGAAAAAACTGTATGTGACGAAAGAAGTCTGTCAGAATTTACAGTACCGATAAAAGAGTAGGAAAAAGTACCCCAATGACCTACTACTTTTGGAGAGAGAGAATCTGAAGTGTGCATTTCGATGGACACTTCACTGTCCCACAGGCGACAAGAGAGGATTTGTGAATGACAGCAATGCGATGTAACTGACGCTGGTAGGTCAAGTGATAATGACAACATGGCGAATGTAGTACGTCCAGACTTTTTTAGCGCTCGCAAAGTACTTTTTCAAATAAGAACCTACTCATAACAGTATGTGATTTCGGATGTGAATGATTCATAGAAACGCCACAAAACTGTTGCATGATTAATTTTACTGTGGCTTTTGTGGGCAAAGCAAAAATATGCAAAGTAACTGATAATATTCTGTCTATAACATTAATTTGTTATGCTGGTCTGAACGTCAACACAGCCAATATCAACACGACTATTATGATACTCAGAAACAACAGCAAACTTGCTTGTTTTATACTACTAAGCCTACATGCAGTATATTATAAATATAAATCTGGCCATAACAACAACAAGCAAAAAATTAACACAAGATTTGTTTTACCTTGTAGGTTTTTCTATTAAAAAAAAAACCTGAAATGATGTATGACCATACACATTAAATCAAAAACAAAATGTCCACAGCAGAAATTCACATCATTTACTGCAGATCTATCCTGAGCAATGAGCAATATATCTCTCTTTGGCTTGCTTGAATGCCGACATAGCTGCTGTTGTTTTTCTATTTCGTTCTCTCTGACTCTCTCTCTTCTTATCCCTCTCTCCCTCTTGGCTGCCGTCCCTGTAGCAGGCAGAGCATGTAGTAAGTATGTGACAAAGTGTAGCACTGAAACCCTCGGCATTCTGATTTATTGGGGGGTGGGGGTGTGCACAATGGAGGCACATGTGCATGATGTGCCTCTGAGTCATCTGACTCTATGACAGACCGTCAGTGTGAATTAGCAGCATCCCGCTCACGGGGGCGGGGGCTATGGAACATCATTAAAGCAAAGACGTCCTCCGTTCCCCTCAAAACAAGGCACAAACACAACCACATACGACTAAGGCATCTAGACAGAATGCCTCTCTCTGAACGGAATGCCTCTGAATCAAGAACATAAGAATGAGAATCGATCAGGGTTACATCAGGGGTCTCTGTGAGACAATGAAGACAGCAACGTGAGGTGCTATGCCCTGTCGAGCGATTATTGATCTTTAATCAGAGGAAGTTTCATTGTGTCGACAGACAGCCTTGAGTTTGACAGCAAATCATTTACAATTAGAGCTCGTTTTCTTGATTCATCCATCACAAACATCTCTAATTCTATAAACTTGAATGAAGTGGATTGATAATTGGAGAGCTAAAATACGGCACATGTAGATAAACTTGTTCACTGAATATATTCTGTATTACCTGTAATGTGACACAAGACTTTGTATTAAGCTTTTAAAAACCCTTCACTAATTTGGTTGCACAGTGAAGTGTGACCTTGAACATTAAGTGTCCCGGGTAGAAATAGCGCAAACACATGACTTGAAAATGGGAAGAACAAAAATTTAGCTAAAAAATTTAGGGTAACACTATAGTTTAGGGTTCAATTCTCGCTATTAACTAGTTGCTTATTAGCATGCATATTACTAGGATATTGGCTGTTTATTGGTACTTGTAAAAAAGCACATATTAATACATAAAAACTAAAGCATCACATATTATTCTGCATGACCATATTCTACCTCCCTAATCCTACCCAATGCCTAAATTTAACAACTTACCTTACTAACTATTAATAAGCAGTAATTCGGATTTATTGAGGCAAAAGTCATAGTTAATAGTGAGAACTGGACCCTAAACTAAAGTGTGACTAAATATTGTTTAAAAAAAAAGAAAGAAACTCAGACAATGGAAATAAATTATTAAAAGTTTAATGAGATTAAGGATCAAAAACACAGTTATATCTTGTGTCTCTTCCACACTAAAGCACAAATCAAAGTGAGTATATACTGCACATAGCTGTTGTTAAAGTTTTTTTACCAGTATTTTACCAGTATGTTACCAGTAAGATTTTTTACCCAACTAACAGCAACATAATTTCAAGAAAACGAAATAGTGCATTGCATTCCCCCAGTGGACGAGCAACCAATTTTGTGACAGTGTACGGACGTTTTAGCTCGTACAGGGTTATTAAGCTCCATTTTTAGCTGATGCTTCTGGCAGTGTTAACAAACACATTCTTGTAGCAGAATGGTGACTAAAAAGGGTAATGCTCAGAATGACGTGAAAAGGGCTTGTCAGTGGTGTTGCTCTGAGGCAGTGTTTATTAATAGATTTAAATTAGGGGAATAGTAAAAATGGATAAAGTCTAACAGATTTAATTGTACACTCTCCCTCTAGCAACAAAACGTTAAAATGTACAAACAGATGTGTGCATGAAATTTACATAAACACTTGAGAGTTAAATGTCCAAATAAGGACGTCACTCTCTGACTAATTCCTAAAATGATGTTTCAATTAAATCATCGAGCTTCAGTTACTTCAGCATTCTTTCTTTGCATCGGACTCGACTTCAAATACCTGAATAAGAAACTTAAAGACATAATTCAGCTGTTTTCATTTAGTATGCATTAATGTAACCTGCATGTGGTTTGCATTCACCTCAGTTTATGTCAAAGTACATTTACCTATATCAGAAAATATATAATATTTCATATACAAAAAACATTCAAAAATTTGGGGTCAATATGATATTTTAATGTTTTTCAAAAATACTGTTAAATAGAAATACTGTGAAATATTATTACAATTTAAAATAACTGTTTTCTATTTTAATTGTTTTAAAATAATGTATTCCTCTGATGGCAAAGCTGAAATTTCAGTAGTCCTCAGTGTCACATGATCATTCAGAATCCATTTGCATATGCTGATTTGGGGCTTAAGAAACATTTCTTATTTTCAATGTTGATAATGGTTGTGCTGGTCAATATTTTTGTGAAAACTGTGATAATTTTTTTCAGGATTCTTTGACAAATAGAAAGTTCAAAAAACAGCTTTTATTTCAAATAGATTTTTTTAACAATGTAAAAGTCTTTACTGTCACTTATTTACATGTGTCCTTGTTGAAAAAATAATCTCTCTCTCTCTCTCTCTCAAAAAAAATCTTACTGACCCTAAATTTTTGAACGATAGTATGTAGATTACTTTAAGTCTAATTTTCTCTTGCCTAAAGATTTACTAAGAATAAAACACACTTCCACGTAACGCATGTGATCATGTAACTGATCTTCATCCAGGATAGGTCAGAGCTTTGTGAGCCAACATGAGTGGTGCTGCTGCGCTTAAACTTTGGTGTCAATGTAACATTGTATATAAGGATATAAGGATTACATAACATGTATGTAATGAAGACCAATATAAGTGATCAGTGATCTATGAGACAGCAATTACATAGTGTCTCTTTCGGACTATAATCATTACCAATTGATCCATTAACCAATGAACATGCAGATGCTGACAGAAATTATGAGAGAGTGCCAAGAGTGTCTGCTCTTGATTCACACCTCTCACTATCTGTGATAGAGTCGAATGCCAATATGTCTGATCATTCAGAGCATAAATGGATTGTGAGTGATCTAAAGGAGGGACACAAGTGTGCCATCTGCCTTGCTGCTTCTCTTCACCTGAGAGAAGATTTATTGTTTGCTTTCAACCTCATCAATCACACAGACGTATCTGAAACAGAAATGATTTCAGCAGTCATCCTGTGCCCGTTTTCATCTCTTTTCATGCGCTAGATTTATGCTGCCAATGACCTTCATCCCTATTAGAGGAAGACAGATCTAATGCCTCAGACGGACTCTGCCTAATGCCAATTATGTGTCGCTGTACAGCCATGAGAAACACATCTGGCCTTCCAGCATGTGGTGGTACAACGTAAGACTAACACAATGTCACAGACCGCTACATTGAATATGCCCTGTACTGCTGCTGTCCTAATATGTTATAGGTTCCTGTTAACAAACATGTTAGTGATCATTAAGTACATGATTTGTTTCCAAAGCAATTTAAAATACAATGCACATAAGTACATAAGCTGCAAAATGTGAGCCTTTTCCTGAATAACTTAATTTAGGGCCTGTCTCTCACCAAAAAAGCTATTGCATTGATTTAAAAGACTTAGAATAATGATGACATGGTGCAAGTCGTACAGGTAATTTTTGTTTTATTTCTAGAACCTAATGGACATTTTGCTGAATAAATACTTTTGTGTTCCACTGAAAGAAGTCATACAGTTTCAAATAAAAATGAATGTGGAGATATTGACATGATTATAAATTTTGGGTGAACTATCCCATTAAGTGCCTTGCTCAAGCACAAAGTTATTATAGCTAATGGAACGTGAAATTGGGGTTTGAACCTAAGGTTAAACACTTCAAGGCCACGTCTTTAAATACAGCCCAACTGTAGATCTGTGTGTGTTTTTTTGTTTTGTTTTTTAAATCAACAAGAGATACGGTTTTGTTATTAAGCTGTTAGACATTAAAAGCAGACATACTGCAGCACACAACAGAATGTCAAAACAGAAAAGACAATGCCAACACCCAACTTTTTAAAAATCATTTCTATACGTAATCAGTCCAAAACCTGCCTTTAAAGGGGAAATGTGTAATTTCTGCACCAGTAGCATCACCTAACAGAATTGAAAAAATAATGACTGTACTAAAACAGTTTTTTTCTAAAAAGTCCACCCCTTAAACACACAGATTCTGTCGCAAATGCATACCATTTAATAATATTAACAAATTAAAACAAAAAATAACAATGATAAATAATACTTAATTATAAAATATTACAAATTTTAGTGATGAAATTTGCACGAACAATGAGTCCATCAACTGTCTATCATTCATCAATTGCAACATATTGGTATTCAAAACCAATGAAACAATAATATTGTATGCTGCTGATGAATTGTCAGCTCGCGATTTCAAGCTGTTGCAGCTGAGAGACATTTTTCAGCATTGAGTGAATGTTAGTGGGAGGGCTTTTTATCAGCGTCAGGCATCTTCATCATGCTGTTGCCCAATGCCTGCTGAAAACACCCTCTGCATAACACTTCATTCCCTTCATCCGGCCCCTGCATTACACCTGCACACAGCAGCCATGTACTTATTTGCGATTCAACAGTCACAGCCTTTGATATTACCTTACAAAGTGAATTTCAAAGCCATTGATTTTTCTCTTTCTGCCCTAGCAGCCTATGATTCAGCTGTCAGTGTCTAAGCTGCACAGTTGTTGGACTTAAAATGCTTTCTCTGCCTCCTCGAAACACAAATTCACATACACGCACTCACACACAAGCATGCACATAAACACACGCACGTATGCACGAATCAATAATGCTTTACCTGACACTATCTGTTGCAGGAATACTCAGTTCTGTCGTATGCACTGAGGCATAGCGTTATGCATTTCGTGTTTGGTTATTGCAATTTGTGACAGATGAATGAACACTCTCAGGGCTCAAGATGCCATTTACATTAGCAGTCAGGTTAATAAAAACGAATAAAGCGACGGTGGTTGGATCACATGTAGCTGCATATATTGCGGCTACAGAGAACGGAAAACAACTAAAATAAATTTTCTAATTTTTTCTGAAAGAAAGAGAAGAATCCTTATAGAATGAACATCTTTTTAGGAATTAAAGAGACAAAACTCTGCTATTCTAAGGCTATCAATATAGATGTAGACTGCCTTTTAACTTATTATCTAGCAGCAATGTCACTTTTACAGTATGTCAACACAATTTTATGAAATGTCTTGCTTCAAAGTCTCAAGCATTCGCTTTACTGTCTGGACAATCCATTTTAGATAAAGCCTGCTTCATATACACGGGTATTTGAAGCATAAGAGTATTTCTAGAGTGAGACAAATCTCCCTCACAAGCTCACAATGAGCACAGCAGTCTACTGCCATTTTTCAAGCCTCATCTAAATGAAATCAGGGCAGGTAGGTGGTGGGAGATACAAGCGAGATGTAAAGTGCAATGTCACCAAAGAGAGAATGAATGCTGTGTGACAAGAACTAAACAAGAATATAAAGATTTGAGGAAAAAGGAATCCAGCTGTGTCTAAAAGTCAAAGGTAGAAACTCATTTAAAATAGGTGGATAATTAAGTTGTTATAGGGCTGACATGATTATGATACTTATACGGAGAATCATTTTTCAAACAAATAATTGTAAATTGAACTGTCTGTTTTGTTCTTATCAGTTACAGTATAAGCTTATAACACATTCACCTGAAGAGGAGTCATTTAATAAAATATATGATTTCCTTAAAGGCTTTGCAAACAAACATTACATTGCACAGGGGTAGATTAACATGACTAATATTTTAGATATTTAAAATGATTCATAATCTTTTATCTTCAGATTCTCCACCTCTGAAATGACTTACACTTTAGGCTGATATCATAAATCCCTCTTAAACTACCGGGCTTAATTCTGATTTGTAACACCCCTTTAAATGGTCCAATCAATTCCTGGAGAACAAAATCAAATCTCATCCTACATTATTTTTTGGTGAGTATTCTGTTTCTGATTACAGAAGTGAAATAGGTTGCAAGCGTCTTGAAACTGCTCATTTTTGAGCGCCCATATTAACGCATTACTGAACCATAAAGAAAATCCTCTTATTACCGGTTAGAATTAGAATTAGAATTAAAAGTGTACAATTCTCGTTAGTACACAAATCAGCCAATTGTGTAAATCTTACAGAACCATACAGAACAAAAGGCGCAGTCACAAATCACACACACAGTGTCACTTAAGCCACAGAAGCAAGAGAGTTTGTATTATTTAAGCGAAAGGGAGAAATTTGTCAAACTTTACGTGGAAAGAGGGCAGCAGCTGCCGTGATGAGCTGTGCTTGGGGATCCAGCCCTTTCTCAGGCAGTAAAGAGCAGGAAAGCACTTAAGTGCTCCACGTGTTGCATGCAGCAAAGCCTGAGGGAGCGGCAGAGATATCATGAGCCGAGTCGTGAACTGCACTGCAATGAATATGGAATCACTATAAACAATACAGGTAATTGAGCAAGAAAACACAGCAAGAGAGATGGAGTGTGAGTGATGGAGGGGGAAAAGATCTGCGTCATCTAGGCGGGTTTAGGAAGTGCCGGGGGGAACAGCTCCCCCAGTGGCCAGTGCTGAAAATTTGTTGTGGAATGAGTGTGTGAATAAACTGAAGAAAATGAATTACTGCTGTGGGTAGAAGGGTTTAGAAATCTAGCCTTTTCATTCTGTGCCTTAAACTTGGCTGTTGTCATGAGAACCATTGTGTTTTTTCCCTATATTTTTCTTATGACAACAATTCTGCATGTGATACTGTTTCCCGCGATTGTGATTACTCTGCAAAATTATTTATGTCCCTTCAGCTCATTAAAAAGTTCTGTGTAAACATACCTTTCGTATATATATATATATATATATATATATATATATATATACACAAACACACACAGTATATATATTCACTTGCCAAGTGCCAAATTCAAAAAATCTGACTTGAATTTACTTAACATTTGACTTGTAGCTTTATTAGGAGCTATAACGTAATGCATTTTCAGTGCCAATAACGATACAGTTCCCTCGCCGTTTTTGTACTTGACCTAAGTGACATGAGTGAATCAAATGTAAGACATACAAGCTCTCTGCTAAAGTGACTGTCTAATAATGATTGGTGTGTGTTTATATATGCAGAGTACTCCAACTCTGATCTTTCAGAACACAGACATCCTGTTTGCCCATAAAGAGATGAGCACATCTAGAATTGCATGTTGTGACAGATTTGTGACAATACTTGCATTAAGCTACAAACACCTGTATACAATTGTTATTATAAGAGATGGAACTTAACACAGAGACTGGCCAATATTTGATGCCATGAGTGCCAAGATCTTCTTCACTGTAAAATGTAAAAAAAAGTTTTTTTCAATTTAAAAAGTAAGTGTTCATGCTGCCTTAAAATGTTAAGTTAAGTGAACTTGAAAAGTGACAACTTGGATATTTGAGTTGACTAAACTTAAAATTTTAGGGCATTTGGCTTTGGAGAAACTCACATATATTGTTGAAGGAAAATCTGGAAAGTTTTTCAAAGTATGGAACCCCTTTATAGAATTTTTGAAGGAAGCTGAACCAAATAGTTTATTTTCGGTGTAACCAGGGATAACATTTACCATGTTATGATATTAATTTACCATTGTCTTGACATTTGTATAGTATAGATATTGTCTTTTTTTTTTCTTTTTTTTTTTTCTGTGCTTGTTTTTTTATGTAAATGTTTCTAAAATCAATAAATACATTGAATTTTAGGGCAGCACAATCACTTTTTTTATGTTGAAACAACAATTTTATTTTTACAGAGTATGCGACAAATATACATGGTAATTTAATAATTAAATAATTATATATTTTTGTAAATTCACTAAGTGTTGGAATTTTGAACACAGTATATGTCACTTTAACTTCTGCCGCCTCACAACCCAACTTTTCCCATGCAAGGAGTTGCACTCTCTTTTTTCTAATGCAAATTCATGCTTTATTTACATTTGATATTTTATCACCATTGCACTAAACAAAAAAACAAGACGTATATTCTGTTTTTTATTAACATGCCACTATTTAATCAAATCAGGCCACATCATAAGCTCAAGCTTATGCCTTTTTTAATTCACTGCCTTCGAAATTAACATTCACTGCCTCCTTCAGTGAAAAGACCCCTGCACAAAAGTAACTCTGCCTATGCTGCATCATCTATCACATATTATCTAGTTAGTGAGCAAAACTTAACAATAAATAAATAAAGCAAGTCTGGCTTCCTCGCTCATTCTCCCTCACATACACACACACTTAACTCTGGAGTAAGTACCAGAAAATAGATTTTAGCTCAGGTTTCCATGGCAACATTAACATCCCCCCCAAACTAAGACAGCTTTATAGCTATACAGAGGCTGGTAGAGGGTGGGAGAGTGGAAAGGAAAGAAAAACTCTTCCTCCATTTGTGCACAGAACAACAAGGGGGAAGTCAATCATCTTGCTAGGTTTCATCTGTCTGTCTGTCTGTCTGTCTGTAACTCTAGAGTGGAGAAGGAAGGAACCTTATTTGAATAAATATGTAAAGTTAGCAGATACATTTAGGCAGAGACTGTATACAAGCAATCAAGATAAAACACAATACATTCAATCTAATACATCAATGATTTAATTTAGTCCATTTCTTATTTGTGGGTTGATTAATCTAAAGTTATTACTTTGTCGTTGTGTAGTTTGAATTTTTGTAACATCTGGCACTTACAGGTGAAACTCATGGCAGGTGATTGGTTATCATGTCACCTCATTATGATCACAGTGTAAAGCTGGACGGGATGTTCATCAATGTCATCTCACTTTGCCTGTGCCATAAAACTATATCTTGTAAAGTAAAATGTGTTTTTCTTTGAAAACCAAAACAACAAATATGTTTTTATAGTAATGTTAATATATATATATATATATATATATATATATATATAAATTTTTTTTTTTTTTCATGTGTTACAAGAAAACATGTTGTTGCTAAAACAGATTTGCAGTAGGACCCTGTGATGGTCTTCCACAAGCAAATCTCCATTAAATGTTTGGTTAGCAGAACAGCAAATAAAAAGCTCTCTTGAGGAAAAAACATAGATGCTCTTGTACCCACCGCAGCAGTACTATAAATAATAATAAAAAAAACACATTAGTCTCAGTTTATACTAACAACAGTGTGTCTATCCCACAGAGAAACAGGAAGCGCTGGCTAATTCCAGAGGCCTAGACTGCAGTTTCTCAGCCTGCTCTCTGGGGGCAGCATGACAAGCCAATTAAAGCACAGGAAACCCACCAAGATAAACATTCAGAGCAGAATGATCAAAACAATGAAGATTTCCTTGCTTAGCAAGAGGAGAAACTCAAATGGCTGTACAATGAGACAGGATGCAAGGCAAATGCTAGAAGTTGATATTTCTAAATAAAAAATGCTGGGTTGTTTAACCCAATTTTGGGTCAAATATGGACAAAACCAAACGTTGGATTAAAAATGCAATGTAAAAATTGAACCCAACGGCTGGGTTTGTCCATATTTGACCCAAAATTGGGTTAAAAAACCCAACATTTTTTAGAGCGGGAGCCATAGACAACATGCAGGAAATGATGGGCCTACTTGTGCAAAAGCATACTGCATTTACAGCTCAGCAGTTTCGATGCTGTATTTCCAAGTGCATGAATGTCAGAAGGTCACTGACTCCCGCTTCGCTTCGCTGTCTACCTAACCACCAAAAAGAGCAGGAATTACATCAGGGCATAGTCAGTCCCGTCTGTAATTCATTTCTCCTGATGAGTGTGTATGTGTGCTCTGGATCGGAGATGGTCTATGATGCAGAGCAAGGCCACGTACCTCCCCAGGCAACTACAGTGTCAAATCTTGAAAGATGGTGTCATTTAGAGGTATGGATGGTTGAATAACTTGACAAGGAAGGACAAGAAACTCAATTGTTATACAATTCGATCTTATGCATTTGGGAAATGTGTCTTTGCAGTGATGCAAATAATAACTCGGGATGTAACGATTAATTTGTTTTGCCAATACACCACCAATAACAAGTACATGTAGGTGTGTTCAGACCATTGATTTAGTTGGTAAACCAATTCAATGTAAAGGCCACTAGTGAAACAAATACTGTATGGAAACTTGTTTCCACCACTGAATTATTTTTTTAACGATAATTGTGTCTATTTATCTCACAATTCTGATTATTTTTTCAGAATTACAAGATATAAACTCTCAATTATGAGAAAGAAGTTAGAAATGTGAGATATAAACACGCAATTGTGACATTAAAAAGTCAGAACTGCAAATGTATATATCGTATCTGAATTTTTTTCTCGTAATTCTGAGAAAAAAATAAGAATTGCGAGATATAAATGATCAATTGTGAAAAACTGCAAATTTATATCTTGCATTTATGACTTTTTCTCGCAATTGCGAGATTATCTTGTAATTCTGAAAACAAACTCTGTATGTAAAATAGATCATCTTTTACTAAAGCTATATCATGGGAATGTTTAACCTGAACATTAATTTAACCATGAACATACATTTTCAAGTGTACTATTCAATTCTTTGTGTAAAAAAATTTTAATTCAGAAAAACTTTTAGCACAAAATTGATTCTTTAGACATTGATTTCATCATCGTTATCTGTAAAAAGCAAACAATGCTACTGAGTTAACCCAAACTCTATTTAATGCTGTCCGATTATTTTACATTTACATTACATTCATGTTATTTATATTATATTATATTATATTATATTTATTATATATATATTATATATATATTTATAATATATATTATATTATCTAACATTATGAACATCAGCTATGCTAATTATTTCCCATCTGCCTTTCTGCTGTTATCTCGGGACGCTAGTCCCGAGGTAAATAGCGTTCGTCAGCTCCAGTTTGTATCCAGCCTCTCACGGAGACTTCAGATCCCCCAACGCCTGTGAAGAGACGACTCGACGCCTGTGAAGAGACGACTCGACGCCGGCGATATGTTATGCCATAAATTAATACTTGATTAACTAACTGTATTTTTCTATGTACATTTCCGAAATGCAATTTCTGTAAAGCTGCTTTGAGACAATGTGTATTGTGAAAAGCGCTATACAAATAAATTTGAATTGAATTGAATTGAATATTATATTATATTATATTATATTATATATAGATAGGTATTCCTAGGTATTCACCCCATCTCTGACCATACTGTTTGTTTTTAATTATTTGTTGTGTTACAAGTAACCTATATTGCTTATTATAAAATGATTTTCCTCTTAAGTTAGTTTTGGTAATAAATCGTCCTTCTCGGCCTTGGCTAAAATACATTGGGGATCCTATAATCCCCTATAAAAGAATTTTAAATCAAATCGATTTGCTGTCAACTCTAATAACTACAAGTATATATGGTTTAAAATTGAGATATTGAGAATATGATCCTGAAATCTCTCCAATTCCAGAAATGTTCTAGCACATGCCAAGTTACATTGTGATGATGATAATAATGATGTTATGTAGGCCTATGCTAGAAATATCTTTGTTAGAGATTGCCTTCAATCTACACTATTCTTATTTATTACAGTTTATACTTGTTTAAAACTAACAACAACTTTCATCAATTCCAACAGATCTGGCATGTAGTGATATTCAGATTTTACAGTTTATCATATTGTGCAGTACTGAAGCATCAGTCATTTTTTCCACAATATCTTGAGAACAGGATTTACTCTGAACAGAATTCAATTGCATCCTATTCCGACCTTTATTTCAGCTTTATTTCCTTTATTTCTATCCAGCATTATTTCCAGTCTGAAGCGTGTTCTCCAGCATATGTCGGTCAAATGAAAGACAACTCAGGTAACCATTACTCACACAATACCATACTAAGGAACTACATATAGTCAAAATATAATTTAACACAAAATGGCAGGTCAGCTGGAAGGAACATCCATTTAGTTTCCAATTGAAATGTTATCATTAATTGCATGTTCTCATGCTACACTAATGAAGGAGGCTGTCATAAGACACAGACGTACTACCAATCATTTTCTAAATAGCTTCGGGGGCTTATGGAATTGTCTTTTGATTACATTTTCAATCACTTGCTCTTCTACTTGCTGGATGTGAATGCAGATGACAGACATGATGTGCTGGCCTCTGCTAAGGTCATGAAGTGTGTAAGAGCGTCCCATTGCGTGCGTCCCGTCTTGGTTCTCTCATCAGAGGGGTCAGTCCTATTAGTACAGACAATGCACCCTGACCCTCTAGGCATAAGCCGTCAGATAAGAGAAACACAACCCAACAAGACAGAACTGCTCAGCAACACACATCCTGACCTCCAGTGCCCTGCCCTATGGGAGTGTTATTAAACCCCGAAGGGAAGCGTTTTTGTCTATGTGTGTGTGTTTGTGCGTGCCAATGACAAGTCAACCACACAAACAAACATGTCGAGGAGGGATATGCTGACAACTAAAGAACTGAGCTTCAAAAGAACTGAAACTTCCTCATGGAACAAAAGCAGGAGAAAAGGAATATTTGTTCAACAAGTCTATTCCTCCACACACTCAGGTGCAGAGTCATTCTGTCTGAATTGATGGAAAATATGAGTGTATAAAACTCAGCAGACATGACTTGAATGTAAAATACCCTATTGTTAGAAGCACTGAATTTTTCCCTGAATCAGCTTTTAGAGCAATGACGTGACACTTATTTTCTGTCCTATCTATTCATTTAATACAAAATACATTAAAATGATTGTAAAATCACAAATACAATGACTGCATACATCTATTCTATGGTAGGCATGTTTTTATTTATGTTTTAAAAAGACCCTTTTAAAAACAAAATTGGTGATACGACTGTCCTGATATCATACTGAAGAAAAAAAAGACTTATTAAAAGAATTCTATGCTAAATATTTTAGAATTCATGTGGTGCATGTACAGAAACATGAATTTCTATTAGGATATAATAGAAAGGACCCCTGCAGACCCTCATGACTGTGTGTCAAGGCCAATAAGTATCTTAAAATATCACATGATTTGACCTTTGCATGACAAGGCTAGTTCTAGTTGTAAAATGTCATGTGATGTAACTACACAAAAGCATAATGCTCATATGTGCAGTATATATCAAGTGATTAAAATGTTTAATTAATTAAATGATGTGCCGATTAATTAATTGCACATCATATTTGGCTGAGAAATTACCTCTAAAAGACAATATTGTGTTAAATCAGAAAAAAGTCAAATAGACATAGACATCAAATAGACAGATTCAACATAGAATTTATTGCATATAAACATTTAGGCCAAAACAGTTTGGTTACCAACTAGGCATGGGCCAGTTTTAAGGTTTGAAAAAGTTTGTTTTTCTCCATTCTGTCACCTGATGGAGTTTTGGTTCCTTGCCAACATCGCCCTTGTATTGCTTAGTTGAAGACACTTAATTTTCAACAATATTATTGATCTGCTTTAGCCTGGTTAAAACCAGACCCTTCTCAGTCGTAACTGAGTTAGGGTCTTGGGAAGGTTCATTCACAGCTCATTTCCAAAGGGGCGTCACCAAAGGACGTCGCTCAAATACCTCTGTAAGCAATTAAATAGACCTCCAGACAATCAGATCGATCGTCATCTTGTAAAGCCCGCCTCAACGTTTGTGATTGGTGCCTCGATTTGGAAATATTGGAAATGAGTTTGAATGGGCTCTTCGCCAGACTAACTTGCAGAGCAAATCTAAATTTGCCGGAAGTTCGTCTGGGTTTTCACAGGCTAGATCTGCCTGCATTGACATAAATAAATTGGGAGTCCACCTTATATTTATAATGAAACCAACATATATATGAATGAATAGTTGAATGAATAGTTTTTTTTATTATTGTGTCTTGCATACTACTGTATGCCCAGCCCTAAAGGGCTTGTAAGACATCAATACCATCAACAAAAGACCAGTTGTCAGACAGTAGGCACAACATACATGAACTTATTTAAATAAACAAGTCTGCCGTCTCATCCAGGCTTTTCAAACAAAAGCAGCCAATTTAAACACATTAAAATTAAACAACCATTTCATCTTGTCGTCATCACTAATCCAGAACATTTCAGGCTTTTTAACAAACACTTCACCAAATAATACATTTCTATAATATTAAGTATATAAAAGTGTGATATTAATTATATACTGTAATAATATAATATAATTTCAATTATCTGTTACCACTAGGGGTGTAACAATATATCGTGCCAAAATATATCACAATACAAAAAAGCGACAATACGTATCGTGGATAGTGACAATATGTATCGTGAATAGTTCACCCCCCCCAAAAAAATTTATTGTGTGAGAAAAAAATTCAAGTGTCAGTACTACATTAAACTACAATATATAATGTTGAATATAATGTATAATAATGCAATGGGGGAATATTTGTGGGTCCTGATAATACCAATGTCTTATGTTACCTGACCAGTAAAAAGTGTCCAACATTATTTGAAATATATCTAGTCAGTGAAAAAGTGCAAGAATATTCGTCTAAAATAATTCTGTATTTTCAGCTTCAGAATCATGAATATTTTTATTCTGGTGTCACCATTGTCCTTGGGTTAAAAGTACAGAGTCCAAGCCTATTCATTTAAACCCACAATGTAATATCAAAATTAGCATTTTACTCAACAGTATATTTTTAGTTAACCTTTTATCATATGTCTTGGAGTATCGCAATAATATCGTATCGTGAGTTCAGTATCGTGATATGTATCGAATCGTGACATGAGGGTATCGTTACACCCCTAGTTACCACTGTAAATCTGGATTGAATTATTGTGGGATTCGATTTGATGCTTTCAGAATTGTATATTTTTATACAATTGTATATTATATATATCATTTTGTTTCTGTATTTTTAAAATGAACATATATTAATGACATTTTAATGTGTAAATACTTTGTGCCTTTTATCCCATGTGTGGGGTAAAAGGCCCATCTTGCAACCTCATACATTTATAAGATTTTTAAACCATTTTTATGATTTATTCTCATACAAAATATGTTGCTCCAATGATCAGTAAAAACTTTTTTTTCTGTAATCATACACTATGGGCGTAGTGAAAAGCAGATTTGTCTTAAGCTGTGCCTTTAGCCCCTTTGTATATTTATTCAATTTTACAAAAGTAATTTTAGTTCATAGTTGCACCACATTCATGAAACTGAAGCTTTTCTTGAAAATGGCTCAGAAATATATCAAAAACTATATGAAACCAACACGAATACAAAGAGTTTTTCTTCCTTTTATGAGAGTTTTCCTTTTCTTGATCATGGTCATTGACCTCTTACTGAATTTTATCTTAGCTGATTAGCTATCTAAGACTGAATTAAACCAAACCCCCTGTACACTGGTGCTATTATATTGTCACTCCACCCATTTGCATTAAGCTTTCCATTTTTAGAAACACAGTTATACTATTGAATGGTCGTGCAACACTCTCTCATTTTCCCCTGAGACGAGAGAAATCCTCTATTTATCTTTTTCACTTCTTCCTACAATGACGCAAAAATCGTCATTTTACGTCATTGTAGGAGGAAGTGTAAGACAGGGGGATTTCTGTAAAGACTACAAGCACTAGATCTCACCCTTTCAAAACCGCCCATAGGGGGCTGGACCTAATGCGCTAACAGACCAATTACAGATCAGTGCCAGTGCGTTTGAGTTCACCGGCAGAAACTTTTTGAAAATATGGACGAAGGTACTGAATACGCAGACGGATGCATTATGGAGGATTGGGATTACACATAGTGTCAGCCATCTTTTTTGGAAGGTAAGCTAGCAGGCTCTTGTTCTGTGGAGAAAGCTGAGTAGTAACTTTAGGGGTTACCGTCCACTTTTTCCCAGACATGTCCGGCCGTCAATGTCCGGGATTCAGCTTTTGCTTTCTGCGGTCGCCATTCATTGTTTACATGCACAGCTTTTGTTTCAATCTAACTGAATTCATTCTGATTGGTGAATCTGAATGTAGTGTTTACATGAACGCTAAACAAGTGATTGGTTGATGTGCGTTTTAACATTGCTAAGAAAATTCCCGCTCCTCCGTGAGAGATACGAGACCGGTGTGACTCACAGGTGTCGCTCGTCAGTAATCACGCCACCGGCCTCGCGTCGTTCTCCACACGGCCTTCACTCGTCCTGCTCGCCACAGTAAACATGATGAATGGTGACAGTAGAACGCAAAAGCCGAATCCCGGACATTTTGGGCGATCTCGAAACACATTTTCGCCAGACTCACAGAAACTCACTAGTAGCCTAGACTTGTTGTTTAACTATAGCGCTCTGTTACCGGTAGGCGTGGCCTGCTAGGGCAGCGAAGCAAGTGCATTCTGGGAGTTGTTGTCTTTCATCCACATGCCAAAAATACATTTTCTGTCTTTTATCAGTCTAGAAAGCTCCAAATTCAAAAATAATTTCACATTTCTTCTACATATATTACCCATTTTAAATACACATTCATCTTTCCAGAGGTGGAGTGACCCTTTAAGCCCTGTGATCATAAAAGCCCAGTTTGTACCCCTCTGAGCACGAACATGTCCCTCTGTGTCATTAAGATGTTTAACATTGTTCTACACAAAACAAGAAGTAATGCTAATTTGTCAGTTGCATCACACCACCTGTGCTTGGGGCCACACAATGCACTTGACACTAACAACGGTTCAGATGACACTTAGCAGCAGAAATAAAAACGCTCATTTATGAGGTTACACAAGGTAACTATAGCTTGTGTTTTTCTGCCCAACCAATTTTAACACGTGCAGTGCTGTAGTTTATACTGTTCAGATGTACAGGAAGAAGATGAGGGGATTACAGAGTGAAAAATCTGCCATGACAACTCAGTTTCTAATCTATAGTGCTGTTGATTTCCCCATCATCCGCTAAGCCTCAGTGTATGTGTGGTGATCAAGCCAAGTACAGCTACACTTCTGTGTCATACGACACACATCACGCACGACAGCTAATTAATGCCCCGAGTGGGGTGATGCTGATTGCTTTCAGTTGGACTAATGCCACATTATTCTGGTCCTCCACACTGCTCAAATGCCAATCTTGATATTTACAGAGACTCAGTGTTATGGGAATGAGTGCTGCTACACTTATCTATCAATATGGCAAACTCTCTGTCATAGTCATGGGTGATTGATATTAGGAAATCTAGTTTAATATCCATTTACTGTGGCATTGAGCCTGATATTTATGAAGGTGATGTGGGTGAAGGGTTTTATTGATTTATTATTTTCTCGCAGACAAGAAAGCACACACATATGGACCTACATTTTAAACAACATGACATTTTGTATTACATTCTGTTTTTTCGTCTCTGCAAGTGTGTGATTCTTTTAGTTTTTATATACAGAAGTGAGGCGGGGGGCGGGGGGGGGGGGGGGCTGCCACAAACGGAGGGTTATGCTTCCACCCTGTACTTATTTTACAATGGCTGTGAAAGAAAGATAAGAGGAGGCAAATGGAAGGAACAGAGAAATGTGACCCTGGATCACAAAACCAGTCTTAAGTAGCACGGGTATATTTGTGGGAATAGCCAACAATACATTGTATGGGTCAAAATTATCAATTTTTCTTTCATGCCAAAAATCATTAGGATATTAAGTAAACATCATGTTCCATGAAGACATTTTGTAAATTTCTTACCGTAAATGTATAAAACATGTGAATGCAGCACAATCGTGAACATAGATGGACAACTTTAAAGGCGATTTTCTCAATGTTTCGATTTTTTTGCACCCTCAGATTCCAGATTTTCAAATAGTTGTATATCGGCCAAATATTGTCCTATCCTAACAAACCATACATCAATGGAAAGCTTATTTGTTCAGCTTTCATGTGTTGTATAAATCTCAATTTCAAAAAAATGACCCATAAGACTGGTTTTGTCATCCAGGGTCACAAATGAGGAAGACAAATTGAAGACATATTAAGAGAAGATGCCAAATCTTAAAGTCTGAGTAAGAAGCCAACTTTTAGTTTGGTAGGGATTTCACAAATGCAAGACCTGGACTACAGCACAAGACTGTTTTAAAAAATATACTCAGAAGTTGAAGCAGATTTAGCTTTTGGACTCATTAACAAAGACAGTTAGGCCATGTGTCCACCAAAGTGTTTTTAGCCAGCTGAAAATGCTAAACGCTCTGCTGAAAACGCCTAGCTGTGTGCGCTTGAAAGCAGTTGGCAGCGCTGCGTTCTTTCAATTGGGACGATTCGTTGCTATGATACAGAATATCCGCAGCACAGTTTACTTGTAACTGATTTCGCAGATAATTTGTTTCATACTAAAAATTTATTTTCCATCCATTTTGTTCGGTTAGCTCTGCTGGTTGACGTCGTTGTACAAAAATAATGTTGTGACAGTTGGTCAGTGTGGTATTTGTCCCGCCCCTCCTACACTGTGATTGGACGGCTGTGTAAAAAGTGACAGTGGTGAGCGCTGCGTTTTACCAAAAGTTGAACATTCTTCAACTCTCGGCGACCTGTAAAAAATGCCGAGCACTCAGCGCTTCAGCGTGAAAAAAACGCTCAGCGCCTCGTTACGCTCATGGCGTTTAAAAAACGTGGCGCTCCCATTGAAAACAATTGGAAAAATACGCCAGCTGCGTGAAGAATCGCTTTGGTGGACACATGGCCTTAGGCCCAGAGAAACTGCTCAAGATGGGCAACAGTCATTACTTCACAGCCCAAAAATGTTCAGCACTGCAAATAACTAGTGCCATGAAGTATTGGTGCAGTCCAACATGAACTACACCAGCAGAAAATGAAGACACAGAGCTAGTGTAACACTTCTCCACAAGCTATGCAACATTAACCTGTAAACGAGTGCTTAATAGCCTGGGTTATAATGAATATGAGTGCCTGTGCGGATATGTGCAAAAGTACAGCATGACTCAGCAAGCAGAATCCCATAATGTTTAAGGTCTATCAATATATCCTCATTTACTAAATATCATGTCAGATTTCAACAGTAACCCTAAAGATTTAGTACAAAGACTACTCACTAAGGCTTCTTATTTGCAGTGCAATGGGACAGTCAATACACTCCCATATCACTGCAAATAATAACACAAAATATCTATCATAAGGCATGAAAAAAAGTATATCATATGACCTGAATATCATACACACCACATAAAATGAAAAAAAACATTCTCTTTCACTAATGTGTGAGACACAGAGAGACAGATATATATAATATATCAGATAGATCCATAATATGATATATTTCCAAGTGAAGCAGGATATTTACCAATTAAATGAATATGAGCTTGTTAAAACAATTCCTGAGTATAAATATTAGACTTAATTCATTAGACTTAGACTATCTGATAGTCTGTGCGAAGTAAGTGATGTTAAAAAGGAAAGTAATTCACAGCAAGAGGGAAGTAAGGTTATTGACTTCTGATTAAAGATTATGAAGACTTTGAAGATGAAGGCCAAGCACCAATGAATTATTAATAAGAGCAGCAATGTACATTAAATGGATAGTTCAACTTCACTCAAATATGGGGTGATTCTGTCATCATTTTCTCACCCTCACCCCAAACCTGTATGAGTTTGCTGAACACAAAAGAAGATATTTTGTAGAAGGTCGGAAACCAAACAGGTGATGGACCCCATTGACTTCCATAGTATTTTTTTTGTTTGGTTACCCATATTCTTCGAAATATCTTTTTTGTTCAGCAGAAGAAAGAAACTCATAAAGGTTTGGAACAACTTGAGGGTGAGTAAATTATGACAGAATTTTCATTTTTGTGTGAAATACCCCTTTAAGAAAATAAATATTGTTCAGGGTTAAAATATTTGCATAACTATAAACGCATGAAGTCAAAAAAAGACAGCAATAGTATGCTTAAAATATATATTTTACTTAAAGACAGAGAACACTGCCTGTAATTTAATGTCATATAACTTATTACCAGTCGTGCATCTACTACTAAGCTGTAATAGGATCACTACTGAAAAGGGACACTGTACACTGTGGGCATAGTTTATAGAGATGACAGCATTACCAGTTTAAAAATGCCAGTTGTCTGTTACTTTTTCTTCTAAACGTTTCTTAAAATAAGCCCACAAGGCTTAGATTAGCATGCAGAAACGCAAGGCACTTATGATAATCTAATATCAAGTGTGCATATTTTATACAAGTACACGTTGGCCAAGTAATCGTGTTGTGAGAGATGGGCAGGCCGAAGGAGGCTATAGTTATCTCCCTGTGGAGTGTGCTAAGAGTATGTCTTATTAATGACAAAATATCGGTTTACTTGAGATTAAATGGCAATTATCTTGTCTACAAAAAGATGGTAACAGCTATTATGACATCAGGATATGAAGCTCAGAACACTTAATGAGCAATGAGGATGTTTGGATTCCAAGGAAACACAGCACGGTTACTCATCTCTTTGACAATAAGGCTCTTGTTGCTAAGCAATCCAAGGCATTGTTGATATATTATTATAAAGTGAGAAAACATACAAACTGAAGTCGCATGCATGCTGAGATCACGTGGAACACCTGTTCCTAGCCCTGACAGACAACTAGTAGTTCCACACAGATGCGTAAACACCTGAGCACATGCGTAAACATCTGGATGCCGTTTAACACTGAGCGTGAATAATGACAATATACTTGCTGTGTGACTAAACCATTTCTTAACACAGAAAACGCTTACCTGGGTTCTGCGATTCACTGCGCATGCTCAGTGGTAATCGTGCACTCCAATAGGATGAGTATTTGCTGTGCATGAAGTCCACCAAGTTCATGTTCCCTTCAGTGCAGTACATTTCCGTCAGCATTTTTTATAAAGGGAGGCATTGTCATTTGATAAAGGGATGAAGACAAATAGTTGCATGAAGCATTCCCTTGAAATATACTCCCATGACAGTAACTTGAAAACATTGGCCAAACTGATCCTTCAAGCCATTGTGTCGCTGAATCTGTTGTACAAGGTGTTTTGAGACGATGTGAAACGGTTATTTTGGCCTAAGTATTCCAAAATGTGACTGATGCTGAGAAAAAAAGAATCCTTGATTGCGTGGTGATGTTTTAATTGTGCTAATGAACACAAACTAACATGATCGATTGGTTTTTCAATACTCACAAAAGGGACTGACTATAATGACGCTTTAGTCACCGTGGACAACGTACAAATAATCACACAGGGGTGTGCTAAATGTTTTTTTGTTGTTTTTTACCAGTGCAGTACTGAATACTGCCATGCGGACACACGTTTGCCATAATGGGATTTAAGATAGCATTGCCTTAAGTTAGGCTACAACATGCTGCTTTCCAATTATGTATAATAATTTAAATTGGGTAAGTTAAAATAAGTCATTACTATTAACTGAATTGGTTCTCAACAGTGGAGATTGCAGCGTATGTTTGCTATTATTTCGAATTAATTAATAATGCAATTTTTATTATGGTTAGGCTATTAGTCGTTTTTCGATATCCTCCCTCTCTACCTCAGTGTTACATCTGTTTCTTTCCTCTGAATTAAACTGGGAGACTATAACATAATTGATGATAGTGCAAACGATTTAAACGTTATTGCATAATAGCATTCGATAACAACTCGACTCTTTTCCCTACAATTACTGACAAATGTAACTCATAAAGTGCCTATGCAAGTTCCTTGTTGTTGTCTTCATTAATGAACCGGGAGTAGTTTAGTTCTGTCAACTGAACTGAACAGGTGGGCAGATAGAGACACCTCTCTCCACGTCACGTAAAGCTGGTGATTTTTGCGTTGCCTGTCACGTGATTACATGTTTCTCTACAAAAGTAGCCACATTGCAAAAAAATGTTTCAGCTCAGGTCCAGAACTTAATGAGTGTGTTTTGTTTTAGCGCTCGCGCGTAGGCTACTGTAGGCTATATGTCTTCAAGTTGTGCATGTGTGCTGTTAACTGATTCATTTGTGCAGTCATCTTCATGAAAACCTCCCGATGAGGTTATCGTTCTTCCATTATCATACATCTGTCTGTAGGGTTCGTGAATGTGAACTGCTTTTTCTGCCTATGTCAGTACCGTTCCCTCTGCTAGGGCTCTGCGTGTCACCCCCACACAGAGATTCTGTCACGCCCTCCTCCATCTCCATATACTCAGCTGCCTTGTCACCTAAAGACGACCCCGATTGTGACCCTTTGCATTTTCTTAGGAAATCCGTAAAATACGGGCAGCCCGGTGGTGGTTGTTCCACAACGGGCGTTTGGTCCTCGTTATCAGTCTCCCGGTGGTAGAAGTAGTTGAAGTTGGACACGATTACAGGGACTGGAAGCGCAATGGTCAGGACACCGGCAATGGCGCACAGCGAGCCCACGATTTTACCCCCGACCGTGATGGGCTTCATGTCCCCGTAGCCCACCGTGGTCATGGTCACTACAGCCCACCAGAACGCGTCTGGGATGCTGGTGAACTGTGACGAGGGTTCGTCTGCCTCTGCGAAGAACACCGCGCTGGAGAACAGGATGACACCGATGACGAGGAAGAAGATGAGCAGCGCCAGCTCTCGCATGCTCGCGCGCAGAGTGTGCCCGAGGATCTGGAGACCTTTCGAGTGTCGAGACAGTTTGAAGATCCTGAACACGCGGACGAGTCGTATTATTCTCAAGATCGCGAAACTCATTGCCTGTTGCCCGTTCTCTTCATGTTGAGCTAGGTCTGTGCCGAGAGTTATGAAATAAGGCAAAATAGAGACGATGTCTATGGTGTTCATAACGTTTTTAAAGAAATCAGCTTTACTGGGGCTCGCAAAGAAGCGCACGATTATCTCAAACGAGAACCAAATGATGCACACTGTCTCAACGATGAAAAAGGGGTCGTTGAATGGCGTAAATCCATTGTCTGCCTGTGTGGAGTTTTTACCTGGGCTGTGGAATTCTTTGTCGTCCCTGAATTCTGGCAATGTTTCCAAGCAAAAAATGACTATGGATATGACGATGACCAACACTGACACGACCGCGATCCCCCTGGCTGCACTTGAACTCTCCGGGTACTCAAACAGCAGCCAGATCTGACGTTTAAACTCGTCCTCGGGCAGCGGCTTCTCTTCCTCCTTCACGAAGCCCTCATCCTCGCGAAACTTGAGCATTGCCTCTTCCCCGAGTTCATAGAACTTGACCTCCTCGGAAAATATATCAAACGGCACATTGGCGGGTCTCTTTAAACGCCCCCCTGACTGGTAGAAGTATAGAATGGCATCGAAGCTCGGTCGATTCCTGTCAAAGAAGTATTCGTTACGCAGAGGGTCGAAGTACCTGATTCTTTTCTCAGGGTCCCCCAGGAGAGTGTCCGGGAACTGGGCGAGAGTCTTCAGTTGAGTTTCAAACTTCAAGCCCGACACGTTGATGAAAACTCTCTCGCAACAGCCGTACTCATTGTAAACATTTTCGTAGCCTGACTGAGGACGTCTGTCCGTTAACGAAACCGTCTCCTCTTCATCATGATCCATGATATAAACAAAACTCGACCTCCTGATTCCCTTTTCCTCCTCTTCCTCCTCGCCCTCCGCCTCGTCCTCCTCGATCATGACGTCCTCCTCAGATCCTAGGAGCGCCAACTCTGACTGGCGTAGATCCCCGCCGAGTGCCGCGCGGTTCCGTCTCCAGCGCGCGACGCCTCTTTCCTTTTTTCTCTCTCTGAGAAGTTGCTGTGGTTGCTCGTGGTGTTGCTGCTGCTGTTGTTGCGATGAGGAGTTGGAGGAGGAGGAGGAGGAGGAGGAGGAGGGGCGCGAGGCGGTGCCGGTGCTACTGTTGTTGGCATTCGTTGAAGAGGCGGTGCGACTCTGTTGCGGGTGGTTCTGGGGATGGCCACTCGACCCACCTCCCTCTCCGACCGTTCCGGCGTCAGCTGCCGCCGCTGCGCGAGACTGTCTCTCCCTCTCGCGCTCTCTCTCCCGTGCGCGAGCCTGGGCATATCCATAGGGCAGGTGGGTATTGCAGCCCCCGCTGTCCGCGCCCACCATAGCAAATTCCATCTTCTCAAACTACGAAGTGTTCAGAATGATGGAAAACAGGCGGAATAAAGAGGCTGAGCAAAAGACGAGTTCAGCAAGTTCACATATGCACTGGCACTGTAGGTCCACTACCTTCGGTAGTGCTTTAAGGTCTTTCAGTGCACTTTCACTTATTGTAATTGGACTTTACAATTGTAGCGAAGCGACGTGCTTCTGGTGACATCATCATTATCATCCTCATCATCATGAGAAAAATGTGTCCAACAGTTCTAGAATCCATGTGCACGCGCGCGTTTTCCAAAGAGAAACTGAATGGATGAGAGAGAGCGGCACTTTTCCGTTAACTGAGGTGCTCGGTCACCGTAGAGACTTTATTCGTTTATGAAATCACTGGTTCCCATCTTCGATGTGTGAGGGAGGGGTGGGGTGTAGGTTTGTTCCGTCCTCTGCCCCTTCAGTGGATATGAATCCCTAAATCCGCTTGACACCAGCAACAGCTGCAAAGAAAAGAAAAACGTGTTGTAAAAGGCAAATGTAGCCGAGGCAGACTGTGATGGATATGCTTATGAGCAAAACAATTTTAAATAGTAATCAGGAACAAAGGCATAAGTCAATATTATTGTACTACATAATAATAATAATAATAATAATAATAATAATAATAATAATAATAATAATATGGCACACCCTAATGGTAACAGGCCAGCCAAGGAAACAGCACGTGATGTTACTGATCCAAAATCCCCTGACAATTAATTATAAACAGTCGTCGCACGAAATGTATCAGCTCTCTCATGCACTCCACCTTCCATTATTCGAGCCACTTACGTAGAAAATGATTTTAGGACGTCTTCACAGCTTCCACCCTTCACATAACAAGCTAGAGATGGCTGAAGATGTAAATCCCAGGTTTGTCCAAATTTCCATCTTGTTCAGGGAATCCAGATATTCCTCGACGTAGCCAAAAGCAGAACATGACACCTTAACAGTCAGGTGTTATCGCATTCGATGGATGACAGCTTTAGCCACGGCTCGCCGTTGGGTCTTTATTCAACAGGATCTCTCATCACCTGCCCATCTCCCCCCTCCCCAAAAAAACAGGCACCCCTGCATTTAAGCCTGGACTCACACTCACCAAAAAGCAGGTGCTGCTATACCAAGAGCATGCTCCGTGGCTCGATAAATCACACGAGCGGCGTGAGAATCGAGATGTATCAAAGTTTTAGGATGCCATGTGAAATAGCCTTAGGTAAGTATGCGCAGCGCGCATCTGTCTGCCGCTCAGTCTCGCCCGTTGACCATTGTGCTCGTGTTATTGGGGAGCTGTGCTCCGCCGCGAGAGGCACGTTTACACAGCGCGCAGAGCTCGATCGCCCCCCAGTGGCTGTGGCAGGCCACTGCTCGCGAACCGGTGTGCTGCAGTTCTCAAACTTCGACAGCCCCTTGTGCATCTGTTGACATCCAGTTCATCGCAACTGCCTCCCCGAGGGACTGCTGCAGAGCACGAGCTGCACACACTAAGCAGCCTGTGTGTGGCTCTGTCAAAAATTGCCACATACACTTTCTATCACTGCCTGTTTGTGTATAGCCATCGTTTGGAAAAAAAGACAAGAATGTAAACATAGCATAAAAAAAACTTATGTGATTGTGTTGTGAGGGCTCTGCAGTTCCACTCTTCCACGGTCCATTAAACAAGCAGGAGTTTATAAAAAGAGCATAAATAAAAGATTCACCTCCGTTATCTTAGCACAAACTGAGGTCCGGGAACCTCGAAGGGACGAAAAAAGGGGGTGCTACATGATCCACTGAAAACTGGAGGAGAAAAAAGTGTTTTACAACATTTCGTTTTAGAGCTGTTTTAGAAGGTTGACTCAATGTGTCAGTTAAACATGTTTAACTTAGTATTTTTTAAACACATTTATCAGATTTTGAAATGATTACTGTTCTTAATAAACAGCAGATGCATGTGATTTATAACTGTTGTTTTTTTTTGGTTTGTTTTAAAATAACACCTAAATCTGCATACTTTAAATTGTATTGAAAATGTATTTCTTAAGATTTGTACCTCTAACATGTCTTTAGCGAGTATCGCTAAAAGATGCTGTCAACCTATTGGAAAGTAGTTTTTTTCCGGAGAATAATTCTATCAATTTGTTTTTGCCTTTAGTACAATGGAAATATAATGACCAATGATTTTATTTTGGATCTTGGCATTAAAAGGTTTGAAAACACCTGGTTTAGCTCTGTCATGCAAACTGATGGCACTGTAAAACTACACAAACAACATGACAATCAAGATTATTTTGACAAAATTGTAATGCTTCAAACTGATGTTTGTATGAAAGTAAAATGCAAATGATTACTCCCACTACGCCACCTGCCTGTTTCTCCTGGCACACTATTTTATAACAGGGAGCTTTAGAAAACCAGTATCAGCACTGTGTTTAAGCCACGGGTGCTTAATGTATTACCTGGAAAGCAAATATTTCACTTTGGAAACCACGGAAATGCTCAACAAAAACCAGGGCTGTCTTAGAGTGGGAAATGTGTGCTATCAGAATGATCGGGCTGTTTGATCCAGCTCATTAGTAATGCAGCAGACATTGTGTTTGCTCTTGGTAAAACAGTTTCTATTGACCAAACTTTACAATCTTAACAGCATTGACATCTTGCTGTTTTACTATGCAAATACCCTACCTCACTAATGAAATGCAGTAGCTTGTATGGCCTTAGCTTATGTTTTGGTCTATGCTTGTCAATTCATCTGTCACTATAAGAATAATAGGGGGCAGTATTTCACAAGACAGACTTTTGTCGTTGTACTATTCATGGGCAAACACAGGATGGATGTTTTTATGTGTAGAGAGTAAGGATTCTGAATGTAGTTTGTGGGTGTGCGATTGTAAAGTAGCTTATAGTTATTAGAGTAATGGTGCTGAATGCATTGTAGGCCAGGAATGTGGTCTTGAATATGACTGTGGCACCAGTAATAAGTACATTGAGACCTGAGTAAATGTGAGAATTACTAAGTCAGGCAGCAGCATTTTGCATGCACTGATAGGAGTGAAAAGGCGGATTGTCTTATTTGGATGGGGCACTTGTCACTGCATGATAAATGAAGGTCATTAGGTCATCTTGGACAATTTCCAAGATTTGTACAAATCAGGAGTCAATGACTGTACAACCTTCAAAAGCGATGGAAAGATACTGGGGGCGAATATGGCTGAAAGAAAAAAGCTTCGTCTTGTCAAGGTTGAGCTGGGGCTGAAAAGACAAAGAGACAGACTGAGATCTGTAAAAGAAAATGAACAGAATCTAAATGAAAATTCAGAACACTGTATAAACTTTTAAGCAGATATTGGTCAAAGCAATAAAGATTAGGCCTGCAGCTATGAAATGAATGCTATAGATATTTTCTCAAAAATGTCTCTGTAATAGACCTATTTTTGGATTCATTCCATATAGCTGCCGACCAAACCATTATATATATATATATATATATATATATATAGTTAAAAGCACAGGTGAGACCACCTGCAAGGCAGGTGGTCATTATATATATATATAACCATTATATATATATATATATATATATATATATATATATATATATATATATATATATTTACACAGTAACGATTGCAATAATAGCACACTGATGCGGAATATAAACAAACAACAGTCTTTAATAAATCCAACAGGAACATGCAGGAGATAACAGGAATAATAACGGGCCTACGAATCACACGACCACGTAATAAAACAAACACACCAAACAAAGAACTGGGAGAACTGAAGGTTTGAATACACAAGGGAGGATAATCAACAGAACAAGGAACAGGTATGTAACTAAATTAACAACAATGGCATAGGCAAAACAGGAACAGGAAAAAAGAAACCAAAACACAATGAAACTTTAACTAAACATAACTCTGACAATATTGGGGTCAGTAAGATTTTTTTTTAATAGTTTTAAAGTATCTTATGCTGCTGTTATACTGTAAAAAGACTAATACTGTGAAATATTACCATTTAAAATAACAATTGTCCATTTTATCAGAATTCTGATTAATAGAAAGTTTGAAAAAAAAATTGTTTGAAAAAGAAATAAATATTGTCATCATGGCCTGGCTTCGTAAACAAAGATTTAGGAAGGACATCCACGTCTTCTACAGGCACGGTGGCTGACGAGGCCTATGCGGGACAGGCAGGTCCTGCCACAACAGCTGCAGGTAAAGGTCTGGTCCAGGATGGGTGCTGAGAGGATATGGTTCTTCCTTCTTCTCCTTATGTCCTCTATACTGGCCCTGTGGCTATCTAGGGATGTGGCCTGATGGACTGTGCGCCGCCAGGAGTCGTGATCAGCTGCTTTTGCTGCCCACTGACGGTAATTGATGCAGCAAGCAGTGAGGGACTTCTTCAGGGAGTCTGCTTTCGCGGTGCCCCGATGTTGCTGTAGCCAGAGGACAGTTCCCCGTGAAGCACAATCTTAGGTAGGTTGTGGTTCTCTATCCTGGAGACGTGCCCTGCCCAGCGAAGTTGTACCTTGAGGACCATAGCCTCGATGCTAGTAACCTCCGCTGACTCGAGGACTTCAGTGTTGGCGACAAAGTCACTCCAACGAATGTTGAGGATTGTGTGGAGGCAGCGCTGATGAAAACGCTCGAGGAGTCTCAGGTGATGACGGTACGTGACCCAGGACTGGTCAGCACAACAGCGTTGTATACACTAACCTTCGTGTCTTTTTTGAGGTTGTTGTTGATCCATACACGTCCGTATAGTCCAAGTATACAGTAATGAAGTATTTACATTAATAATTTATATATTGTTATTATATAAATTATTATATATAACTCTTGTTATTATAGTAGGCTTAATACAAATAGTGAGCTCTTCATTCATTGTCACTGTAATTAAGCAAATTATTATTGTTTAATAGATCATATGTAAAGAGTTAGATCATGTTTTTATGCTTTGTTAGCAACCTATTAACTGTAAATAATTCTCACCTTAGATTAGGTCACGGAAAATGTCATTAATGAAGTGCTTTAAACCATCCATTTATTAGACATAAATTGCATCAGTATAAAGAATTCCTTGAATATATACATATATATATATATATATATATATATATATACTGTATATATATATATATATATATATGTGTGTGTGTGTGTGTGTGTGTGTGTGTGTGTGTGTGTGTGTGTGTGTGTGTGTGTGTGTGTGTGTGTGTGTGTGTGTGTGTGTGTGCGTGCGTGCGCGCGCGTGCGTGCGCATGCGTGGCCGTGTGTGTTTAGGATTAGTAAAAGGGGATAGAATATACAGTTAGTACAGAATAAAAACCACAACGACCATGGAGAGTCCCTGGCTTAAACCACAGGTATTTGTATTTGTAAATACAAATACAATAATAATACAAATTGTATTATGTATTTGTAGACATTTTAAGGAAAACTGTATATAAATGCAATTTGGTTTAAAGTTTGGTTTAAAGCACTTAAATAATACAATTTTCCATGACCTAATCTAAATTGAGAACTGTTTACTCCTACTAACCAATTGGCAATTATTTTACTACAAACAATAATTGTGTTAATTACAGTGACAATGAATGAAGAACTGACTATTTGTAGCCTATTAAAATATTAACAATGTAGAGACTATAATATATAAACTATATGAATAAACTATAAACTAATAGTTTATTAATGATTTGTAAGAACTGTATTACTGTAGACTTATAATAAAGTGTTACCCTAAAATTCTAAATGCTTTTACTGTTACGTTAGATCATTTAAATGCATCCTTCACCAATTTAATGCATAAATTAACCAATACACATTTGAACGCCTGTGCGCATCTCAATATTTTTATTAAAACATTAATAGATAGATCTGGTGGTGAAAATGCTATTATTAGACCATTTGACATGTCAAATACATACACCAACATAAATACTAACACGCTGTATGTGCTGCAAATTGTGATATGGTCTGATGCCTGTTATTTTTCTTGTAGGAGCATCATCACCTACTGTACATCTGGTATATGAGAAACTGTTTCAAATAGGTAAAACATTAACAGATTCAGTGGAGATTGAAAACTGATTGATTTTTATGTTATTAAAATGTTATTAAATATATCCTGTGAGGCAGATTTCTTTTGTCAAATCTCCTCCAACAGAAGTAGGCTACATTCTGTTGAAGCAGTCATGTGTGGATCATTCTGAGAAGACAAGCTGTTGTTCCAGTGGTTTTCAATCCAACAATTGTGCCTTAGAACACTGACCTTGAAAAGCAGAACATTAGTGGTGGCCCTTACATGGATCCTGTTCTGTCTAAGCCTCTCGCAGACTGAATGCCATGGCCACAGGGCTTTTAGGGATTTGTGCCACCTCCACAAAAGCAAATGCAGTAGTATGATAAGACATGGCTGCTCTCAACTCGACGTGGGCGTCATGTCTGTCAGGAGGGTATAAGTGTCCATGTGAATGGAGGTGAATTGATTTTGTCTCAGCGAAACTCCAACAGGTAAGTTCATCCTAGTAAGTCACGTATCAACTTTTTGTTTAAGTTTTTGGTTGTGTTTTCCTGTGCGCTGGGTTAGCTTACTCTTTCAATTGTGATTTTCTTTTGAAAAAATATCATTTATTAAGCAGTAGGCCTAAATCATACGATAACCTCAAGATTGACACAACATGAGCGCTAATACTCTATCCACTGCAGTACCTGTATTTGATCAGCCGCACACTTTCACATTGATTCCCAGATGAGGATGCGCTTCGTTGTTATGGTGATCCTGTTGCCAGTGCTAATGAGGGCAGGATCAGAATGCAGGTCCAGCTGTCGGCTTTCCAATATCTCCATTACCGTGGAAAGTGAGGAATGTGGCAGCTGCATCACAATCGACACCACTGCCTGTGCCGGGCTTTGCAAAACACAGGTAGGATGAAGTAATATTCTTGTAACATTTAATTTGAGATGTATGTGTGCACATTTGACATATATCTTTTCAAGCCTCAAATTTATTCCTGTGATGGCAAAGTTACATTTTCAGCATCATTACTCCAGTCACATGATCCTTCAGAAATTATTCTAATATGCTGATTTGGTCCTAAATTATTATTTATGATAATGGTTCTTATCATCAATGCATTGCTGTATAATATTTTTGTGGAAACGTGCTACTTTAAAAAAAAAAAAAATCTTAGATGAATAGAAAATTTAAAAAACAGCATTTATTTGAAATAGAAATCTTTTGTAAGATTATAAATGTATTTACTATCACCTTTGATTAATTGAATGTATATAGGAATGTGTCCTATATATATATGTGTGTATTTCAGTGTGTATAAATTATATATTTATGAAACAGCGAAACTTAAGTGCAGACATTTTGTTGTCGTCGTTTCAGTTATAAGCACTAGATAAAAGGGAACTAAAATATTTCCATTTTGACAGGAAAGAGTTTACCGTAGCCCCATGATACAGTACTACCAGAACATCTGTAACTTCAGAGAATGGACCTACGAGACCTACGAGTTTAAAGGCTGCCCTGCCGGGGCTGACTCGCTTTTCATTTACCCTGTGGCCCTCAGCTGTGACTGCAGCAAATGTAACTCAGACATCACAGACTGTGGAGTTCTCAGCCAGCAGACGTCCAGCTGCACTGCACATTAGACCGGAAACCAAACCATTTGAAAGCCTGTTGTACAATTTTGAATATTTAGTTTTTCATAATTAAATGTAAATTGCATAATGGAATAAAAGAAAAACATTTCCGCATGGGATGTAAGTATCAATAAATATAACACACTGCAATAACCCATAAAAAATATTTTGGCTTTCAACAGGTCATCTGTGAGATGTTGATTCATCCTGTTTTTTTTCTGGAATCTTCTGTTGGCTCTGGTGTCAATAATCTCAGTCAGGCACAAACTGCACCATTAAAACAGCTCACATCGCATAAACAGAACTCATTTCCTGTGATAAACCGTCTGTTCCCAAGTGCTTCTACACACGGGCACGTTAATTTTGCTTGTGAAATTGCTGCGTTTTCACCAGAGCTTATAATTGTCCTTCTGAGACCAACTGTAAAAAGTTCTCTCTGTGAGGATGCTCTCTAATACACTGATCAAACTCGCTGAAACCATACTCGATTTACATAATCAAATTAGTAATGAATCAATATGAATATCAAAGAGTTTTCAGAAAAGGGGCAATCTCTTATACATAAAAAAGAGAAATTAGTTATGGCACATCACAGAGCACATCACTCATGTGTCGTAATAAAAGGAGCAGATGATAGAAACAAGAGCCAGTACATAAAAACAGATGCACTTGAAGATGTCATCTACAAATGAAAACATGCATAATTTACAGTTGCTTAGGAGTAAAAACTTCACAAGGTGAAAAAAATCTCACATTATATATTGTGATTATATATAAATATAATGAAATGGTTAATCAGGATTTTGATTAATTGATTTAAAACTGGCAGAAAATACACCTTAAATAATGACCCCAAAAAAAGGTTTACTATAGCCTTACATTGAAAGAATTGTAATGATTTTAAAAAGTTGTATCAATGCTGTGCAGCTTCATCTTTAAAATTGCTTTGCAGTTATTTGCACGGGAAAAAAAGCTTCATGCAGGCTTAGTTTTACTTAGACAAACTGCCTGTCTAGATGTGAATATTTTGAAAACCATCCAATCTGCCTCATTCGAATTCTTTTGCAATACATTATCCCTGCTTCAAGTCAACTTTCTTGCTGTTTGTACGTGTTATTGTTTTGCAGCTACAGGGGAAACTGGGCCTATAACATATTGTTCTTCATTTTGACGTTCCTGGCTCCTAGCACTGCAACGTGAGGTGGAGTGCCCTGAATGTGCACTATGAGACAAATGGGCCAATTAGAAAAACATCTTAGACAATATCTAATAGATGATATCACCAAACAAATACCCTGAGGTAAACCAACAGCTTTTTCAGATGTCATCATAGATCTAAAGATGTTGTAGGATTGAAAATAATCAAAGATATTTGAAATGAACAAAAACATTTGCTTTACTGTTTTCCACCCCCTCTTTCCCCAATGACCATTTGGAGTTCCCAAAGGCACAGAGGGGCTGATAGTGATCAAAGCCTGTAGGCCAAGATGTGTGTACTTCAGGGGGGGGGTCTATGAATTGTCACACCTTTAGTACCGTGGGGGAACTTGTATTTATCTGATTGGTCAGCTTGAATGTCTCACATTTGGGTTGTAGTCACATGGTCAGGGAAAGGATAAAAGAAGATTGTAACTGTTGCTCTGTCTCTTTTATGCTCTGGGTCCCTTTCTTGACCTCCTCTTTTCTCTTACTCTCTCTGGTAACATTTTACATATATGCTGGGTACAATTAATGATATAAGTTATCATCTCATACATCTATTTTGTAACCAAGTATAACCACAACCATATATTGTCATTAAACCTTTTCAATTACAAATAATGTGCTAACTAGTTTTGATTTGGTATTGACTTTAAAGTGATACCTGTTGCAATACAATATTGTCACTCTATATAGCAACGCTCTCCCACATATTAAGCTACTGTAACAGTGCTTATTTCCGTTGTTGGTATAAGTAGCAGTGGGTGGTAAAAGACAAGAAATGTACAGTTTTCTACAATCTTGCTGACAACGTTTCTTTAGTCATTCGGCAGTCTTGCAAACTGAACCCCAGCAGGAAATCCTCCCTTACAATGTATATTAATATATAGATAGATAGATTTTTATGCTTGGTATTTTACATACAAGTTATAGTGATTCAGTCAAAACTTGCAGTATATATCTATCCATATATTCATATTTGAAATGAGGTTAAAAGATCATCATTGTAAAACCTTGCACTATAACAAAACATTTGCACTAAAGATTTTTTATTTTTGTAAATGTAAAAGCAAATTTCAAGGGGAAAAAACAGCCACAGTATTACAGCATAACTAAAGAACTGGAAATATTACAGAAATGTACAGCTGTGACGGTATGGAAAAAAGCAAAAATACAAGATAACATTCTATATTAAACTTTTACATTTAAAAACAATAAACAATACACTGAATTAACCAAGTACTTCTGCAATGTCCATATACAAAACCAGTGCCAGTCCCTTTACGCTCAAAGGCAGAAGTGATGTCGTCTTCTCCATCTTCCAACAGGTTATCTAATTGGCAAACTTGTTGCGAATAATCTCTCCCCCTTCTACCTCCACCTGCTCGTACAACCATTTCCGGTCACAGCGACACTCCACACCGCACTTCCGAGAGCCGCACTCGGGACATGGGTAGAAGCAACCCATGCAGTCTACATCCAGACAGTCACACAGATCCCTCCCACATGAGATCAGCAAGCCCTTGTTGTCATACACTTTACTCTTGAGAGACAGGGACTGTCTGTAGGGACAAGAAAGACAGCATATAAATGTGATTAGGGATGGCCCGATACCATTTTTTTTCAAACCGATACGAGTACGAGTATTTACATTTGTGTACTTGCCGATATCGAGTACCGATACCGATATTTCTACCGCAAAAGTAACTATAGGCTCCCAGAAAAGAAGACAGAAGACTATTTTAGAACACAGGTTAGAAGACTGTTTTTATTTTCTTCTCAGCTTGTTTTAACAAGTCTAAAAATAAATAATAATGAGTAAAATAAATAAATAAATAAATAAAATTAATTTAACATAAAAGCAAGCAGTTACTGCGTGCATGGTCTGACATTACTGAATGCGCCCAAAGTGCGCTCCCTTAATAGTCTAATTCCTAAAAAGCTGACAGTTCATCGCGATCTCACACATCTGTTATTATCAATGAAGCTGACTGCACAATGAATCTTTCATAATATCCACACTTTGTTTGTTATAATTAGAGGATTTGCCAGCATACAGAATTCAGCACTGAACAAAAAAGTTTTGAGCAGTGAGGGGAGTCTATCTTAAATGCTTCTGATTAGCCATTGCGTTCAAGAAATCAACACACATGTCTGTGATTGGCTACATCGCTCAACGCTGCAAACATGTTATGAATAGAAACTCTGGCCTGTAAATCGTGTCTATTTTGTTTCAGTTGAATGAAATGAAGATCTATTAGTTTTAATATGTTGTATTCATAGATATGTCTAGTTTGCGGGAGTCCCGCGAATCGTTTTATTCTCCCGGAACCCGCACACACAGAGTGAGTGCATTACCGCCCGCGCCCGCGCTCGGCCATCAGATCTAGTGCCGCGCCGCACTCTTTTGCGTTGGGAGTGCACGTCCCTATGCCTCAGTTCACCTCGACAAAGCACTCGCGGCGGCCAGTTTCGTTTCGCAAAATGTATGTGGTATCGGGGCGTGGTATCCGCGAATTTTTATGAGTACGAGTACGAGTATATGAGGACAGTATCGACCCGATCCCCGATGCCAGTATCGGTATCGGGCCATCCCTAATTGTGATAATTCTTCCCACACCCTTAGAAAAAAAATGTTACAAAAGTTGTCACTGGGGCAGAACCTTTTCAAAAGTTACACCTTTATACCTTATTAACCCCTAAAAGGTACATATTTAGTACCATTTGAAAGGGTACTGCCACAGTGACAGCTTTTGTCAGCTCAAGATGCATATCTGTTTTGTTTTTTTCTAAGGCACATTTATAAAAGCTACTTATTTGAACTAAGGCTTAATCTCAGCCCTGTGTGTGCAACCAGGCCTAAGGCTCCATATAAAGACTTTGAATTGCCGTTGTATTCATTTAACTGAAAACATGATTTATCTTCATGATGACTGATTTCATTTGGTGTTCATGAATATGAGTATTTAGAAAGTAATGCAGCCCAGACTAAAGATTCTTATTGTCAAGTAGTCACGCCATAAGTCGACGGTGGCATAAGAAAATGTTTCAGGACTGAGAAAGAATATTATGTGTAACATTGTTTTACATTACAGAGAAACACTAAACCTAAATAATAATGAGCCTTTAATATGAATTAAACACTCAAGTGCACACAAAGCTTGCTGCAGTGCACTGGCAAAAGTAATGATTGTGAATGTGTCGGAAAAAAGCAGATGTTCTCTGAAAAGAGTGTGAACATTTTAATAATTTATTTATAAAGTGTTTGTGTCAATGTCTGCTGCGAAGATGAAGTTGACGACCCTGACTTGTCATCTCCGCAGTAAAGTGGATGGGTCTATAGAGAAAAATGCATGTTTAGTAAAACGTTTCCTTTTCAGTAAGAGCGGTACTAAATTATCTTTCACACTCCGCACTAGTGCTGCACGATTAATCATATCCCAATCGCAATGTCAAGCCTATGCGATTTTATGAAATAATTAAATGCATGTGTGGACATGACAACCCATTCTCTTTGAGAGCGGTTTGCCCATTTTCTACACAGCTAATAAAAAGAAGACCAGTCAGTTTCAGTTTAGGCAGTGGCACTTGTGGCGCGTATGATCATGCCGTGACTTTTTCCGTGGCCGCGCACAGAACAGGTGAAGATGAATTCCGAGCAGACGGACACTGAACTAGGGTGACCATCCGTCCTGCTTTGCGTTGTCCCGCACGTCGCATATTGAGAAAATGTCCCGGCATTTTCATCAGTCTGTTGGTTTTTAATTATCATATTAAGAAAACGTGCATGAGTTATTTTGTAAAAAGAAAAGTATTTTATTTATTCTTTTCACGGCGTAGTTTTTTACCTATATTTAACAGCGCTTCGTCAGAAGTACAAAGAGGCTACAATAGCAGTTTTAAATCCTATCCAATGGTTGAAAGGACAGGAGTAAACACGGTCACTAGAGGGTTGTGACGGCTGTCAATCAAAATGTGGAGCGAGCGGTGATTTGTTCCATGTGTTCCCTGTCAGAAAACAAATGGATAATTCGGTAAATTAAAATTAACAGAAATTATCAACATGTTGCCGGCTGTGGTTGTTTTAATTCACATCCTTTCTAAAAAAAAAAAAATCAAGTTTTTGGTTTAATATATATGACTGTCTAATTTCATGTTGTTTTATATTTTTTTTGTTCATCATTTATTTTGTTGGATTTTAGTTGGACTTGGTCAGAACTGTTTCTAAAATAGTTATCTGCATGATGCATGCTGCCTTTGGGCTCAGTGATGTTGAATTTAAATGTCATGTAAAATAAAGACATGTTATGTTACATTGTGATGTAATGGTGTTTGTAATTTGGTTTGTTTGATGGTGGTCAACCCTACACTGAACTGGTGGCCAGAAAAAAAATTCTACCTCTGTTATATGGCGATATTTTGGCTATAATATAACCGACACTGAGCAGAGATAGCAGGGTTGCCAACTCTCACTTATTCAGCGTGACACTTTTCACACGCCACACATCCATTTTTGTCTCACGCAGAGAAAAATCGTGAAGAAAAGAGGACACTGACACCGACAGACTAGAAAGAAACCTGCTCTTTCTAGTCTGTCGGTGCAGTATCAAAACCAGTGCAGTACAATACTCTGGACTCTCTAGATCAATAATTATCAGAAAAAGTTGAACTTCTGCATTTGTATGACTTTAATAGGGTCACTTCAAAATGTGTCCTTGACCAAGTGTCCCCGAAAGCCTATATCTCTTTAATGAATGCTCAGATCTTCTTAAAAACAAGTCAGAACATGTGACTCTAAATAAGCATGACACTTTTTAGACACATTGGACCAAATATGCCTCTATCCACCTTATTCTGCTCTAAACAATGCGCGCCGCCATGACGACGACTCCGGTTGCCTACTTCCGGTTCGTACTGTATTAGCAGTGAGAGAATGAGTTCAGGCTCTATATGTGCTGTTGTTGGTTGTTTTAACAATTCATACAAGATAAAAAGATTTTTAGAAACTGAGTGCTTTGAGCATAAGATAAAAAGGAGAGAATGCCTATGTCCAGTTCGTATCAGCTACATTCAATACCAGAGAGTACACGTTTTTGGTTAGCTGCGCTAAAACTGAAGCATCCAACGAAATAGGTGTAATGCGTTAGCAGTAGGGATGGGCATTTCAAGCAAAAATAATATTCGAAGATAGCTGGGTATTATGCAATTAATATTCGAGAATCGCACCCCTCCATCACATCACGCACACATGCATGTATAGGCTATAGGCTACACACCAGAGCATGTGAGCAAAGCGGAGCAGTGTGACGGTTAAATATAAGTTTAAAAAAAAACATACGTTTTATATTTAAGTTTCACAATATAATGTTTTTTTTATTATTTCATCTATTTTGATTATATGAAAAGGGAACCGCATAAGATGAGTCAGATATGATCATAAGATGCCCATGCCCAATATATCGGAAAACATTTGGAATGGCTCAGACATGATTTTGACCACTTATCAAGTTTTGTTTTGTAGAAAGCCTTTCTTTAAAGTGAATTTCGTTTTGTATAAATTGTATCTTCATTTTTATCAATGTTTTATCAACAAATTGCCTGGAATAATAAATAAGAAGCACAAATAGTAGATATACAGGACGCGGAGGCGCGGGCGTGTGAACTGGAGCGCGTCTGATTAATTAACGAAACTCAGCGTATAAGTTACTTGCCTCACATACATGATAAGTATATCTATAGAAAGCTTGAAATGTGTACTTCTAAACAAAATAATTAAAAACGAGCAGAAATGGCCTGCACTCTGCTTTTGTATAGGTTAATTCGTATTAAGTATGCATTTCTGTCTATAGGCGCGTTCACTACTGCGAAGATGGCGAGTCAGCATCATCAAATTCATCTTTGCAGTCGACACTTACAGAAAACACTAGTTATTAATAAACAATTCAAATGTTTAATGCATAATCATTTCATTTTGCCGGGGGTTTTTTGTGGCAAGCTTATGCGTGCGTTGAGATGCAGAATAGGCAATATATTACGAAAACGCTCATTATGGTTTAGCATTCTCTCCCATATAGTATACATAACTCCCAACCCAACTTCAGTCGTGCACGGGCATGGGCAGCCCTACTTATTTCACATATTTTCTAACCAGCACATCACTGCGGCGTTCTGAGCAAGCGGCACTTAATCTTCATAAAGCTAAGAACCGGAAAAGGACAACCGGCTTCCGGCTCAAACCTGCTATGAATCATGGGTAAATTCGCTAACCAGGAAAAAGGTGGATAACAGTTAAAAAGAACATAATGGTTAAAAATGAACATAATGGCATATTAAGCCAGTAAGTGGTATTCTACTGCCCCCTGCTGTTTAAAATAGTCATTTTGTCATGCTACTAACTAATATAATTCTATAATTCTTATTTAGACTTTATAAAAATCACTATTTTAGACTTTATAAAAATCACTATTTTAACATTTACACTCACATTTAGTAAAAATTCATCTGTTGAAGTATTGCTACTGACTATTGTAGCACATTGAGAAATGTGAATCCTGAAGGAGACTTGCAGTAAACATTTTGTTTTTCCATCACATAGTTCAAATGTCTGTATCTACAACAGAATGTGTGTGTAGTCCTAGATTTCTGAATAAATGCTGAATAATCGGATTAATAGTTTACAAAGACATTATGTGAAATGCTTATAGACCATTAAAGTATATTTTCATAATGACACATCCCAGTAGCATTGAAGAAAACAAAAACAACATTTGTTGTTGTGTGTGTGTAAGCATATGTCTAAATATGAGTGCAAAAGCACCAGTGAAAACACTTTATTAATAAGTAAAATGGCCAGCAGGGGGCAGTAGAAGATCACTTATTGGCTCAGTTTCATTTTGACAGACTTGATTTTCACCACTATTCTGCACTAAAGCAAACCTGTTTTTCCATGTTAACTATTATAAGACAATCATTTTTTTGTCAGAGTTTATCACTTAATTGCTATTGACACTTCACATCAATGCTAGCAATGTGGTAAATCATGGTAAATCACGATAGAAACATGGTAAATCAAAGTAAATAATACTATTACATGGTGTATCTTGGCAAATCATGCTAGCAATGTGATGAATCATGGTAAATCATTCTACAATCCTGGTAAATCATTCCAAAATGTGGTAAATTATCCTATAACATGGTAAATCATGGTAAACTATGGTAAATCATGCTAGAATCATATTAAATCATACTAGAATGTGTTCAATTGTGGTAAACCATGCTAGAACAGGGTAAATCATGGTGAATCATACTAGAACTTGGTATATCATGGTAAAATATGGTAAATCATGCTAGATTCATGGTAAATCATGAAAAACACAAAAATTTGGTATATCATGGTAAATCATGCTAAAACATGGTCTATTCCATCTATGTTGTGAGTGGTTAAATGCTTGCTACATAAAATTTAATGTATTTTGATGCTTTTGAGCTTAACTGCCTTAACTGCTTGAACACTGATAAATGCTGCTTGCAGCTTTAATTATTTGCGGGTTTTCGACATAAAACTTGGTGAATTGATTTTATTGATAGTACTTTTTGAACAGGATTCTGTGATAACCGAGATCATTTTGGTCACTATAATCATGAAATGAAAATTTCATGGCATTTCATCACTAGTTAAGATGCACTATAAAATCAACTATAATTGTGTGTTTTTACAGTATCTATAATATGCAAAGTAAAATAAAATAATCTCTGATTCTGTTCTTTTCTCTGACATTTAGAGGATACCAGAGTAAACAATATGAATTAAAGTTATTTAATGTAAGAAAGAGCAGTATGCTTTTGTTAATTTATCAACCTATCCTTGGGGAATAGTGGAATATTTTTTGTTAACTTCTCAGCTTAAGTTAGGAATTATTATTTAACCTTTTCATTATTTGTTGAACCATGGTATTAATAAAAACTATACAATAGTAAGAGCTAAACTATTGCTTTGTTTCATCCAATTTCCACCACCATGGAAAAAGTGGGCCGGTCTTATGCCTGAAACTCCCGGGCTGAAAAGTGGCCCCACTCCGGCCCAGTTCTATTTATTGAAGATAAATGAAGAATAAAAATGTTGTAACTTCTCAGTAATGATTTCATGTAATTTAAGTGTTTAACTCCATTAATCATAATGGCATATTTAATCTAAATCTTTACAACAGAAGTAAAACAAAGTTTAAATCATTCTTTTATTTATTTAAACTGTTATTGTGAACATGAACTCTATTTATGATTAGGACTTATAATGAAGATTTACGGTTTAGATGTGTTATGCTATGCGTCAGTTTCACTACACAGCCCAACACGCTCGCTGGCGCGGACATTTAAGAAGGGATGGATGTTTGCTTCATGTGATAGGCTTGGTGAGTGAAATTATATTTGTATTATCTTTCTGTATATGTATATTTTTTTTAGATTTTCTGTCTAAAAGTGAACAAAAAGATATGCAACTCCAGCTCACCATCGGTGTCGCCAAACTGCTCCATCTCCAAAATGTTCGTACGCATGCGTCAGAGTTTTCGTGCAGATGCGCAAATTTTCCCGTCAAGTTTGTTTTTATAAATCACAACTTGTGCGTCAGAAGTGGCGTACGCCTCTTTCAGGGCCTGTTTTGTGCGTACGCAATGGTTATAAATGAGAACCCAGAACATCGTACAAACATGTTTGTTGGCTTGTATGCAATCATGTACCACACTCTAGCAACTGAGTGGCCAGTTTTGCCACTGCAAGCACCACTCACATTTCCATCAGGAAATGTACATTATAGTTTTATACTATTGTGACAATAACAAGTTTGCAGTAATGCAAAGACGTTACTTAATTTTGTAAAAAAAATCATTTTAATTTGAAAACACAGTGCATTTAGTTGTTGTGGCTAGTTTGAGTTGAGAAATACACACAGCATTATCACTAATCTGTGTGTGAATTTTCCTTGAGAACCAAGCAAGTTGACTCATGAAACCATTTGTTTATTATGTCTCAATCGCAATATGACATCTTCTTCAAATCGTGCAGCCCTACTCCGCGCAAACATTTGGATATGCGCCTAATAATAGCGCAAATGTATCTACGTTAACCTTAGAGAGAACTTTTTTCCTGCGACTAACCGACTAATTAAAATTAGGTTGTCGAATCCTCTTCTTAGGGACTACCGTTTATTCGCCTATTAGGGGGCAGCCCTAAAAGAAAGGAAGATACCTGTCACTTGATGAGAGCTTTATCCCAGCACGTCTCCGGTCATTTATACCTCTGCCCTGTAATAAAACAAACAAACAAAAAAATTTGATAAAGGCAAAAGTATGCAGCTGAACTGTAGCTGTGAGACGTATTAATGACCCGCAGAGAAGCTTAAAAACCGACTAAAGTAAGTGTTACCAATTGACCCTTCGCAAAGACCCGCCCCCCTTAGTTACTGTCGCTTTGTCCGACAAGCTACGCGCTCTCACGCACACACCATGTTCTCACGCAGTGAAAAATACATCACGGATCACAGAGGAGACTGACAATTCGCTGACAGACAGGACAGACCAGGTTACTTTTGATATTAAACATATTAAACAAAGTCTCACCTTTCAAATTTGGTCATTTTTAAAAAGAAATTTAAACAATAAATACCGTTTTGTGGCTCTTTAATGTGTCGTGACAGATCGCTGTAGAGCCTCAGTTAAAGCTGCTCGTGAACCGATCATCTCTTCCTTCTAGTTCATTTATAGCATCAAATAAACATGAATGAACACAAGGAAGGAATGTTGTTTTAACCGCGGAAAGGCATCAGTATATTCAGTTTTTCAAGTTCAAATCCTCCCATGTTAATCTACTAACTCTCCTGACCATAGACATAATAAATATGTAAATTTATTTATTATGTCTATGCTCCTGACTGCTTTGTCGGACAAAATGGCGGATGGCGGATGTATGATTGGTCAGATCACCTGTCAATCAAGCTCCCTGCGAAGGGTCAATTGCATAATCAGTAGTGTATGTGTTACCTTCAGGCTGGAGTCTCTTATGGGTTGTCTTCTGTCCTTTGTGATTTGTTTGGCTCTGTCTTTATCAGAAAGTGAACTGAATCGACTGGAATCATTTACATCCTTTGCCACTAATCCTCCCCTGTTTTTCCGTAACTCAATCTGTAAACAATAAATAAAACTCAAAAGCAGACACAAAGATATATATATGAGTTAATAATTTGATATAATGATAATTTTACTGAGTGTTAGGATACACACCTTTGTACCATCTCCTCCAGAGTTGAAAATAGTCGGCACAGCATCCTCTCTGAGAAACAGTTTTCCATTATAGTCACGGAAGCAGTCAGGCTGAAAATGCTCCGAGCACAAACAGGAGTTTTGAGTGGGAACAAAGTTCTTTCTCCCGAGGCTTCGAACCCATTGCTCGGCCAGCTGAGGCTTGCTGATTGGAAACCTGAACAGAAAGACAGCAAAGAAGGCTCCATTAGTTATTGTTACTTTCAAGAGAGTTTTATCCACACCTCTGTTGTATTCTGAAGTCAGCCACTCGTGCAAATCAATTCGATTTAAATTAGGCCGACTAGCATAGTAATCTCTGACCAATATTATCAGTTTTTTTACACAAGCATTCAATTATAACAGTTAATTATGCTGTGGGGTCCATATCTGCGGCATAACAAAAAAAAAAAAAAGTACACACAACACACCATACTAATCAAGATTGGAAAAATACTGCGTTTCCTCTTGTTCACAAAACAAAAAGTACTGTTTAAAGTATTTTGCATTTACGATAAGATGTTAACTAGGAAACCTCTATCTGCCGTTACAGAATCTTATTGAGCTATAGCAACTCGTGCACACGTAAACACTGAAGCCTAACACAAAGCTCTAGTGTGTCAATACAACTGCCATTATGTTCACGCTTACCTATAGAACCGGATCTCTGAACCTTTAACAAACCGGTTTGAGCAATCAATAGCTGAACAGGAGATCGGCATGGTTCTGTATTCGTGATAAAAATGTAGAAGCCTGTTATTGCTCCACACAAACCAAAATCATTTTTCACATGGACCGAGTGAGCGGTAAAACGCGTATCTCACCTGCTGGGCATGCGCACTTATTTGTTTAGCGGCCACTGGGCGGCCAAACAGAGATCCATTCAGTTTCTATGAAGATCATACAGCATTTTCCAAGTGATGAGATATACCTTTGCGCCAGTATTTTATATTTGATAATTACAACGGTTTTTAATAAACTTGCTTCAAAAATAAACAAATTTAAAGACATAAATAAACCTATAACCTAAACTTTTATTCTGAAATAAGTCGCACCCGGAAGTGTAACAAACATTTTCCCCAGTGTTTTTAATAGCCACATGGATCCTGATCAGTAGTGGAAGAGTAATAAAGGGTTTTTGAATGGATCACTTCGAAAAGGATTTAGTTGATGCGCTTAAAGACATTGTCACGGCTGGAAACTGGCAGTGTGTGGGAGACAAATCTAAAGTTAAGTCACCATGCACGAAGTAAGTGCATGTCATTGTATAAATACTCACACTCAAATGCTCGTGGGCGTTTCTAAAAAAAAGTGAATCTACATATGTGACAAATGAATATGTTTTGAATAACTGTTATAATAAAAAATAATTCACATTACATTTCATTAATTTATTATTGTGAATTCAATAATTCGTCTTAAATTAGAAAAAGGCAACATGTGTCCAAAAGAGACACAATGCATGTATTAAAAATAATTAAAATAAGTGTATATTTATATTCTCCCTGCGTATAATATTTTATATACCCTTTTTTTTTTTTTTTTAAATGTTATAAAAATATTTTTAAGGTTTTACTCTGATGATGGAGAGCATATAGTCCTGATTCATACAGAGGATGATAAATTCTGGGCTATGGATTCATCTTGCCCACATGAAGGTTAGTTGTAACTCTAAAGAACTTCAGTGCATTATGCATTGGTCAAGACAAGTGTTTTTTTTATTTATTCAGAGTCAGACAGACTGGTTTTGGTTTTGGATTCAATTTGGTGTCAATTACAACTACGTTACTTTTATGTTTTTGACAAATTCCATATGCGTATATGGTTATTCTTGAATAGCAGTTTTTTTTGTGCCCTCCCATACAAAACAATGTTACGCAAAACTTGATATTGTTGACTGGTGTCTCTTTGTTCCTTTCTTACCTCTTGGCCTTCTTTTTGCTTCCCTCAAATGCCTTGTCTGCACAGAGAGTTTTTAGAGAATTTTTCTAGATGGATGTTTTATGTAACTTCCACTTTCTAGTTGAACAATTGGTGCCCACACAGGTCCATCTCAAATATCAAAATATTTTCTGACATAAAAAAGTTACAAATTAATTATGAATCCCTGTGAAAATATCACAGAGATCTGCAATACAGTAAAATGAGAGAATTGTTCTAGGATCCGAATATCATGATCTCTTGCTCAACAGGGGGCCCACTTGAGCAAGGTGATATTGAGGATCTGGGCAATGGGAAACAGGCATTGATTTGCCCATGGCATTACTTCGATTTCAGCCTTGAAACTGGTTCCTCTTCCTCTGGACTACAGGCAAGTTGTTATGATGGGCCATGTTAAAGAGATATTTCATAAAATGAAAATTCTGTCATGATTTACTCCCCCTGATGTCATTCCAAACCTGTATGACTTTCTTCCGTGATACATAAAACAAGATATTTTGGAAATGTGTTGTAGTTTTTGTTGTTTTTGTCTTTGTCCATACAATGGAAGTCAATTGTCAGAAATTATTTGGTTACCAACATTCTTCAAAATATCTTCTTTTGTGTTCTGCAGAACAAAGAAAGTAATACAGGTTTGGAACAACATTAGGGTGAGTAAATCTTGACAGAATTTTAATTTGTGGATAAAATATATCAATATAATGTATAGTGATAAACTTGCAAGTGTTCTTGATATTTCTCATATTATTGTAACTAGAACCAGGTGTATGATGTCAGAGTACTGGATGGAAAAGTGTATATAAATACTCAGAGCACACTGTCCCTCTGTCCCATCCCAGTGACAAAGATAACCCACAATGGTGAGGAATGGAAGAACTTGTATATATTAATTGTGAATATGATATGTTGTAGTACACAAAACGTGCTGTATTCCTTGCAGACATTTTGCCCATGGAATTAAACTCCTCAGAAAACACTCTTTGCGCGTGGGCCACCAAAATCCTTCACACCCCAGCCCCACAGGAAAAGGTTTGGAAATGTCCTTTAACAATTAGTAATTGACTAAACTGAATCCCTCATCACAGTGCTGCTTTATTTGATTGCGCAACAGAGATCATCATATGACTTCTGCTTGTTTGTGTTTCTGTGACATGTAGGTTTCATTGACCAAGATGGTGCTAGAGAACTGGAACAGCGGGAAAATAACAGAAACTGGAGAGGCCAGTCCTCCTGCACATCCCTACAGAAAAGACAATCTGACTGTTGTGGAGCCTGGAAAAATTAAACGGGGCAAAGGCGGCACACTGGTAAACTTTATTCCTTTTAGACTCTTCTTTCCTTTTAGAGTTTCAACTCTTCAACTTTCAACAGAAAGTTGATTAAAGAATAATTGTTTGTTCCATCAGGCGAGTAGGATTGCCTTACTGCACTCACTTGCTAACATAGAGCAGTGGGCAATAGACCTGTCCTGGGATGTGATAGCAAGATTCTCCACATTTAGACTGAGCACTGGAGAGCCATTACCTCGCCAGTTCTTTGATGACTTTGTCAAAGTAGCAGGAGATGAAGCCAAGGTTTGAATGTTGACGTCTTTAATTTATTTAGGCAAAATGCTAAGTAATTAATTCACATTAATCTGGTATAACCTTCTCCTGCAGCATTATCAGTTACTAGAGCAAAGGATTATGGAACTTGGCAGCTTCTTTGGTGCTTTACCAGTACACAATGGTCAGTGTTTTCATGTGTTTGTCTTTTTGACTTATTTCACTTAGCATAAGTGATGTTAGAGATTCAATATCTATCACTTTTCTTTTCAAAAAGGTTTATGGCAGTCAGCAACCGATACATCTCATGACATTTTGGCAAGGCTAGCTATAGTGCACATGGTCCATGAGGCAAGGTAAAACACATCTCATGTCTGTTAGTATCTGTTATTTTCACATACATATGTACTTATTTTCATTATTTTTACACAGAGGTTTAGATGTGCACCCTCAGACTCTGTCCCGCTTCGCCTCTCAGGGAGACACAAGCTCAGTGGAGGTGTTGGAGGTGATTTATGCTGATGAGATCACGCATGTGGCTGCTGGGCTGAGATGGTTCACATACATCTGCTCACATGAAGGACGGGTAAGAGATCTAACAGCTCAGATTTCTTATTTTAACCATGGAACTGTTACGATACAATTAAAATGGTTGGCTGACATTTGCCTGTAAATGACAGTCTGAGAGCGAATGATTTGATCTTAACATCATATTCATGATATTTTTTAAAACACACCCTTACTGATGCAGATGATGCTTTTGAGATGTACAGCTGTTCAGTCATGACAACTCTCAGGATAGTTTGTAAAACGTTTTTATTAATGTAAATAGAATGTACACAGATTTGGTCTTGGCAGACTAGATCTGCTACGCTGCTGCTGGAGCTATGGTTGCTGCTGCAGTGCAAGTACGACTTGCTTCTACTAAATTGTTTGGAACATAAAATGAAAGGAAACATGCTGCTGCTAGAGAGAGGGAGACCCCCATAGCAGATCTAGGCAGGTGGTGCTGGGGGAGGCAGAGGGCTAGAATGAGAATTTGCATAGTGCACAGATATTATATAGGGAAACTGTGATGGCTACGTGAAATAGATTGGCTGGCTGGGCCACATTACATTAAATGAACCAATCAGAACGTGACGATAGTTTCATGGCTGAACTATTCAACTGTTTGAGCAAAGTATGTGTCTGCTCCCAAATGTGTATTAGTTTTATAAGGTTATTTTGTCATTTAGCTTTGGAGTCTGATAGCCCCTCCCCCTCTGCTACGTAATTAGAGCTGCAACGGTTCAGTGTATGAAGTGTCTAAAATTCCACACTTGTTTTTGTTTTTTTCAGGTAATTACGTGCATCATCTAGTCTTTTTTATTTGGAATTTTCAGTGTGAACACTACTCACACTATTTATACAACAAAACTTCATTGAATTATGCACAAGTGTACAAATTGGGATGTACCTTGTGTCTTTATCCTAGCTTGAGAGCTGCTTTTCATATTTCAGGATTCCTTGAATACGTTCCATGAATTGGTGAAGCTGCATTTCAAAGGGTTTTTGAAGCCTCCGTTCAACACAGAAGGAAGGAAGACAGCAGGAATGACAGAAGAGGTATACTTACCATTGTTGGATTTCTCAAGAGTGGTACTTTTTTTACTGTATAACTTAAAGAAAATTCTAAGCTTTGATGATGTTGCTTTTTATTATGCAAGTTTTTGTAATGATCCCCCTCTTTACCTACAGTGGTATGTTCCTCTTGTGAAACCCTCCAGCTTACAGAAGACCGCCTGATTGGACTTATTTTTATTCAGAAAGAAACGCTGCTTTGCATCCTGAAAAAAGGGATTCTGAATGGAGAGTGTGTTTGCATGATTTCAGATGCAGCCTAAGGGGAAAAATATCATAGAATGGATATGTGAATCCAGGAATATTTGCATAAATTTTTTTCACAGTAACCACTGTTTATAGGTTTCTTTAATTATTGTGTAAGACATTAAATTTAATCGATGAATTTTAATTTGATGGGTTTCATTTACATATATTATTTTAGTAGTTCAGTGGTCTTACTGAAGGGGGCGCTGAGAGGTTGTTTTGCTCAGTTGAGGTTTTGAGGTACCGTACCGTACTGCTCAGTGGAAACGAGCCATAAGTGTTGTATTTAACTGGTGGTTCTAAGTAGTTAATCATCTTTTGAAGATATAACACTTATACTTATGTAATTTAATAATTCTTATATCATCATTTAATAACTTAATCCAAATGCTGAAAAGCAGGAATTCAAAAACAACTGAAACGGCACAAGAGATATATAAACAATCAATTTGAGACAGAACTCTTAATAACTTGGATTAAGTTTAAAACAAAGTCAGCATACTGTTGAAAGAATGTCTGATAAAGGCATGTAGCTTGAAATTTCATGTTTTTAGGTGAGAGTACCATTAAAAATTCCTTTGGGAAAAACAGTGCGCAAACTTCAATTTAATCCAAGTCAATAATGCCCAGCTTCACAAAACACAGTTTAAGACTAGTCCCGGACTAAAATGCATGTTTGAGCTTGTCATAGCCTTGTGTTTTCTTGCAACTTGCACTGACATCTTAAAATATGTCAGTCAGTTCCATAGTTTTGTCTCAAGATTTTCATAAGTAATGTTTTTTATAGACACATTTATAAAAGCTACCCAAATGTCCTAATTGAATTAAGGCCTAGTAATGGCTTAATCTAATCCCTGTCTGTGAAGCCAGGCCTAAGAGTTCTGTCTCAAAGGGTAAATTAATTGTCACTCCATGTGACGACAGATCTATCTGCTTAGATAGATATGTACTTAGCATACAATTTAAAGTCTTTTTAAAAAGTCTTAAGCCATTTTTATACATTGGGTCTGTTCGCTGTTCTCTCAAAATTTCCCACAGTTCTTAGGATTTATTTTTAAGGTAATATTTAAACAATTGCAATGAGTCATTACACTGCTGAGAAATTACCCTGAAATATGATACAGCTTTCTGAACAAATGATTCACAGCAATGTCGACAATGTTTATTTATTTAGTTTTTATAAAGATTTTTATTTTTCGTCAGATTAAATGTGATCTTGAGAGAAAGACAGTACAAACATGAGCAGAGAATGTGTCTGTTTGTGTGTTACCGAGACGTGACAAGAGTTTTCCGTGCTGCGTGAGCCTGTCTCATTGTTTTTCACTTCTGCTTTTTGTATTTTTGTGATTTTTTTCCATCATGTGTGGTGGTAAAGTTTGCAACTGTCTTTACTAATTTTTCACTGTATCTGCTCTTTTAAATGTGTGCTCTCCCCATATATATACACTGTACAGACGTCTGTAAATGTTGGTCCTGCAGCACAAAAACCATTGACATTTTTCTAAATTAATGCAAAGGTGAAGGAATAAGGAATAGAAATTAAAATCGTTGAGTTTTAAACCATAGGGTCATCACTATGGTAAAAGTTCAGGTCCAGTCATTTTCTGTTTTCACAGAAGAAAAAGGTTCTCTCTTGTTTTCCCCAAGTCTTTTTCACACATTTTTGGCACAAGTTTACATGTAAATCTTCCTTTCTGTGTGACTCTTCCCAAGTACCTCTCCACTGAACTGGTAGGTGAGCTTTTTCTTGATCTTCTTGACTTCTCCCGTCTTGCCATAGTTTCTCAGTGCCCTTGCCATCTTCTGGTAGGTCATCTTCTTGCGATTTCCTTTCTGTATGCCCCAGCGGTTTGCTAAAGCCTCTTTGTGCTTGGAAGAGAATTGGAATGATCCTTTTTCTCTGTCCACCCACCAGATGCTGTCCTTCATATCACCATTTCGCAGAAGGTCAAGCAGGAACTGATACAAGCGAATTTTCTTCTTATTACCTTGAAAAACAAAGGAAATCAACCTACACTCTTAAAAATAGAGGTTCTTTATTTGCATCAATGATTCTAGGAAGAACTTTTAACATTCGTAGAACCTTTCCATTGTATAAAAGGTTATTTGAAAAAGGTTATTAAATTGTGTTTACATTATGAAAAAATTGTTCTTTTAATAACTGTTGTCTGAATGGTTCTCTGCAAAAAATATATATTTTATATTGGGCTGGGTAAAAAAAATACCGGTTTCATCAATTCTCATTTTTACGAAACGATATCGATCGTTAAATCCCAATAATCGATTAGTCTATCCTGTTTTCAGTTGATGAATGAACGGAACATTATAGCGCGCCGCCATATGGCGCTTTTCCAGTGCATGGTACGGCTCAGTACAGTTCGGTTCGGGTCGCTTCGCTTTTCCACTGCGTGGTACGACTCGGCCCGGCGTGGCACGGCTCGGTTCGCTTTAGCTCGGTTGCTTTTCCACTGCAGTTAGTACCGCTTCAAAGTGGGTGGGATTATGACTGAACGTTATAGTTTATCCGCTCCTCGGCTACCAACAAGAGGGACGTCTGCGCTTCTCGTCCACAGACCACGATTCAGCCATTTCTTTTTTGGAACTTTTTTTTCTTCAAGCAAGTAGTTTTAAAACAGGTGCTACGAGATATATCCAGCTGCAGACCCGCAGCACCACCAGTTTCAGAACCCCAGTGCCAGAACCCCAGCGCCAGAACCGGAAGTGAGGGAGGGGCGGAATTATTTACAATGACACAAGAATGGTTATTTTTGCAAGTATTTAAAAATATTAAAAATTGTTGCACCTTTTAAATAATATTTAGGGTATGTTTTTATTACACAGTGAGGCACTGCTCGTTGTATGAACTACAACTGGTATGTGACAAATAAAGAGCAAGACAGTGCTCGTGTTGTTTGAAGACGTGAGAGTGCGCGCGCGCGGCCGGGGCTCTCTCTCTCTCTGCTCGTTAAGCGCCCTGTCATGCGCAGCAGTCATTCTATTCCGCCAAAAAGCGGACGATCTGACGGGTTTTAGAAGATTTAATACAACCTGAAACTAAAAAACAGACCCGACCTCTATTTGAGACCGGACTTATATTTACCCAGACCTGCAGCCACACCGGCCGTGTAAAGAGACAATCGTCTATTTGGGACTCGGCTATTATTTGAAGTACGGTACATTTTTATGGTTTCTTTTAAAACAATGCCGGATTTTCTCTCTCTTTTTAGATTTTTGACATTATTTTACATAAAGAAAAATGCATGCTGCACATGTTCTTGTGAAATAAAGTATATTTTATATAAAATGACCATAAGTTTCAAGCATTATTTTCACGATCAGGAAGTAACTCTCATAATACAATAAAACGGATAACTATATAGAATTATATTACACAAAATCAATGTTTTAAATGCTTATTGTACTATACCTTAATGTATCATTATAATAAGTATAAAGTATGACATTTCGTGTGTAATAATGACGTTTCGTGTCTAAGCAAATTACGCTCCAAAACGTTAGGTGGCGTTACTCGGTTTAGAACGTAAGCTCCGCCCCTCACTTCCGGCCCTGGCGCTAGAACGTAAGCTCCGCCCCTTACTTCCGGTTCTGGCGCTGGGGTTCTGAAAGCGTGATTTTTTTTCCCAAACCACTTCAGCGGAAATCCCGCCCTGCAGCCGATTCTAAAGTTTTCATTGGTCATGTCAATCACTGTACTGATTGCCTACACCAAACACTGATCCCTAAACCTACCCGTCACTGTAACCTAAACCAATGAAATCGGCTGCAGGGCGGGATTTCCGCTGAAGTGGTTTGGGAAAAAAAATCACGCGTTCTGAAACTGGTGGTGCTGCGGGTCTGCAGCTGGATACTATTGGGTGCTACAGCAGTGGCTGTTACTGGCTATTTAAATCTAGCGGGTTTGATGTCTCGCAAATACAATGACGCTGGTAGTGACGATTCTGTCTGTCTGACCAATCAGTGATCTACAGTGCTTCCACGTCACATTTTAGTATCGGTACGGTCATCTCTATATGATGTCTATGGGTACGATACGCTTGGAACCTCAACAGAGGTGGTACCATTTAAAGCGAGCCGTACCGTACTGTACCATGCAATGGAAAAGCGCCACAAGTGAGTCGTACCGAGCCGAGCCGTAACGTACCATGCAGTGGAAAAGCGACAAAGCGTGCCGTACCGAACCGTACTGTACCGTACTGTACCATGCAGTGGAAAAGCGCCAAAAGACATCATGATGTCTGTGCGCGCCGCCGCCTCCCATCCAATTAGTCGCAATAAGCTTCGTTGCTTTTGATTTGAAACTAAGTCTCAGATTTCAAATTCTGTATATTTTAGATGAAAAAATGCCGTTTACGGTGGCGTGACAGATCGCTGCCTGTAAACACCTCAGTTCAAGTGAAGCGGAAAGCGTGAACTGATCATCTCTTCCGCTTTAATACCGGACCAGTTAACTTACAGCGCGAAATAAACATCTGAAGGTAGGCCTACAACTTACCGAAAACCGTCAGATGTCATTAAAACAGCTTGCAAACAATGTCATGTCATGTAACGTCACATTTACCTCCGGAAAACAAATTTAGTCACCATAACCACGTTAGTCAGCTAGAAAAATTAACTCTAGAGAGGAGCATTTTGCTAAATATAGGCCTATGTTGGGCCTAACGTTACCATATTACATTATAATTTTTTTATGTTCTTCAATCCGGCAAGTAGAAATACGCCTAATGTAAATTTAAAGTTAGTAGGTCTATTATAACTTAAAAACTTCCTTGAGTGTATTTTGTGTTTGTAAATCAGTTTTAACATTTTGCCCTTATATTATAGTAATGTAGGCCTATAGCTACCAGGGCTGAACATTTGAAAGAACGCGTTTTCTACCCCGTGTTTTAGGCTAATCTTTGAAATCGGTCAACCATGTGCACACATTTCTTGTTTTACCAGTAAGCCTAACTTATATGATAAATAGCCAGCCTATAATAAATCAGAAAACAATGAGGTAGTGCTTAGCCAATGGGTTAACATTCTCTTGATTTGTGCTTAAAGGTGACCCTAGACCACAAAACCAGTCACATGGGTAAAACATTTTTTTATTGAGATTCATACATCACATGAAAGCTGAATAAATACGCTTTCTATTAATGTAAGGTTTGTTTGGATAGGACAATATTTCGCCGAGATACAACTATCTGGAATCTGAGGGTGCAAAAAAATCAAAACATTGAGAAAATCACCTTTAAAGTTGTCCAGTATGTTCGCGATTGTGCTGCATTCACTCACAAAATAAATGTTTTATATATTTACGGTAGGAAATTTCCGAAATATACTCATTGAACATGATATTTACTTTATATCCTAATGATTTTTGGCATAAAATAACTTTTAACCCAAACCCATAAATTTTGACCCATACATTGTTGGCTATTGCCACAAATTTAGCCTACCCCTGCTACTTGTGACTGGTTTTGCGATCCAGGGTCACATAGGTGAAAGTGCAGTAAAACTGATTAAATGTAAAAATACATTTTTCAAATGACAACAATTGTTATGATTATAATTTTGCAAAATAATGATCAATTTAACCATTAACTATATAGAATGACTAATGCTATGTGACTGATGACTAAAATGTGACTAAGTTTTCATTGGCAAAAACTAAACTAAAATGCTCAGGCTAAAACTTGACCAAACAAAAACAGGACAAGGGTGACTAAATATGATAAAAACTAAAAAGTACATTTGATACAGGACTAAGACTAAAAAAATAGCTGACAAAATGAACACTAATGGAAAGGCACACTGCATCTGCTAGACTAAAAGGTAGTGTAGGGGTCTACAGTTAACGGGATGTTGTAGCGGCCTACTCCTTTAATTTAGAGTGTGTGCTGAACACTATTGAGAATATTGCACTGAAGCTTGACTTAACAAAATTAAATCGCAAATCAAATTGCAATATCTGTCGGAAAAGTTGCAATTAGATATTTTCCCCAAATTGCACATCCCTAGCACCAACTGACTCTCCATGTATAGTTTACAGCATTAGTTGAGAGATTTTTTTTTTTTCCTTAAGAAAATTTGATGTACTGTACCTAATATATATATATCCAAAATAATTGATTATCTAATTGAATCAAATCTGAAACGAAACGCAAACTTGTGAATCAAAATCGTATTGAATTGTGAAATTTGTGTCAATACCCAGCCCTACTTTTATGACATCGCTATGAAACCCCATTTTAAACCTACATCTAGTGTACATCTAGAAGATTGCTACAGTCAACAGTTAATGACAATACTGTTTTAATTTCAGCAGTTGGCTTGGGTTTGCATTGCTTATCCGCTTGCCATATTTAAGGCAAGTTGCCATAGATCATTATTGTTGTGTTCATGTCAGTGAAGTGAAATTTGTCTTTGCCTTTGTCCTTACCATGTTCTCCTCCTGTTGTTGAAGTAATGTGGTCTCTCATACACTCCTCATCAGACACCTCTAACGGAGGACTGCGACTGCCGGGGTCATCGTCATCTGAGCTGCGCTGGAGAGGAGAGGGCTGTACACTGTGAGGGTAACACACTGATGGCCGTGGCAAATATGTCATCTGTGAAGACATAAAGTACATACTTATCAGAGATCACACACACACAAAAGAAAGATTCCCATTAGAATCAACTAATTTATACTACAGTTATTTAGAAAACATACTGGTGCTGTAAAGAACCCAGGAACCAATAAGAACATGTAAAACTTAGTAAAGCACGTTTCATCTGAAATACATAGCTAACTCCAGAACTCTATACAGCAAGTAGTTCTTGAAAAGAGCAATTTAAGAATCTTTATTATGAAGGGTGGTGCTAAATTCACATGCAGTTGAATGGCACAAATAATATGAGCTATACAGTATGTGGAAACCACGTTTGTGCAATCAGGTGGTCTGAAATGTGTCGTTTGGAGATTTCAGCCTTGTTCAACATTAAGAAAGAGGAACTTTACGTTTAATGCTGATATAAAAGTGCAGTGAAACTTCAAGCTGCAGAATATGATGCAATTGAACTCAGAATATTTTGTATATTTCTTTACAGTAAGGACATGTATAAAAAAGTATGGATGTACTGTATGTATTATATATATTAAAGAAAGGAAATGTTATGAGAGATCTGAAAGGTTTTTCAGTTAAACCGCTTCAGTGTAAGAAGCCCTTACAAAAACCCAAAGTGTCAAGGATCATAGCAGTCTCATGCGATTTCACACACAGTGCTGGGGTTGCAGTTTCTTGTGACATGACAGTTGCAGAGTCTGATGACTTGAGGAGAGTGTCCTCAAAAACACATGACAGTCATCCAATATTTAGAAATTTCCAGTATTTTCATAGGGAACATTTGTACTATTTCTTTGTGCATTTGTTATACTGTACCTTTTTTTGTACAGGGCCAGAGACTGCAGTTGGAATTGTGGTTGTTTTGCATTTAGGCCCTGAAAATACTTATATAAAAAATAAGAATATTCCTTACATTTCTGCTCTTTTCAGCACGATAGAGTGATACTTGTCTTCTCTGCCAAGAAAGCCGCATTTCTTTTCTCAAAGATTTAAATTTAAGTCATTGCTTAAATTTAAAACATTGTGAGATGTAAATAACTAATCGTCAGATTAAATTACCATGGCAAGCACACTATCCACCAAAATAACAGTTACTTAGCTAAAATGAGTAATGAGTACACTGTTTAAAGGAGATCTCATGTATTATGGTTTTAGTAGTGACAATAACTGTAGTAACTTTTATTATGGCGGAAACTATGGTTACCATGGTAAGTTATTGTAAAGGGTAGAATGCAGTCTAGATTTACAATATGTATGGCTACATAAGACAAGTAAAAAAAAATCAATGTTGATAATAATAATAAAAGTTTCATGAGCCCAAATCATCATATTAGAATGAAGGAGCATGTGACACTGAAGACTGGAGTAATGATGCTGAAAATTCAGCTTTGCCGTCATAGGAATAATAATTTTAAAAAGTTATTTAAATTGTACCAATATTGCAAAATGTTGTTTTACTGTGTTTTTTTTATTTTTATTAAATAAATGCAGCCTTGGTGGGCAAAAGAGAAAATCATTTAAAAAATCTTACTGGCCGAAAACTTTTAAACGGTACATGATCAGAAAAATTTCATGTTATTATAAACTGAGCTGAAAACCAGAACTTTTTTTCTTCAAGCATCATGCGCCTTTCAGTGAGACTAAGCTAGTGTGACAGGCAGTATATCAGTCCGTGGTGGACGGATCTCTGCTTCCTCCTACAAGGACGTCTAGAAAGGAAAAGCTCTCTTTTGTGATAGGCTTTATGGTTAGATTCTGGGGTCCAACCAAAGGAAGGGAAATCAATCACTGCATTATTTATAACAGATTTTAAATGATCTCTTTCAAGAGGGGATCTTTGATTTTCCACCCACAAAGGAGTCATTGATGAATATTCAAGACGTATATCCTCTTTTTGTTCAAATATCACCTACACCAAAAGGGCAAGCAAACTTTTTTTTTTTTATCCAAAGTGATGTAAAAAGTCTCTAGAATGTAGCTATTTTCTAATAAACTGCCCAAAAGAGGCTAATAAACTAATGAATTACAACATGGTTCCTGTATACATGCTAACATCAAATGTTTGTTTTTTGTGTTTGCAAAGTGTTCCAGCTCAGTTTTTTTAAGCTCTAACATTTGTGCACTTGTGTGTTTGTGTCACGATAAAGAGCGGTTTTGTTTGTGTAAGTGGGGATATTCTGTGTAATGGCAGTTGATGAGTGTGCAGACTGCAGTTACGGTGACACTGTTGAGTTTTGGTCAGGATAAGGCTTAGTTGAGCAATAGCTTGGGCACAGATGCTTTCTACAACCGCCTAACCTGTATCTACACCCACTTGTATCGCAAAGCACAGGTGAAACTTAAGGAAAGTTTCAAAAGTTACTAAACCCATTGTTAGAGACACAGGCAGAATCTCTCCGAAAGATTTCTCTGTTCCTAAATGTATTGAACAAAATGGTTACTTCTCGTCACCAATAATGTGACCAAAGCTCACAAAGAACTTGTGTGAGGACAGGGCATCAAAACAGGGCATGTCAGGTACAAAGAAGAGCTCTCACACATAAAATGATAGTTAAAGATTTTAAATATGAGGTGTTTTACAGGTAATGCAGATCTCACCTGTGGAGGGGGCAGGGTGAGGTGATGCCCGGTCAGGCCTGGGTCAATAAAATGACCAGACTCAACATCTGGGAAGCGATGCACATTCGAGGCATGTAGTGGCGGCACGCTCTGTAGCTCTGTGAAGTGGCTCTCTGGCAAGTTCTCGAAATCCACTGGATTGACATGATGTGAATTATAATCCCATGCATGATCTAGACAAGGACAATGAAGTTGAAACAGAAGGTCAGTAGAAAGCATAGTTTAACAACCGAAGGAAATGTGACAATACGTCACATGCTTTGTGTAAGCTAGTACAAGCAACTGATAAATCATCTATGTCAGGTTATTCTGTCTGCCAATTCAATCGTATGCAAGAAATTACATTTACTTTCTCACTGCACTGGGACTATGAGTGTCACTCTGTTTCCTGTTCACACCACCATTTCCTTTGCTGTTTTTGAATAGCATGGTGTTGTTGTTGTTTTAATGCCGTTGTATTTAACGGTTAGATCTCTAAATGGAAGATTTAAATATGAGTGATCAAATTGATCAGATTTTTCTGTTTTGGTGTTTTTTATCACATAGAAACAGAGAAAATAATCTACAGTATGTACAATTATTTATTTAATTATCCATTATTGTCCAAACAAAATCATTCTAAGGAATCTAATTTCACTGAACTTCAATCCCACTAGTGTTCATAAATTACATTTATTACATTTTCTGGAGAAACATGTATGTGCACATTCCTCCACTGATCAGAAATATATTTTACATAAATACGTCTTGTGGGGAAAAGAGGGGGGAAATGTCCTCTGCATTTCTCCACTGCCGTATAACGAAACTCAAAACTGTTTTCAGTTTCTGTTATTTAACTTTTATCGAAAATCAGCACATAGCTGTCTGATGACAGAGCTGACTAAAAAATACAAATGTCTAACCAAAGGTCACTATAAACGGTACCACATTCCTACACAGTAACAAAATGCAATCTCCGTCCTCAACCTCAAAGACAGAAACTGCTGCTACAGTTTAGCACCCACTTTTAGACGCTTACATAGCTAAATTGCAATATTGTCTCATTTTGGACAGAAACCCTTGGGGATATTTGTCGTTCTACGTCTGTAGTTTTCTTGCCTGTCAGAACGAGGCATCTGTTTCCTGCTTTGTGCTAGGTCACTCGCCCGGTTCCACTCGCTCGCTCTCCTAACGTCCCCCTTACAGTTCAGGCCCAGCTGCCCTGGGTGTGATTTTGATCCGTTAGCTCAATATAAAAAGGTGCTGTTTAAACATGGGCCTCTCTAGGTGTTAAAACACTTAAGTGTTTTATTAGCAGCGGCTTTAGTCAGTAATATATAATAAAACAGATCATACGTAAGAAGACATCTTCTGTAATGCAGCCCATTCAGTCAAAGCACTTTGCTTAACTTGGGCTGAAAAGGGGAAAATGAACATTTCCTTACATTACATTACAATAAATTTAGTTGTTCATTCTAAATTAAAATGAATTTTTGGTTTATTAACTTTATGATTTCAATTATAATTTGTAGGCAGATTGTGATTTGACTCTGAATTATGAGTTTATGGTTTTGATTTTTGACTATTGCTTGATTAATTGTTTCTAAATTATTTTTATTCTGGTATCAATTACCTGTTTATAATCATTGACGGGAGTTGCGGCTCTTTTTAGGGAACCGGATCATTTGGCTCAGCTCAGTATAAGAGCCGGCTCTTTCAGCTCCCAAACGGCTCTTTCATTTACTACCACTTCTGGCTTTTTAAATTCAGCAAAATTTAGTAACGTTTGCCCTGTGATTGATATATATATATGCACATTTTTAACTGGAATTACTCAATGTAATTATATTAAACCTTACATTTACATTATCTTTGGTATAATAAAAAAAACATACATGCCTAATGTAAAATCATCAAACACTATAGGCTATTACACATGTGTATTGAACATTTTATTTATATTGAACTATGCAAAATAAAACTATTCAGAGCAATTCATACTTAAAACAGAATATATAACAAATAAGGTTGTTAAACATAGTTAGTAGACCCTGATCGATATGATATTTTTACATTACAATTTCTACATTCTTCGTTTATGTTGTCTATTATTAAAATGCATCCAAATCCTAATTAGTTTGCGTGTGTTACTCATCTTGGGCAGGAGTGGAGGCTGAGAGCCAACAGTTATTAACCTCATTTGAGTGCACATTATTGTATTTTTAACCTTAACTTTGGATAATTCAGTTGCATTATTTTATCATCAGTTTATCAGATATTTGTGGACTGTTTTTAGATTTTATAGAAAAAAAAAGAAAAAAAACCTTCTTATTGTGTAGCTTATAATTTTGGATAACAAAGAATACAAACTCACCATTCTGACCATCATCAATGATATACTGATACTCCATTGGGGGTCGATACATCTCTGATTCAAACATTTCCTCTGTTTGCTGCCAAGCAAATAGATAAGAAACAAAGAGTGACCAGTTTGAATGACTGGAGCCAATACAGAAATAATAATACACTGTACCATATATGAAAAGCCTCACATCTTTGGTTAAAACTGCCCAGTAATCTTTTTGTACAGACGGTGTCTGTGACATCCAGCCAGTCCAGGTTACTCTCTCTCTACTCTCTTCTTTCTACATAGAAATTATGATTATTATACATTTTGAAGATTTTTTTTTTTCATTACATTGATGTTAATCATAGCCTGTTACAATAAACATACATCTACACGTTAGCTACAATTACAGACATTTATTCATTTCACTAATAGAAACATCAGATGTGTAAATGTACATCTGAGTAGCTGAATCTCAATATATTGTTGTTAAGCACGTATGCATCTCGAAACAAACTGTCTTTTTACATGGGAAAAAAAATACACAAACCAAATGTACAAATTATCCTCAACATATTTAGACTGGCGGATATCAAACACTAATATTACAAAAAAGATCCAGCTGTTCAGTCAGCTACTAGTATGTCCACAATGACATATCTTCATAATGCCTTTTGACACGCTGGCAGCAACATAACAAAAAGCGTATTATGTGTATTTTTACGCATCTATCAGAAGCAAGCAGAAGTATCATAATTGGACCATTTAGAGAATAAAAAAATACTCACGGGTGGGATGATGTACCCCTCCATTCTGTACGGATGCAGCATGGATTCCTCGCCGCCTGTCACTCGATCTGCAACTCTGATGCTTTCTCAAGGGCTTTCAAAATTGTCCCTGTACCATTGCTCAACTCTGCTAAATTTCCTCTTAACAAATGAAACCAAAAATCTAACTCATGCACCTTATCACGCAGGGGGCCTCAGAGATCGCCAAGGGCCCAAAAAAGAAGCCAACCAGAGATGCACTGCAAAGGGCAACCTACTCTGACAGTGGCCGTCGAAAAGGGACAGAGTTTCGGTTTGTTACTTCTTTATTTTTGGGGTGTGTGGGTAAGCGTGTGTGCGTATCCGCTGGAGGTTCCTGATTTTAGGGTAATGGCAGGTGGGGATTTTATCTTTGCAGTTAGAATAGGCGTAAAGTGTCACCTCCCCCAATGGCCAATCAGAGACAGCTCAGCTGACCGCTGTTCTTCCTGTCCACCTCCATAGTGCTTGTCGCTCTATTGAAAGTCCTTAATGCCGGATGAAAATACACAGAAAATCGGTGCCATTCTCAGAGTATTAAGCTAAAAGTTTTCTTTTATGTACAAACTTTCCAAGCAATGTACAATTATATATATATATATATATATATATATATATATATATATATATATATATATATATATATATATATATATCGCAAATAAAAATTAAATAAATGGAACAAATGATTGATCCATAAATAAACTAGGAAAAGCTTCTAGTTGGTTGGAGTTTGCGCTTTAGCCTCATCCCGACTGCAGACAGAGAACCTACTAACAGATAAGATGGCTGATTGTGTTGCATGTCCTATCTGAATCAGTACATGCTGGGAGAGGAGATACAACATCCTGAATGACTATGATGAAATAATCTACTGTCTTTATCAAACATTCCATCTGTCTCAAACCATCTCTCTGCCTTTCTCTTGGCCGTGTATATAACAATATCATCAAAAATAATTTGCAGAGGACAAAGTTGTATACATGTTCGTTCATTCATTCATTCATGTGTGCATACAGACAGTTTACCTATACAGTGAATGCTCTGAAAACATCAAAACTAAGTGTTCAGTGGGCTGAATACATCGTATGATGTCATTTACTGTGCTCATCTACTATACCACATGTCTAACTTATCACAAAGCTAAGCTGCAGCAAGAAGATAAAGATTTATTTACAGCATATAACAAAAGATTGTATTTGCATTTATGTCTGTGAGTGTGTGTGCACACTTCTTTTTCTATATAATGGATATTTAATTGCAAAAGAATAAAAAGTACACACAAGAGAGTCAGGCATATGATAAAAACCCTTAGTGATTAGCTTTACGTCTGCATTGTGTTAATGTATCAAGGGATGATCATGTTTACATGTATTAGCTGTCATCAAAACAAAATCCATAACAAACTGATTTACAGAGAAAGTTTTTTTTTACTCAGTTGAAATCTATCAAAATAAAAGACTAAATACTGTGTAGAATGTTTTTATTTAAATATAAATACAGTATTTTGTATTTTGGAAATACACAAAATGCATGTAAAATTGGCCATTCAGTGAACTATCGCTATTGGGCTGCAATCTGTCTGGACCTATTCTGAATGAAAAGAAGATTTTGGTGTATAAAACTGCTTAGAGGCTTTTGTTTTCATTCCACGTACCACCATCAACTTCTCAAAAAGACTGAGTTTAAGGTGTCGTCTGTGTGCCATTTCTAATAATATATATAATTGATATAGTCTTTTTTTTATGGAAATAAGGTTGTTAAGATACCAAAAATTTAGAGACCATTTACTATTTCACCCCTTCCATGTAAAACGCTTTGAGTAGCCATGAAAAGAGCTATATAAATGTAACGAATTATTAATTATTATTACCACAGCAAAAAATAATACTAGGCTAACTAATGTAAGCAATTATTGAAGACAAGTAAACAGTCAGAAATAAAATAAATAAGAATAAAGAAACAAATGGCATGCAATAGGACAAATAAATACAACAAAAAAGAGGCAAATTAAATAAAGAGCACTAAGTAAGAAATACTACAGAAATTTAATAAAATAATACAATTTAAAATAAAACAGTGCATAGTTCTCACTGGATGATTTAAATATAAATTGATTCATATTAAAGTTACAAAAGTTATTAAGTCATGAGCAGCGATTTTGAAGTTCTTTATGTGTATTTAACCATAGCCATACACTGAAAGCTGCCTGTCAGTGTGCGAATAATTTTTTTTATTTTTTATAATGATTGCAATTTTAAAAACTCTTTTTAACATTGAGCACGTCCTGCTCTTTATTACTCATTCACTCATGTTTCTTTATCGCTCTATCATGTCAATAACTCCAGCCCAATAAAAGCTGCATATATTTGCATAGCCTATAGAAAAAGTTAAAAAGATAGTCAATGATTTTATCCCTTAAAACTCATCTTTGATCGCCAAAATGACATATTTAAACATTTTTTCCTCATGAAAATAATTTCTTCAGACCTTAAATAGCTTGAATGTAACTACACCCTTGCTTTATTTAGTATAGGCGAATATTCAAATTAGTCCCCGCCTCCACTAAATAACGAGAGCTTAGAATACCTGATACACTCGGTAAACTTTACTGTAGTAAATGCTACAAAATTGCAAGTGGTAATACTGGTTTAATTCAGCCAAACCAGAAACTGATACAGAAGAAGAAGAGGAAGAGTGAATTACAGGATCGTCTACAAGTCGATGTATCAAAATGGTAATGTGTTTTATGTATCGCTCTCTACACATAGGGCACAACATCAGGGCTCTCGAGACACACGCATTGCAACCCGCTCACACGCCACACCTTGTATTTCTCACGCTGAGGAGTAAGGGAACATGTCCCGCTATACAATTAATGGACGAGACGCAGGCAAACGGAGGGAAGTTCTCTGCCGAGTTCATAGCATCTGTCTCGAGTTATACAGAGTTAAATGCTAGCTACCAGCCAATCAGTAATTAGAATTAGTTGTTTCCGGGTAAATTATGTGTTCCCGCTGCATCGTTCGTTACTAGACAACACGCGCACACACGGAGTGGAAGTTGAAAGAGCACGATCTGATGAATGCGGTTTGCGGACATCTTCATTTATTAAATTTTTTTTAGCATTTTGATTTTACGATTCGTGGACGATATCTCTTGCCTGTGATCAAAGAGAGTGAGAGCTGATGTTGAGGAGTATAGCCAAATTCGTGCTAAATTATTTTTGATGCATTCAAAAACTCTCCAACTGCTTTTAAAGGGGTCATCGGATGCAAAATACACTGTTATATGGTATTTGCAAATAAATGTGTCTTTGCAGTGTGTGGACACAATCACCATGCAATGAAAAAAATCCATTCACTTTTTTTTAATCCTGAAAAAGCCAAAAAGTTGTTGCTCATTATCATTTAAAGAGACATGCACCGAAACGGGTCACTGTGAACAAGGCTGTTTTTGAAGAGGTAAAAAGGGTGTTGTTTTACACAACCATTGAGAAATTTTAACCAAAGGATGTTACAAACTTTACATGAAGACCCAAAAGAATCATACCAACTTGTGGAAAATGGGCATCCGATGACCCCTGTAAAGGTGACTGTTTTGGGTCTTGACATACATGCTCAGGGCAAGTTGTTATGACACAATGTTATGTACATTGAGCACTGATGTTCATTTGGCTTGTTTAGGGTCAAATTTATTTTTATTTTTCAATAAATTTTTATTTTTTAAATATAACTATTTATTTTATTTGGATGAATTTGTCTTTTTATCAGATTGAACAATTGTTATAATTTCCATTTGTGCTGGTCAATTTTGAAGAATAGGCAAAATTGAAGCGAAATTGGTTGGGTCGAGGGACCGCTGCAGCAAATATTTGGGTGGCTCCTCCCCTAAATCTCACTCTAAACTTTTGATAAAACTTGAGAGCCCTGCGACATGGTAATTAATATGATTAGCCTTTTGCTTGACTACGTTATCAAAAAGCTAATAATGTGTTTCTGATGTTACACAAACCATGTTCCCGTTAACAATCTCTGAGTCAGACAGTTATCTTGAAAATCAGCATCCTTAGAAACGCTTTGAACAACTCCGAACGTCAGTGGAGAAAGGCATATAGTTCATTACAACATCGTAATATACTGTACATCATATTTATATATATATAAATCACCCACTATATTGCTAAATGTACCCGATTGTTCATATAAACAGAAAAAATATACTGGTATAACCTGGCTTCTCAAGCCTCCCCTGCTTCACAATATATTTAATGATATGCTAAGCCTCGCCCCACATGTTGACGTGATTGGTTACAACATGTTTGTGACGTAAGGAAGAGAGGCGATTTCAAACCACGTTTTTGAGACTGTCTTTGGTTCCCTGGAGTTTTAAGGAGAAAATACTCAGCAATGGTGTGGACTTGTGAATTTTCACAGGTTTGTTAAAGCATATTAAAACCACCACAGAAATATAAACATAATTAAAAATTTTATTCTCTTTAAATTGATTCACACTTTATATTATCACCATGGTTTATATCATCATATCACCCAGTCCTACCAAACAGTATTGCTTAAACACAATTGACTAGCAGATGGATAAAACAAACAACTAATTAACTATCAAGACTAACTGGCTAACACAACACTATCTCACGACCAATTCGATGAGTGAGTAAAAATTGGCTAATTCGTAGAAATTCGTAATTTTTTTCTAAATCCACATGATGGGTAGGTTTAGGGGCAGGGTCAAGTTTAGGTCATTCGTACGAATTCATACGAATTGGGCAACTCGAATTGAATTCATATGAGTGAGGTCGTACAAATTAGCCACCTCGTAAAATTCGTACATATTGCCATGAGATCAGGTTGGCTAACACTATTTTTACCCTTACCATTGCTTTTTTATTTCTTCATGTAAACTGAAAGTAAATCTGAATAATGTTTCGATTTTAAACTTAATCATCAAATAGAATCGACCATGACATCCTCACCTATCTTATTAATGCAGAAAATGAGTCGTACAGCTGCAGCCCAGGTGCATAAAAGTTGGGGTTGGGGGGCCTAAACTATTTGGAAATCAGCAGCCTAATAAAGAGATTGACTGGTATAAGTATTTTTAAAAAACAAAAATACTAAACTTAAACATATTTAAACAAATTATATTAGATTTAATTTCAAATACATATTTTAAATACATGTATCTGAAAAACTGCCCATCCCTGCTGATTTATCAATTTGTATTATGAATTGTACAATTATATAATTTTTTCTATGTTTTTGCCATAACTTGCGACTCTAAATTAAAAGGGTGTGTGTACTTAATTGTATTTTTTTTTTAGGTGAGACATTATCAAACTAGTTGAAAAAATGAAACGGGCTAGCTGCAAATATGATCCCCTTGTCAACTTGGTGACCTATTAGATGATTATACCGACCTGTTGTTATCACAAGGACACTTACGTGAAAATGACTGAACATATATTTTGCCTCTGAATATCTGCACTGCTTACGCATATAATGTCACTGACAAAAAAAGTTATCTCTTTGTTGTCTTTGCTCAGGGGTTTAACCTTATTCAGGTATATAACTGACTGAGCACTTGAATAGAGAGGGAACCCTTGTTACATATTGTATAAGATTGAGCTGTAGCCTAAAACTTAGATTCTGTATGATAACATTAGTTATGCAATAGCAAACATGAAAAAACAATTATCAACACTTGCAGCCTTTTATTCAATTTATTTGAAATGAACAACATTCAACTATAGACTAATAAAAGCTGTAAAAAAATGCATTGTTAGTTCATGATACCTAATGATTTATCTAATGCTGCATATCCCTTGATTTGAGACAAAATGTGCGTTGCATATTTTTAATGCATTGTCTCCCTTTCAAAAAGTAAAATTAATTTGTATCGATGCAGGATGCCAGAGAAATTATGTGCAATCTAATCTTTTCCACCTTCTTCTGCCTATATGGGCTTGAGAGTGCTCACTGCAGAAACACAAAGTTGTACTCGCATGCGCGCTAGACTCCAGTTGAGAGGACAAGATTTGAATGCATAATGATTTAATTTCAATATTTTACGGATGAAAAAGTCATACTGGTTTGGAACAGCGATTACAGGATTTCCATTTTGGATGAACTGCTACTTTCATATTGTTCCTGCAAAGCAGTTTTACTTTTTATTTATTCATTTATTTTACAATATTGTAAGAGCCACTTTTTGTATTAAACAGTCATGGTTGCTTTCTAGATACAACTAATCACTAACAAGCCTACTTGTTTTCGTCTGCTTAGCAATGCACAAAAGACTTTTGGGAATCTTGCATTCAGCGTATTAGTACATTTCTAAACAAAGTTTTGATGTTTTTAAAACTGCTATTGTATTTGCTTCGTTTCACCACGATTCAAGCGGTCCAAACCACAGAGCTCACTGCGGCCCTGGTGCGACACACAGCTGCCTGCACACCCGGCTAAAACTGATGACTTTCGCTGTTTTCTTTATATATTAATACACACTGCATGTGTCGCTGCTACTTCAGCAGTCTATTTTCTCCAGTGCTATTTCAAGAGGTGCATACAAATGTTTAAATGCATATGAGAAAACACTATTTCTTTTCTTATTTTATTCTAATGAAAACATTGCAATCTTTTTCAATTTTATATTTACAGCCCCACAGATGTTAATTTGTAAAGTGGTTTATACAAACTGAGTTGTGACTGGCTTTGCACTTTTGAAAAATATTTATATGTATTTGTTAACATGTAGCTGGAATTTAAATGATCTAGTTCATTCTCCAATTTGCTGCTGGCTCTTCATTAGTGTTTGAGGCATTTTACTATGTTTAGCTCTAGTGCTTCATTCCACCCACAATGCCTTTCCTCATCTACTCAACGTCAGCTCCTTTAGCTCTTGCTTCATTCTCCCTGCCAGTCTTAGCATGGCGCAACTGCGGGAAAACTGTGAATGTGTTGCTTAAACCTGTACATTCTTCCCATTACACAGCACCGACTGCTTAAAAGTGTGTTGCTTATTTACAAGGACTAACTTGACTAGTGCAGTTTGTGTATAATAGTATTTGAGTTTTTTAATGAAAACACATCATCCCTGTTGAAATGCAAATTCCGTCATCATTTACTCACCATCACTTTGATCCAAAGCTGTATCATTTTATTTCTTCTGTTGACTGTAAACGAAGTAAGCAAAAACAATTGAACACTTAATTGTGTTCAATGGGAAGTCATAAAGGTTTGGAACAATTTGAAGGTTAATATCTCTATTAATATCTCATTGAATGCATTTACAGTGTATTATGTCTGCTGGAAACATGCTTGTGTAAGGCCCTATTATATTCCTGACTGAAAAAAAGCAGGTAGAAAGTGAGACAAATTTCACTTCTCAATTTCAGTGATCTGAATAAAGAAAAATGTTGCGTCTCTCTCAGTCATGGATGTAGATTGTGACCTATAAATGCATGATTATTTATTTGTGTATTTACTGCTATATACCAGGTACGCAACTGTTACAGAAATATCCTGGAAATTTAAGGCACTTTATTTTAAATACAACAATGAACCATAGATATCAAAGAATGGAGAACTGCAGACGGTTTCAGAGACAGCAAAAGGAGCACAGTGTTTATCAGTGGTAGATTATCAGTCACTTCTTATGGGTGATAATCTCACCATTTCTTCAGGTCCCTTGTTGGTCTGTAAAGGTCTTGCATGTCTGACTTCAAGCAAACCTGTTGTTTTAAAACAACACCCTAACACAGACCCACACAAATAAACCAGACCCACTCTGGGTATCAGAGAGAAAAGCAGAAGTAGGGAGATTCTGTCAGATTCAGTTCCTGTAAAGTGCAAGTGAATGGCTCGATGAGGATCTTTAGACAAGAGTGAGGCCTTAAAGTCAGTAAAGCAGACGTATAGCTGCCTTAACAAGTTGCATTACTTGCAGATGCGCAATGTACAGTGAATGATCTCTTGGTCTGAGACAGATCCCCAAAACACAGAATAACAAGAAACACAAGCAAATGAGTCTTACGAACAGGGTTACTAAACATTTATTCTAGCTTAGATACATTGAGAAAATGTATTGTATAGGCCTATTACATACACCTTTTTTTCCTGGTTTGATTTCTTTTTTCTGGAACATCTGCAGATAGATAGATTGAAAACATGGTTGTTTGAACCAAGCATGACTAGTTTGAATTCTGTGGAAAACGTCTCCGGTTACTATCGTAACCTCGGTTCCCTGAGAGGTGGGAACGAGACATTGTACGCAATTTCTCATCGCATCTAATGCAATGTCTCGTTGCCGCCTCTCAGGGAACCGAGGTTACGATAGTAACTATGTTCCCTTTCAAGAGCGGTAACTCTACATTGTGTAGCAACCCAGCGGGTACTGTATTAAATCCCGCCGTGAGAGTAGTGAAGATAATCCCGGAGAAATGGGGTCAGGCTACACTAGCCAGGGAAGAGTCAGACAGTCAGCCAATAGCTGACTGTCTGTCTAGGAATGCTCGCATCTGATAGGCGGAACTAGACCAATGAGACATCAGCTCCGACTCTATCAAAATTTGTATATCCAAATGCAACGAAAGCGAAGGCTGCACTTATCCAGGGATCACAATACAATAGGCACTCAAGCGTGAGGGTTAAACACACTGCGGTAGCGTTGACAGCTCTATTAACACTAGTAGCCATATACACAGAGTCAACAGCATAGCGGTCACAATACATGAGTAAGAAACTTAACTCACCGAAAGCACTTGCGATGCCACAGACGCTACATCCAGCTTGTAAAATCTGGCGAAGGTGTTCTGAGAAGACCAGCCAGCAGCGATACAAAAATCCTGGATAGACATCCCTCTAGACCAGGCCCACGAAGAGGCAACCACCCTCGTAAATGAGCTCTGATGTTAAGGGGACAATCTTTTTCCTGGCATCCGTAAGCCAATGCGATAGCGTCCACAATCCAGTGAGAAAGTCTCTGTTTTGAGACAGCATGTCCCTTAGTACTTCCACCAAAGCACACAAAAAGCTGGTCCGTCTGACGAAAGGTGGCAGAGCGATTCACATACATCTGGGCCATGCGGGCCGTGAAGGACACAATCTCCTCGCTCCCCTGGGAAATCTGGTCACCAGAGTGTGCTTACCGATCGATTGCCCATCAACCGGGGAACGAAGCATGCATGCTCAAGCATGGTGGAGCAATAGCTTTATTTCATTGTGTCACTATTACCAAAGGCACTCCTTGGCTGAACATATCCGGGTTGCGCCAAAGTCTCAGAGCGCTGACGCAACTGTGAGTGACCGGAATGCGCGTTTAACCTGAAGACCCAGTACTCAGCGGGACTCCTGTTTTCAGCCAAAACTGCAGCGGCCGCATATGCAGCAGGCCCAGATGGCATACTGAAGAAGCTGCCGCCATCAGCCCCAGAACCCTCTGAAATTGCCTCAGTGAAAAAGACCTGCCCAGTCTGAAACAACGCAGAGTCGATGAAATTTTCTCTATGCGCTCTTGAGAGAGGTGTGCTCGCATCGCCACCGAGTCGAAACACACGCCCAGATATGTTATAGTCTGACTCGGGATAAACACGCTCTCCTGCACATTCACACGCAGTCCCAGCGTATCCAGATGGCGAAGCAGCGTTTCCACGTGACTGATTAGCACATCCCTTGAACGAGCTAAAATCAGCTAATCGTCCAAATAATTCAAAATGTGCATTCTGCTCGTTCTGAGGGGAGAAAGCGCTGCGTCCACACATTTAGAAAAATTTTGAGTGGCTAGGGCCAGCCCGAGCAGAAACACTGAATACTGGTATGCCGTGGCTTTGAAAGAAAATCTCAGGAAGCGCTTGTGGCGCGTCGCTATTTGAATATGGAAGTACGCGTCCTTTAAATACACTGAAGCGAACCAGTCCCCGGGACGGATCTGCTTCAGTGTTCCTGAACGCGCTCTTGTGAAGTGCTCGGTTGATGGGTCTCAGGTCCAGGATCGGACGGAGTCCTCCATCCTTGTTTGGCACCACGAAATAGCGGCTGTAAAATCCGCTCTCCTGCTCGCTTGGAGGGACGCGCTCTATCACTCTATTCTCGAGCAGACTAGAACTTCCTGTCTCAGAACGGGGGGGTTTTGGGGCAATATCAGTGATGGGACCATGCCATTGAAGCGGGGTAGTCTGCGTCTGAACTGAAGAGAATATCCCTGTTGAATTAATCCCAGTAGCCACGGTGAAACGCCCGGAATAGCCCTCCACGCATCTAGGAAATAACACAGCGTTCGCGATAGTTCTATGGCCACCGTCATTGGCCATTGGCGACCGTTGCCATTGGTGTTTTGATTGGAGCCCCGCCCCAGCGAGGCTAAAAGCACTGCCGGGGAAACGGCCCGTGGAGGATAGGCTGGCAGCCGATCGGGCACGAGCCGGGTCGTGCACGATGGGGGAATATTGGCACTCTCACGCCCTCAAGATACTATGATACTGATGGGCTGTGATTACGTGCTTCTCTGGGGCAGGGCGAGTGACACAGTGTTGGGTGTAAGAGGAGGAAAAATCTCTTTTTGTGAATGGATACGTGTTTTTATTGTGGAACTCACACAAACAGACACAGTATTTACATTGCAACATTGCATTTGTCGCCTGCAGGAACACAGTGGACACGATGCAGAACACGGCACTTGGGGGCGGAGCCTCCAGCAAACTCTCTCCTCCTCTTGACCGATCCGTCAGCATCCTCGGCTTGGTAGCTGAGGATGGCGCGCTGACTTTCTTGCGGTGCGGGCTTTTCCTCTGACCCTGACGCTTCCTGCCTGGCCCTTGCTTGCGGTGAACATCCGGTTTGGGGCGGGGCGCCTCGGCGGGCTGTCTAGCTGGTCCCTGAGTGGGGAGAGGCGCAGAGGAAGAGCGAGATCTCAACGAGGGCTGGAGCGAGCGATGGGGCATCACGTCTTGGAGAAACGCTCCGTGACTGACTCCACGGCGTCACCAAAGAGGCTGGAGGAAGTGACTGGAGCGTTAAGGAGCATCTTGCGGTCCGAGTCTTTCAGGTCAGCTAAGGTTAACCACAGGTTATGGCCAATGGCCTGGGCGGAGCTTGTGGTCGCCATAAGCGTGAGGTCCGTCGCCACGCGCAGATCCTTGATGACGTCAGCGTCCGTGACGCCGCCATCCAGAAGTTTGGCCTGGAACACCTCCAGTATGGCCATGGAGTGAAGAGCAGATGCTGCTTCGCCCGCAGATGCGTAGGCCTTTTTAGCCTGGTGGTCCGTGAATCTGCACTGCTTGGACGGCAGGCTGAGGTCCGTGCTCAGAGAAGAATAGGATGGGCACAGGTGCTCGGCGGGGAGCATGCGCATGTAGCTGTGGGCTTCCACCCGTCCACGCGGGCAAACATAGCCTGTGTGGCAGAGTGGGTGCGTGCCGATTGGGGTGCATAAAACCATAAAAGCTCACGTCCGCGAAGAGGACAGGTGAGCGCGATGATGATGGATTATGGCGGCTCCAGGCCCCGTCGCCATCTTCTCCTTCAGTCGGGGCAGGGCCCACCAGCGGCTTGCTGGTGGCAGTGGGCCTCGTCCCCGTTATAGCACAAACCATATCCCTCCTGGTTCTTAGGGCGTGCACCGGCAGCTCGGCACAGTGGGCGCACGTGAAGTCCATGAAGGCAGCCTTGGCGTGGGTGAGGCTCAGGCAGGCGAGGCCCAGGCAGGCGATGCAGAACTCATGTTCGTCGGGCGGGTCGATGGGGCCCGCACAAATCTGGCATGTTGACGCCATCGGATGCTTAGAAAAAAGATTCCTAGTCCTCCTGGTGCAGCTACCACGATTACAGCGTGAAGAAAGAGATTCTGACGCAATTGTCGCGCCCATGCATTTTATACTGCCCGCGAGCCTGTCAGTATTTGCATACTTCGTGGCAATTGGCCAGCTGTTCCAAGCTGGCGTTAGCCCATAAGATTATAACAAAAGTGGAGAAGGGAGGAGTTCCTGTCACGGGTGGTTGCAGGAAGGCAGACGGAGACAAGGATATATTTCCAACTCGAAGGTTTAATGGTAATTATACAGGACAGCAGAACAGACAGCAACACACTAAATACAACAGAGATCAAACAAAGACTGTCTGAACAGACGGAACTTAGATGCAAACACAGATGACAATAAATAACGGAACACAGGTGATACAGATGACGATGATTTACTAAACACAGGTGATACAGCTAAACTGATAATGACAGTGAAGATGACACGTGATATGTGATGACAGGCAGACAAGTCCAAAAGAAAACAAACTAAACCAAACACAACTGTGACAGTTCCCACAGCGTTGCTACGCAATGTAGAGTTACCGCTCTCGAAAGGAAACTAAAGAGCTTTCTGCAGTGTTTTGCACCCACATATTTCAAGTGGGTCTGCCAATAAGTCACATGGCTGGTCAGCAGTCAGTTTTCCAACAGTGCAGCTGCATGAATCATGTTTATTTTGGAAACACACAAATATTAATTATCTGAGAGACAGAAAATGGTGTGTACATTCAATAGCTACTTCATTGTCATTGTATTATTTCAGGGAGGAGAATACAGCGTAGTTAAGGGGAATACAGAAATAAAACCATACATTCATAAATGAGGCTTAAAATAGAAATAAACAATGTTTGTGTATATATTGATTTAAAGACATATAAAAATATAGATTTTGCCAAGCAAAAAGAACCAGAACTAGTTATTTCTGAATATAAGACAGTTGCAAAGAAGCACAGGAAACACTATTGCCATTTCATGTTTGCAGCACACTGTGGCCATACTGCACCATGGGGTGTTAATGACACATTTTTCACACATTTGTCTGCCTTCCTACTGTATTCTGTAAATATATGCTTGTGTCATATTTTCTTGAATTTCAGCAGCTAACCATATGAACATTTAGTAAGCACAAAGAGTTTTAATTTGACACTGTCAACTTTTTTTTTAATCAGTTATTCAGTTGCTTGACTAACATTGCAAGTTCGATAAAAAATCTGCTGCAACAGGTCAGAGATGCATTTCCCGTACAACGACGGAACTCGATGCTTCACTACCATAATACGATGCATCGTTGGAGAAATCAACTAGCTAGTTCCGACTGTTTCCCAAAACCGTATTGTCGCAAAGTGGTCGTTCAACCACGTTGGTTTATGACGTCAGTCACGTGGTAGAGAAATTACTTATTTTAATGAAACTGTTTAAGATCGAATTAATGCTAGATGTTTTGATATAAATTACAGACATGGCATCTGAGGACTATTTCTCATTTTTCTCAGTTATTTTTCTTTATTTCCAGATTCAATCATAGGCCCGTTCTTACATAATAGACCACGTTCGCACATGCGCAGTCTTCAAAAACGGTACTTTATATATCTTGACAAACTCAAAGATGTAAATGACATTTGTATGTATTCTAAATAAAATACACAGGTTGTACTGAATGTCAGCTTGCTTATTTTACTCAAGATACGGATTTATTAAGTCCACGTCACGCAATCTAGCCACAGCTCGAGAGCTGTCGTTTCAACCACACAACTTTGCGATGCTGTTTGCGAATGTTCTTTGGAACGATGGTTTCGGGAAACAAAGACTCGTTCAACTATGCTGATAACGACGGAACTTGCGACCATAGTTGGCTAACGATGCTTTCGGGAAACGCACCCCAGGCCATTGTGACAGTCCACAACAAGAATCAAATACAAAACCATACATTTCAATATGTTCATTGCTAATATTGCAGCTTCTAATGTCAATCCACAGGTTAAAGAATCATCAGTACTGAAGTTCCAGGTTGTCCTAGCTGTTCAAATACAGCTGTGCTATTGCACTTATTTAGAAAATACCTTGACAAAGGCTGCTTGTCTGTCGAAACTTGGAAACAATAAAAATACTTAAGTGAGTGTGCAGTTATAATCTGTTTTACATAGCACTTATTTGGCATAGTTTCGAAAAATTCACACTTAGCCTACATATAATTAGAATTAGAATAAAATATGCGCATTTGGCTCCAAGCTCGGAATTTGCCCTGAACCCAGGCACTCAACCCATTCCCCCCCGGCTCTATATTTAAGCTTCCTCTTGTGCTTATGGGAAGACTATCAGAACATGCTCGTCCCCAACATTGATGATAAAACATCATTACATTAGATGGGTAGAGTAAAATGTGTAGACTGTAGCAAATGATTATTCATTGAAAGACGTGAAATTATATGATAAATCCAATGATGCACAATGATGACTCCTAGCTTCATATAACACCTGAGTGTTCAAAATGCTGCAACATGAAAAATAAAGACTTGGATGACCCCAGATACTAAGTTCTCTTTCACAGGGCAGACTAGGTCAGCCGGCATTTTCTGTTCTTATGACCACACAGTATATTAAGAAAAACAGGAAGCCATGTGGTAGATTGCAAAAGGGTATGTTGTTAAATAATGACCTGCCTTGGCTGAAGTTTCACCAGATGATGTCCACATGCTCATGTTGACATCAAGGAGCTGTATCAAAATCCGTTATGAGATCACCTTAACCCTACAGCCCAACTTCACAACTTGCTCATTCTAGTTCTAATAATATTAAGTAGCTGAAATGTTCAACAGTGTGTATTTTTACTGATTGATTAGCTGTATTTGGAGAATTGTATAAAAATGAGGGAAAATGAGTTTAAAGTATTGAAACTTGCATTTCTAATTAAGCTCATATAGTGTGTTGTGTTGTGTTGTGTTGTGTTGTGTTTAAACATTAAAATATGGAAATCAAAACGATCAATTAAATATCAATTGTTGGGTCAACAATAACATACCCGATTGTAGAAGTCAAAACCATTTAAAAAAAGTTAACCGACTGAAACAGAGCCTCAGACATAATAGGGCTGGCAGAACAGCGCTGCTGGACAGTAGATAAGGACTTACAAAAACACTCAAAATGTCATAACATGTTTTTGGCAATTACTTCATTATTTATTTAGGTCTGATTGCATAGACTTTTTAAGGAAAGTCTTTTAAATCACATAATTCTTTGGGGAACTTGAAACTTCCCTTATTCTGCATGCAGTCTAGCACTTTAAGGTTCTTCTCCAGATTTTTCTCAGCCATAGTCTTTTGTTTTTATTTATTTACTGCCTGAAAATGAGCGTGATTTGAAATGAAATACACTTTGTTGACCCTGATAGGGAAATTAGTAATGAACTCAATAGCCAGCATTTTGGCAGAACCTGATACATTAAAAAATTACTCAAAATATTCATACACGTATAAGAATAGTTAGACGTAGCTAATCCATGTTCAACAGTCTAATTGATACCGGCACATAAGAGTTTTTAAACCTGTTCTGTTTATAACTGAGAGTTCTATACCTTCTTCTAGATGGTAAGAGTTCATAACAGGGAACGGGTCACTTAAAATCCAAAAATTCTATTTCTAAGAGTATTCGTTTTTTGGGCCGCCTGTGCCATACAGGGTCAAATTTATATATGTGTTGTGGGTAAGGATGCCTACGAACACACGAATTCTCAGATCTCTAAAAACTTTCTCGAAAAGGGAGCACCTGTTGGGAATGTGAAAGATTTCTTACACCATGCAGTGGACCTGCCACAGAATAGCCTTAATTTCCTGTCTGCAAGTTGGAGGAGGTTTTGGTGGCCTCCTCGTCTTTCACAATGACACAAACCAAGCCTCGGACCCGGCCAGCAGGGGAACATCCAACCCTCTCAGTTCTTATTCCCAATTCCTCATTTTCCTCTTAACTTTGACTGCAGAATGAACAATCCACCAGCAGATTATATGGTCAAATAACTATTTATAGATGTTTTATCACACATCGATGGATGCAGAAACACATACACACAGTCAACCTTTTGTTGAGCTCTGCTCTATGGTGCATGAGTTCATAATAAAAAAATGTATTATAAAAGGAAAATTAGTTTTTTGGTATTTTTATGGTAAGTGTGATTTTAGAGCAGCTTTTGTAGCAAATATGATCTTAACAGGGACTGTGTTTAATCAAAAACAAGGTCAACTAATTCCTCATATTACACTACATGCTGTATGACTAAAAGGGATTTGCCATTTTGAGACAACTGCCCATAAGAAAAGAGAAGCACAAACATGAAGATATTATAAATCAAATAATATATTTGAGATATATTATTCAATGGAATCTCTATTTATTCATTCCTTATTGAGTCTTTTTATTCCTTATTAAGTCGGGTTTTTTTCATTCTCAAATATGTCTTTGGTAAAGGTCAACAGGTTAAAAATGAATGGAACTGTACTTCCAGCGAAGGGTTCCAAACATGAGGATAAAAAAAACATTCTCTGATCTTTATCTCTGTGGTTTTGGTGTGCAAAATTAGCCACATCAAACAGTAAGGTGTGTTTGAATTTTTGTGAGTGCATGTACTTGTTGTGGAGGGGGCGGTTGACCTGAGGCTGGCTGCATGTTTTATCTTAACAAAGCAGACTTCCTGTAAGGTTCAATACTTCCTCCCAGGGTCCAGCCCAAGTGGTCACACCTGCACTAACAGACACCTAGAACCACACATCAACCAATGGTCACTGTAGGCTGTGATCAAGAAAAAAAAATCATCATCATCAGTGTAGACATACTGTACAAGGAATACAATTGTTGTTCATTCCTACATACACACCATAAGCTTATATAGAGGTAGGAACAGTGTTTGGTATGAAATTAGAAGTGAAAATGGTTCAATTGATTGATGCCATTGAGCAGTCCAGTTTATGGCAGTGGGCAGAAAGCTGTTGGTAAGTTCATGGATTATTATATGGCAGTGCTACATGAAGAATGAAATGGGACAAGACCGAACTGACCCGAAAAAAACCCTCAATGCTGCTCTTACAGACAATTGCGACAACTGACCTGATGCAACACTTATCCTAGTCAAAGGAAATTTGTTGCTGATTTAAAATAATGATAAAATGATAGTGCAAGCATTAAAAGGAATACAAGAAAAACATTCTGACAGGAAATGAGAAGATGGCAGGGCAGCAGACTGTTAAAGTCATCATGGAATCAAAACTGACCCCATTTACTGTTCCTATCCCTTATTTCAATGCATCCTTTCCAAATTCCATATGTTTTCACTATATATTAATTATAGTGCATACAATTTTTATCCACATTTGTTGTTCTCTTTGAATATCCTTTTTACTTGAGAAAATAACACATTACACAAGTTAAATGGGTGATAATGCTATTTCATGTTGACTCAACAGGACATCCAACCACGTTGATCTAAGGAGATCACTGCTTGCTACAATTTGAAGATTTATCTGTATCATTTTGTAGATTAACAAGCTGTATGAGACATTTGTATGAGAAATGACAACTCAAATTCACTCATACTCATCAAGTGTCTACTTAGGAAAAATATAATGCTTCATATCTTGCTGCATTGTTTCAGCTGACTTTATACACTGATGCTAGGCAGAGACTAGTGTTTTCATATGCCATTTAACTTAGTTCCTCAAGTGAAGTCAAGTTTCTTGAGGGATGGAATATTTAACACAATATCATAAAGAACGCTTTACACAGGACTAATTTACTGTTGATATTTTATTTACGGAGATTAATATCATATGATAAACTATTATGATGGTGTCTTGTGCATTTATTGGGCTGCCTGTCCACAAGTTCACCATATGCTACATCCTAACATAGCACTAAGATTTCTTGACATTTTCCCTGTTAATTTGGGGTGAACAGATGCAAGTTGCCTGTCTGTATGAATAATGATCAGGATGACTACAACTGAAGCTGAGATACATTTTCTTGTGGATTACTAAGAGTCTCATGGCACTCTAGGCTGAATTATCTTATAGTTCTTGCAATGCAAGACTGTGTTTTTGTTCTCAGAAAGAATGAATGATCAACAATAATGTAAAAACTTAAAGACGCACACAAGTGTCCCTGTCATTCTAGTTTTGTGAGGCCCATAGCTCAAAACGCTTCCTCTTTCTAAATGTATTGCTCAAGTCAAGCCAGGATGACTCAGACACCATGTATCATCTGTACTGGAGCATGGAGTCTTAACCCACCCTTAGCCATCGGCAATCAAATGTCACTCATGGAAAAAAGGACTTATATAGCAATGTTTTAGTGAGGGATACTCTGAATGATTAACCACAGTGAATTTTGGTGTGAGTCAGTCTATAGTAGATATTTCCTATCTCTATATAAAGGAACATTAATTTTAACCAGGCAATATATATATATATATATATATATATATATATATATATATATATACACTGAACAAAATTATAAACGTAACACTTTTGTTTTTGCCCCAATTTTTCATAAGCTGAACTCAAAGATCTAAGACTTTTTCTATGTGCACAAAAGGCCTATTTCTCTCAAATATTGTTCACAAATCTGTCTAAATCTGTGTTAGTGAGCACTTCTCCTTTGCCGAGATAATCCATCCACCTCACAGGTGTGGCATATCAAGATGCTGATTAGACAGCATGATTATTGCACAGGGGTGCCTTAGGCTGGCCACAATAAAAGGCCACTCTAAAATGTGCAGTTTTACTGTATTGGGGGGGTCCGGAGGGGTCCGAAAACCAGTCAGTATCTGGTAGTAGAAGTAGAAGTGCTCACTAACACACTAACACAGATTTAGACAGACTTGTGAACAATATTTGAGAGAAATAGACCTTTTGTGTACAAAGAAAAAGTCTTAGATCTTTGAATTCATCTCATGAAAAATGGGGGTAAAAAACAACAATGTTATGTTTATAAAAATAAAAAATACTTGAGCGTGTTGTTGCCTCTCAACTCTGTAATCATCTTACAACCAATAACCTTTTTGAACCCCTTCAGTCAGGTTTTCGTAAATTACATAGCACTGAAACGGCGTTGGTCAAAGTTACCAATGACTTGTTGATGGCCTCTGATTCTGGAGCTACCTCACTTCTCATTCTTCTTGATCTTCGAGCTGCTTTTGATACTGTGGATTATGGTCTATTACTTACCCGTCTTGAAAGTGTCTTTGGTGTGTCCGGGACAGTTTTAAACTGGTTTAAATCCTATTTTATTGACCAACCCATTTCATTTCTACGTGTGGCTTTAGGTCTGACACTTGCTCAGTGCTCACTGGTGTTCCTCAGGGATCAGTTCTGGGCCCTCTACTCTTCAATATTTATCTATCTCCACTTGGGCATCTGCTGCGATCGCTTGGTCTCCACTATCACTTTTATGCTGACGATACCCATATCTACATCCATTCTAAATCTGGTGAAGACATCGATGCTTGTTATCTTTCTGGCTGTATCTCTGAGATAAAAGCATGGTTGAACAATAACTTTCTTTGCCTGAACAGCGGGAAAACTGAGGTTATGCTTATAGGTTCCCGTCATCAAGTTCGCAAAGCGGCTCCACTTTCCCTGTCTGTTGATGGCTCTGTTTTAGAGACCCAAAGTACAATGAGGAACCTTGGTGTAATTTTTGACACCAGCCTCACTTTTGATTTTTTTGTACAGAGCACTGTTAAGGCATCCTTTTCCATCTCAGAAATATTGCCAGACTACGCCCAATGCTAAACCTATCTGTCGCTGAAAAGTTGATTAATTCATTTGTGTTCTCACGGCTGGATTATTGTAATGTTGTTTTAGCTGGAGTTTCTAAAACCACTATTAGCAAATTGCAATATGTTCAGAACTCTGCCGCCCGGATCCTGACGGGAACCAGGAAATTTGACCATATTACTCCAGTTTTGAAGTCCTTACACTGGCTCCCGGTCAGGTTCCGTGTTGACTTTAAGATCATGATTCTGACATACAAGGTTTTACACGGCTTAGCTCCGCAATACTTATCTGGCTTATTAATCACTTATTCTCCTAATCGCAGACTGCGTTCCTCACAGTGCAATTTATTAACTGTTCCACAAACACATCTAAAATCTATGGGTGATAGGGCTTTTTCTGTTTACGCTCCTAGACTTTGGAAATCTCTCCCTCCTGAACTAAGGGAAGCACAGACTCTTGGCATTTTTAAAGCTCTTCTCAAGACACATTTTTTTAAACTTGCATTTGACTGCTGATGTCTCTTCGTGATCGCTTTACAGCTCATTTTTATTATTAATGTTGCTGCTTTTGTTTTTATTAACTTTTATTTGTCTTTTACGGTGGATTATGATTTTATGTACAGCGCTTTGAGAAGCTGCTTTTAAAGGCGCTCTATAAAATAAAGTTTATTATTATTATCTATTCTTAAACAATTTTTTTCATATCCCCCTAGATAGCCTATACATACATATACATTATATATACACTCACCTAAAGGATTATTAGGAACACCTGTTCAATTTCTCATTAATGCAATTATCTAAGCAACCAATCCCATGGCAGTTGCTTCAATGCATTTAGGGGTGTGGTCCTGGTCAAGACAATCTCCTGAACTCCAAACTGAATGTCAGAATGGGAAAGAAAGGTGATTTAAGCGATTTTGAGCGTGGCATGGTTGTTGGTGCCAGACGGGCCTCTCTGAGAATTTCACAATCTGCTCAGTTACTGGGATTTTCACGCACAACCATTTCTAGGGTTTACAAAGAATGGTGTGAAAAGGGAAAAACGTCCAGTATGCGGCAGTCCTGTGGGCGAAAATGCCTTGTTGTTGCTAGAGGTCAGAGGAGAATGGGCCAAATGATTCAAGCTGATAGAAGAGCAACTTTGACTGAAATAACAACTCGTTACAACAGAGGTATGCAGCAAAGCATTTGTGAAGCCACAACACGCACAACCTTGAGGCGGATGGGCTACAACAGCAGAAGACCCCACCGGGTACCACTCATCTCCACTACAAATAGGAAAAAGAGGCTACAATTTGCAAGAGCTCACCAAAATTGGATAGTTGAAGACTGGAAAAATGTTGCCTGGTCTGATGAGTCTTGATTTCTGTTGAGACATTCAGATGGTAGAGTCAGAATTTGGCGTAAACAGAATGAGAACATGGATCCATCATGCCTTGTTACCACTCTGCAGGCTGGTGGTGTAATGGTGTGGGGGATGTTTTCTTGGCACACTTTAGGCCCCTTAGTGCCAATTGGGCACCGTTTAAATGCCACGGCCTACCTGAGCATTGTTTCTGACCATGTCAGTCCCTTTATGGCCACCATGTACCCATCCTCTGATGGCTACTTCAAGAAGGATAATGCACCATGTCACAAAGCTCGAATCATTTCAAATAGGTTTCTTGAACATGACAATGAGTTCACTGTACTAAAATGGCCCCCACAGTCACCAGATCTCAACCCAATAGAGCATCTTTGGGATGTGGTGGAAAGGGAGCTTCGTGCCCTGGATGTGCATCCCACAAATCTCCATCAACTGCAAGATGCTATCCTATCAATATGGGCCAACATTTCTAAAGAATGCTTTCAGCACCTTGTTGAATCAATGCCACGTAGAATTAAGGCAGTTTTGAAGGTGAAAGGGGGTCAAACACAGTATTAGTATGGTGTTCCTAATAATCCTTTAGGTGAGTGTATATATATATATATATAAATTGTTCAAGAATAGATACTCTTGTTGAGTGAAAGAGTTGATGATATTGTTAATGTTTTATGAATATGTGAGTTGTGTTAAGTGATTCAGCGATGACTGATTATTTGACAAAGTGCAGTGGAAGCCATTTAAATCTTATTTGCACATTTTAAATTAGTTTTATTAGATTTGTCCAACTATTGACGGTGGGGCGGGAACTAGAATAGGCACTTTCTCCATAAAATTTAAAGACGTAGATAGTTTGACATGCTTTTGGAAATAACACAGTGATATGGCCTGGTAGGCTAAATGTTTGTTCTATCTGTGTTTCAGACAATACACCACAATCAACCGCGCCATCTTGTGGTCAGGAGTGGGATAAATTATATCATAATTTATTCTTCAAAATATTTTCTTTTGTGTTCTGCAGAAGAACGAAACTCAAACTGTACATGTTCAGAACAACACGAAGGTGAATAAATTATAGAATTTGACAGAAAAGCATACAATCCACAGCAACATTAGAGCTAGAAAAGGATCTTCACTTTCCATCCATCATTTCTAACTATAAAACCACTGCACCACTCCAACCTTAACTTGTTTAGTTGCCAAACACTAACTCACAATATCACGTTGTTTTTCATGTCTGTTCATTAAGGATACAACAAACTATAAAAACATATAATGTGCACTTCATTTGTGCTTTCCTCTTATTGTTACAAATTACCATAATTACAATTGTTGTCTGCATTATAACCACAAGTTAAGTCCGACGTCTGGAGAGACTCTGTATTTAAGACATGTGAGATGTCCAGATGCAAAACTCCCAGAGTGATTGATTAGTCATTAAACAAAATATGTTACAAACTATCATCCCATTCCTACTCCTAACAATAGAGAACAATACCAAGATGACCTTGAAAAGAAAAGTTCATCAAGACTTTGGAAAGGCCTTGTTTTAAAGTTTATACCAATATAAAAGTACTTCAAATTAGGTGTTTGCTTATGCATAGCAGCATCAATGGCGCCACCAGGGGGTGGCCAGGCTGTACCCACCCCTGGCCACCCCAATGGCCAGTATATATTTTAGTAGCATCAGTTATGCATTTCATAAATAAGTCAAAAATATTATTTAGTAAAAGAAGACGGGGAATTATGTGTCGTGCTTTTTAAGTGCCAAATGGTTACAGTATACCGTTACAGCAGCTTTTGATCTTTCTTTGCCACGTTTTGACAAGCAGGGATGCAAACAGTGCGCTTTTCGGCGCCGCGCCTCCCGCTTTTTTCACGTCAGTTTGGGTGACAAAGTCATCTGAAGTCATTCCATAGTTTAATGTGAAGGACAGAAGTCTATTTACATCAATAAAGTATACGGAAATTCGTTTTCCCTCCTCTGCGGCTGTCAATCATTCTCCATTCATATTCAACAGCGCACCTCTTGGATGCACGGTAAAACTCTCTCCAATATAATATATTCACATTATAATGCATGATCTGTAGATAAAATGCTGTAGATTTGCATAAAATTACTTTATTTTGTAGGAGTTTGTTGCATTATCATTATATCATTAGAAACATTACATATAACACAATAAACCAAAGTATATCAGTAGGAGTTTCCTTAAGTCTTTCTGATAGTTTTCTACAGGCCGGTTTACTACAACAGTAGAATAACATTCTGAAATTATGGTTTATAGTTTTGGTGTGCCACCCTAAGATTTTAAGTGGCCCCATCTGGCCACCCCTATGAAAAATTTCTTGAGGCGCCACTGCTGTGCATATGTGGATATTGTACGTGACAATATAATGCTAGATGATGATAGATAGATAGATAGATAGATAGATAGATAGATAGATAGATAGATAGATAGATAGATAGATAGATAGATAGATAGATAGATAGATAGATAGATAGATAGATAGAATGGATGGATAGATGGATGGATAGATGGATGAATGGATATGCATGTTAAACACTAAGAATTCATGATATAGGCCTAGGGAATTTTTATTTTAAAAAAGTAGTTCCTCTTCGAACCTCAAAACGGATGTACTTTAAAAACTAATAGTTTTTACTCGTTGCCATATAACTGCAGGGGGTTAAACAATCATCTTCTAGCAAGTTCTCCACGTTTGGCGTTTAGTCTCCTCCTCCGGTTAGTGCGCCTCCGGTCCAGTCTGGAAATGCACTTCCGGTCGGTGAGACGTGGCTGACAGTGGAAAATCTTTCAGCAGAGAGAAAACGGGAGTCTGCTGAAGTGCTCCATCTCTTCTACTCAGCAGTGCCTGGATGGCAGGGTCAACCCGGAGTGAAAACTGTAGGAAATAAAGCAGGGTAAGATAAAACGTTTTTATTTATCGCTTCAAATCTGCTAGGCAGTGATTTTTTTTCAAGGCACGCAACTTTATCGAGGTAGTTTGCGAGTAAGCAGTTGTTTTTATCGGAAACAATATTGGAGCAACGTTGGGTTTTGCGAATTTTTGTTCATTGCCCATAAGTACAACGTTATCAGATAAACACTGCTGGTTTTGCATTCGGGCATTTTTTGCTTTTTTAATTAGTTTAGCAGCGAAACGCTGAAACTTTGCAAACTATAGAGTGAAAACGGTCAGAAAACGGTCTAGAATTCCTCGGGAATCTCACCGCTCCCTGAACTCGTGCACGTCCGCAGACCCGTCCAAGCTTGCGGCTCCTGTGTGAATCCCATAACGTGCATTATTGGTGTCATTAGCATCGGTTATTTATTCTTTTATTTGTTTATCAATACATAATAAAGGAAATTTATACTCTTATGTTAAGTTTCAGTATTGGATGAAGTTCACCTGCTGGAGACGGCTGAACTCGTTTAGCCTCATTATTATTGGGTGATAGCCTAGGCTACTGTTGTTAGATACGGTTACTATTGGAAGATATTGTGTTAGGCCTGGCTCTAATGCATTATCTACTATCATGTTTTAATTGTTTAATTTCTATAGCCTATAGATTATTCCCTGTGTTGACAGTAACTGTCATGTGTGGTGTTTTGTGTGGGCTATGAGTCACATGGCCTTGGTCTTTTTATGTGGTGTCTTCTGTTTACTGTGCTTTTTTTGGGATGTGGAGGCACTTAGTCACCATGTCCAGACATTTCAATTTGTAGGTAAAGCCAAAGGGCTAATTCACCATGACTTCTATAATCAAATGGGTTTTTTTTCTTTTTAGAATTGCTGTTTTCGAATTATGAGTAAAATGTCTTTCATATTTTAAAACATAAAGTTCTCACATTCATACTTGAATTTTGAAGCTGTGGTTAACAGATTGCTATATAAGAACTACAACAGATATCACTTTTGTAAAGGTATTCATATCCTTTTTATAGGTGCCTTGTGAAAAAATAAATAAATAATGGTTCTATAGACAAAAAAAAATTCCATACAATGCTAATAATTTCACAGATTTCACTCAACCGTTCAAAAAGTTTAGGGTCTAGAAGAGTTTTGAAAGCAGTCTCTTATGCTCATCGTGTAATGCATTTATTTGATTAAAATCGAGTAAATTATAGCGTAAATAACTTTTCTACTGCATTATATTTCAGAAAATATTCTAATATGCTGATTTTGTGTATTTCTTATCCACGTTGAACAATTGTGCTTGTGCTGCTTACTGTTTTTGTGGACAATGTCTTTTTTTTAAAGTTCAAAACAAGAGCATTATAGTGTTACTGTCACATTTGATCAATTTAATGTGGCCTTGCTGAATAATTAATTTAATCTTAATCTTACTGACCCCAAAATTTGAACTACTGTATACAGAATAATACATTTTCCTGCTTGTGACGCTCTTAATTGCAACTCAAAGTTGCTCAAACACTCATATGAAAAAATAACTGCGTTATATACGGTTTATTTCATTCGGGACTAAGAAACCCAGAACCTTATTAAAACTAATCTTTCCACTTCATGAAATTCTGTTTGAAGGCACCTCTATTCATTACAGCACCCTACATGTTTCTTCCACGTGCATTGCGGAGGTCTGGGCTGATGAGCGCAGGACCCGAGAGGCCCATTTGGGCATTTGCTGTGCTGCTCCTTGGCGCCGCCCTACTGGCGTCATCCTTCGGCGGGAATATGATGGCTCAGACCGCTGTGGCCCAGGCAAAGACTGCAGCTGCAGGACCAGGACCATGGAGCATTAAGGACCTTCTAGACCTCCAGTACCTGGATGAGCTGTTCTCCGTTGACAACCTAGATGTTTGGTTCTGCTCCCTCTTGGGATCGATTGCCATTGGACTCAGTGGTATCTTTCCGCTTTTTGTGATACCCATTGAAGCTGGAACAACTTTAAAAACTGAGGGTAAGTCACATTTATATGCTTGCATGCTATTTTTAATCTAGGCCTGTGTATGTAACCAGCTCATTGTAACAACTAATCTAGCATCAGGTTACATACTAACCAGGTCCGGCTGATTGTGTGACAGTCAGAGCTGATCCAGATATTCGCAGCTGTGTCCCGGTGCTTACTAACGGACAGGGATCTTTATTTAATAATACTATTTATGTGTCTTTTCTTTGTTCCTTCCTTTGGTTGAAAAGGTTTTCTTTTCTTGTCCTGTGCAGGTGACCTATGGAAAAAATTTGATGATTCTGGTCACACATCAGGCCTGTGAAAAACAGACATGTGTTTGTTATTAATACAAAGCAAGAGATAATCGGCTTGTAGATTGATGCAGGTCTTCACACAGTTGTCTGGTTAATATAACTTCCTCCTTTTAATTCAAGATCATGTTCTCTGTGGGATTTTTCCCTTTGCTGCTTTTGACTGATTCCTCAGTCTTTTGTTTTTCGTACCATGTTAAAGTAATTTCCCAGCCACTAAATAAGCCACATTTATGATAAAATAAAATAAAAAAATGCTTTATTGGAGACTAATATGGCATCAAGTCCAATCCTGAAATTAATCTGTAAAAAGAAGTGTTTATTTAAATTTTGTTTTTTTGTGTGTGTTATTTGTTTTATTTTATTTGAAATAAATAGAATATTCTATTTAAATAAAATCAAATAGATAAAATCAAATAGCTATTTAGCTATTTATTTGTGTTCATCCTGGTTATACTACAGTTCCCACTGTTAGTTAGCTGACGATGTGTAAGCAAATCTTAAATATTTCATAACTTAATCAGTTACTCATGGAAGCTTGTTTCCACCACAGAATAAACCATTTTAAAAGAGAATTATTTTTATCTCACAGTTGCTAGTTTACATCTTGCAATTTTGACTTTTCTCAGAATTGTGAGATATAAATTCGCATTTTCGCGATTTGTAAAAAAGTCAAATTTTGAGGGGGAAAATATATATATTAATATATAACTCGCAATTGCGACTTTATATCACACAATTCTGACTTTTCTCACAATTACGAGTTTATATCTCGTTATTCTGACTTTATAACTAGAAATTGCGAGTTTATATCTCTTGATTCTGAGAACAAAAGTCAGAAGTTGCCACTGTATTCATTATATGATATAAATGATCTTGCAGAGAGAATATCCAACCGACACTGAGAAAAATGTTGTGTGAGCATGCTTGACCTTGAAAAGAATTTGTTGAGCAATCACATCTTCAGCTACACCTGTCATGGCTTGTCCAAATAATTCTTGTTGTATTGGACGTTCAAGAGAAGAGCCAACAGAACCAAAATAGGAAATGCAAATAAGTGTGTTGCACAGTAACATTATTTGGTGAACAGGTTGGTTTCTAAAGACCCTTGCAGAGGGCAATGCTGCAGTGAAACTTTTGTCTGTGATGATGTCAGTCATGCAGAAATAGATCCGAGTCTGGCAGTGGATCTCACTCAGGAAGTAGACTGGCTTAAGAGTAGGTCTGTTCCGACCTACCAGTGTAGGGTGCTGTGGGCAGGGCAGCATAGGGTTAGATGGAATTATAAGCAATTTAGGTGTGTCCTGTTACTGTACCACAGAGGCTCACCACATGATTCTCAAAGCAGTGGTAAATAATGGCGTTAAATACAGTATCTCATGAAAGTGAGTACACCCCTCACATTTCAGAAAACATTTTAGTATATCTTCTCAAGGGACAATACTATAGAAATGAAACTTGGATATATTTTAGAGTAGTCAATGTGCTGCTTGTATATCAGTATATATTTACTGTCCTCTGAAAATAACTCAACATACAGCCATTATTGTCAAAATAGCTGGCAACAAAAATAAGTACACCCTAAGTGATAATAGCTGTATGTCGTTTAACCATGCAAAGCCACGTCCTATTCATCATTTTCATGTTTTTGTCTGCTTGACAGGACCATACAAAGTTGTGTATCTTGTGTAAGAAGAGTTAAAATGTGTGCTTTGAGGACAATTCTCTCATACTGACCACTGGATGTTCAACATGGCACCTCATGGCAAACAACTCTCTAAGGATTTGCGAACTAGAATTGTTGGTCTCCACAAAGTTGACCTAGGCTATAAGAAGATTGGTAACACCCTGAAAATGAGATACATTACAGGCCAGGGTCATACAGAGGTTTTCCAAGATGGGTTCCACTTGGAACAGGCCTCGCAAGGGTCAATCAAAGAAGTTGAGTCCTCGTGCTGTGCATCAGGTGCAGAATCTGGCTTCAAAAAACAAACCCATGAGTGCTGCCAGCATTGCTTACAGAGGTTGCAGAAGTGGAAGGTCAGCTTGTCAGTGCTCAGACCATACACCACACACACTGCAACAAGTCGGTTTGCATGTTGGTCATCCTAGAAGGAAGCCTCTTCTGAAGCTGGCTCACAAGAAAGCCCACAAACAGTTTGCTGAAAGCAACCCGTTCAAGAGCATGAATTACTGGAACCATTTCCTGTGGCCTGATGAGAGTAAGATAAAGTTGTTTGGCTCAGATGGTGTCCAGCATGTGTGGCGACGCCTTAGTAAAGAGTACCAAGAAAATTGTGGCTTGCCTACAGTCAAGCATGGTGGTGGTATCATGGTCTGGGGCTGCATGAGTGCTGCTGGTACTGAGAAGCTGCGCTTCATTGAGGGAAACATGGATTCCAACATGTACTGTGAAATTCTGAAGCAGAACATGATGCCCTCCCTTCAGAAACTGGGCCGAACGGCATGATAACGACCCCAAACACACCCCCAAGATGACAACTGCCTTGCTGAGGACACTGGAGGTGAAGGTAATGGAGTGGCCAAATATGTCTCCAGACCTGAACCCTATTGAGCACCTGTGGGGCGTCCTCAAGCGGAAGGTGGAGAGGCGCCATGTGTCTAACATCCGGCAGCTCCATGATGCCATTATGGAGGAGTGGAAGAGGATCCCAGCAACAACCTGTGCAGCTCTGGTGAACTCCGTGCCCAGGAGGATTAAGGCAGTGCTAGATAACAATGTTGCTCACACTAAATATTGACACTTTGGAGACCGTTTTGACTTCACGTAGGGTGTATTGACTTTTGTTGCCAGCTATTTTGACAATAATGGCTGTATGTTGAGTTATTTTCAGAGGACAGAAAATATATACTGCATTACAAGCAGCACATTGACTACTCTAAAATCTTTCCAAGTTTGATTTCTATAGTATTGTCCCTTGAGAAGATATACTAAAATGTTTGCTGAAATGTGAGGGGTGTACTCACTTTTGTGAGATACTGTATTTTAGGCCTGTTATATTCCCACACTTCAGGGTTGCAATTGCAAAACTAGCTTATTACAGCTTTGCAGCTTCAAAACCTAAGCTGAATGGAAAAACAAAATAATTGTTAAAGATATGTAAGAGTTTGTTGAATGATTGTGCAACTGTATAGAGGTTTCTTCATCTGCCATCTGCTATGTGTGAAGGATTTGCTCAGTTTGTTTAGCACAGCAAGATGCACATCAAGCATTTCTTGTCGTGTTTATGAAGTGGCGCTGATGCTTTCACACTGATTGCAGCTGGGTGTCAGAAGCTGAAGAAGCTGCTGAGTTTTGCCATTGGTGGTCTCCTAGGAGACGTGTTTCTCCACCTCCTTCCTGAAGCCTGGGCTTACACTTCCAGTCCTGGTGAGAAATCTCACATTATATATAACATTTGCTGTTGTTCCTGCATTAATCATTATCATCTGTGTGCTCTTTCTCTTTCACAGTCTTTGGAATGGGAATCTCTTAGGGAACTATGCATTTTTAACATTTTACAATCAATAGTCTAGTCCAGTAATTGACCCTTCACTAAATCCCGTCCCCTTGCTAACTCTGGCTCGTTCTCTTATATTCACTATGGTACTGGAATAGATATGGAAAAATGGCACTAAGTAACATTTACTTTGAAGCAAGTGTTAGTGCCCTTATTGATCTTATGTCTTTATTTTTGGGATTCAAGGCTCACACAGTGCAATTCACAGCTTCCATCGACATTAAAAATAGAAACACACAGAACATCAATAAACTAGATATACATTTTCAATAAATAGATAAGACCAAAAGCTTGTCAAATATTTTGAATAAAGGCAGGATTGGTCCGTATACAGTAGCCTGCAGTTTTTAAGGCACAGCCATTGAATTGCTTTGTTGTTGTTTTTTTTACTGTTCACAGTATACTTTTATAGAATAATATAATTAATATTTTGAATGATTTACTTGTATATTTTCAGTTTAATTTTTTATTTAAATTATAGTTTTTTATATATTTTATATAAAATTTTATAGTTTTATATGTGTTAGATTTAATATATTTTTTATATTTTAATGTTTATATTTAATTTTCTTTCTTTTTTTAAGTAATTTTACTACTTAAATGTATTGACTTAAGTTTAAGTTTTTCATCTGTTTATTTGTTTATTTATTTTTCCAATTACTGAAATGCTTTTTAATAGTTTTAGTTAATAGATGAAGCTTAGTGAAGTTGAATTTTTTACTCTTATTAGATGTATGTAGAAAAGGAAAATTTCTCTTTCTCTCCCCTTCTTGTGTGTGCATATGCTGGATAGATGGGTCCCACAGACACTATCGTACGCAGGGTTTGTGGGTTATAGGGGGTCTGCTGTCTTTTCTGATCTTGGAGAAGATGTTCCCTGATGAAGACAGTGACCCAGAGAGCAAAGCTGCATGCCAAAAAGCCAAAGTAAGTTACATGTGCTTTTGCCCTGTCACTTCATTTCCTCACCTGACATTTTTAACTATTTAACAACCTTTTAGTCTATAATGTAGTTATATAGCCATAGTTTATACACTACATGCGCTTTGAATCAGTTTAATTGATAAAGTGGAACATTGCAATTCTGAACCTCATGGGGGAGCCAAAAGAACGATGGTGGAGTTATGCACTGCATCACGTAGAAAACAATCAGAATGCAGTTGTAATATTTAAAATTCCGTTTTATTATTTTATTTTATTTCTTAATTTTTTCGTCTTATTTAACTAAAAAAGTCACAAGTACAACTATTAAAAAAAAAATTATTCTGGCACATTTTCATTTTGAGGACTGGCTCAAAAAGGAGTAATAGTTTGTGGTGCCGGCTTTCTCTCTGTTTTGTTAACAATGTCCCAAGTGTTATAAATATTTGTAGAACATAATGTTTTTATCTTCGAGTCTCTGGGAAAAGCTTGACAGACTTTGAATATTTGGGCAAACCTGTGTCTGAGCTTCTCTCTGGTTCATTTCAGCTCTTAATGCCAACTGCTATAAGCTTTTACCAGTTCTTATATAAATAATTATTGTTTAAACGTGTTACTTTAAAGATTAAAATGTTTTGGTGAGCACACATAGGGAAGGAATAGTCCTGACTGAATAATCGATGCTATAGGAATGTTGTGGAATCATGAATCACTGTATCAGATGGATATACTTCTTTTTCTTTTACAGTCTTTGGAATGGGAATCTCATGGGAAAACTATGCCTTTTAAACATTTTATCAATAGTCTAGTCCAGTATTTGACCCTACACTAAACCCCGTCCCCTTGGTAACTCTGGCTCGTACTGGGATCGATATGGAAAAATGGCATTCATTTACATTTACTTTGAAGCAAATGTTGTAGAGTCTTGAATCATGAATTACTGTCCGTGTCAGACAGATATTCAAAATCCCAATTCATCTCCTATTCAAATACAAAAAGGACCATTCCTGGCATTCAAGAAGAACCCAAACCTCTTTATTCTGGGCTCATTTCAGTATATTGCATCAGTGCCAGTTAAACAAACACACACCTTTTTCACTTTGCGGGCTCCACCCCAAGGGATATGCCTTAAAATATTTGCTCTTAGATGCTTCCTAAGACAAATGAATAACATATTTGTTCTGCTTACTTTCAAGCGTAGACATGACATGGCTTGCTTTGTCAACAAATAAACACCCATTTACAAATAAAGTGATGGTGTCCATCTTTCCACCTCCCATGTTTGTTTCTTTTTGTCTGGTCCCTTTTTCTAATTTTGTGGATTTTGGTTTGTGCCAGGGCTGCACCATTTAAGCTTTGTGCACTGCATGTGCATGCAACAATAGAAATGTGCTTGGATGGATCAACTCTTACTTTTTTTAGAGGGAGTCTTTGGTGCCTTGATCACTCAAATCGCACAAAACAGAGGAGATTGCAGTAATGTAGATTGCAACTGTAATGTATACGTCCATTTTTCACCCACTCTCTGCCTGCCCTTAGTTATAACTTAATTTGACTTGGATTATGACTTTTATCTGTTTGTAAATGTATACGTCTGAGTCTTCTGTCTAGCTTAGGGGAGACCTGTGAGTTTGATTGATAGCCTCTGCTCTGTTTAGGTAGCTATAAATAGTGTTTAGCAGGAAGCAGCCGCCACCAGCATTCCATCAGCAGACAGAAGGCCACAGAAGTCTGCCACGGTGCACAGAAACCACAGCTGAGAGCCTAGAACAGGGAGGAAGCGTCAAGTTCTGTTATTACATTCTGAAAACCTCGTTGCTGTAGAGACAGATTCTTTTCTCACAGTCTGCTGTTGCCAGCCAGCCAAGTACTGTCTCAAAAAACTGATATGGAAAGAATTTTGACAACTGAAATACTTAGATGTTTAGGCTTTGAGTGTGAGCTAATGTTCGGTTGAAATGGAACTAATGTTCGGTTGAAATGGAACTAAACTGAGTGTTATCTCTCTGCTGAGTATTTAGTCTGTTTAATTTGAGAATTAAAGGATTACTTAGTCATTTACAGCTTACTATCTATGCACAGAGTGCTGTGCATTCCCACAGACAAGTTCGGTATTTTCCTCAGTTAATAAAAATGAATGGAAAATGTTTATAGCAGTGTCCTTGTAATCAGTGGGAGTAAAATTGGTGAAGAAAAAAAGTTTCTTTAATGTTTTTGATACAATTCTCTTCAATCAAAATACTGTAAAAAGAGTGATATTGTGAAATATATTTTAAAATGTAATTTATTCCTATGATGGTTAAGCTGAATTTTCAGCATCATTACTTCAGGCTTCACTTCAGTATCACATGAACATTCAGAAATCAGTCTAACATGCTGATTTCCTGCTCGAGTAACATTTCTAATCAATGTTGAAAGCAGTTATGCTGCTTAATATTTTGTGTAAAATGTCACTGTCACTTTTGATAAATTTAATACATCCATGCTGAATTTAAGTATTGATTTTTTTTTTTTTTTACGGTTTTTAAATCCCAAGTTTATTTGAATGTGGGGGAATTCTTTTTGCTCTTGAATGCTGTGAAATGATCCCAGATTAGAATGGCTTATTGTGGTGTTTTCTCTCCCCATATTAGTCCTCTTCAACAGATACGAGCAGCGAGATCTCTGTGTCCCCACAAACAAATGGCATCTGCTCAAACAACAACTCCGACTCCAAGCCAAAGACTGACATCAGCCCTTACACAGAGCCAGAGAAAATAAAGGTAAGATGTGCACACAGTAATCATGCCTTGTGCACAATAAAGGTCTAAGTGGTCATTAGATTATTAGAGACAAGTGCATCTGAATCTGAGACGGTTTCCTTTTAACCAATCATACAGCATTTGAAAACGGTCTTATCTCTTTTCTTTCTCTTCCATTTACATATGCAATGTTTCTTTATTTCTTCAGACAAGTGGTTATCTAAACCTTCTTGCTAACTGCATTGATAACTTCACTCATGGGCTGGCAGTAGCAGGAAGCTTCTTAGTAAGCCGAAAGGTAAGAGCAAACAGACAAATTCCATATAAAAGTGATTTGGCAGTACTTCTACTACTGTCTAGCAAGGATGACTGTTATGTAAATAGATTAATTTACTGTATAAATATAGTATGCTTTGGCCACTTTTAAGCATTTTGAAACTTCAATTTTAAAGCATTTAAGAAGGTTCTCCCATGATTCTTTTGGACCATTGCAAACCGTGAGATAGAGATGTTTATGTGATGTGTGGTAATATTTATAGTTCAGCAGTATTTATATGGCTTATGTGAAGTTGAAGTCCAGGTGGAGAAGCATAAGGCTCCCAGCATGCGTGGGGAGGGAGTTTCAGAGGAAATGGACTTGGTGCAACATACTTGCACATAAAAACACACTTTTAGACATTTGCTCACTGGCCTGGACATGCATATTTGGCTGCATAAATGCAAGGCAGAGTACTGATGTAGAACTGTGCCATTTTACGGTTTTCTCTTACCTCCCCCATAGCTTCTGTTGACGTTTCAGTTAAACATACGTGCCAAATTACAAAACATAATATGGCTTCACTTCCCTGCCATGATTCTATTAGAAAACAAGGGCTTAGCTTACTAAATAATTTGTTTATTCTGAGAACTTTACTATGTCTGTCTTTACCTGTCCTAACAGGTTGGATTCTTAACAACGTTCGCTATTTTGCTTCATGAGATCCCTCATGAGGTACGTATCTCAATATCTTGAGTCTCTTGAGTTTTAGCCAAGTAATTATTATAAGGAAGCAATGCATTTCATTTTTAGCTGATCGATAATAATTTATACTCATTCCATTCGTCATTCCAACAGTTACTGTACATCAATTGTCTGAGTACTTACCAGTTTCTGTTGCTGTACATGCATTACTGTCTTGATGGAAAGGTGGGCGATTTTGCCATTTTGCTGCGAGCAGGCTTTGACCGTTGGAAAGCCACCCGTATGCAGCTCTCTACAGCATTAGGAGGAGTCCTGGGGACGTGTTTTGCTCTTTGTTCCCAATCACAGCATGGGGCAGGTGAGACATCTCATAGTCTCAGACTATACATTATATGTACTACCGTTTGTTTTTGTTTTTTTTAAATGACATCTCATCGAAAAAATCGTACCTACCCCAAACTTTTGGGTGCTAGTGTATCTTTGATCTGGAGTGGATCACCATCCTTCTGATGTCAGTGTTTGTTCCCATTCCTAACATGATTTTTAGCAGCTACTGATGCTTAATAAATAAATCATTGTCTTTGTTTGGGTTTTCCACAAAATAAACATTTGATCATCCCTTTCTGGACTTTATATGTGGATCAGTGTGTTTAATATAAGATCCTTATCAAACATATTCTTCAGTGTTGATTCTGCTCATTTGTGTCTTTATAGAGAATGCCACTGCCTGGATCCTGCCCTTCACCTCTGGTGGCTTTATCTACATCGCCTTGGTCAATGTGGTGCCTGATCTGCTTGAAGAGACCAACCCTAGGTAAGGTCCACTTCCACCTTTTTTTTTTTTTTTTTACCTCCCACATCTAAAATTCCTCTCATACTTCACATATTAAATGACTGAATGTCCATGACCATGTCCCCTGTTCCCACAGGAACTCCTTTCTGCAGGTTCTGCTGTTGTTTTGTGGGATTGCAGTCATGGCTGTTCTCTCAGTCGTCATGGACTAGCCACAGGCGAGCACTGCTTTTATCAAGGGACGTTTACAGTGTAACCTAGCATGGACTATTCACATCACTGTTCTAGCTTTAAATAATTTAGACATTTTTGTCACCCCAAAGACCATGTGAGGAAAGACCAAATAAAGAAACAGCCTTGACAATCAGGTGGGATTTTAGCCTTATCCTTCAAACACCGGGAACCGTCTGTGTCCAGATTTAATTCAGACTTAACTCATGATGCCTTATAGGCACCAGCTGAAACTGAGTTTGGAAATACAGGTTTGTGCAAATGGTGCTCAGAATTAACAGTAGTTGTTTTGGTTCAAATACGCCATTTAAGCTGCTCCTATTTTGCATCCTTGTTCATAATCATGTTCCAGCCTGTCAGCCATTGACAGTAGGTTTTATCACTGTGATTTGCTTTAGTTGTAAGTCAACGTACTGCACATGCAGTTTCACAAGAGGTCAAGACATTCTTTATTAAGAGACAGTGTACAAGCACATACACTTACATAAGCCGATTTTTGATGGTCATCATCATTGCTTTTTTAAAAAGCTAATAATACTGCTTCACTTTTATAAATGATTCTGTGGAACTTAAATCTGTTTAAGCTCATTTCACACTTCATTTGCTAAAGACATCCACGCTTTGCATGAGTACATATACCTCTTGCACATACATCATTGAACACACTCCTGTCAAACACTTTTGAAAATACTCAACAGGCCTTATCTTCTTACAGTATTTACTCTTGTTATTGATTATATCCTGATAGCCACTACATTGCTGCATTTTAATTTTATTTCTCTGATTTTCTGTTCGTTGTGGTCCTGGCATTGCGATTCAGAGTTTTGAGTGATTTAGTCTAGAGGATTGACAGATTCATAAGCAGACCGTTCTTTAACTCGAATGACTTGGTGCCATTTCATACATTTCGATAAAATTTTAAAGAAGATAATGAAATAGTTGATAAATGGATTGCCTGTTTTGTTCATGGAATGTTACTGAAAATGTTCTGAGTGCATCACTTGGCAGGTCAGAACGGTCTTTGCCAAAATGTAAATATTTGAAAAGAGATTATATATATTTATTCTATTAACAATGTCATGTTGAAAGAAAAATTTATAACTTTTAAGACCTGAGTCCTCCCATTGTATAGTTGAAATAAAGATGTTTGATTTTAAACCTGTTGTTGTGGCTGTTTTTGTTGTTGTTGTTTTTTTAACTATGTGCAGCTTTCACTTGTAGAATCACCATTGCAATCCAGCGCTGTAGAAACTCTTTTTAGAAATGTATTTGTTAGTTCATCTGACAGTTTAAATCTCAATCATTTGCTAACCTTCTAACCAAATGTCTATTCAGTTTACTGCTAAAAAGATAGGCTTAATAATGGATGATTGAAATCTCCAATTACTCGTATTCAGTACAAATGAATAGAAATACTAAAAATGAATGTTATTGTGTCAATTAAAGGGATAGGTCACAAAAAATGAGAAACATTTCAGAAATATGTTTTAATCAACATTTAACGATTAACTGCTTTTTCTATGTTAGGTTTTTCTAAATTGCTAACACATGTTTGTGATTGTTTTTCTTTTATTTCTTTTTTAGATTGCAGAACAATTCTCAAGATTGCTTCATGTACTGTCTGGTAAATATCCACCAATTGAATTTATGCATGTTTAGTCAGAGTGTTTTTCCTGCATCGAAAATGGGTTTTCTCTATTGTATTGGTGTTAATGGATCCTAAATGACATTTAGCAGTTCTGGTTTGCATATCAGAATGACTTTTCAGGAATACGCAGTACCTTCCGGAAGATGCATTTAATCATGAGGGCGCATACTCATGACCTGCTGAATTACCAGCTATCCCTTGGCTGTTATGCCCATGTGGAGGAACTATAATGCCTAATGACTCTTATGAGATGGCTACCCTTACTATTATGTATCCCCTACCATGTTTAACCATTAGCAAGCTATACATATCCGTGAGCTTTGACTTTCACTACTGTTCTATGCTGATGCAGTTTGGCTTGACAACTGTGTGGAGTTTATTTGCACATCTTTGGAGTCTATTTTGTCTCTGCAATGTCTTTGCATTTTTCATACTCCCAAATGGCTTGAATTGCCTGCCACTCCAAGTCCTGTATGTTCAAAGCGTAGTAGTTCTGCAACGGTGTCGGCTATGCCAAGATGCGTGCCACAAGCACATTTTTCTGCACAGTCTGGGTCTGAAATGTCATATGGGAATCAGGGGGTGGTATTGATTTTGTTCACACTTGTCCTATTTCAACACAGTCTGTTTGGCAAGGGACCGTTGCCATAACGACTAGCCTGTGGGTTGTCTTCCTTTGTCATCTGTCCTGACAGAGCCCAGTGTGTGGGAAACTGCCTGGAACTTTGGACAATGAGGTCCCACTTTATTTCATTTATTTTTTTCGAAAGCCTTTAGGGCTTGTCCTTCAAAACGGCTTCCGATGGACACCTAAAACGTGGCTGCTTGTACTAACATGATTTATTTTCCTGTATCTTGACCTGAACCTCCCACGCTTCTGAAGCTCCTCTCTGTGGGCCGCCTCCATGGATGACAGGTGGCAAGTTAGTGCTGCTACAGTTCACACCAAGTATATTAATAAAAGATTTGAGTACACCTGATCATGTTGAAAATTGGGAGAAAGAGAGGAGCAGCGAAGTAAAATAATGCTGAAATAACAATAGTGGGGGAGAAACTAGAAGAAAAAAAAGTCTTGAAAAGTCAGATGCAAAAGTTAGACAGTAAAACATTTCACACACTGCATGTGATGTGTAAGGCCAATTGTGCATCATATTTGATATTTCAGGCTAAATATGTGTTTTAATATAGCACAATAACACAAATACTTTCTCAGTTCTTATAATATGGGTTATGGATTTGTAGGCCTACAGTTTTATTTATTTTTTTACTGCTGCTGGGAATGTTTTCCGAAGACAAAGTCTACCGTACGTGGGCAGGACACAGTGCTTGGAGAAGAGAGTTTCCCTTGAGCAATTTTCTGTTCAGGTTTGTTTACTTTCTCAATGTGCTAATATTTCAATTTATTCCAGCAAATTCAAATGACAAGGATTTTCTGTTGCCTGTTTGGTAATATTTAACTCTGAGAAGGGAAATTGTGTCTCTCACTAATCTGTTAAAAAAAAATATATATATATATAAATATATATATATGTATGTTAGGCATTTGTTCTTATATTAAAATCTTTCAACAAGATGCCTTTTTGGCCTGTCCCCATATTTACTATAATAATGTGTGTTTAAAAATAAAATAAATGTGTGATGACCCCAACAAAAACATTGCTGAAATGTATATAAATATATATATATAAATTCTTCACTACCTTTCTGGGCCTTTAAAGTGGTAATAACGTTGTTGTATAGGGGGTCAGAAAGCTCTGGGTTTTCATAAAAAATATCTTAATTTGTGTCCCGAAGATGAATGAAGGTCTTGCGGATTTGGAACTAACATGAGGATGAGTAATTAATGACAGAAATTTCATTTTTGGGTGAAGGACTGTTCCACAGGTGCATGTGCAATATTGTGGATGGTTCATTGAACAATCAGGACAAATATTGTTTAAACCCTTTATAATAAAGATCTGTAAAGCTTATTTGGATTTTACAAAATTATTTTTAAAATACAGTGTCCTGAAAAATGGACATATATGCAATTTTTTTTTAAATTTTTACAGTAAACAACTGATGGATTTAAGAGTCTATAGATGTTCACATTGTATAGCCTTCTGTAAAACATAGCCTATATGGAATGTTAAATGTAATTTACTTTTTTTTTTAATGAAAAATGCATCCATTTCATGGAATTCCCCAATAATTAAAATTAGTAAACATCAAGGAGAGCAAGAGAGCTAAAAAAGGATACAGTACAGTCTTGAAGAAATATTTGAACAGGTGTTTACATGTGTATTGCTGTGCTGGAGTTTGCAATCAATAAATGACCCTCTCACGTTTATCTATTCCTCATGTTCCCGGTGCACCTAATTGGTCTCTTCTCACTCAGTTCGCTGAGGCCCAAGAGGAAAGAGAGTGCATTGCATTCAAACCAAACCACCACTCACTCAGTCCTGGTTCTCGCATCGCCTCTCCTCTTCCCATCTCTCCCCTCTCCTTAACTCAAAATCAAAATAGATGGTGGAAAACCAGCACATCTGGCCGGGCGCTCTGCAACAATAGATCTCATCGAGCTGGGATCGAGCCTGGTCATGTCAGCGTCCGAGAGCTGCTAGAGATTCGGTGTGTTTTCTTGCTTTGCCTTTCACAACGGCTGCCGAGGGAGGACCGAGCGTCTGTCTGGGCTCTCCAACGAGCAGAGAAGATGGCCGCCATTAAGATTTTAACCAGCGCGGGGCTTTTCTTGGCGTTTTCCGCTCTGGTCTTGTTGGCTATGGCCATCTGCACCGATTATTGGTACGAGACGGATGCTCGGCGGCACCGCGAACGCTGTAAGAACTACGCAAACAAGCGGAACGATCCCGGATACATTTACATCTCAAATCACAACTTGCCACTCCAGATGCCTCCAAAGGGCTATGAGAGGAAAGCGACGGAGGCGCGCGTGAAGCGGCACGCTCCGGCATCGGCGACGGCCATGGAGTCTCACTGCAGCCGCCAGTTCAACTCCACGATCTCCGGTCTGTGGAGAAAGTGTCATCGCGAGGGCTTTGACCTGGAGACTGAGGATCTCATTTACAAAGGTGAGTTGCTTTCTGTTTTGAGGTGCCTTTGTCAAGCACTAGAGCCTCGGTCCAGGCCGTTTTGTTTCGAAGCGATCGGATGTGGACGTTCATCCAGCGGTAAATCTCACACGAACATTTTGCCTAACTGTTATCAATGCCATTTGGATAGGCTGGTTCTTTCCGTTGTCTCTGCACATACGTGGCATTAGTCTTCGCTAAGTGGCACTTCCTTTATTAAGTTTAGTTGTAAAGTGATGTCAACAATGAAGGGAAATGTGGAAGGCCTGAATCTGATCCCTGTCGCTATCCGAGGTGCTGAATTCAGCCTACCTGTGCCATCTGTAAAGGCGGAACAGAAACTGCTTAGAGACCACCATAATGAAGGTGCATTTACATAATGCTGCACAGAGCATACGTGTATTTGTATAGCAATTGGAAATGTTAAATTACGAATATAATATATTTTTAAAAGTATTCAAAATAAATGATGAGGATCTGTGATAAATAAGGATGCCTGAGATGATATATAGGATAATTTCTTTGATAACCGAGACGTCACATTGAAACCTGCTTTTTCATTACACACTGATTTGACAGACAAAAATGTTTTTTGTTTTTTGCAAAGGCCTATTAATAATATTTCATAACAAAACTATTTAAATAAAGAAGGGATTATGCCAAACTACCTAAACCACATTTTCTATTTCTTTTCTTCTTATTTTTCTTCTATTCTTGTCTGACTAATATTTATTCTGGGATAACAATAGCAAAGTTCAAGGGAGCACCTGAGCATCCTGTGACAATGTGGGATGAGGTGTATGTTGTGAACTTCAATTATTCTAAATCTTATGTAATCTGAATGCTCAGGGTTGGCTTTTTAAGAAACAGAGCAATATTTACAGTATACTGTGGCATTTAATGTAGTAGCCCAGTGTTCGAATTATACCGTGAGCTTTGGGGGGTACAGCTATTTCGACTGGTGACGATACTCTCCATTTTATATAGGCTTACACATGAGAACCACTAATCTATGCGAAATTCAGCAGTTCAAACACACACATTTGAGCATGTTTCCATACAACAACCTATTCTGTGATTAATGCAACCATTCTTGGCTTAGTTTCACCAAGATACGGACAATATTTGCTTGATACAGAGAGCTTCAGGAGCTGCGTGAACTAGCTAAGTTAAACTATGACTTCATTATAGATGACAGCAAAACTATGAACAGTTTTGAAAGCCTGTTTATGACGAGCTGATCATAACATTTACCACAAAGCACAACGCATGACCATATACATGGTGGCAGTCAAAACTATAGACATAGATTAAAATTGATTCAGCCACTTACTCTTAATTTTTCGCTGACACACCAGGTATGTACGTTTTGACAGCTAGTAAAGTGATATCAAAGAACCATAGCAAAGAACAGTCCGAACGTACCAGATAAATGGTACAGCCCAATGGGGAGTGAGGGTTTGAAAATCGTATTTCATTCGTTTATTTCCTGAATTGTTGGTATGTGATGGTAATACTGCATTTAAATACATAATTTGTGGATAGGCTAACATTATATTTTATTTCAATTTTTTCAGTACCCCCAAAATTATTATTTTCATTCCTTTTGGGAGGGATCAAGTCTCATCTACGGGGGTCGGACCCCCCCAATACCCCCCATAATTCGAACTGTGAAGTAGCCTATTAGTGTACTAGCCTACTAGTAGCCTACTAACAAATTACCTTCTCTAATAACACTGTGTTAAAGAATGTATAGACTATATCGTTTATCAGATAACAATATCCATAAGATGATTAAACTTAAAGCAAATTGATCATGTTTTACTTTCCTCGTCATATGAATACTGATCTCATAAGAGATTTACTGCACCCTCCTATTTTTTGTACAGGCCTTAAATATTAAGTGTGAGCTCTTACAGCAGCCATTTCTCTTGCTGGGTTGCAAAGAGAAGAAACGCTGCTCACTTGACCATATCTTCATCAATAATTTGTTCATTGATTTTCCCAGGTCACCCTAAGTGGCTCTGTAGATGTCATGAATGATGAAGTAGTGATGGTGTGCAACCACTCCAGCTAGACTGTGAGCCAACATCCAGGAAAACATTTCTTCCAGATTTATAGTCCAGTTTATTCACCCAACCCGTGTCAGCCCAGTAATCTTTGTGTTCAGATAAAGCAGGCAAAACATTGTTCCTGATTGTCAGTGATACTCTCCTGAGCAGAATTAACATAATTGGTTCTAAATATACGAACAGTAAAACATACTATTGATGTCTACTTGTCCTATTGGTTAAAAAGTATCTGAGCACTGTTAATCTACCTAAACAAACTGAAAGTGAAATTTAGAGAACTGGAACATTTCAGACTAAATCGAATCATTATAGTACACCATGTGTTCTCCAAATGTAAAATATTTTAAACATGTCAGAATGTTTTAAAAACTGAATAGGACAAGATCATATGTCATGCTTAATACTGTAATTCAAGAAAATTTGAATTGTTTCCTAAAAATCGGATCTGCACAGGGTATTGATTTTTGTTTCTTTTGTTATAACTTTGGTTCAACAATTAAATTGAAGTCTCTTTGTAGAGTTTCCATCAGATTTCACAGACATGTTTTTCCTTGTTTACACAAATAAGAATACAAGAATGCATTTTCTTCAGCAGAGAAATGGTCTGGACAGAATGTGCAAAGTGTCTTTGTAAGAGATTCCTGGTTCCTTTGATGTGCCAGTTTGGGATTGTAACATAAAACAAGCTGTCACAATATATTTGACACATAGATATGATAAACATGACACTATCTGCTCAGCTCACGCATGAGGTCTGTACTCGTCATTTCATCACAGATCTGTATAGCAGCAAACTCAATGTGTTTTTGTGCCTTAGAAAACACTTTTATTAATGAATTTAACAGTCTAATTTCTATAAAGACTAATTAAATGGCAGCACGTCCTCTCTATCCTTGACTTCACCTCTGATCTCTTGTTTTGTTTAATCCACAATATGTCTATCTCACCCTTTGACCCAACATGTTTCTGATGACTGAGAATCATCTGAGAATCCATTGAACCAGTTGTGCAGCGTATGTGTTTTATATTGTTGTTTATGACTGAATAAAATCACATTCTGTGGTAGAAAAAGAAAATCTAAACTAGGCTATGCAGCAAGATGTGGTAATATTTCGATGGGCTATTGAGAACCAATTCGATGTGTGTGCTTTAGTAATACAGTTGACTATCTGCATCATGAAATCGCTCTGAAGAAAATCACTGCTGTATGAAAGTATTTTTGTGCTTAATATCATCCCAGGTTAGCTTCCAACAGAAGTTTCTCAATATTTTTCAGGTTAAACATATATGTGAAATGTCATTATTGCCTAGAGGTACATTTTTAAAACGTTTTAAAACTTACTTGAAGGGGTAACCTGTATGAGTTTCTTTCTTCTGCTGAATACAAAGGAAGATATTTTGAAGAATATGGGTAACTAAAATGTTGTGTGGCACCATTGACTTCCATAGTATGGAGAAAAAAATATTATGGAAGTCAATGGTGTCCCACAACTGTTTGGTTACAAACAATCTTCCAAATATCTTCTTTTGTGTTCAGCAATACAAAGACATTTATAAAGGTTTGGAACAACTTGAGGGTGAGAAAATGATGACACATTTTTTTTATTTTTGAGTGAACTACTACCCCTTTAACTTCCAACATTAAGTCAAGTTAATGTTTTACATAAGTGTCAATGTATAGAACATGTGACAATATTGAAAATAAAGCAAAACTTTAAATTGGGTATCTAAAATAAATGTTGCATGCAGGCAGAGAAAGACTCCATAAGATGCAATCATATATCTATATACTGTAACACAGCTAAAACATCAAGAGATATTGAGGCATCCAAACAGAAAACCACTCCTTGGCCCTCATTTATAAAACGTGCTTATGCACAGATTTGAACTTAGTTCAACGCTAAACTGTGTACGCTAAAATCCACACCAACGTTTATATTTATACAAGACGGTCTTTGACTTGGAAAAGTGCTTAGTTCCACGTGAGTGTCTAAGCAGACATACACACTTTTCCTTGTGCCAGAGAGTCAGAGTACTGCAGGTGTTTGGAAATCTTAGCACTTCTCAGGTAAAGGATTTGGACGTTGACTGGTGCTCTTTTATATGCAGATGACATTAATTAGTCAGAGATCTAAAACTATTCAGCTGCGCACAATTTCAAGATCATTTGAGATTGATCAATTTCCCATCTGGATGAGAGGCATACACAGGTTTTTTTGTGCGTACGTTTATTCTCTGAATCACAACATATATATATACATTTGTGAAATGATCGTAAGATCAAATGTAGGATGATTTCTATGCAACATTTTATAAACGAGGCCTCAGTTCTTGCATCACCATCATCTAGTCTAACAACTGAAAGAGCGTCAAACCATACCACACACTTTGCAACACTTATGAATAGAACATGAAAGCCTGCTCTGATTTATGCAAATCAATCCTAGACCAAATCATCAGCTTGAGGAATGCTAAAAATAATGCTGATGTGGGTGAAAAGAAGACAAACTGTACCTTGAAAAACCCTGCATAGCCTGTGGGGACTGCAATGTATTGGTAGCCTACAACACAGCAAACTCTGTGAAAGTCACAACATTTCATGTTATCTGATTTACATTTGAGGTTTCTCTGATAAAGATTTTAATTTCTACCAGATTAAGTCTGTTTTATAGCCTGACGTGAGATTCTAGTCAGAATGTGAGTATGAAACTGCTCCATAGAGCATCACAGTCCCGCCCACAGCCCGAGAGAGCTTAGGTGCCGGAAGTAAATTTCCCATTCATTTCTTCCATTGACGTTTTGGAAAAATCCGTATCTAAAGAGTTTTAGAGCATGTCTGAGGATAACCAGCTACGGCTGAACTCATAAGCATACAACATATCATTTCGAGTGAAAAAACGAAGAGAAATCAAAAAAAAAGTCAAAGGTACAAGACTGTGTACATATTTTCATTTCCGAGCGAAGGAACTACTCATCCCATAAACCACCGCACCTCACTGAAGTCGACTGAAGCCACAACCGCGAAAGAGCCTTTTGAGCGACTTCCAAATCTGACGACGGCCACGCGAACTTTTTCCTCTAGTAAATTTTATATAATGAATGTGCAGTTAATAGCAGTTCTTTGTGTTTTGTGTGTGTGTGTGTGTGTGTGTGCGTGTGTGTGTGTGTGTGTGTGCGTGCGTGCGTGCGTGAGCGTGCGCGCGCGTGTGTGTGTGTGTGTGTGTGTGTGTGTGTGTGTGTGTGTGTGTGTGTGTGTGAGAGAGAGTCGCTGCTCCCCAGCGTCCATTCCTCCGTGTGTGTTCGTTTTGTAGTTTGTGTGTTTATTTCAAAGCCCTTAATGACACAGGACACTCTGCTGACAGGACAGGTTGAGGTCCATGCTCATTTTATTCATGAAGTTATAGTTCGTTCATCCTTAATTTTAATAACATTTAAAGTATTTTCTTAAAATCTACAACAAGTGAAAATTAAAAAGTGATGGTCAGCAAACCAGAAAGTGCACCACGCCACCGGTCTGATGCATGGACCGGTGCATGTTCTGCTCTTCGACCACCACCATCATATTCAGTTTATTAACTTGCCATGAATTATTACACAAATGTTCAGTAAATGCATGAAGAGGTATGCCTAGGCTAAATATTGTTTTGACAGTGGCATCATAAATTGCTTGATATGACTCATACCATATGAAGGCTACAGTAGCCTAGCTAAAGTGAACGATAATGCTAACTAACGTTACCAACCTCCCTGCAAAACTCACCACATCTTTGTATCTTGTCCCTCATGCTGGCCACTACAAAACCCACAAGCTGACCCTTGGACACGCTACACTCAACTACATGACCCAATTTGAAGTGGTTTTCACCCCTTTGAACACTTCTGTTTTCCTCCTTGAAAAAAGGCACCATGGCAGCCAAGAAGGTGTACCGTGCAAAAATGCAGCACAGGTTTTTTTTTAAAGTTTTTTTTTATTAATGATCTTCAGTTTTCACGGACCTTCACGGGGTTTAACCAGACAGTTACACACTTTCCACCAATCAGATGCATCACTGTGGGGTTGTGGGATTGTTCAGGATTCTGGGTAATGAAGTACTTATCCAAGACATCGCGTATAAAAGGCATTTATCTCAAAACAAGGTTAGTGCCCCATGAACCTTTGGCATTTATATGAGCATATACAATCGCTTAGTACAGGCGTAGCTGGTTTTAAGTCTACCATGTATGTTTACGTTTTTATGGCTTATACCCCAACTGTCAATGGAGAAATTGTATTGAATTCATACTTCCGGCACCGGCTGTGGGCGGGACTGTGATGCTCTATTGGGCTGTGATTATGGGGCGTGTGTCCAAGGGGGTAATCCATCAGCCGGAAACTGAAGCCTCCCTCGGGGCCGCCATTGTAGCAGAACTTCACCTGCTGTTAGCATTCCATTGACTCCCATTCATTTTGGCGTCACTTTGACAGCGAAAAACTTTACATCTGAGGCGTCCAAAGACTTCATTTGTCCATTATTTATTTCTAAAGAAACACGACAAAGTATAAAAGGCTCCATTACTTTGTATCTTACTTTATGGCCCCGTAGAAGCCGTTTTTGTACAAATAGGCTAACGATTGCGTCATAACCACACAGTGTTGCCAGATTGGAAATGTCCAATTATCGTACCAGTAGTTCAAAATTATCGTATTTGGAAGAAAATTATTGTACACGACGTAAACGTGCGGAATACAGCAATTTATCCCAACATGTAGGATGGATTGTTTGGTTTTGTTTGGGGGGGGGGGGGATGTAGTGTTGACGAGCGGGCCGGGTGGTGCGTGTGTATGTGTGTGTATACGTGCTTGCGTGCGAAATGATGCTGGGTCAGAGAGAGAAGCGGTAGGATGTGTGTTTGGGTCAGAAAGAGAAGCGGTAGGATGTGTGTTTGGGTCAGAGAGAGAAGCGGTAGGATGTGTGTTTGGGTCAGAAAGAGAAGCGGTAGGATGTGTGTTTGGACGAACGACTGAAAACACTGAAATTATCGTACATTATGGGATTTTTTTCATTATTGATCGTACATCGTACAGAGGTCAAAATTATTGTACAAATACGATAATTATCGTACATCTGTCAACACTGTAACCACGCGACTTTCTGTCGCACAATGGAGTCATTACCGTATAGACAGGAGGAGAAGCTCGCAGGCAATCTTTTACTGTCTATGAGCCAATCGGGGGAACATAGAGGCATAAAGTCAAGGGAGAAGCCCATAGATAGAGAATCCATAAAAGCAACAGGACAAAATATTTCAATGCTTTTGAGGAATTAGGTGATTCAGATTTGTCTTGGCACAGCTACTAGAAAATGTACAACTGTCAGACTATCGTCAAGCTCAGTTGGAGCCTGCGCAGTCGCTCAGCCATCAGACAGGAAGTGCAATAATTGGGCTTCAGTCTTCTCCATTGAAATCAATGGGGTCGCTGTGTCCATTTCTTTTACTGTCTATGCTTGTGTCCATAGACATAATAAATACATAGACGCCCTATTGGCCACTGGAGCGTACGTCAACGGCGCCGCCATATTGCGGAGGGCAACTTTCCCATACCTCTCATACCGGGAATAGAGAAAAATGCACTTTTCGTGTGCTGCACAAATCGCCAAACAACTGAAAACAGGTCTCGAGGAATTACCTTTCACAAGCAAGACTGAACATTTGTTTCTGGTTGTATTTGGTCATGATATAATTAGTAATAGTAACGTTCAGAGGAGAAAGGCCGTGAAATTTAAAAATACTACTGTTATTGTGTCACGAAATGTGGTCTTAATAGTTTTTCAGTCGACAATGTAGTTGTTTAGAGCTCAGATCTGTGGTTTATTTAAAAATATAGCACCTATTTAAAAATTTATTTGGATGTTTTCGGAGTTGTGAGATACAGGCAATCACCGGGCGCTCAGCGCTCATGTACACCGCCTGGAACAGCCTTACCTCGGCTAGTGCTTCTGACGTTCTAAAGTTTCATAACTTTATATTTAGGCTATTTAACGTTGTATCCTGCTGTGTGTTTGACTGAATCGTTTACTTTATTTCTTGTCTTGTATAGCTTTTTATACCTTTTAGGCTACTTATACTGTTATGATGGCTATTACTGATCAATAAAACTGAAATTTAACAAAAAAGAGACAGGGTTGTGTCATTTTATTTTATATAGCCTATGTAGGAATATTTTAAAATATATAAATTATATTTGCATATTTATACATTATCTTCACTGTATGTAGGCCTACATAAAATAAAATGACAAATCTAATGTCAGTTTAATGATCAATATTATAATGTTTCATATTTTTTTCATATTGTCTATATTATTCTGCAATTGATATTACATTGTATTTGCTGTTCTTATTATTATTGTTATTATAATATTATACCACTTGTGATTATCAATCTATTATAGTTATGCTATCATAGTCACTAACTTATTATTTTTACTGTCTATATACTGTAATTGATATTTCTTATTATATTGCTATTCTTATAGTATTATACATAAACTATATGCTATTATCAATATTTGTATGATTGTTTTATTGTACTTATGATATTATATAACTATACTATCCATTACTATTTTATTTGCTGTATACTGTTTGTTTATTTTATTGACTAAACTATTTACTATTACTTCTCACTTTATCTTATATTTACTATTTGCATTTCACTGTAGTTGTACCATATCATATGTATTACCATAAAGGATCCATCCGTTATCTTTGTTATTGCTAAAATCGGGTCAATCACAGAAAATGTTTTTTCCACAATAAGAAAACTTTATTTCATTTAATGTGAACATTATATTAAAGGGTTAGTTCACCCAAAAATGAAAATTAAGTCATTAATTACTCACCCCCATGCTGTACCAACCCCGTAAGACCTTCGTTCATCTTCGGAACACAAATGAAGATAATTTTGATTAAATCTGAGAGGTGGATCACTGCTACATAGGCTGCCAGAGGGAATGAAACTTGACGGCCCAGAAAGTCATTAAAGAACATGTTTAAATATTCCATGTGCCTACAGTGGCTCAACTATAAGTTTATCAAGCGACGAGAATACTTTTTTCCCGAAAAAACCCCCATAAATAACGACTTTATTCGACTACTCCTTTTCTTCCTTGTGGGCCTGAGACGAGAGTTCAAGAGATTTCCACGACGCATGCGCGAGAACTGAACAAGAAGTATTAGAAGAAGAACGTCCTCTTCTCAGTTCTCGCGCATGCGTCGTGGAAATCTCTTGAACTCTCGTCTCAGGCCCACAAGGAAGAAAAGGAATAGTCGAATAAAGTCGTTATTTATGGGGGTTTTTTCGGGAAAAAAGTATTCTCGTCGCTTGATAAACTTATAGTTGAGCCACTGTAGGCACATGGAATATTTAAACATGTTCTTTAATGACTTTCTGGGCCGTCAAGTTTCATTCCCTCTGGCAGCCTATGTAGCAGTGATCCACCTCTCAGATTTAATCAAAATTATCTTCATTTGTGTTCCGAAGATGAACGAAGGTCTTACGGGGTTGGTACAGCATGGGGGTGAGTAATTAATGACTTAATTTTCATTTTTGGGTGAACTAACCCTTTAAATCTCAGTATGGGGGTCTTCACAATTCTTATCCAAGAATAAAAAGCCAAATAGCCTACATGACAAGCCTGAGCTTTGACAATTCCTAATACATTATTTTTATAAGTCTATCGAGATTTTAAATAACTGGAGATGAAACTTTTTGTACACCACATACAAACTACTGAAATCGGCTGATAAATGTAAAAATATTTTTTGTTTTTATCCAGAAAAACCGCAGCTCACCCGTTTACTTGCTTGTGTTTACAGCGCAGTCTTGCCCTCCGCAAAATGGCGGACGCGTTGACGTATCGCAGCAACGTTCCAAAGCGGCCAATAGGGCGTCTATGTATTTATTATGTCTATGCTTGTGTCAACCGAACCAGGAAATAAAAGGCCTCTGCACTCAATTGGATAGACCTAGAACCAATCAGAGCAACCGAGTAAATGACGTATGTTGAGAGATATATTAAAGTTGATGGATCAAACTTTTTCCGAATCCCGTAGGAAGGACGGCAAAAACATCTTTTCCATCGACAAATGCCTTGATCGCGGTTCTCTGTTCCTCTTCTAAAATGAATGTGCTAAAATTAAAAAAATTATAGGCGGGGTTCAGCCTGGCATCCAGGCTATCTGTTTTATGTCCAGACAAAGGAAACCTTATGAATGAAAATTTCGTAAAGTGCAAGTTAATTATTCTAAGGTTCACACACTGGCCTGTTCAGGATTCATAAGGTTCTCATCAGGGAGGAAGGCAATCAGCACTATACACATCTTGTCTGATACACAACACACTTACGTCATTCAAGACCTTACAGTGCCAAACAAATGAACAAATGAATGAATGAATGAATGAATGAATGAATGAATGAGGCATTTATATAGCGCTTTCATATGTACTATACACCTAAAGCGCTTTACAATCATGTCGGGATCTCTCCTCAACCACCACCAGTGTGCAGCATCCACTTGGATGATGCGACGCAGCCATAGTACAACGGCGCCAGTGCGCTCACCACACACCAGCTATAGGTGGAGAGAGGAGAGAGAGTGATAGAGCCAATTCAGTGGATGGGGATTATTAGGAGTTCATGATTGGCAAGGGCCATTGGAGGGAATGTGGCACCGGGGTTACACCCCTACTTTTTACGAGAAGTGCCATGGGATTTTTAATGACCACAGAGAGTCAGGAACTCGGTTTAGCGTCTCATCCGAAGGACGGTGTTCTTTGATAGTATAGTGTCCCCGTCACTACACTGGGGCGTTAGGACCCGCACCGACCACAGGGTGAGCGGCCCCCTGCTGGCCTCACTAACCCCTCTTCCAGCAGCAACCTAGTTTTCCCAGGAGGTCTCCCATCCAGTTACTCACCAGGCTCAACCCTACTTAGCTTCAGTTGGCAACCAGTCTTGGGCTACAGGGTGATATGGCTGCAAATGTGTCTCTATCTCACAATTTTTTATAATAAAAATAATTTGTAATGGTATACATTCTACTGTTTAGGAATGACTATCCATGTAACATTTAACTCTTCCCATTTAAAAATAGCAGTTTTCCTTTCATAGGCTATATTTCACAGACATTAGTGATAGCCATTGCAGTTCAGGTATTCTTAAATACTGAGGGCTAGTATTCAAATTCTACAACTGAAGGAAGTAGGTTCGTTTTTAAAGCCTGTTTCTCTAATTTCACATGAAAATAAAATCAACGTGTAACTATGACATTTATGACCCTGTGCATTTTATCATGTGTGCCTAATTGCTCTCCAGGAAATGCTTTAATTAAAGTGAATACAAGCATGGGCCGCTTTGTTGCATTTTATGATCACAACAGACCTGCTGTTCCTCAGGAGATTAAAGCCTCGGGCTGATTTGCTTTTCCTAAACACTAAATGCTATAAATGTCATAAAAGAGTATACTTCTTGATTCATTGTTTTGTTCAAATAGGTTTGATTCAGAGATGCACCCCTGTAAAGTATCATTACACCTCTTCAATCCTGCCTCGAAACCTTCCCGTCAATATCACCAAGACCATCCGACAAGATGAGTGGCATGCTCTGCGTGAGTCTGAAAGACGCTTTTTTACTTGTGTCAGATATACAAAATGCATGCCTGTGGGGTTGATCAGTTCATGCATTCATAAACAATTCTGTCTGTGATGTGCATGTTTAAAGACAATATTTGTGAAACTGTGTATACACACTTTTTACTTATAAAGGGGATTGTAACTGATCCTTCTCCAATCCCCAGTTGTATGTTTGTAAAATATGATACTTTTTTGTGACACTATAGAGGATTAATGGTTTTGAGAATGAATGTATGGATGAACATTTATTGTATTGCTCCAAGACATCTTATATTGTTAACTTTAAATGAAAGCACATTAATTTCACCAAAAAGGTCAAACATTTTATACTGCTTGCCAGCCTGTACTGACAAATACAGAATATTCTACTATAACACTGATGTGAATATTTCCCTCCTCTTAATTAGATTTACTGATTTACCTCTAGCTTTTTTGGTCACACTTTAGACTAGGGTCCAGTTCTCACTATTAACTAATTATTAACTCCAACGTTTGCCTTAATACATTCCTAATTACTGCTTTTTAATAGTTAGTAAGGTAGTTGTTAAGTTTAGGTATTATTGGGTAGGATTAAGGGATGTAGAATATGGTCATACAGAATAAGGCTTGGTTATGTGGTTTATAAGTACTAATAAACAGCCAATATCCTAGTAATAACTAGGCTAGTTAATGAGAATTGGACTCTAAACTAAAGTGTTACTCTTTTTTTAAATAAATACTTTTTTTTAAATAACTACTTTTATTCAGCAAGGATCCATTAAAGTGACAGTAAAGACCTTTTATAATGTTAATATATATATATATATATATATATTTTTTTTTTTTTTTTTTTTAACAAATGCTGTTATTTTGAACTTACAATTCATCAGAGAATTCTGAAAAAAAGTATCAGATTTTTACAAAAATATTAAGCAGCAGGAACTGTTTTCAACTGTGATATTAATAAGACATTTTATTTTTAAATGAGTGAATAGACAAAATAGTTTGCTCAAGATATAATAATATGCACAGTAAACTGATCCGTATTTAGAATCAATAATTTAAATGGCCCTGTATGACCATATTTTTTATTTTATTTTTTTATGGGTATAATAATAGCATCGTAGGAATTGGTTGCTTTCTTGATGCAATGGTATTAGTTTCATTATTACAGTTGTAGTATATAGTATCTATGAATGTATATATATATATAATAAAAAGTAATTGACGAATAAAATAAAAGCACAACGTAAATATTTAACATGCAGTCTTAAAGTCATCACTAGATGCTTATAAAGCTCCTTGATGATTGTGTTTTGTGCTGCAGATCTGCGGAGGATGACAGCAGGTTTTGTGGGCATGGCGGTCTCTATCATTCTTTTTGGCTGGATCATCGGAGTTCTTGGATGCTGTCAACAACATGATCTCATGCAGTATGTAGCTGGACTACTCTTCCTCATGGGCGGTAAGAGACAGAGAGTGTGTGTGTTTGTGTGCGAGAGAGAGAGAGAGAGAGAGAGAGAGAGAGAGAGAGAGAGAGAGAGAGAGAGAGAGAGAGAGAGAGAGAAAAGTGACGGAGTGTAACTTGACTGCTCAATTATGTCGCCATCTAGTGGTTGGTTTCTCATACAACATTATGTAAATACACAAAGGTGCTTTGAAAATAGATCAAAACCATGAACTCTTTGCATCCTATATTTTTGATCTAAAAGGAAAGTGTGTTTCATGAATGTCTGATGATACATCTTAAGTAATTTTCTCTTTGACAGGAACCTGCTGTATTATCTCCCTTTGTACGTGTGTGGCGGGCATTAACTTTGAGCTGTCCCGTTACCCACGTTACCTTTACGGCCTTCCAGAGGACATCAGTCATGGGTACGGCTGGTCCATGTTCTGTGCCTGGGGCGGACTGGGTCTCACCCTGCTGGCCGGTTTCTTATGTACGCTAGCCCCTTCTTTAAGCAGCCCCTTGGCCCGCACCACAGTCCACAAGTCCAGGCACGAAAATGGGACTGTGTGAGGAGAGACTTCCGGAGAAACGTTGCAGCAACATTTTCAAAACATGTATACAGCGTCTACATAAGGACAAAACATCTGGCCTATTCATCATGCGTTATACTGACTGGATCATTTTCATATGACTTTTGGGCTCTTGTTGATCGCCGATGTCAACACAACTTGTGTACACCGTCCATTTGATTAAAAGGTTAAAATCTGTACATGGTCTGGACACTGCTGGGAGTCAAGACGGAGACACATACACAGACCACTGAGCATCTTCCACCCCCTCACATGTCTCACTCTGGTCTTTTGTGACACACACACACACACACACACACCCAAAACAATGACATTTTTCACTGCTCTGCTTCATGACAGAGAAGCGAGCTGGAGGCAACTGTCTTCTCTCCAAGAGGATTCATAATAAAATGGTGCTCTCTTTTCAAAATTTCACAACTGCGCAGAAATCTTTTCAAAGACATCAAAAGAACAAATAAATCCACAGGTTTTCTTATAGCTGACTGATGGTGTGGATGACTTTAAGCCCAGAATGAAGTGGGGAGCAACAGAAAGGAGAGAGAAAAATATTTCTGTCAGTCAAGCTTTGAAAAGCACATTTCCTAAGGCCTCAAAGAGTCTGTACGTGTAAAAATACTTCATTTTGTCTAGATTTCAGGTCTACATTTGTATGAAATTACGCTTACGGATACAAATGGAGACTTTTCTCTCTTTGTTATATGATTGTAACGATCGGTGACCGGGCTTGGGCTGTGGTATAGCTGTTTTGAGGAAACTGACCAAATTTACTACTTAATGGCATGTGAACCTAATTTGTTTGTGGAGGTTATTTCTGAACGTCATTTCTCATGAAGCCTTATTGCTGTTATAAGCACAACATGCTTAGAATCAGAGTTATACAAGAGCTCCGCAACTTCCAACCACGACTGAATGTTGTTGAATAGTCAAGATGCAATTAAAGCTCTTGATGCACATGCAAGTTGAGGATTTCTAAGGGATTTCAGTGTTATGTTTAAACACAAAAAAGTGATATATGAGGTCTAAATACAGAAAGCATAATGTACAGAATTTAAATCAAGATGATGGATTGCAGGAGTGGGGTGTTTAGTTTGCTGCAATAGCTACATGACACGCAACAAGCTATTAATGTTTACCTCATGTAATATTTGTAGGACCAACTCCAACCAAACAATATTTTAAACAACCCCAACAGGCTTTAATATAGTAATAATATAGAAATGTCTTTTTTAAGAGTGAGTGTGTCTCCACATTAGATGTCCACAATGGATATTATTTATTGAGGACACTACCGTGAAAAGCACAGTTACAATAAATCATTTAACAATGCCGCACATGTCTTTGTCAAATGTACATTCATAGTCTCATAGACCTCCACAAAATCCAGATCAATTCTTGAGAGTAACGTACTGATGTTGGTATTCACAGTGGGGATAGGTAAATGCAATAGTTAACATAAGACAGCAAAGACTGAAGTATTCTGAGTGCGTATTTTGGGAAATTGGAATCTGTTTGTAAATGACAACATTTGAGGGAAACAGGGGAGTCCAGTCCCCTTTATGGTTGTATTTAATGCTATACAGCTGATTGGCACACACATTTATGTCATAGACAGAATGAACAAAGCCAAAAGAACAAATCCCTTTAGGTAGTTAGGAAAGTGTTTTATTGAGTGTGACCTTTCGGATGAACTGCAGATAATGTATTGACTGGAAACAAAGTGTCAAAGAAGTAATAAATGGCACTTAGTAAATATGAAAATGTGAATGTTATGGAGAGGATAGAAAAAGAGCACAAGAACAATGTGTAAAAAAAAATACTTCTCAAATAAAAGCAGCTTTGTCACTTTTGGGGAGATATGAAAGACATTTGTACAAATGCTGCCATTTTCTTTGGCAGTGGAAGTAGCACCACCTTTTTATTTATTTTGGGGTATGAACTGTTTTACTGGTTCATTCCATAAGGAGAAAACAGGTGTCATTGTCTCGCATGCTGTCATATTGATTAATTTCAGTGTATTTAGATTGTGTCAATTTTTTTTAAATGACTTTTATTTTATGAAATAAAATGTTAGTAGCATTTCATCAAGAGGTACTTTTCATTTATATTTCATACTTTTTAAATGTAATAGCCCCTCCTGGGCTTCAGTTTGGCTTGTTATAGGAGTACATATACAAGAGCACATGCTTGTGTAAAACAATTTATAATAATAATAATCCTGAAGGGAAGTAAATGGGGCAGCCGAGTCTGGTTTAATATACTTTCGGTAACACTTTACAATAAGGTTTCATTTGTTAACTAGTTAAATACATTAGTTGACATGAAATAACATTTACAAATGCTTTAGAAATATTTTTTAAGTCTTAGTTAATGTTAATTTCAACATTTACTAATACATTATTAAAATCAAAAGTTGTATCTCTTAATATTATTAAATGGACCTGAACTAACAATGAACAGTTGTATTTTTATTAACTAATGTTAACCCAGATTTATAAATACTTTTAACAAATGTACTGCTCATTAGTTAATATTTGCTAACGTTAACTAATCGGTCCTCATTGTAAAGTGTTACCTATTGCATTGTCTACACAAAACATGTTATGTTGCCATAATTCTATATAGTACTGAAATACAGCTGATGACTTGATATAGGGCACCACCTAGAGTATCTTTGTGGAACAAGTTCATTTTAAACCCTCATTCAAAAGAAATTCCAGAAGTTTTTGTAAACTTAAACTTCAGAATACAGCATAACAGCCATTAATCGATTAAAAAAAATGAAAAGTTACAATAAAATAAAAAATAATAAAGTAAATCAATATTGGCTTCCCAGTTAATTATTTAATATTAGAGATCCCTCCCTTTATGCTTTTAATATTTAAAGAAAAAAAAGTCTTAGAAATTCTTAATATCTGTGAACAAAAAGAAAAGATGTTTATAAAAATGTATACTCTATATATAAGACCACAAAGGTCAATATTCCTTTGCATCATGCCAGATTTTACATTGGACTTCAAATGGTGACCCAAGCCCAGTACCAAAATTGTGTATCATACAAAAGCAAACAGATTGTTCCAAAAACTCAGAAATTCGTTAATATAATCATTAAGTGTAGATTGATCAATAAGCAACATTGGCATACCTTGGGCTGAATATATTGCATCCTCTGAATAAATTGATAAGGTGTCTGCGATTCTATCAGAACATACAACATATTTGCGAGTCATGATGACCCAAAAGGCTCAGGACCACTGCCCTAAAAAAAGAAGAATTACAAAATGAAAAGATCAAGCCACCTGGGCTGCTTCCCTCCGAGAAAAACAAAATCAGCCTGCTGTTGATTTAACAGTTGTCACATCACTTCTTAAAGAGGGAGTGAGTACCCACGACCATATAACTGTCCCGGGACAGCTCTCTCTTGACTGGGGACCTGCCGCTAGGCTTGCAGGTTTTGGTTCCAGGCCGGGCAATCATGGTCATCCTGCACGGGTCATGCTTTAATAAGTAAGTACCAAAGGTCTCCCATCCACCACCAACACGCACCATGGCATGTTTATCATTCAACATCTGTAAAAGTGAGAAACAGGATTTGTTCAATAAAACCATTTCACTGATGTTTCTTCAACTATTGGCATTTTTAGCCCTGTACATTTTTTTAAAATAAAATCTGGAAATTGTCTTTCTGTTTAATGCTAGCATTTATATAACAATTATTGGCAATGACACACAATCAAAATATAATGCTCACAACCTATAGCCTACCTTGATTTTTTTTTTTATTGGTTTCTTCACACATCACATATTACATCGGAAACATGTTACTCGCCAATACTGTCGTTGGCTAACATTTACACTATAACTTCTAAAAAACTTTATTAGGGGCAATGATGCCATGCTGTGGGACAGTAACTTTTTTGAAGCCTGCAATTTATATAAATAATTTCCACAAAACAAATACTGAAATTATGTAATAATTAATATTTTATGTTTATATTTATATTTAATTTTAGTTTAAGATTTAACAAAAATCTACACATTAATGGCTTTTAATGTGATCTTCACAAATAAAATCTCTTTATATCAACTTGTGATATAAACATGTTTATATAAACACTTGTGTAGCTATATGAAACAACTGCAATTTCTGCTGTGTGTGTGTGTGTGTGTGTGTGTGTGTGTGTGTGTGTGTGTGTGTGTGTGTGTGTGTGTGTGTGTGTGTGTGTGTGTGTGTGTGTGTGTGTGTGTGTGTGTGTGTGTGTGTGTGTTGTAACGCAAAGTTGAGATGTAAAGCCAAGAGAGAAAAACATTAGATGTCGGATGAAAAGATGCACGAGAGACGAGAGTTGTCGTATTTTCCCCGCGTTTAATAAAACCACTCAAACGTCACACTCGTCGGCATACATGGGGATCGAGCGAGAAAAAGTACACAAAAACAAACATCCAACTCTGGTCACAATAGAAAAAAGGAAATAAAAGAAAGAATACAAAGATAGTCGGCAGAGCGGTTATCTCCTCTCCTCACTTGTCAAAATCTAACTGACACTCTACGCACATGCGCAGTTCTCAGTTTAACTCAGCCATAAAACACAAAGTGCAGTGTCTTTAAAATGATCTCCCTAATACCCCCTCCTCCTTCATAAAATATTCAAAGCCTACATCTAATATGCAACAGATCCGATGTAAGGCAAATGATTCCAGTCAGAAATGGGCGAAAGAGAGACAGAGAGAGAGAGAGAGTGTGTGTGTGTGTGTGTGTGTGTCTGTGTGTGTGTGTGTGTGTGTGTGTGAGAGAGAGAGAGACTGTGTGTGTGTGTGTGAGTGTGTGTGAGAGAGAGAGAGAGAGAGAGAGAGAGAGAGAGAGAGAGAGAGAGAGAGAGAGAGAGAGAGAGAGAGAGACTGTGCAGTTAAAATCTCATTAAGCCTAATGAAACACCACCTCTCACGTCACCAGCTGAGCACCATCGCAGGAAAAATCCACACACGGGCATTTCCGACATCATCTACGGCGCGTGGCGTGAAGCTCACTCGCTGCCACAACAACCCCTCCCGAGCATGAACAAGACACACGAAATAGAAGGGTCATGTCTCCAGAGAAATGTATCTCTGTCCCTTGAGGCACGACAGTCATCTATTTCCTCCTCCCCTACACCTTATCAGTCTTGACCCTCTCATTACAAAGCTGTTAAGCTGTTGGTAATACAACCAGATTTATATGTTTTGCACCTCCCACCCCTCAAAACCCTTTTAGCTTGGTATAGCCTACTAATAGAGGGATATAGCTTATTCACGCGCGCGCACGTTTGCCAAGCAGGGTAATTCCAATTACCATGCGGTTTGATCAGTCTCAGCTGTTCCCAAGCAGATTAAAATGTCAGGGTTGACAGACGAGGCGAGGGCGATGCAGAATTAACAAACACAGAAACCCACGAGGGAGGACTCGGAGGAGGGTGTCTGTTTAAGGAAACCCCGCGTCAGTCAAACCTATGCTACAGGTATACCTAGGCTACATAAAAACAGTCGACGACAGTGCAGAACGATATTAGGCCCTACACATTAATTCAGTGATGCAAACATGGAATAGAGTGGGACGAACAGTATGTTCCATTAGGCTACAAATAATTTAGGCTACGTATATTCTGAAAGATTGTGTGGTCAAACTCAAAGTCAAACTCCAACCTCGTTTCATATTATTCGCATTTACAACCCTCCTTTAGCCTCATCTCATTCTCTATACTGACAGCGAAATTGATTTTTAGTCTTTTTCGCTCGTCTTTTTTTCTCCACTGAAAACAGAAAGGGAAAGAGACGAGAGCGACCGCGCTGTTGTTAATACACTGCACCACTAGATGGCAGATTGTAGCTTTTATATCCTTGTTTCTTTGAACAGGACCTGATTGAGTACACATCCATGATAGCGTTAAAATAGCTAGTATGTGTTCTAAAAAGGGCCTGTATTATATTACACACATTTATATTAGTGAAGTGCAGCTTGTAGCCAATAGTAGAAGAAATGACTGAGATGGCAAACAGTAGTAACCCACTTAAAAAAACAGTTTAGCTGTAATTTGTACACAGGAAAAGCTCTTTAAAGCACATCAAGCTATAGAGACAAAAACAAACCACCATGACCTGGTCTGTTATGCTATCTGCCTCTGTCCTCGACGCACCTGGATGAGATTCATATCGGACCTTTAATCTGCCTTTTGTGTAAAAAGAACGAATAATATGTCCTTAATTACTGAACAGATCACAAAGCAAGATAAACTTAGTGGAACACATACAGCAAAAATACACAAATGTACAAAAAGTGCTAAAAGGCTGAGAAGATGTGTTAGCCATCAAGGTGTCCTTGAAAGGAGAGTATTGCCAGATAAAGGTAAACAGTTTTCAACAGTCTGTCTTTAAATAAGATAAGATAAGATTGGCTTTATTGTTTTTTGGTTTTATTTATAAATGGCATTATGCTTTCCAGTCAGATCTAAAGAGAGACGTATTCATGAACCCATTAACATCCCTGGTAATGACAGACATGGCACGAATCGGATTTCTTAATGATTCACCAATTCTTCACCCCTTCCGTTACACAGCTCAGCCATTGTGATGATCTAATGGATCTTCCTTCTCTTTCATTTTAGCCCAGGATGTCTCTCTCTCTCTCTCTCTCTCTCTGTCACACACACACACACACACACACACACACACACACACACACACACACACACACACACACACACACCCAAAAAAAAAACATGTTCCACTTCCACAGAAAAGAAGGTTTAGAAATGATATTAAAAGCTCCCTTTCTCTTTGAGAGCTACAGTAAGCCTCTCTCTAATTGGATCTCTGACAGAAAGCAGCTGCTTTTCACACATACTGTTGCCCTGAAGGATTTGTCTGATTGTAAAAGGGAGTGGTGGAGTGAAGGCTTTAATTCTCTGAATACAATCACGCTACTAATCACTCGATCAGTAACCAACGTATAAATTAATTCTACTTTTATGGCAACTTTTGCAATCAAAAAAGTGCAGATCTATAGTCTAACAACAGTGCCTTCTAAGTAACTTGTCTCTTGTAGTTTCAAATGACCCCAGAGTGTCAATCATTGGTTGTTGAATAGTATCATTGGAGAAAATGAAAAATAGATTTATTTCAAATCTCCTCTCCAGTTGAGAGACTATACACATGTTTTTGACTTGATATTTGAAAGCAGATTTCAATGTTTGATTTGTGTTTCTAGAGTCATGAGTGACAACTCTCTGAGTATTTGGCATGGTGGTAATGGATAGATACTGTATGTTTGGTCTTGGCGCTCTGGCTGCTGGAGCTCTTATTGCAGCTGCTGCTACCGAGCAAGTACGGGACTTGCTACTGCCAATACATACACCGATACGGTGCTGTGACCAAGTAAGACATATAGCTGCTGTATAATATAGAATACATGAATTACCCATAGCAGATCCATAGAGGTGGAGCTGGGGAAGGTGGAGGGATTCTGAAAGCGTGCTGCAAATGCTACAGCAAATTCTGACCAAGTATTTGAAGGTTGAGCAGCAGCTCATTGGCTACTTATACAGCAGGAACCAATCAGCTGTGCCCTATAGAGAATGATGTGATTGCAAGCAGAATCAGATTGAATTAAGGAGCTATTAGCCACCGCCGTCCAGAGTTTCATGACAGAACTTTATATTGCTAGCTAGATACATTTCAAAATGACAAAAGCAAAGGAAGTTCTCATTAACATTCACAAACAGCTTGATGTATTGATAGCTATTAATTTGACAGTGTTACATACAGTAAGTGTATTCCAATATGTTTAATTAAGCATGTAATGAGTTTGTATATGACCCCAAATTAACAAAGTAACAATTCTGTTAAGAATTCAACTGTTCCCTGACAGGTTTTAGATGCATTATCTCTTTTAAAGACTCAAAATACCATATACCATATACTCAATACCATATGTGACCTTTTAGGCATTTAGAATTTTAATATAATCTAAATTCTGTGTATTTTCAGTTTGACTGAGCATTTTATTTATATTTGTGTTCTTTTCTGGTATATATGAACCAACTTTCCAGCCCTGATCCTAGACATTTGTTAGTCTGAACCTCCTTTTTCCCTATTCAAAGGTGTGAACCTTTTCTTCATGTTGCCAGGCAACACCAGCTCCCATGAGGCTTTGCTTTGACTGAGTACTGTGTTCTTTCAGGTTCAAAACTAATATTTGAATATTTGAAAGCACAGCAAAGCTTGTTGACATGTCGAAGCTTATAACATAATGAGACATGAGTTTTCATATCGCTTCATATCCTTCCACAGAAATAAATGGAAACCTGCAATAATAAAATCGACAAACAATTGTGGTGGAAAGAGCAGTACATGGTACATACCCTGACATAGAGAACTTTGTCTCCAACACGATAATGGCCTTTTGGCTGCTTCTCAATACAGAATTTGACTGGGCATTTGCATGGTGGACCCTCTGATATCTCCCTCACCTGAAACAAAGCAACAAAGAAAACATGCTTTTGATCATGTCTCAGGAAGTCTCAGGATTGGGAAACCACATACAGTATATGACCCTGAAAGTACTCACAATCTCATCCAGCAAGTTACCGCTGCTCTTTTTCCCATTAGTCTTTGCAAGGCCGTTTGTCGGAGAGGGTGGCTTTGATTTGACGGGTGTTGGTGAAATTTGCTGAGGTTCTGACTGGGTGTTTGAGTCAGAGAAGATGGACGTGGACTCTGGGGGAGGGGTAGGGGCCAGAGGAGGGGAAGGAGGAGAGATGGATGAGGGGGTTGAGATTGCAGGCGGCTCTGGATCAGGAGGGAAAAAAACAGGTGGGGTGGAGGGAGATGGCAGAGGTGAGGCAAAGAACATGGATGGTGACAGAGACTCATCTTCCTCTTTCTCAATCTCTCTCTCAAGCTTGACCAACGCGGGCGGCTCAACGCCATACCTGAGAGAGAACGTTTATTCAGCTGAGACCGAGATGAAAATATGATGATGGCATGTGATAGTAAATGACTGTAAAGGATCAAAGGAGCTCACCTTGAAGCAATTCTGCCAAGTTGCATGAGGCACAAGCACACATCCCTCGGATTTCTCTGAAGAACTGGTAAAACATACATTATCATATGCACACAGCAAAATCCTCTGAGACATATGATATTAGCATGTTTAAAACAAACATATACTTTACCCTGGGTGTAACAATGGACAATATCGAGCTTTGATAGTCACACACAAAGATTCTTGAAGCGAAATGATATTTGATACGTCTATTCAGCTAAATAACATTATACACTCTCAAATAACGACTTTTAATAAAGACTTTTATTAGTTTTAAAAATAATTATTATTTGTAAATGTATTATAAATTATTATTTCTTACCCCATTGGCAAATAATTTTCTCTTCATCTCACTAAATTTGAGTTTGATTTCTCTGAAAAAAAAAGCCTTTATGTCTTGTCATTTTGTTTCAAGAAAATGTATCTTGCTTTAAGGATGTTTTTATATTTTTCCTGGAAAACAAGACAAAAATACTGAGTAAAAAGACTTTGTCATGTCTTAATGAGACAATAGCCATACTAAATCCTGAAGAGCATTTTCATCCTCTAAGTAAGTTATTAAAAGATGTTTGCATGAGCTTCCCAACCCATTTTTGAGCATTTGCCATGCAGACACAAAACAAACTTTGTAGTGTTTGCAGTGACATTAGTGTTATCCTTGTTTTTCAGTGGAAAAGTTGAAAAAATAACTAGATGCTAATTTTGTGGTAAAAGGGTGTTGAAACTTGTATCAATAAAAACGAAATTAGAAATATCTCCCTTACATTCTGACAAGGTTTGAATGTGTGAATCCTTATGAAAACAAAGTAACCCTCCAGTAAAAGTAAATCCAAAATAGACTCGTTTTTGAAACTGATAAATGTCGGCTAGATTTACAGTCCTGATAATTGGATATCAATATACACTAATTTGAGGTTTAAAATAAACAATGTTATTTTTCTGAATTTGGAAAATGCACATTAATTTTAGTTTTAAACAGTGAAATGCATTTAAACAGACAGGCATTTGCACATACAAAAGTCAACTGCGGGACTCTTTAAAAAGCACAGACACAAAGTTAGATCGACACACCAGTTCAACTTCTGTCACTGCAAATGTCCCTCATGCTTCTTTTGTAATATGACCTATAAACCTGTAGAACAACCAGAGCTAAAAGACTGAGAAAAGGGGTTTTGTTGTGTTTATAGCAGTTATTGAACACTAGCTCGTGCTGCATTATTTTATCTATCCTCTCAAAACCTGTCAATGTGCGCTCTTTTTCATTTTCACAATTCTTGTATTATATTCTCTATCTATCTTTGACCCTATTTCTCATTCCCCTTTTTCCCCCTGACATACTGTCCTTTCATTTCTATTTCTTTCTCTTTCTCTCCATTATTCATCACACAGTGATGGACAGCAGGGGCCAAGGGTGTGACACTGTGAACAGTAGAGTGACACAGATATTGATACTGCTTGGCTATTCGGCAGTTCTTTAGGGCCACAGCCCCACAGAACGACAGCCTGCATAGACACAGAGATAGAGGAATTGAGGCCTGTTCTAACTGGACATCTCACTTAAAGGGTTAGTCCAACCAAAATGAATTAAAAAAATAAATAAATAATAATCGTATAAAAAGTCTTGCAGGTTTTGAACGAATGAGGGTGAGTAAATGATGACAGAATTTAAATTTTTGGGTAAATTAACCCTTTAATGATCTCATAAGTGTAAAAGTGGACAAGGACATCACAGGATCTTTCTGTGCTGAAAATGTGTCCATAGTTCTCAGGATTGTTGGTGAATAGTCTCAGAAGTACAAGCACATTGCCACTTGTATTGAAACCAAATAACCTAGTCAGCTTAAAGGTGGGATCAGGAGTTTTTGAAATATACTGTTTGGATTTTAGTTGGATTTTTTGTGCTTCCTCGTCATTCGTTCATCATCTGCGCTTTATTTTTCATGAAGCATTATTATGTTGCGCAGACATCCACTTCTGTAAGCAGACATCCACTCTTGGATTGCGTGCGTAACGGTCCGGAGGCCAGTTAGTCAGAGTCGCGCTGACGACTGCTAGTGAATTTGGTGTTTGGCGTCATCGTTTAGTAGCCTGGCCTACGTACTTCCGCTCAATTTCATTTTCCTTCAGTACTACGTCTGGGATTGCGCTGTAGACTTTGGTTTTCTCCGATAAATTTTTTACCGGGCCAATCAGCGAACAGAGGGAGTGGCTGAGAACGATGACGTTGATGTCGACTCGTGCGTTATTTTGAGTTGTAGTTCAAAATAAGAAAGATGCGAGCGAAGCCATTCGGTCCGTTGTGGCAACGCTGCCGAATATCAAGAAGTTAAAGCCGGAGCAAGTACAATCTTTGCTTATGTAACCCCCCTTCACCCGGGTCCCACTCGACCCGCTCCGAGCGGGCCTCGAACCCGGGTCTCCGGCATGAGAGTCAGGCGCTCTAACAAGGAGGCTAAAGACTGCAGCCTCTAGCATCTGTCGCTAGAGAGCCTTTTGAGATCAGAGGAGTGAGGTTTACTCACACAGCAACTACTAGCTGGCCTCCGTTACACTCACCCCCCTAAACCTCACTCCCATCCGGGTCACGGCACCAATGTAACCCCCCTTCACCCGGGTCCCACTCGACCCGCTCCGAGCGGGCCTCGAACCCGGGTCTCCGGCATGAGAGTCAGGCGCTCTAACAAGGAGGCTAAAGACTGCAGCCTCTAGCATCTGTCGCTAGAGAGCCTTTTGAGATCAGAGGAGTGAGGTTTACTCGCACAGCAACTACTAGCTGGCCTCCGTTACACTTAGTTTTGTGTTTATGGCCATCCTCCCACGGGGTTCGGGAAAAGACATATGTCACGACCAAACGTTAGCGATTGGTTATGGCAGATAGAGTGACTCTGGGCAGATCCAATAGTTTTAGACTTCAATAGAATACCCGCCTACAAGGAAGTTAACGCTTGTCAATGGAGCGGTGCCAGACTCTCTGTACAAATGAAATGTACGAGAGTCTGGTAGAACCAGGCTAATCGTTTAGTGCACTCGACTCGCTTGCAAGGGGATCGAGACCAACTCAAAACAAGGCTGTTAGGATTGGATTGTGCATTTTGGAGGCGGAGCAATGAAGAAGGGGTGTGTTTGTCAAATTTCAAATGTCAACATTGGCCAACAGCATATTTCAAAAACGACTTACCCCACCTTTAATCACAAAGAAAAGTAGAAAAGTATTCAGAAAGTATTCACAAGCTAATATCTTAAACATAAACAAACAAACAAAAAACCTATCCTTGATAGGATAAGAGAAATCTGCTGCTGCTTTGAAATACTCACCAAGATCTTCAGACTCAAACAGATGTGATGGCTCCACCCCAATTTTACGGCACCAGAACAGAAAGTTAGCTGTATTGTCCCGAGCAAAGAACGATCCAGAGGCTGCATCAGGCCACCAGCGAACCACGCGCCGAATAAAGGGCTATGAACACAACAGAAACCAACCAAATTGTAACTTTGGTTAGCTTATTGTGTGCTCATTTTAGGACACATCTTCAGATTAAGTTTAGGATCAAACTACCCATAATATGAGCACCTTGCCAATGCTGGCCATAATCATTTTCTCCTGTAGCGCTTCTGCAAGCTGACACAAGACGACACCAGTGTCTAGTCTGTCCATGAAGTTATCCACAGTTATATCCAAACCTGTACAGGAAGCATTCCAAGAGAAAAATGAACATTAGGAGAGAGATAAAGAATGATCAATAGGCTTATAGTAATAAAGAGTGAGGTTATAAAAGCAATGATTAAATTGTAGTGGTTGAACTGGTAGCTGTGACTAAATGCATAGTGACACTTAGTACAAGGGGAACCGTCGGAGCCCTCTAGGCCCGAAGAGCAGGCCTAAACTATTGTAAAAATATATTTACAAACTTTTAAATAACGTTTAAAAAGTAAAAACCTTTTTAATAAAAAGTCATCCGTTGTAAAGTTATTTTAAGAATTTATAACTTGACAATAAACATCTAAATCTTTTTGAGGAAAGAAACCCTTCAAATCTGCTTTCAGCTCTGTGATTGGTGGTCCAGCTGTGAAATTACAGACTGATTTCAAATGACAGGAAAAATGCCCAATCATATCTTTCTTCTAAACGGGTGGGAATTGCTATGATCAAGTTTATGACGCATATGGCTCGCGGTGAGGAACTCGATCGAAAAATAAAAAAAAACGCTGATAAAATCGTTATTCACTATGGAAACCGCACGAAAGAATACTGATTAGGAGATCGTTGTTAATTTATCATCCACTCCGTTTTCAAGGTTAACTTTTAAAGAAAAGCAGGTTTCAGTGGCAGAGGAAGACCAACACCAGAGCTTAATTTTGTGCAGAAAGCCAAAGCTTTATTTAAACCATTTCGATCCCAGCAATTATAAGCGATAAAACTGAAAGACAGAATCAATCAAGAAGGTAAAGCTTTTCTGCTGGAATTGTTTGTTGTTTGGGTAAGTTATTTTAATTCTAATAGGTTACATGACTGATTATATTCTGGCCGCCGCTGCAACTGCCAATGTTTTGTCAAGCTTTAGGGGGCGTTTTACATGACACCGTTTTCAACTAAAAACTGAAGACTTCTTATGCAACAACGGCGTTTTGGTGGCCTGAAAACGCAAACCTTTGAAAACGGTCTCCATGTAAACATCAAAAACAATCTCTGAAAACGATGACGTCATGCACATGCGTATTATGTGTTCAATCTATAGTGTTTCATCGCCATCTAATGGCCTGGCAGCAGAATACAGCATTTTTAGTCGTTTTTGCGGATCCGTGTAAATGGGGATAGTTTTGACAATGGTGTCGTCTGTACTCGGAAAATTTAAGGAAAAACTTCTCAGTTTTAAGCATATCTTTGTCGTGTAAATGTACCCTTAGTTGAGAAAACAGTTATTTTGCAGAATTACCGGTCAGTCTGTAAATTTACTGACTTAGCGACCATGCACATTTGCTGTAGCTAATTCTGCATAATAGTTAAATTTTTCTCAAATCATAAGTTTAATACGGTCTGTTACATACATTTAATCGGCTGCCGTGCCAGTCTAATGATATGATTCATTATCAAAATATGAGGAAATGTCTGTCGCTAATGTGCTTTGGTCTGAGCGATGTCATGATGCGTCGGCTTCCATTAAATTTTGTTGGTTTTGTGGCCAATTGTCACCATATTCCGCTGAAATTACAGTGATGATGATGCAGTACTTTGTAATAATGATTTGCAATTCATTACTTTTTGTTTAATTTTGGTGATAACTCTCACGCTCACTCTGATGTTTGCTTGTTGCATTTCTTGTCAAAGGTAACATGCTATATTTTAGAAGAGGACACAGTAAACTAGGCTGATTTAAAGGCCGAGTTTAATTTTTTTCCTATAAGGGAAAGGGGTTCGCTACTGTCGTACACACAGTACAATACAAGTTTTATGGTTATTGTTTTACCTTCCTTACATTCCCTCTTCTCCATATTTTATTTATCAGTTTTCAGTACCTTAGGCAACTCGAAGACGCCCCAAAAATCCTCTAAGTATACTTTCTCTGAGATTCTCACGGCTGTGCAGACACATTCCTGAGGCTTGGGTGTTAAGTACATACAGATTCAGACACAGCAGTGGTACCGGAGCTCAATCATCACGGTGAAGGGGGAGTGGGCGGCCTGGGGGGCCTGGGGAAGGGGGAATACAGGAAGTGACGGCGGAGGGAAACCACAACAAAAACAGAAATCCTGATGTGCAGAATGACTGGGGATGATCATTAGCTCAGAGTGAGAGAGAAGTGTGTAAGGAAACAAAGAGGTCTCCTGCTGTCTGTCAACCACAGAGCCACAATGCTTGCCCTGAGATCAACAGGAACAGGAAGAGTTGAGGGAGAGAAGTGTGTGTTAATCAGAGAAATCCATCATCAGCTTCTTTGGTGAAAACAACAACTCTGATGTAGTCTCCCTTCTAATCTCATTTCTCAGGTGGTTGTGTTTTGACTTATATTTAAGTACCGCCAGCCTGTTGGCTAAAGGGTTTTGCGTGTTTTTTTTTTATATATCTTTACATGTTGTGTTTTGTTTTTATGAAGCCTCTTCAGCCCTCTTAGGAGGTTCTGACAACAAAGGTCAAGACACGCAGGGACTCGTATAAGACGCTCATTTCCTGGTCTGTTTGAGAAAGGCAATTCCTATTTTAAGGTCCCATCAGGGCATGTTCCATTTATCCAAGATGCAGAGGAATTTAAGGAATTCTATTTAAAATGGCTGTCTGTAAACACCATGATATTCCTGATCTGATGGGCAGATACAGAATAATCCATATCGGTTGGCTTGTGCAGGATTTAATCGAGATTTTATCCGACTGTGTAAATAAGGTTTTATCCTTTGAACTGACACCCAGTAATGGGAATGGGAGAAAGGGTAAACTTGAATCTCTGTTAGTCAGAAGATTTTACTCAAATTAGAAAAACTAACTTTAATTACTGACACTGCAGTAAAGCCGAACTGCAAAACATGTACAGAAAATTTTATTTGGGAAGCATAAGGTACAGTGCCATCTTCTCCTGGAGTTGTGACTGATAATAAAACAAGTTGGCCTATTGGTGACCAGGGATGGCTATAATTTTACATTTACAACTTTCCTTGACGCACTTGAGATCTAGTTAGAAGTTTCCATGTGTTGAACTGCCAAAAGCAATTTATGGTTGTTGTAAAAGACTCAATGTTGCCCTAAAGATTAAGCCTAGCCAGTGTATTTTTGAGAAATGTCTCAGTGTTTTTTTCTGCATACACTGGAAGCCAATGGTGACCAAATCAGTTTGGTTACAAGCACTCTTCAAAATATATAAATTTTTAGTGATCCATAGAAGAAATAAAGTCATATAGTTTTAAAATGACATGAGGGTGAGTAAAGGATGACAGAATTTCCATGTCTGGATCTCTTAAAGATTATCAAATCAGAAATCGCTAATTCTTATGCAAATATGAATATACTTATATTTTCTTACCAAGGATCCTGTTTAGCCAGATGGCCATATCTTCTTTCATGGGCAGGAGACTGGACTCATGCCTACATGCCAACCACTCGTTGTACAGGTGAAGACAGGAGAGGTCAGGTCCTGGTTCCCGCCTGGGACTTAAGGGACAATTCATACTGACTCAAGTAGTGGACTGCAGGATAGAGAAGGAAAGAAAAGAGTTAGTGAATGTTCAATGTTCATAACAAATCTATACAACTTCCAAAAAAATGTATCTTTGTTTTCATCCTTGGTGAATTAATGTGTTAATTAAAAGTGCCCAAAAATGTTGACTGGATTTTTGATCCAATTAATAGGGTATGATTTGTTATAAATCATACACTATTAATTGGATCAAAAATCCAGCACCTCTTTAAATAATCTACCATGCATACCTTCTGCAGCAATGGTCAGGCTGAATGGTCCTGAATGGACTATTAAATGTTCTATACATATGAATTATAGCAGAGCATCTGTTCTCTCAATGCTTCTGTATATGGGCCACTGTCTGAATTTACCTCAACCACCATGGGATTTGCACTGAACCTAATGATGCACATCTACCTCATTTCAACTGTTCTTTAAAACGGACCGAAGCAATGAAAGGGAAATATTAACATTGCTAACAGGCAAACAGGAATAATAAATAGTGATGGGAATCAGTGTAATACTGTTTCAAAGACAGCTGTTTCCATGTCTGACTGCCGCCAGGTATTTCACAATTTATCAATTTTAGGTATGAATTTGAATGATGGAATTAAGATGTGTCATGCTAGACTGGATGGAGAAAAGGGCAAACACAAAAAGACAAATACCAGCTCAGACAAACTCTCACTCAGGGGAGGATTTAATGTTCAGGTCTTCTCAATCCTTAGCAACTGAAGAATGCTCTGTCCTGTAATTTCCCCCCTACTCAGGCAACTATTCATCAGAGGGGCCTTTCACGTGTAGAAACATGCCCCTGTTTCCCATAACTGCCACAGTCTTTGTAAGGCAGAGGAAGGAGTGTAGACACCTGCAGGGCAGATGTGTGCAATTGAAACAGGCACAGAGAGAAATAGTGGTAAATGTAAGTCCACCCCAACCCCCATTTATTTTATTATGACCTGAAGATCTTGAGTGAGATGGTGAGGAACAGGAGACTAAGACACATATACTCTGACACAATTAGATGTTGTCCTCAACAGCATAAAGTGAGGGGTGATGAGATGGTATGTTAAGAGTGGTTTCATGAGAGCAGGGAGAAATCGGAGGCAAAGAAGAAAGTCTATATCCCAGAAGTGCTCAAGCTTAAAGTTTTTTGTATCAATGTTTTTGGTGATACAACAGAAGATTGTGAAACATTGAAACCACATACATGAGTGAAAAGAGGATACAAAGATGACCAGGACTTTGACAAGCTGATATATCCAGGTAGACGGAGTACACAAATCCTGTAGTTGAGTTACTCTACAGATATCCTGAGAATATATATTAGTTATCTGCATGAAAGTGCCAAAAGAAACATTGGGGGTTTTTTTGTGTGGATATTTGACATACTTCATCTACTGACAGGCTGAATAGCTTTGCCATACAGGTGGGCCTGAACCTGAACAAATCAAAGGCCAAAGTTATATGCATTTATTCAATCCCTAATCCAATAATCACTGTCGATAATGAACCGCTGGAATATGTCAACAACTTTACATATCTAGGAAGCCTCATCAGAAAGGATAATGCAGTACAAAAAGACATGCAAGCAAGGCCCGGAAAAGCTAGAGATTCATTCGCCAGACTAAAGATAGTCCTGCTGTACGGCTCAGAATGCTGGCGAGTTACTGAGGGTGACATGAGCATGAAGATCAGCACATTTCACAATGGATGCCATAGGAGGATATGTTGTATATACCTGGACTATGAAAATCATCAAAAAATAACTGTAGGACAAAAATTTAAAGTGAGGTCCCTGAGATCAAGCGTCGTCAAAGCCGATGGCTTGGACATGTCCTCAGAATGGACCATCGCATCGAATCGCAAAGACTGCCATGATGAGGATACCAGATCCAGACTTGGATCCAGATCTGGATCACAAATCCTCTCCTTTGGCCTCATGGGATAGTAAAGTGTCCATTAAATGCGCACTTTAGAATCTCGCCAGAAGTAGGTCATCCGGGTACCTTTTTGCTTGCTGTTTTATGAATACTGTGAATTCGGACATATTCTTTTAACGTACTGTTTGTACGATGCAGAAATGCACAGCGGTAATTGACATGCTCTGGCGGAATGGATGATTAAAGAAAGGCAAGAACTGAAGATGTCTTAAACTCCAGGGCCTCGTGTGTCAATGATGAAGGCTGAGCCTCTTTGACCGATGGAGCATGGGAAGCCCACACAACAGGATTACAGCACACAGGTGCCACATTCACACTTACACTGCAACCTGATCATACTCAGACAGGAGGAGAGGAAGAGGTCTTCATCCAAACCCACAGACAAAAAGAGGCTTGTTCACACATACACACTCACACACACACACACACACACAGAGAGAGACTTACGCTCCAGTTCACCGCTCACAGATAGGTGTGAACATTCATTGATACACGACTGACACAAGGCAACACATGAGATACAGAGGATCAACTGCACTCATCCAATGATATTTCCGTGCAAGCTCCTCATCAAACAGAGAAATCGGTCTTATTTTACAGGATGTAATTGTGTCATCCACTCATGTTAGGGTTAATAACTTAATGAATGCTGAAAGATCTCGTCTGGGAATACAAGCTAAAACAGATACGAAATATTATTTTTTTAACTGCCATACCAATCTAAGTGTCAGGTTCAGGGTACATCCACCACAATAAATCACATTTCTGCTGGTCTGGTAGTCTGGCTTCTCTTGCCTCTGTTAAATTACAGCCATGAGTTACTGTAGAGAAAGGGCTTGACATTTATCATACCTAATACTGGGTTGACGGGCAAAATGTAGAGTACTTGTTTTATCAAGGAGTTTGAGTGAAAAGAAAAGATCTCTGCTTCAAAGCATGACAGGGTAACACCCACGGCAACTAATTTACTTCTGGAGTAAATCCATGTATGAAACCAACACAGACTCTGTGTTTATTTTAATGGCATGTAAAGCTGAACAATAACAGTGAGAATGTTAGCACACTCAACATATTTTTCTACTACAAAGGTATATATTTCAATGAAACTTGAGAAACAGCCATTAGCAAAAGTGACATTGCTTATAGTGAGTGGATCACAACCACAAACAGTGTAAGTGAAACTTGCAATTCATTCAAGCCATTGGGAATGTGGGGTAAAATGATTTGGAGTGAAAGACGAGCACCCTCTGTATTTAGCAAACTGTGTACAATTCTTGTTAGGTGATCAAATATTTAGGAAGGATATAGCTCTCTGTGAATGTGATGGACACGTTAATAGTTTTTTTGTGCGTTAACTGTTGTCTAGTTTCTGAAAATCTGCCAAAATATGTGAACATTTTAGATTAATATTTAACGTTTTTCTTTTTTTAATAATTTCTTTTATAATTATGTTCAGATTTGTCTTACCCCATATGTCTCACCTTACATCATGGTAAAGGTCAACATATCTGAACCAGAGGGAAAGTTTGGCAAATGCATAGAGGAACAGTTCACCCAAAAAATGTATATGTATTCATGAATTAAAATATGTGCTCATCATATTCACGCTTTCATGTCTTTCTTTCTTCCATTGAACCCATAAGCATTTTTTACAACAGACTACGGATCGTTTACGGATGTAATGAAGGTGAATGGTGAACACTGCCGTGCATGAAGCAAAATTTTCAAGGGAAGACTTTCAAGGAATGACTACACTACATATGACAACACAAAACTTTGAAGATTGTGTAGATTAGAATATAGATATACTTGGAATATAATGCAGCATGGACTTCATTTTTGGTGAGTTTTGGCCATGGTCACCTTTCACTTGAATAGTAGTATGGTATAGAGCAGCACAAACATTCTTCAAAACTTCTCTTGTGTTCCACGGAAGAAAGAAAGTCAAACATGTTTGGAATGACATGATGAGGGCAAATAAATTATTAGGCTACATTTAATTTTTGGTTGAACTATCTATAGTTAAGCAAATATTGTCTCCTCCTTCCCCATTCTTGCCTAGTTTAAGTCCAGATTACTGGGCAGTACTGTGATAGTAAAACACTTATTAGGCTCCAGAAGTAAGAGATTTGGGCCAGGTTAAGCTCTTCAACAAACATCTTCTCACATGCTTAGAAAATACACAGCCTTAATGAACTTTCTATAAGTGCAGAGTTAAGTTTTGTTATACAGCGAAAAATGTGGCCCTATAATGTATGGCAATAATTTGTTGGGGTGCATAAAACAGGCTACAATATTCTATTGCTGTATAATACATCAAGTAGGACTTGTCATGATACTAATACTTAACTTCACGATGAAGACTATTTCAGTAGCTCCTTTATACATTTATTTACATATTTGTATATATCTGACCTCACCAAAAGAGTTGTATGATAAATATCTGGCCTCAGATCGGAGAAAAGCACTCCATTACATTACACTACTTACAGGCTAATGACCACTAGTGAAGTTTCGAGACCGACCTTAAAATATAGGCTAAGAAACGATTAATTTGTTAACTTATGTAAATAAACGGATGTATAATTGTAGCATAACAAACTGAAATTCTGTTTTATGTTATCGTGTTATAGGTGTATCTTAAGACAAAAAAAGCATGAAACGGTGCCTACCTCTGTGTCCTCAGCAGATCAGCCAACAATGTCACTGTCAAAACTTTCACTCTCTCCATACACACTCACGGTGTCAAGTTGCATTTACACACTGGCAGTGCAAATTCACGTAGTATCACTGACGTGTTTAACAGCACGCCTGTAATCATTCATAATTGTGTAGCCAGATATTACACAAAGCTCCCACAAAACAATTGTTTTGGGCAGAAAGTTTTTTTTTCATCAGAGACAAAACATAAAGAACGAATATTCTATATTATTTTGCATTTAGTGCCATCTAAACTTAAATGTCTATGTTTCGCCAACAAATAGGCTAACGTAAACCGTAGGTTTCGTAAATTTCAAGTTTGTTTGCGGTTCAAGATTATAAAAACACCGTTTAGGGAGCAGTTACGTCTCTCCGAATTCTTTGGGGATAATAACTTAAGCTACTGTAGTTTTACAAACATGTCATCTTCAGTTGATGTTCTTCTAAAAATGGAGCGTAGGCTAATCTACATAATTTTCGTGGTTTACAGAACCACAGGGAACAGGATGTATTTTTAGAGCCTAGCTACTTTTCAGTGGAATTATTTTGCATATGGGCTCATTTCTACAATAGACTGACCCATCTCCATTTCTGTCCGATGATTGTTTGTTTACCCACATGTGATTTATATTCGCATTTATAAGTCTGTTTGTTCACTAACGTCGAACGGGTTAGTTTTAACTTTCACCAGTAGAAAATTCCACTTCCATTCAATTTCGTTCAGATAGCAAAGTAGGCTAAACCATCTCCCAGAAAGCAAGGTTGTCAAACATACCCCGTAGTCTCGGGTGATTAAACCAATATGATTGTATCCAAAACCACGAGCACTCATTTAGTAGCCTACTTGCGTTACCAGCAGATGGCGTTATAGCTACTCGTCTATCATCTGGTCAAAAACCGCTGTAAAATGTTAATTAGATGTAGGGTAATCAATTCACATTTATCGCTTTTCACAATACTGTAGATATCGTTTCGAAGCAGCTTTACAGAAAATGCATGTGTCTACATTATAATTTAGATCTGTTATTAGGTGTGACTGTGTCCAAGTAGCCTAATGTCCATTCAGAAATAGGCTAATGTTATGGAGGATGAGTTTGCATCAGTTCTGTTCTCTTAATGTAGAGAGCGCTTGTTTTTTGCTGGTCTAAGCAGATTTTAAATAATGTTTAATTTGAAATGTCTGTTGTGGAAATGCTGATATTGAGAATTTACGAGGCCTATTATTTTTAAAGGTCCATAAATTCCGAATTAATTTCTGTGTTGATGTTATGAAATTAAACCATAAATTTATAGCTAATCCATTAGGACCCAGGTTTTAAAAGGTGTGTTTTAGACCTGAAAGGGCGTGTCAAAGATGTCAGTTTTCCGCCCACTCTGTAGTTAATGGCGGGTAATAGATACATTTGTGTTCTCCCTAGTTAGAAAGCCGGTGTTACACGACAGGGATCACTGCGGAGGTCCGTGACAGATGGTGGGATTATGCGTTTCCTGGACAACCAAGGAACGCGTCTGGTGTTTGGATAGACACGCGGGAACCCAGCGAACGCCACCAGACACGTGCCTGTCCAAATTGGTCCCTGGGGTGTGTGGGCCCGCTCAGCATCAGATGGGCCCATCGCTAATTGGAGTTCTTTCTTTGTCCCACAGCATTAGTCTTTCTGCTCGATATAGATTCATGACTTGTCATGCTCTCAACTGAACTATATCTAAATATGAGTAAATTCTATAATTCAGTCATTTACTCCATTTGACTTAGAGAAACAAGGATGAAAAAATAAGGAAGAGAGGAAAATAGCTAATTACACATCACACCTACAGTCGCGCAGGTAAGTGCATGTCTTAATTTACTCAAAAAGGCACCGATTTAATTATAGTATTGCTTCCATGCAGTCACTGTTCATAGTGGCAACTCAACATCCGGGTCAATGGCCTCAGGGTGAGACTGCAGTAATTACTGTACTGCAGCTGTCAGATTGTAGGCTACACTGCTGCTGCAGAGGACGTGAAGTTAATAGAATGACTGCTGTAAAATGTTCTATTAGTTCAATTATTTGGTTCACATCATATCTTGAAACTGTAGTATACAGTTTGTTCCACATGTTTGCCACTTGAGTTTTTGTTTCGCGTGTAGTAGGCCTGCTAGTTAACTACTGCTTTGTAATTATGAGAAAACAAAAACATGACATTTTATATGATGGCCTATACCTAAAGTATTTTTTGTTGGATTTTCCTGGATTAGGACATATTCAGAAATAGATTGTGAAATAAATACAGGAGACGTAGGGCTAAATCGAGCAGTTGTAGCCTACAGAAGAGATGCCTCACGCGATTTATTCAAGTCGTCACTAGGTGGTGCTACAGTATTCCTGTGGCTGTGGGTTTCAAGCTCATTGAGAGGCGAATCCATATCACTTTTACTAAATCAGATTTATGTTTCATTAGCGAGAATGGTAATACTAATGATATTTGATCTATTTTTTTTTAGTTTGTGCTAGATGGATCTGTATTGGAAACTACTAGCCGAAACACGGGAACATATTCTTATGATCCCTCGACTTTCTCTCTCTCTTTCGCTCCCGCTCTGTATGTGTACACTAATAAGATTAGGCTACTTGTGAGCGAGGATGATATCAAGTGTAGCTGCTGTAATGTAATTATCACATGATGGAGAACTATCTTAGTGCGTTATCAGCTTTCACTCATCCACATCATCAGGTCTGTAACAATGTCCAAACGCTGGAGCTGGTCAATGTTTTAATATAACAAACACTCAAGCTAAACTAAACAAATGCTTGCATTTTGTAATTATTAATTCGAACAGAATGTTCTCTCTACCTATTTTCTTTCTTTCTCTCTTTTTATAGTCGCCTTGCGTTTGTGTTCTTGCACAGTTTCAATAATTCATTGATTTTCTCCTATTTTACAAAATATCCCATGACAACCACATTCCTTCTTTGCTACTCTAAGCATCTCTGTCACTATGGCAACATTCTCTCCTCTCTAAAGATTCAGAGAGAAAAGAATGAGATGGAGAGAGCCAAGGCCAGGCGGATGTTCTGTTTGGAAATAGCATACAGCATCTCAATGACAAATGGAAATTCTCTCTCTGATCTCTCTTTCATATTCACACTTTTTCAGTTCTATCTATCTATCTATCTATCTATCTATCTATCTATCTATCTATCTATCTATCTATCTATCTATCTATCTATCTATCTATCTATCTATCTGTCTGTCTGTCTGTCTGTCTGTATATCTATCTATCTATCTATCATCTATCTATTTCTCTCTCTCTCTCTCTCTCTCTCTCTCTCTCTCTCTCTCTCTCTCTCTCTCTCTCTCAATCTCTCACTCTATCTATCTATGCGGATTTTTGGAATAGATGTTAGTGTGGTACGATATAGTCATGCTCGGTGTTGCTGCAGCCATTCCGTGGTGTTGATGGGACCACATTTAGGAAGAGAGATCATATGGAATTTCATTGGTTCAGGTAGAGTTGGTGGGTGGGGCTAGAGTCCCCCAGTAGTGCGTCACAATGTGCGTCAAAATCTCACATTTCAGAATAGTAACCTTGAGGGAGGGGGTAAAAGGAGGAAGTATTTCTCTCCTGCATGAATTTGATATAACACTACTCAAAGTTTAACACATGCAAACCCACGCGCACACACATCCATACTCAAACTGTCAGTATTGTAGCAGCTGTATACTTCTCTTCCAGTCCATGCAAGCAAGTGTGTGAGTTCTACTACAGCTCTCTGTCTGAACTTGATTTGTTCATTGAATCTTCAGGGGATGGCTACATTTCTTGGGTGCTGTAGCTGAGGAAACTGGTGTAAGTGTCTCCAGGTTCAGGATGACTCATCGCATGGACATACAGAGACATTATTCTTTTTTTGAAACATTCAAATACATGATCTTGTTCATTCAAACCTTTTATGTCTTCTTAAATGGACTTAAAGGATGTTAAAATAATCCCAACAATCAACTGAATACTTCGTATCTGTTTCAGAAGTGTGTCTGTCTGTTCTGTCCTTAGAATCACAAGACCAACAGGATCTAGGACGCACACAAAGACACAAACATGCACCTCCATATACAGGTAGACCTGCATAGACATATCCTGTCTGTCAGTCTAAGTCTCAATAGTATGTACCCAGGCCTGTGTGTTGTGTTAAAAATGAATCAGTGGAACATGGACAGCTACTGATCAGTTAAGCAGCTCTTCTTCTCATCTCTCTTCCATTCTTTCTGCATCACTCATTCTGTCTCATATAGCCTTACCTCTTCTGCTGTTCTGCCCACTTGAGTGACAGTTAGCTGGTTCATCCAGACTGCTGTATACTGAAATAATTGGCTAGAAAGCGCTGTTTAGACCAAAGGAATGATTGACAGACAGTATGACAGAGTTCGGTGAATATTTGTGCATACAATATTGGAATGGAAAGATGATTATGCAATGATCAAAACAAACAATAGAAGGTAGAAACGGGAACGGAGGCGTAGAGCAGTATATTAAACGCTGGCCAGAAAAACAATGTACTGAGTGAGAGCATGTGTGTGCTAATGAGTCACCAGCCGCATCACCTCGATCAGACCATGCTGCGGTGTGTGAGTCACCTATAGGTAAAATGACGAATGAAAGTGTATGTCAAAAAGGACATCAGGGGTATAGTTTTCTCTGTCAGGATTCATTTAGGACAGACAAACTAATTTTAAAAGGGACCTATATTATGTCCTTTTTTGAAAGTTTTGATTTTGTCTACTAGAATAGGGTTTCATGCTTGAATGAAAAAAACAACAATGTTATTTTTCCCATATTTTACATTGTTGCATCACCTCTCTTCCCAATCGTTCAGTAACATGCTGTTTTGTTCCGATCTCTATAAAGCCCTTCCTTCCGAAAAGCGCAATATGTCTGATTAGTTGGCTGGACCAGTGTGTGATTGGTCGCTTTGTGCATGTTTCCGAAATTAGTTTCAAATTAGTTGCCCCGTTTTTTTTTTGTTTTTTTTTTTGCATATTCCTTATTATTGCATATTATTGCATTTTGCATATTCCGTATTTTGACATGTATGTTCCCAGAAGAAAAATGCATTTTCATGGTTTAATTTTAAAGCATCAATGTGGAGCCAGAATTTAATTTGGAAATTATGGGCCTTTGAAAATAAAGACAGTCCAAAACAATCACATCCAATTAAACCTATTTAAAATCTGCTTAGACTAATATCTGGCATGCAGGCCAGGACAAAACAAAACAAACAAATAGCTGGATGGTCTCTGCAGAATTTTCTTTATTCCATGTGACTGTTAACTAAAAGAGGAGTGTTAAGGACAAGCACTCTCCCGAGAGCCTTCTAAGATGTGTGTTCACACATGGATTAGATTTTATTTTCACTTTTAGCTTTTTACAGCATGTGTGATTTAACACTCTTTCACTGTGCAACCTGCATAAGCACAAACATGGGAAAATGTGATGTAAAGAAATATATTTTATGTGTGTGTTTTTAATCACAGCAGTTAAAAGACACATTAGTAAGAAAGCAGTTAGTCAGTTCATCAGTGCATTAGACAGCAAGGTGCCATGAAGAAAATGATGACATCAAACCTGAAAAACCAGCAGGTATCATAATGTGATCTCTCACTTCCTGCAAAACATATTAAAGCTTTGAATGTATTACGACAGCATATTCAAATTAAGAAAAATGTGGAGAATAATTTAAGCACAAAAGAATCTATTGTTTTTTTATCATTGTTTCAAAATATTACTCCAAAATTAGACACAAGCACAAAGTCACCCAGTAAAGTTTCTCCACCATTTTTAAGCTGTCTTCTCATCTTCTCTCTGTCATCACTCTCTCTAACCTAAGAGCTTTACTTCCCCTCTGTCACCTCTGTGTGACTAATCAAATCTACAGAGGAGGTGTCTACACAACAGGAGTGAAATCAATAATCAGCCCATGAGGTGCATTGGGGAGTCAGGCCGTGTGTGTGTGTGTGTGTGTGTGTGTGTGTGTGTGTGTGTGTGTGTGTGTGTGTGTGTGTGTGTGTGTGTGTGTGTGTGTGTGTGTGTGTGTGTGTGTGTGTGTTTGTGTGTGTGTGTGTGTGGGTATATATTTTATGCAACAGTGGGGAAAAGCAAAAAAACTCAACTAAACATGATTGGTATAATATTTATTAACTATATATACACAATGTAATTGTATTTCTATAATCTAAGTAATATAACTATTTATTTCGAAATATTTAGATTATCTATACATAAATAGATTTTTAGCACAACTACAACATATAAAAATCTTCTGTATTTTCTTTGATTAGTTTAGGTATTTATTTAATTATTCATTCATTCTTTCAAAATGCTCTGCTCTCTCTTGGAGATCAATTTCAGTTTTTCTGTGTTTTGTTCTGAATAAAAATCACTCTCTTTTCTCTGATGTTTTTGCACATGCATGTTGACAGGGGTCCATGGCGCTTTATGACCGAAGTCTGTGTGCCGACGTCTTAATGGGATCTCAAGCCCTCTTGAGGCCTCTCTCTCTCTCTTTCTTTTAATGAGATTTTACAGCCAGCCTGTGTCACCCTGCCATGCTGCAATAGGGGTCTGATGAGGAACAAAGGAGTCCTCATGGCTCTGAGTATGGGGCACACACCTCCCACTTCTCTCTTTCCCTCGGTTTCCTCTCTCTCCCGGTCTCTTTTCCTCTCTCTTTCCCCCCTCACTCTGTTGGTTCCCATCTGGTGAAGGGGTATTGTGAGAGCTAAGTAAATAAAGCCCAGTCTGGCAGCATTGACACACACACACACACACACACACACACACACACACACACACACACACACACACACACACACACACACATACCCACCACCACACACAAAGAATGACTCCACTAATTGATTGCTAATTCTCTCCCTCTATCGTTCATTTTTGAAATTCTGTCATTTGTATGAGGAAAAGTTCTCATGTTTTGAACAGGCCTATAACTATAAAAATGTATATTTGCTTTAGTGGGGAAAATATTTGTTGAGTATTTTGCAGTTTTACAGCGCTTCATAACAAAAAGAGTTCCACAAAATGTTTAAAAACATACATAAGGTTTTAGTATTGCATTAAATATAGTTAATTTATATACACAACACAAAGCCCATTTCCTATGCGCCGTCTCCACTGTGTCTTGCACCTTTGTGGGACGCATGTCTCATTTTGGACTGGTAGCCAGCTCTGTTTAAAGGTCAGGCTTCTCCCCTGAGTCCCTCAGTCGCTCTCTCTCTCCTCTCTGTCATTCAGATGATGGTGAGGAGCGCCGCTACGTATAGAGATGCACAATGTACCACATCAGTTAATGGCTGATTGAGTTTTTTGGTAACGATTGAAATTTGATATTTAATTGTGCATTTTCATTATATTACTGTATCTGCAGTCACCTAATACTCACTAAAATTAATCTTAAAAGTGTTGAATGCAATATTTAACAATTGTCAAAATGAATATTCTTTTTTTAAACTGTACATTGTTACGATGCATAAATTCGCTCATCGCATTTAAAACACTTGATTTTTTCTTTTTTCTTTTTTTTTTTTTTTTGCAAAAATAGTATAAAAAATAATGACTGCTTATCAGTTTCAGCCATAATATTAAAATATTCACCATTATTGCCCAGAAAACCCCTATTTTAATTTACTATCCCTAATTTCCTGATTATGTTCTTTTCCGAATAGAGTTTTTAGAAACAGGATCATTCATGATCTTTCAGTCTTGCTAATGCTACAAGACTCACGCGATGCATTAAAATGATAGTGCTTTGTTAATAATGTTGATAATTCTATAACAGGATTCAACAGATGTATCTGTTGAATTATGCACAGTAGCAGACATTCATGTCCATGATCTGCTGAATTCCTTCAGCAGCTGTAATGGCTTCCCCTTTCTGTGTCAAGACTTCCCCCGCCCACAAGATTTCCTCTTCCAGCACCTGAACATGATGTGAATCTTGATCACAGGAAATTAATATGAGACACTCACCCAAGACTATAGTCAAACACACACACACACACACACACACACACACACACACACACACACACACACACACACACACACACACACACACACACACACACACACACACACTCCTGCAGTCAGGTGGTTTCTAAGATTCTCCCTCTGCTTTTTAAAATGTATATGTTGAATTGAACAGTTACACTTGTCGGGTTTGAGATAGTGGTACACATCACCACATATCACTTGCCACTTAAACAACAACTACATAAAAATTCCTTTCCATTCGCTTATATGTTCCTCTACTGGGATAGACGACTTTTTAATGGCTGTGGAATAATTGATGAGGATACTGAGAGCTGGGCCAGTGGGGGAAGGGACTTATTCGGTTTTAATATATGAGAGCTCATTCATTCGCTGTTTTCCCCCTCACACATGAGATGGATTACATAGACATCTACCCTCAACTCTCCCTCCTTCTCCCAGTGGAGAACGAAACACTGTATGCGCCAACCAGTCGCCTGCCCCAGGTCCATGAGGGGATCAGGGGATATTTATGAGTTGAGGCGAGTCTTCAGGGTCCTCATACAGGCCCCTGTCATCAAAGAGTGATTCCAGTCTCACTACACCAGCCCTCCACGTCCCAAGAGACCACTGTAACACCTGCCCCCCAATCGTGGATGCACGCCCGCCCCCACCCACCAACAAAAACACACACACACACACAAGCAAAAACACATATGGGTTCATGTTTACTTCTAAATAAGTATTTACACATGCTAATATTAAGCTATTATGCCAGTATAGTCTGTGCACGTTCTTGTATTTATTCTCAGTGTGACATTAGAACGGAGAAGCTTGAATGAACACTAAGTGAGGAGGGCGTGGACTGCGATCTGTGTTGGACATCCATGACGGTTACGGCTGAGAGAACCAGAGTAAACACATGTAATAGGGTCACAAGTGATGTCTCATTGTGGTTGTCTAATTAGCAAAAGCAATAGCTCGACACTAAACCTGCTTACAAATGCATTGTCAAAAGGAAGACTAGTTAGGCCTACTTTATTCTTGGGTATGATTTTTCATTCATATTTTAAAACGTATTATTATTTATTAAACCATTTTAAAGTATTATTAGTATTATAAAAGTATTAAAATAAATGAACACAGTATACTATTATAAAAGTTACCAAATATTGCCTTTGTGCTATTATTGAAGTCTTCACATTGGAATGCGTGCTTTAAATCAATATTTCAGTGAAAATAGTAACCTGTGCATCTTTGTTTTGTGGCATTTGAACAAAACCTCACTTGGAGCAATTACACGTCCACACTCAATTGACAAGCTTTCAATTACGTTCACCAGAGTGTGAACGTGTTTCTTCAGTCAATCTGATATTGTAAATCAGTTGCTGAAAGAAAGGTTATCCAATTAGTAACTGATTTACACAATGTACTAGAAAGGGCAAAGCTGGACATAGTCCAGACTGTGAGGGTTTCCTCCAGCGGGACTGTAGCTTGTCTTTGACTGCTGTAGTGAATGCACAGGGCCACTCGGCTGTGTTCCAGGTTGTGGAGGATATTTGTGACATCTGAGCATATGAAGCTCGTAAGTATACAAATATCCTTTTTCCTTTGCTGCATACTTCAATATAATAGCTAAATAATTATCTCCCCATTACAAAGCATTGACAAGATGGATGGATGTAGATAGATAGATGGATGATGGATGTAGATAGATAGATAGATAGATGGATGGATGGATAGATAGAATGAATATCCTACACCAAGACAAAAAATACTGCTAAGGTCACAACCTCTAAAGCTAGTGTGAAGGACATTGTCTGCGCGCGTCTGGCAGGAGAGTGTCTCATTTGCACCTCTCTTACTGTGTGGTGTCCTGCAGGGATGCGGATGTGTCTGAATCAGAGGACTAAGGCTGAAAGAACTGGCATAGGCTCAAACAGACTGAAACTGACCATATCTATGCTCTGCAGCCTAATAGACCATACTTTTGTTAAAGTTCAGATGTTTGAACTTGGCACTAGATGCTCCAAATTATGAAATTCTAGATTTAATGAATTAATACTATTAAAAATATTCATTAAAAAATGTTACAAATGCTTTTTTATTTGTTTGCTAATGATACACAACATAGTATTTCGGAGGGCAGTAGGTTTTCTGAACAAATCCTCTAAACCGCTTCTAAGTGCAGCCCCTCCTTCCAGCCTCCATTAGGAGGTTTGTGTGCTCAATAGGTTTTGCTGATCTCGAGGGGCCCTTACATTGATTTTACTAGAGCAGGGAAAGGACACAGATGCTATATGGGTGACAGATAACCAATGTTGGGGCTAAAAACTTAGATGTGATTTACCAACACGCAGACACACAACAGGTGGACAAAGTACATTGCGCTTGACGACTGTATCAGACATATTGGCAGTACATTTTCCACAATTTTAAGCAGGGAGTCTTTGGCCTTCAAAGCTTATTGGAATCCCAGTAAAACAACACAGGCGAGTACAATTTTGTTATAATTTTATATAAAAAAAGGCTATATAGAGCATTTCAATTTCACATCAACAAACCTCTCCATTTACAGTAACACAGCAAAAGGAAGCCATATATCCACACTTTACTCATAGGCAGGAAACAGGAATAAGGTACCTCAAAATCATCAGGCAAATTACTGTCATTTTTGAAGATATTTGAATACCTTTACACACAATCCTTGTGTCACTGAATATTGCAACAGTAGTGGGAAAATGCAAGAAGAAAGAGGGAACGGGAACAGGGGAGCAAGGGAGCGCTTCTCTAGCCACAGACAAAACACAGACCAGAAACAATGGGGAAGGACAAAAAGAGAGGATTAACATAAAAGATACCCGACAACAACATACTCTCAAAAAGCAACCACTGGCAACCATACAGGACGACTACAGAGGTGCGGCCACCTGCGGAGCTGAGGACCCCGGAAAGACTTTCGCCCGGCCGGGAAGCAGCTGCAGGTGACACTTAAGAATCATTCTCTTCTGGTGAGTGGGTCCAGCACACAAACTCTCAAAGAGAGTTGCACTGGACTCTTACTAAATCTAAATATATTTTCATATATATATATATATATATATATATATATATATATATATTATACTTTAACAGTAAGTAATTGTTTAATCTTTTCTTTTTTTTAATTGTCATCACAAAACATTTAAAACAAAATGATTACAGTTAAATGTGCTAACTTGTTACATATTTTTGGGTGAAGTGACTGCTAAGTAACTGTTACCATGGCTTTATTGCTTTGTACATTGGATATGGTTATTACCTGCTGCTAGGACTGTGTCAGCCCTTAGACAGGTTCTCCCTTGTTTTCCCAATGGACACTTTTCCCCCATCCCAGCTAAAATCCCACACTACAGGTTACCTTTGGTTAATTGTGCAAAGAAATTGACACGTCAGTAACAGTTTTGTAAAGTAAAAGAACATAGTTATAGTCAAATAAAAAAAAAAACATTTACAAAAACAATTTGAACCCATGCATAACTAACATTCACAGATGTCAAAATGGCATGGAGTTAAAAGAATGGAATGCAATTTAAAGAGTCTGTAGTTTTGACACCCTGTGCTTTCGCTTTTTGTAGTTTTTGCGATAATGTTCCCAGGCATTTCCAATGATCTAAAATCAAACCCCTTCTCAAGTTTCATCTGTTACACCAGACACCAAATCGAACAGCACCATCCAATTGAAACCACCTACTGAGCTTGAGAAACATTTTTTGTTGCTTTTGTCATCTAAACAACTGTGCTTTTTTTTCTCTGCAGTGTCAAAGACCAAAGTCCTCTTTAATCTCTCAGAAACATGAATTATACGATGGACAAGTAACACATCATGAGATATAAACACTCACTTTGTGTGCTGTTAAATGACATTGTACAGCTCCCTTAGTGCAATCAGAAAAAAGACAGTGTAAACCTGTTGCTTGGTTGGAATTCTCTATAGCAGTTTTTCTCCATGGATGAGATTCATTATCTGAGCCTTAGTTCTGGAAGCCAGTTGCCTGACTAACTCTAAAGGCTTCTCTATGTTGCAAAGGCTCAGAATAATGGGGTGAAAAACTTGTAAAGCACGATTGCACTTGGAATTGAGTTACTCTACTACTTTTTAATACATAGAACATTTACAGTCAGCCAATTTTGATATGGAATTTCCCCTTTGTATAATTGACACATTTAAATCCATATTTAAATGTAGGATTTGATCATTTCAATTTGTGCAAACATAACAATTCTTAGGGTTTTGTATTTTGTAATCTTTTTTCAGGGCTCACAGACACTACAAAATCTATCATATATTTTGTGCTGTATGTAGTGGCTCAAAAAGTATCTGGATGTTTAAGTCATAGTTAAAATGTATAAATGTCATTACATTAGCTCATTTTTTAAAACTTATAATCTTACAAAAAAAGTTTGGTAGGTTTGATGATATAACTATATATCATATACATTATTTATATATAACTACATATACATATGTTTACGAAGACACTTCAAATGGACACTTTATACATCCACTAAAGAAAAGCTGATTTGTTGCAGATTGCATTTGGTTCGATATCTTGTTATTTAATGCAATGGAATTTACACGATTTCAACTGTGACTTGCGTAGTTTTTTTCAAATACTTTTTTGCGCCACTGTGTGTTTATGTTTGTGTGTGTCTGTGTCTGTGTGTGTGTGTGTGTGTGTGTGTGTGTGTGTGTGTGTGTGTGTGTGTGTGTGTGTGTCATAGTGTGTACTTGCAAGATCTAGGAGTAATCCCCACCCTGCCTGTATCCGTAACCCTCTTCTTCCACACCATCCTGTACAAACACTTCTCGTTTATCCCATCCTTCTGCCCATCCTCCGTTCAACTGTGTGGTGGCCCCGTAGGTCTTGGCTGGACCTCCCAGGGCACCGTAGCTCTGGGTGATGTCCCCTGTTTCCTCAGCCAGCTCATCTTCATCAATGAAACCACACTTCTCTTCACTGGTCTGCTCCGGATCTGCCCACGGCTGCTTCTCCCCCGAGGCGAAGATGCCATAGAAGATTACACCGCCATAATGCACCATGGAAGCGATAAGGAACACATACTGCCACTCTTCTCGGGTCTGAAAGGATAAAAGAGTTGTCAAGTATTCATTGACATAAAGAAACTCATCCTGGGAGCTGCAAGAATAACAGATGAAATAAACATGCAGTTAAATCTGAGCACTTTTGACAATAAATATGGAGAAAGATCAAAAAATTTGTCGCACAAAACCTTTTTTTAAATATCACAATATCATGTATATTTCAGGTATAATAAAATATCAAGGAATCAAGATGACAAAAACTCAACCTTCTATAGCAACATCAGTCATTCAAGGCATCCAGTCCAAACACATAGTACTAAACATCTAGAATTCAAAGGAAAGTCCTGACAATTCAAACTGGTCTTACCTTGTGTTTGGTCATGGCACCCACTATAAGAGGACACACCATTCCTGACAGAGTTCCCACTCCATTAGAGATTCCCATGAGGATACTGGCATAGCGAGGAGCGATGTCTAAATGATTGACATTGAAACCTGATAGACAATAGAGGTTTAAATTTATTTAACATCTTACGAAAAGTGAAATAACTAAAAAATTATATATTTTTCTATATTTGGCTCTGCGTTAATAACAACAAACCAGGCATGTTATCATTAAAACTAAAACCATTAAAAAATATTTTCGTTACATTAAAATAAACAAATAAATAAATAAAAACATTAACTTTATTTCAATATTTCTCATTTTTGTGAAGTACTAAAATAACTCAAATTAAATAAAGCTATATAGATATTTTAAAAAATCTACTTTAAAATATGAACAAAAACTATAATAGGCTAGTATATCTGATACTATAATAACACTGCAACAAACAACATTACAGAAAGATATTTTCAAACACTCTGTTCTATACTGTTCTGTATCAAGACAAGTGCACATTTTTTCAGTATCTCTAACATGATGTTGGAGATACAGACTAAAAATAGAAAGATACGCCATCTTGTAGAGCGGAGGCATTGAGTGCTCTGTCTGGATGTGCTGCCTGTGAGGCTGCTCTCGGGGGACAGTGTGTATGAATTATTTAAAAAGTCCAGCTAAACCACGTATTCCTTCCAAGCTGCAGTGGAGGAAGTGTGTGTTTGAGAGGACAATGGAATTTTGTTACAAATAAGGCATTATTTACAGTCTTCCCTGGCTGCGTATGGTTGCTTTTTATTGCTGCTTTTTCTTGTCATTGTTGTGTATAAACGGCAGTTTTGCATGGGAAATTATTAAATCAGACATATTGTTTCCCTAAAGACTTGCCTGATATTGCAAATCCACTGAAGCCGACAGCCAACACAAGGAATGAAATGGCCACCCCTTTACTGTGCGAGTAACCAACAACCAATAATAGAGTGGCCTCCATCCCAAAGCCTGTGAAAGGAACAAACATGTGGATAAACAATTCACTAAGCTAAAATAGACAAATAAATGACAATGAAAATATATTTAGAGGAAATGCCGAAAAGGTATAAGTGTAAAATATTTAGGTTGATGAAAAATTCTCATGTAACATTCCTAGTTCACATGGATTTAACCAAAATTCAGCCATGTAGGACATATATGGCTCTGTGTGTGTTCCTGCAATAGGCTCCACTCACCTCCGCAGTTCATGATCTTCCGAACTGTTGTAGTTGACAGGATGTTTTTGGCGCGAAGGTAATCAGCTAACTGTCCTCCAATGGGTACGATAATGGTCATCACCAGATGGGGCAGGGCTGACAGCATGCCAACCTGAATAAGACAGTAGCCGTCAGGCTCAGAAGCATCTTATTCAAAACACGCTGCAGAATGAAAGCATTAGCCATTGACCAATTGACCAAAGATGTGGTTTCACCACAGAAAAAAGAAAAAAGTCCAAAGTCTAATCTACAAAAAAACTGAGCATTTAATTTTACTTAAATTTAAATGGTCACAACCATTATGAAGTAGTTGGATAAAAATAAATAAATGAATAAACTGACATTACTGTAATATGCAAGACATCACTATTAATTAGTATGTTAATTCTACAACTAGATGCAAAGACATGATTGCAGGTTTAACTGTAGGAAGTGAGGAAACAAGAGCAAAATGAGATGCAAGCACAGACTTAAATCACCAATAAATGAATAATTCATCATGAACTATTCACAATGAATAATTCATAAACCTATTTCAGACCTTAGGGAATGACAAAGGTCACCCATTTGCTGATATACAATGGAATTGTAGTCAAAAATCATATGCAACTTAGATTCTAAGGCTAGCCATTTTGATCCAATCGCTGATTAAGTAATTGCTAATATTTTAATCAATCATGCATTTTGTCTAAAACAAATTCCAACTGAAATACATGCAATATAAAAGGTAAACTGAAATTACCTTGCTAATCTCAAAGCCAAACACCTCCTCAAAGTATGCAGGCTGGCTGATGAGCAGCAAGTAGAAGGTCCAACTCCTGCAGAAGTTGGCCACAATGATTGCATAGACAGGCATGGACGTGAAAAATTTCTTCCAAGGTGTCTTGAATTTCTGTAGGAGAAATTAGTATTGCAGCTTATTGAGTGAAGTGTTAGAATATACCCTTACTGATAATGATTTTAACTGTCATGTCTTGAACATTTTTGATTCTTTGTCAGTACTGATGTTCTCTAGGAGTGCATGGCATTTACACCAAAGGAATCGTACCTGTACCTGACTTACATTTTAATGCATCAAAACAACTGATGTGCAAGACTTCTCAGATATGTCTTTGATATGTTACAGATTTAATTAGATATCCTCATATGGTGACACTAAATATATTGGCGTCTACCTCAAAATCTATAAGACCACAATAGATTAACAAAATAAGTTTAGACTTTAAAGGCCACATTTTTTGGTGGCCACACATTTATCTCGTCATGTTTTTCAACACATCCTGACTTAAAGATCCCCTAATATGCTTTTTCAAATATTACCTTTCATGTAAAAAGGTTTCATGTAAAAGGTCTGCAAAGTTTTAAAGATCAAAGTGCACAAAAAAAAAATGTTGTCCTAAAAGAAAGTGTTGATTCTGAATGAGTCGTCAGCAATTCCAGGGTAACATATCTATGTAAGTTAGTAACAAATTTTCATAATGCCAGCCAATGGTCTTCATTGCTGTGAACAATATCTACTAAGTACTTTGGCCCACCCTCAAACAATGTAGTTGTAGCTGAGAATGTCGACATATCAAGAATACACTGTTTTTTTTGCTCTGTAAATCCACTTTGCATGCTCTTCCAAAGGATGAGGACTTAAAACCAATGCCATTGTTACTGTTCATGTATGCAAGTGCTGAGGAAGCCTCTGGAGCTAAAATTCAGATATGGTCATGGACCTTTCATTTCCCACACGTGCTGTAAGCAGTTGACCAATCACAACAGACTGGGCCATCTGACCAATCAGAGCAGAAGCTCTCAGAAAGGAGGGGTTAAGAGAGAGTTAATGATTTATCAAGACATTTCAAACACTGTGAAAAAAGCGGTGACGTGCAATGTATATGATGAGAAAATTAAAGTGTTTTTTGACCATGGATGCATGTAAACCTATGAGACCTTCAAAATAAAATTAGGAACCTTTAAAATAGCGTAATAGGGAAAATTTAAATAATTCTATGGTTTCATTGACCCTCTATCAAATTGCAAATCACTCAAAACAAGTTTTAAACTACAGCAATGTCATAATTTTGTTCACAGTAACTGCAAACAGGGGTTTCTCTCTCCATCAAAGCTCCCGATCTTAAAGAAGGTCAAAATCTTAAAACAAAAAATATCCCATCCTTGTGCCAATTATTAACCTGATGTCAAAATAAATAGACAATGGCACTTTATGCTGTTAATCTCTACAATCTTTCAAAGCACAACCATATGAATTAGATTTGTGTCAAGCAACAACTGAGTATTATAATTACAGATAATTATAAAAGTGATGCTTATAGGTTTGCATGAGAGGGGATCTTATTCCATTAGTCAAACCATCTCTTTTTAGGACTCGAGTCCTTCAGTCAAGCATTTTGTGCTTTGATATTTTCTTCTGAGTCTTATCCAGCTAGAAGTTTGGAGTATGATTATGTTTGGGGTCACTCACTTCTGCAGGTCCTAGCAGCTTAGCGCTCTCTCCGATACTCTCTTCAATGAAGCAGCGTTCTTCAGCAGTGATGGTGGGATGTACAGCAGGGCTCTCATATGACACCAAGATCCAGAACATATACCAGAACATCCCAAAACACCCTAAAGAGAAACAAAGAATTATTAGATGTTGATATTAAAAGAAAACATCATAAAATGATGTCCGATAAGAAGCATACAGAAAGATCAGCTGACTGAAAACTCCTCATATAACTAAATGGATTACAGTTCATTGCTTTCCAGTCAGAGTGTGCTAATTCTTGGCACAGGGACAGGCAGATTCAGTGTCAGTGCAGAGGATAGACACATGGCAGCATCAGAGGAAAAATCAATACTCAGCATCAGAGTTGATCCATACTACACTTTCTAAATACACTCATCAAGACCGCTAAGCACACTCATAAAATTATGCTTTACACTATAACCATGGCTCATACAGTGGTGCACACACAAACCACTCTTACCATAGACATAGAAAACAGATGACCAGCCAGTGTACTGCACCAGGATCCCAGCGAGAGGCATGGCAATGACAGCTCCAGCATAGGAACCTACAGAACGGGAGAGGATAAGGGCCATGTGAGAGCTCAAATGGAACCAAAAACAACTCTGGCAGCTTCCAAATCAAAATTGCTGAATAAATGCATTAAAACAACACAGGAAAATACAGTCCATGCATAAATAGTGTTTCCTAGAATTCTTGAGGACAAACAACAAATGTATCTTTTAATTTTAACATGAAAACAATAATGAGGTAGCTAAACAAAATACAATGACACACGATTTTCTTTACTATCCATTCACTGATCTATATTTGCTTTAAAGAAAATAAAGATGTAAATTACCACAGAAAGAGGTTGTGGCCAGACGGCTTCTTTCCAGTGGAGGAGCCCATTTACTCCAGATCCCATGACAGGCTGGGTAGGTCACACCCTAGATAACAATAATACTACACATCAGTTTTAGATTACAAAGAATAGACAGATTTTCAAATTATAAAAAATATAAAAAGTTACATCACGTAAATCTATTTAAATGCAAATTTATATTCCATTTGTTATAAATAAAATAATAATATATACATCGTTGTCAAGATGGAAGTAATCTAGTTGTCTATTTATAGGAACATGTGCCTCTACAGATCAATACAGGCAACTGTAGTAAAGACAAAGCCTGGGTTATTATTCTCTCAGAATATCCTCAGGCCATAACTGATTGTTACAGGACCATGGGCTTTTCCTAGAAAGAATTCCCACAAATGGCTTTTTGAGAAAATGTCCAAGTGCCCAAATTTTAGATATGAATACCTATAGAAGGTTATGATATTAGATCGTTATTAGCAAACAAGCAATTAGAATGAAATGAGAGAAAATCGCACTTACCTCTACAAGCCCTTGTAATATCCTGACGAATATGACGCAACCATAGTGAGCACGTGCAGCTGAGGGGATGAACATATTCAGTGTGGACGTGAGGAAAATGGCTGCCCCGAATACCCTGAATAACAGATGGAAACATGGTTTAATTATATAGCATACCATTGGATTATAGAATGCAAAAGCATTCTTTATTTTTTACATATGTATTATTTCTAGCGTGTAAAGCTGTTCTATTTCAGCATTGGTTTCTTTAAACCCAAAAATGGTCCTATTATAGCCTACAATTCAAATATTCTTTCTATGAAGAAAAGAAAAACAGGGATAGCCTATTGGTAGCGCGGGGTGAAGAAATAGGCTACGTGTTTCCATTTATTTCCAATTTTCCTGACGTCCTGTAGAGCTCAAGACCCGTTCTCTCACCTCTCTTCCACCGGCACTCGCTAATCGGATTGAGGGAGTTCTCCGGCACGAGACTCGCTGATTCTATTACATCTCAATCACGTCAACCAATAGCCGAAATATGAACTGAAAACTGATGTATAATTTCTGCGACGTCAATTATGTCAAAGATTTGACGTACTGAGTTAATAGAACACAATTGCACAGCATTTCAATAATATGTCGATCCTTGGCATTATTGGCCAACCATCAAAACAGATGTTTAAGCGAGAACCAATTGTGTCCAATGTTCCAAATATTTCCAGCTACCGACATGGCAGTTTCATTTTTGATAAATTTGTTGCGTGATATATGAGGCACGGCCAAACCCTCTGGCAGCATGTCCGGGGCTGGTTGCCATTCCCCCCTCATAGAGCAGATTAGACACGGTTCCCCCCGGGACCTCATTAACAGGTGGAGAATGCCCCAAAGACAGAGTCTAATCCTACAACTCACACGACGGGTCAGCCTTCAGTCTGCCACTCACGCAACGAGTCAACCATAGCAATGAACTCTCCCTCTGCCTGTCTGAAACCGTGATTTATACGTTTGTTTATTTATTTGATTTCCTTTCCACTTGAAAACTTGAATAAAAAATACTAGCATATTGATAAGGATTATATTGTAATAATAAAATTAGAACAGTCCTGTAGGTTAGCCTATGCCTTCTGTAAGACCATGGCCTTCAAATGGAAACGTTTGACTTGAGACGTTTTCCTAAACATTTAATAAGAATTTCGTAAGTTAGAGATCTTTCTCCTTTCTTCGTTTTTCTGTAACAAAATTGAATCAATAAAAACTATAACAATACATAAAGTCAAGTAAGCTATAATCGGCTTTAACGAAATTAATTTCACACAAAATGCGTGCCCTCCTTACAAGTCTTTACACAATCGACCAATCAAATTGGGGGTTGGGTTGCACTTGTGCTAAATCAGCTCCTCCCATCCCCCTTTTCCTCCAATGACAGGTAGATCCAGCAGGAGCTATGAATAACCAGTGTCTTAAATAATACAGTATGCAGTCATCGCTATTAGCTAGCTAATGAATAAAACGAAGAACGCACCACGGATGTAGGCCTTTAGACAATTTTTGCAGCTCGATTTTGCAAATGCGAATTCGGCTATTGCTTATTTCAAATATTTATTTCAAATATTTTTAAAGTCTTATGACTGAAGCCATGTAATAATTATTTCTACTATTACATCGAATAATGTTTAATACATTTAAAATATATCTTTGATAAATGTAACGAAATTCTTTGTTGGGCATTATTTTCGCTCTGCTTTCGTGTTGGTTTGACTAACACCTTGAGATGCGGCACTGACTGCATTTAAAATTGCCAGCTCCTGTTATGTGCAGAAGCTCTGTGCGCGATCCTGCTGGTTTGGAAAACGTGGGCAACACCATCTTTTAGTAGGCTAACGGGTGTAAGATGCAATCATTTTAATGGCTTGGTTTGCAACATTATAGGGACAAACATCTGTGATCCGTTTAAAACTAAATTATATAATTTATCAATAAAATCAATTATTGTTATAGAATATTTATTGTTAGTAAAATTGTTAATAATTAATTTGCATATTAATGTTCTTTCGTTAATATTAGGCTTTTTCCTAAGGTAGCCTATTGCAAAGTGGAAAATATATAAACCAAATGCGACTTTAAAAGCAATTAATTACTGAAATAATAATAATATAAATAATAATAATAATAATCTGAATGAATTAACAAATACATATTAGTCTATGTTTCTAAAGCTTTACCTGTTTGCCGCCAGTCTAGAACAAATGTATCCTCCGGGAATTTGTGTCACAATATAACCCCAGAAAAACGAGCCATGGATCATTCCAACTGTTTCCGGGTCCCAGTTGAACTTTGCCTTCTATGGAAGAGAAATACCAGAACATACCAAATTGCAAATCCTGTCGAAAATTAATCCTGTAAAAGGCGAGAGAAACTGAAAATATGAAAATCCTCAAGCTAATATGCACACGTTTCCACACACCTCTAATAACAGGTAAAAATATAATATAGCCTAGCCTATGATAGCATTCGTTATGGGAAAGATTAACTTTTATTTTTTTAAACACTTAGGCTAGCACAAAATATGTATTGATTATTGTGCACAATAAATGAAATGACAAGAGCGAAGGATTAGTTTCCAGCTGAAGAGTTAATCAATTTGAGTTTGATATAGGCTAACCAAGGTCAATTTTTTTGCATGAGTAGCCTACTTGTTTTCAATATTTTCCAAGCTGGTATTGGGGCGTTTAAGTCTCTTTTCGACAAACACAAACCATTGTGCCTTTGAATTATTCCCTTTATTATTTTTTTGTATTTCCATAAATTTATTTGAGTCTCTCTCTCTCTCTCTCTCTCTCTCTCTCTCTCTCTGTGTGTGTGTGTGTGTGTGTGTGTGTGTGTGTGTGTGTGTGTGTGTGTGTGTGTGTGTGTGTGTGTGTGTGTGAGTGGGGGTACCACGTAGCTGACGTGAACATATAAAACCCAAGTGTGCCACGCGCACAAACCTCTTTGATGACGATCTTTCCGTTCAGATGAATGGTGCTGTTGTTCACCATGCTCACTATTGCCACGCCTAAGTTGCACCGAATTCCGAAGGAGATGCAGAACCCGAGGCCGCTCATGACGGCGATGATGTAGCGGCGCGGAAGTCCGAAGCACGTGCAGTCACACAAAGGTGGCTTTTTCTCGCTGGTCTGGGAAGGCCGTCCATCCTCGGTCAATTCAATGTTGTCGCCAGGTTTTTGCCTCTTTTCTAGCACTCTGCATATGTCAGAAGAGAGTTGTCAGACTCCTTGAAGGACACTATAACGACTGTGGTCCGAATGAACCAATTAATAGGAATTTCATCACTTTTATTATTGACAAACGCATCAAAATACCCTTTTGGCATTTAACTGAATTGAAATAGGCCTATATATTTTTACAAGTAGGCCTACTCTAAACTGTACGGACAGATTTAGACAATAGTTATTGAAATGGCATGCAGGAATAGTTTGCATATTTATTTTTTCCTCCACAGATATTTTTATGTAAACTCCACATATGCTTCGTGTGCTGCTGTAAAGCGCACTGTATACCGCATTGCAGCATTCCCTTCACCTTCACCTTATTTACATTCACACGGGCTTAGGTCCACTCATATTCACTAACACGATATTAATATTATTATACTAGTGCCATGGGTATCCAACAAGAGAGTTATTTACTTACAGTTAATTACTATTATAGTATGTGCAGATGGATTCAATAAATTAATGTGCAAACACGTATGAATATATTTGTTTAAAGAAATTAAAAATGTCATAGATTTCGATTCATACATGATTTAATAAGCAGGTGTGACGGAATTAAATACATTTTATTTTGTAATATTTTGCACGTGTAAACTGCATAAAATGCACATGAACTGCATTATGAACGTCATTACAGTTGTTTAATTTCAGTAGACAAATAAAAGACAATATCCTTGTATTTTGGAAAATACTCTTTTTTTCCAGATTACAAAATTTCTATAAGTAGCCTAAACGAAAAAATTAAATATGATGAGACACATTTATGAAATGTAGTGGTGGGGGGGGATTTTCATTTCCGAAAGAACAATTCGTTCCCAAGGTCGAAGCGCTCGATCTTTTCCCCCAATTACAAAAAGTTTTTTTTAAAGACACGCGCACATAAAAGGAGCAATGTTAAATGATTATGGATTAACCGATTTTCTCATATGATTTAAATCGTGGTCTTTTTTGCAAGTATATGTGAATGAACTCTAAAAAAAGAAGAGACACTCAAGGGGATTGAACGATTATTCAGTCGTAAATGCATTTTAATCACCGGGTTACAATGATAACCTTTCAAGATAGAAAAACGTGCATGCTTCCATCACCTCCTCCCAAGATTATGCAGAATTACATAATTTTCTGCACGTCCCCGTGAGGCGTGACGCCAAACCCGACCGGGGAAACTCGTTATTGAACAGATCAAACTAAAAACAAATTAGTGCATTTTTTGTTCCGTTATAGCTATAGTTAGAGTTAATATGTATTCAGAGCCACAATATGCACTTTTCTAGGCCTATTATTTTAAAATGACTGAATCAATTGGAAAATGTTAAAATATCTTACTTGTACACGCGCCCCAGTGTCTTCCCCGCTAGTTGCTTCAGCCCCTCTTTGCTGGGCACAAAACCAGGCTCCCTCGGAGTCTCCATGTCCAAATGTGATAATCCCTCGTTTTTCCCCGGTAATGTTAAAGTACCATGTCACTGTGTGAGATGACAGAGCATACCAGACCGATACCCTGCGGATCGATGATTCAGTAAGACAGATAAGGAAAATTCACGAGCGAAGAAAAAAAAATCCGCCTACACAAGAGAGATATCAGAAGTGGTCTGGCTCTGTCTACTCATAATTATAAACTCATAAACTGCCCTGCGCGCGATAAGGGCACGCGATGCCATCTCAGATTTGAGTCAAGAAATTATTGTTAGCTTTAAATTGAGTAGGAAATAAAATCGGATTACAACAAATAAAAAACGAGGTATGATCAAATAAGAACTGGCCCAGTTTGTTGTCTCCTACTGTCACTTATTTAGGTGCAAAGTGACAGTTAAGGGAAGTGAAAGCGTTCAGCACCAAGGTCAGCGACAGTCTCGCGATCAGAGCCGCGAGCTCCCGCCGCCACTCCTTTGCCAACTAGTAGTGTGTGCTGCGCGCGAGGCGGATCAGTACCAGCAGCGCCGGTTCACTGCTTTGGGAGGGGTTAGAGAGGGCGGACAATGTTCACATTCCATTCACATTTTTTTTATTTTGTCCTCAGATAATCTGATTATGTTCCACGTCTCGGGAAAATTATAGTTTTTCGATGCGTATATGAAAGGCACGTGACGTGACATTCGAAGTTTCTACATTTGTGCTTTAATGCCTATCGTTGTTTTCCATCAAAGGCAGTGCAAGCCTCCTGGGGGCGGTGCTATGGAAACCGAATGAGGGGAGTTTCCCCCCGTCCAAGTGCTTATATGCTGGTGTGAAGGAAAAGCGTATTAATAATTTATACATATCTCGCAGTCCCCCTCCCTCTCTCTGTTTCACTGTTCTCCACAGCTCAAATAAATAAATAAAAATTGCAATTGGATGTGCGCGTGTGTCAAATTCGAGGCCAATGCAGATAATTCTGAAATTAAGTCTGTTTCTAATGGCTGGGGGAAATGCGGGATATGCTGGCGGGGCATTTTCATAAATTACTAGTAATTTATTATTTTGATATCTAGATAAATCACAGAGCTCTTCACGGGAAAGCAACTACGCTGTTGCGACGCTGTGCGCGTCCTTGAAAGATGCTCACAACAGGTTGACGATGGCGCGTTTAGTGAAGCGCTGGCGCCATCTTGCGTTCATTTAGCGTAATGCAGACAGTGAAGAGGACGCACAACAAGTGCTAACACGTGTAATATACTTCATTTATTTTGGCACATTCTCGTCATTGGAATGCAAACAATAATTTCTTTTAAAACCTTGATTCATGAATATTCACACTTCTTTTTTTCACACGGCTTTCATGCAACTCATCCTGTAAACATTTGTAGGCCAAATAAAAAATACACATAAGTATCATTGTCAAAGAAAATAAGGCAAAGGCATGATCTCATCTGAACACAAAAAAATCCTACACTAAGTGCAATTTTTTATTAATTTTTTTTAGAATTTTTTTTAAAATGTCCATGTACCATGTATTAAATATTGTCACATTGGGCACATAGATTATATTTTGTTTGGAATAAAACTTTGTTTACAAGTATAGCAACACACAATAATCAGAATAATTCTGTAAACAGTAATTGTATTATCCATAAAAGATCAGCATAAATCACATTTGACAGTCTAAAAAAAAATACAGAGAGAATTTATAACACATTTGTGAGAATTGAACATGTATGGCTCACAAAATGGTGTGTACATGGAAGTAATGTGTAGTTGAATTGATAGGACACTTTCAAACACCTGGGACATAATATTGACATGCTTGTTTTCAAACCGGTCAAGTCTCTGTAGAGGATGGTTGGTGCTGAGTGAATAGTGTTTATCAACAGTGCTAGAGAATGTAGTAACCAAACATCTGAAATGCGAATGGGGCAGTTCAAACCAAATCTCTTTGCACCAGGTCAGTAATACATTTCTTCAACTCACTCAGTTAAATTTGTGTCCTTTTGCATGTATAGACCAACAGAGATGTTTAACTTGGTCTTATAGGGGGAATCTCTGAAAGCCTGTTTCCCTGAAATAATTTGCCCCATCACTGCTACAACATCAAATGCAGTTATCAGGGTGAATATCAAAGTCACTAATGCACAGAGAACTGATGGCAAAAATCTGAACTGATCCTGTTAAGTGCAATTGTGCAGAACTCAGCAGTGAAATAATATAAAAAAAAGACTAGTGTTCTCCTAGTCATGATTACAGACAAGATATAATGTTCATTGGCCTCAGATATACGATATTTGCAAACATTGACAGAATGAGGTGATGCATAATGGCTTGAGTTTCTGAAGCATCAGAAAATACATAGCAAGTCATTATAGAGCTTAAAACACAATCCTTCCACAAAGATAATAAATATGTTATATGATTATTCTGATGCAATACATCCTTGAAGAAAGCTAATAATAATAATAATAACAAAAATATCATTACATTTTAATATTACACTGAACAGAATGAGTGGGTAGTACATTTTCTACAAGCTACAGTATTAATTAAAAGAATATCAACAATAAAATATAAATACTTTGAGAAACATGATAACGCTTGTTAATTGACATGATAATTGAAACATGATAATTAACTGTTAAATCTAAAAAAAAAATTTTTTTAAAAACCCTGACAGATCAGAAAAAGAGAAGCAAAAAACAAACAAAAAAGACTACAAGTACATCTTTCACATTCAGACATACAGGGAAAAACATGCAGATCACATCTTCACAAGAAAAAGTTTATGGCAACAAGCTGGACAGACGTAAAAGCTTTATTTGCCTTCGAAAAACATTTTCATAAGTCTTTTAATGGTCATATCCGATTACTCTAAAGTTGTCTTCACGGCAACTTGCTCTCGAGGCAACATGAGGAGCACCAGGCTGCATTCCAGAGGGTTTGCGGTTTAAAAAAATAAGTGAAAAAAATAAAAAAACAAAGAGGAAACTGTATTGTTCTCCCATAAACCGCAAGCAGAAAAAAAAGCTGCAGGTTTGTACCATTGTTAGGCGCGTCGTTCTTTGTAAAAGTTCTGGCAGTTGTCTGGATGAGGGCGGGCAGTTTTTTTGCAATAAATATTTGAAGGGGGTCAGGAAGATTCGATTCCTCCATGCTTTGCAGTGTACAGTACATTTGATTAGTCCTGAGGGCTCATGGATGTTCAAATACATTCAGAAAGCACTTGGTGTTTACTAGGACTAGAGGGCAGCAGTGAGGCCGTTTCTGTGGACAGGCAGAAACTCTGGCTCAGCTGCATCTTGAGTTTCTCCACTTCGTAGTTGTGCAGGTATTCCTGAACCAGAAAGCGTTCACGCTTTATACGCGCTTTCACGTCTGACGGCACATCTGGAATCAGCCACGCCACGAAGAATTTCACCACAAATACAACGTGCTGAGAAACGAGGGGAAACAGAGGAACAGTCATCTTGTGCACATACTATACAACCAAGTTTAGACCGCTAAGGCCTGGTTTCACAGACAGGGTTTAGATCAAGTCATGATTAGGCCATAGTTCAATCAGGACATTAAACTGGCTTTTATAAAAATGCCTTAGAAAAAAAAATTACTGGTGTTTCATCTTGAGAAGGTACTAAAATTTTTAGTCTTAAGCCTTGTCTGTGAAACCAGGGTACGCTTGTGTGTCAAAAGGTAACTAACTGCTTAGCAAATATTAATGTACATATAGTACGTCTTTTCATCACTGTATTGAGCTCACTTCATTTTCTTTATAAAAATTCAGATGCTAAAAACAATGTTCATGTTAAAGCAAGATCAGAGTACACAGCAGTGTATGGTCAGAAATCATAACATACAGTTCTAATCCTCCATTTTCTATTTCTGCACTATTTCTTTCTTCAAGTATCAAGTTTTTAAACTAACAGACAGACCTATTATTTATTACATACCAGGGTTATTATTATCTAAAATGATAACTATTAAAACATTTCTGTTAATTGAAGTTGAAGCACTAAAATATGAACTGGTAATAAATAAAAACTAAAGCTAACAAAAACTCAAATAACATTTCTATAAACACTCTCCAGTCTTCAGTGTCACTTGATCCAGAAATCAGTCTAATTTGCTGATTTGGTGTTCAAGAAACATTTATTATTTTTAATTATTAATGTTAACAACAGTTGTGCTGCTTCCTATTGTTTTGTTTTTTTTGCTTCTGGAAACCATGATGCATTTTTTTCCAGGATACTTTGATGTATATAAAGTTCAAAAAGACAGCATTTATTAGAAATAGAACATATTTGTAACGATGTAAAAGGTTTTCCTGTCAGTTTTGATTAATTTAATTAATACAAATCTTACTGACTGAAACTTTCGAATAGTAGTGTAAGCTACTGAACTTAATGACTGCTTACTTTCTCTTACTTGCTTTTTCTAATTCTCTACTTCAATTTCCTGATCACAGGCTTTATATCCCAATAAAAAAAAATAAAAGTTATTTCAAATTCTCCTGCATATTCCACCATATTAGCTCAATTAAATTAAATGAAGAGTCCTTTGGATCATGCAGTTGCTTACTTCCATGATGATGATGAAGGCTAGCTTAGCAGCCAAGATGTGCCAGAACTGCATTGTGTGTGTGTATTGCTTTTCATGGCCGGGTGGGTATCTGTAGTCCCGATACCTGGAAACAATAAATTGATCATGCTGTTAATTTAGTATATAGAGGTGTAGATCTAATTCAAACTATAATTCCCACAAGGCAATCACAAACCGGCATGTCGTGATGGTAGAGCTGTTAAACCAGGATGGGTTTTCTCCAGGTTCGGGTAGGTTATCTTCAGGGATCTGAGAGATGTTGTAAAAGGAGAGGCTGTTGGTGATGTAACCACTCATAGAGGCCTCGCTGCCTTGGTGGTAGGCGTACAGATGGACCAGACGAGGAATCATATCTGAGGTGAATGCCATGATGAAGGCCTCAAGTGCAAATGAGAGGAGAAAAGAAACCACAATAGATTTTAAGTATGGTGGAAATAATGCTTGATTTCACTAAAATCAGTAAGCTATATTGAGAATGAGCAAGTTAAGCAAACCACATCCAATTTTACACAAGACAGTAACATTATGGGATGAGTCAATTAAATAGAAAGCAGAACAAAACAGTTTGCATTTACATTTGTGACTACGGACAAGATGGCCACCACATTAAGGATCTCTTCCCACGCTCCTATGTTGCGTGCCTTTGCTGCCACTGGCCTTCTGAACTGTGTGGTAAACTTCCAAGCATCGACTCGCACCTCCAGGATGTTGTTGAAGAGGGCAAGAAGAGGGGCCAGTGGAAAAGAGGCTACGAAAAGTGTTATGAAGCCAAACTGGATCACTGTTTAAAACACACAGGGAACAACTGGTTTAATTGATCAAGGAATGAAAAAGCTCACAGACAACCCTAGCAGATTTGAAGATCCAGATCCTTACTTGAGACTTCTTTTACAGGAACTTAAAGATAACAAATATATTTTTATGTATAATGATAAAGAAATGAACATTAAAAATAGTATTATATTATATTAGCAAAATGTATTATATATAGTCTATATTTAATATATACTACTGTTCAAAAGTTTGGAGTCAGTAAGATTTTTTAATGCTTTTCGAAAGAAGTATCTTATGCTCACCATGGCTGCATTTATTTGATTAGAAATACAGTAAAACAGCAATAATCTGAAATATGGTTACAACTGTTTTACATTTTAAAATGTAAAAAAAAGCTGGATTTTCAGCAACATTACTCCAGTCTTCAGTGTCACGTGATCATTCAGAAATCATTCTAATATGCTGATTTTCTGCTCAAAGAAACATTTATTATTACTATCAATGGGGAAACAGTAGTGATACTTAACATTTTTGAAATATTAAAAGAAAGTTCAAAATAACTGCATTTATCTGAAATAGAAAGATTAGTAACAATGTAAGTCTTTACTGTCACTTTTGATCAATTTAATATTTTTTTAAAAAGTGTATTATACAATATTATTTAATTTTGCAAAACTAAATAAATTATAATAATAGTAATTCTAGTACACTAATTATAATTCACTAGTGTTTTGTTATATCAACACCAAATAACTCCAACATGTATAGTATACGTGTGTAAAATCGTACCCATCTCCAGATACTCATAGAAGAGTCCAAACTGGCTGAAGTTCTGCAGATCGTGGTCCTGCTCCCATCGACTGTATGTACTTTCTGGATGACTCCGCCCTTTCCTGCTGCCCCACCAGTTTCTGAGAAGTCTGAGACACAGACACAAGGGACCATTATGTGTTTTCTTGGATTTGAAAATTGCCAAGAGGACAACTACATTCTGACCTTCTAAAAATACATATGCGACATAAAAATGCAAGTATAAAACAAACACCAAATCAGTGTTATAGGTCAAAGTTCATAACGCTTACGGAAGCAGAGCCTCCTGGACGTTCCCAACCATCTGTTTTCCAGCCATGACGATGAGCAGCTGTGTGGTCAGCTCAATCAGACAGCCCCCGGGGGCACACTAAATATTAAAATGCATGTTTCATGTTAGACCTACTTATTTTGAGATTCACCTGAAGAACATTAGGTCCTCTGGAGAACTGATATTTCAGACTGTCTCACCTCTTCATTTCTTAGACTAGTCCATTTTCCAAACATATAACTGTAGTTTCCCGGATAACCCACAAACTTCCCTTTAAAGAAGGCCACATAGAAACAGGAAGAGTAGTAGTTCACAAACTGGAACATAAACATCTTCATGGTCAGCTTGTTCTCATACTCCAGATGGGTCTTGGGGATCTCTGAGAGTTAAAAATAGAGGAAGTTCTTAAAATATTTTTTCATACAGCTCAGCTGTACAGATGAGCAAATATGTGAAGGATTATGTAGTCAAATGGTCATTATCGTAAAATAAACGCATACCGTATTGTTATTTTGTAATAATCACAAGCCGCGTTTCCATTGCAGATTTGCACAAAACTTTTGCGTTATTTCCTAAATGTCGCTAAAAAAAATATTGTGAAATGACGCCGTTTTCATTAACTGATGTTATGCAAATAAAATATAACTTTTTCCACTTGCGATAAGTCATTCCAAAAATCATGGCAATGGGTGTTGGTAGGTTTACATATATCAAAGCCACTATTTTTAATCAAGGAGACTTAGTCATGTTATCCAAGCATTATTGGCAAGGAAAGCCCCTTATACTGAGGAGCGGCTTCTGGGTGTTTCTCCCTTCTATCTGCCTCAAAGTCTTAGTATCAAGTATTCTCGTAATTCTTTTGTATTTTATGAGTTTAATAAAGAACTCTGTCTGGTCTTCTGTCCAAACATACCGTGTTCATCTATGTCAGGTGACCTGTAAATGCGGTAAAAACTATTTCCATTGCAGTTTTGCGAAATATTCCTTTTTCGAATTGCCTGAAAAATCACCTCATGCGAGCGTAAAAACATTTTTGTGATAAATGGGAGTTTTTGCGAAATTGGGCGCATTTTCAATTCGCAATTTCAATTGAAGGGTAATGGAAACGCGGCTACAGTCTGACTGTACATTATCCAGCTTAGTACACAACTAATAACACCAAAGTGGACACATTCATTTATTCCAAACTGTAATTAATGTAATTCATTAAAGGAGCTGTATGTAATAAATTTATTTCAATTAATCATAAAATGGCTCTGATATGTCACTAGACATTAAGAAATCATGTTGATTTCAAATACTTATATCACTGACAACAATAGTCTGGCCAGGATATTGTCATTTAAAAAGTGAAGTTGCAGCCCTCAACTGATGTTTATGTTGTCATGTTGTGTTTTGGTCTGATGCGTCACCCTCCACCTATCTACCAATCACGAAGTCAGTAGTGTTGCGGCATCCGGATTGCCAGCTCTGCTTTAGTTACCACAGCTGCAACTACAAACGTGTGGGAATCAGATAAAAAAAATGTCTAACGTTGCGAAACAAAAAAAAACTCGTTATGAATCCAAAATACTTTGTGACCAGGTCCGAAATAAAACAAGGATCTGTATAGGAGATGCCTTTGAAAGATGGAGACGGCTGAAAACGGAGAAGAATTTCTGGACTGGTAACTAAGATTCATCTATGTTTGGCTAACTTGTACTTTATGTAAATGGACATTTCAAATATTCATGACAGTCGAACAAAGTTATGCATGTTCGTGCAAAGTAACATTACGTTAGCTCATATGGAGGAGGTGGGTCATCGAATTGAAAAGGTAAGGAATTGTTTGGGTAATAAAAACGGCGAGTCGTCATTACTATCATTAGCAATGCATTATCAGAGCCCGTTTCTCTGTCATTATGCTGGGACGCCGAGGAAAACAACATAAGTACGCCCATTACTGTTTATCATGCAAGTTCTACAGCCAAAAATAATAGAATGAAATGTAATCTTTCACATCACATATTTTAGCGTTATGGACGTGTACTGCAGGGTAAGTTGAAAAATACAGCTGGTCGCTTTCACTTATAGCGTCAGCTAAATGAATAGCTGTATCTTTGATATCGATTAGACACAGTGACAGAGGCTTGTGCTTGTAATTACGTAAATGACAGATACCTACCGTTACAAGTTAGACTAACAGCTACTGTTCTAACAATGTACTGTCACATACGAGCGTACATCTTTACGATTATATTTGGCTAATCACCATTAGTAAAATTTTGCGATATATAATTACTTTGCAAAACATCTCTCATTTGAAGCATAAACATAATTAACAGAAAAAGCTTCTTGTAGCAGCCTGTATACGTTCCTGCTGGATCCTGCAGCCTATCTGGCAACCTGGAGTCAGGGAGGAGGGGGAGGGGATACACCGCTCTACAGTAATTTGAAAGTGATTGCAGTACCAGTTTTGGCCACATTCTTACATACGGCTCCTTTAATTATACAAACTGTAAACTTGTGATTGAACATGTCAAACACACTCAATAAATATATCTCGAAACTGCTTTTCTGTGTGAAATGAGGATGCGGTTTTCGCTCACCCATATCAGTGATCCAGATGGCCACTTGCTCATAGAGGAAGTTGAGAATGAGGATAATGACAAAGTTGATGCATGAAGCAGTGACAGAGGTGGCAAGTTGAGGAGTGATGAGAGAACCAACAAGCTGGATTTTACTGGTGGGGCTGTCCTTCATGATGCTGGCGAATGCTGCATAAACCGCTAATCTGTAAGCGATCACCCCCATTATACAGGCCACTATCAGAAACGTCTGACAAAACAAAGAGAAGAAGGGACTTTTAAACAGATTGAACTTTCTTTACATTAGCTAACTAAAACAGTGTAGGAAATTGGTAGAAAACTCACCCAGAAGAGAACAGTTGCTCCAGACAGGCAGAATCGAGCACACTTGCTGGGGAAAGAAAGATAAGGCTCCATTTCCTGTTAGAATAAAGAGAGTATCAGGAAGCCAATTAGTACTACAAGTGTTTAAGTGCAACTGCAGTCATGGTACAATATGTAAATGTATTTTGTGTAAATAAAAATGACTATGTTAAACAACATATGAAAAAATATATGAGATGATGAATAAATTCATTTTGAACAAACTTTAGAATTCTCAAAGTTAACATGGAATCCAAAATGATCCCATTTAGGTTCTTAATAAACATGTCTAGGTTGTTGTATAACAGGACTCTTCTACAGCAGACTTCAGTTCCAACCCTAATTAAACACACTGGTCTGTGATTTAAAAGTTATTCTGAACACAGTGGTTGGCTTGTTTGCAAAATTCAGCAAAACACTCGCCCTCCAGGACTGGATTTGAAGAACCCAAAGCAAAGTACATTTACACTAACATTCAAAAGTTTTTTTCTGTTAATTTCTCCAGGATTCTTTGATTAATAGGAAGTTCAAAAAGGACAGCATATTTGTGATATGGAACAAAAACAAAAATGGCTGATTTCACAGCAGAAGACTTGCCTTTGCCATGTTTATGTGCCATGCCTTTGCCATGTTTATGATAACGTGTTAAATGATGTGGCAAAAACCAGTTTGGGCAGAAGACAAATGCAAATATTGACTCGGATCATGCAAATGATTTAAAACATATCAGGCAGATTCTCCGTCACAAATCCACACATGACAAAGCCTATTAAGATAGTGTTATCAGCATGCATTTGAAATCTGAAAAAGCAACATGCTTGAAATGTCCTGTTAAGAGAAGCTCTTTGAAGTGTTCAGTTTACATTCTTCACCCTGCTTTTGATTTGTTTGTCTCCTGTTATATTCTCATTCAACCAATTCTATCAATATTCTACTTCTATGACATGATATTTTATTTAGATTTTGCCTGTCAACCAAAAGGACCTCGATCCAACAACTTGTTTGGTTTTCCATTGTAGATTTCTCAAATATCCTAGACAAAGTTTTTAAGCTTTATGTCTGCATACCATAAAGCTTAAAAACTGTGTTGTCTGTTATTTGAAAATACAGTAAAACTGTAATATTACTTCATATTATTAAAATGACACATACATTATTAAATAGACATTATAACAATTTATACATATTACCATTTAAAATAAATGTTTTCCATTTTAATACATTTTAAAATGTATTTATTCCTGAATTTTCAGCATCATTACTCCAGTCTTCAGTGTTAAATGAATCATGATCCTTCATAAATCTTCCTAATATACTGATTAGGTGTTCAAGAAACATTTATTATTATTATTATGAATATTGTGCTGCTTAAAAAAATGTCTCAGTGTATCCACAAAATGTTTTTTTTTTCATCAAAGTCATCAAAAGAACAGCATTTATTTAAGATAGAAATATTCGATGACATTAAAGATGCTTTGCTTATAATTTTGATCACTTGAATGTGTTGCTGAGTAAAATTAAAATAATAATAATAATAATCTTACAGACACCAGACTTATGAATGGTAGTATAGGATCTGGTCATGATTAGAGTTAGGCTTATGATTGTTTGAAGGGTATGTTGCTCCAGGACTAACACAGACTACTGATGCAGGAATGTGTTCTTAACACTAGAACGGCCATGACGGCCATTTTGAATTTTATATCTGCAATAACTTTGATGAAAAAATAAATAAAATCCTGCTGGTACCTGACTTTTCCTAAAAGTGTCTGTATTTTAATTTTAAAATGTTTTTCATATAAATTACACATAAGGCAAAAAAACAAATGAACATATTTATCTATTTCGGCCATAGATGGTCATATTGACCGCACTGAATTTCGCGGTATTCTTTTGTTACATTCCCCCCACCTTTGTCTCTCTCACTGTCAACAGAATATCTAAATAAGATACTTTTAGTTGTTCTTGTCTTGTTCTGAGTTATGTTGAATGGATATGAAAATATAGCCTATCTGTTGTGAATATGTGTTACCTTTTCTCTTCTGCGCTACCCGTCTCAGCAGCCGTAACGTTATGTGTGTACGTAACAATTCACTAGTTACTCAAGTCCGTGCAAATGATGAGTGAGAAGAAGTATACTGCTTTATTGATCTCTTCGGCATGCATCCACATGACTTTCAATGTTGCAGTGAACATAAATACTCTGTTCATTTCCACTGAATATAACAAGAAAATAAGGTAACATACATTTCCGCTCTATTCAGCGCTGCACATGCGACCATGCCTGTTTTGGACTACACTACCCATAATTCCCTCCCGCTTGACCTACAATTTCACGTCCTTACAACATGAAAGGAACAGCTCCCTATTCCCCCTTTCTCCCACAGCATATGTGATAATTACGGTAGACTACTAATGATATTATTATTTATAAATGTATAATTAAACTTGTTTAAATGTACAGTTTGGTGTTGTTTTGTTTTTAAAAGATATCCTAATACAATAAATGCATTAATCTCTCAATTGATATTTATCATTAACCCTCTGGGGTAGGCGGTATCGAGTTTGGAATCTAGCGGTCAAAATGACCGCTTGTGGCAGTTCTAGTAGTTATGGAATTCTGGCACTTCTAGTATTAAAGGGTTAGTTCACCCAAAAATGAAAACTCTGTCAGTAATTACTCACCCTCAAGTTGTTCCAATCTCGTAAGACTTTTGTTCATCTTCGCAACACAAATTAAGATATTTTTGATGAAATCTGAGAGCTGGCTCACTCCTTCATAGGCTTCTAGGCAATTTCATTCTGCCGGTCCAGAAAAGTTAGTAAGGACATCGTTAAAATAGTCCAAGTGACTACAGTGGCTCAACCTTAAGTTTATCAAGCGACGAGAATACTTTTTGTGCTCAAAAAACCCCCAAAAATAACGACTTTATTCAACTATTCATTTTCTTCTGTGTGGGCCTCTGACGTGAGTTCACGAGAAGAAGTGAGAAGATGACACAGATGGGTCTCGATGTAGGGTTTAAAATGGTTCGAAAATGGAGAAACCAACAATAAAACGTAAAAGTGCCTTACCTTTCACACTTTCCCATCAAATGATCGTGAGCGGCATCTTCTCAGTTCTCGCGTATGCGTCGTGGCGCTCTCGTGAACTTGCGTCAGAGGCCCACACAGAAGAAAATGAATAGTTGAATAAAGTCGTTATTTTTTGGAGCGGTTTTTAGCACAAGAAGTATTCTCGTCGCTTGATAAGCTTAAGGTTGAGCCACTGTAGTCACTTGGACTATTTCAACAATGTTTTTAGTTATCTTTTCTGGGCCGGCAGAATGAAATTGCCTAGAAGCCTATGAAGGAGTGAGCCAGCTCTCAGATTTCATAAAAAATATCTTAATTTGTGTTCCGAAGATGAAAGAAATTCTTAAGGGTTGGAACAACATGAGGGTAATTACTGACAGAATTTTCATTTTTGGGTGAACTAACCCTTTAAATCACGCTGTAGTGTTCGCAGGTACCTGAGTGAAGCGGTTGAGTCTGTGGCCTGTGCACTTCAACTCATACTCTGGCCTGATCTGTAGCTGCTGCTGTTCCTCTTCAAAGTCCACGAGGTCCCACTCATATTCCAGACGGGCCTGCCGTCGTTTCCAGAACTCTAGGAACAGGGTCACTGCAAATCACCCAGGGAAAGAAAGAGACAAACAGAGTAGAAGAAAGAGAAAATACATTTTAGGAGTATATGCTCACACTTAATACAAAATAATTGTACTTCAAGTTAATCTTACAAAAGATTAGAAACTAAATAAACATTTTTAAAATGTATGAATACACAGTGCACTGGGTGCAGGAACACAGTGCTGATTAATGAAATCACTGCATAAGCAGAGCTCATTTTGAGCCCTGTGTAAAATTAATTCAGTGTTCAGTAATGGATAATCAGCATGCACCACTACCCTAAAGTGATTACAGACACATTATCAAAAAGCATACACAAATTATCCTCCTCCATTGTAGATTTATTTAGTGAACAAATTCTGTGACAGTTTGAATACTTTGAAATGCTTCATTCACAGTTACTACTAATCTCTCATTAGATACTGAGTCTCCCTAGAGATATCCTGCTGACCTCTAGATGGAGCTATTAAGCTAATATTTGAACAATAGAAGTGCACTCACCCCAAATGCCCATGAACATGGCGAAGAACACTGTCCCCTCGTTATCAAATAGATGGGATTGCTGAGAAAAAAGGATCACATATGAGGAAAATCTGTCTATGATGAAGGGACAGTGCATTTAAAACTTCCTTTCTCACCCAGGAGGACAGACATGTTGAGTTGAGTTTCCAGTAGCTACACTTTTTATCACAGAGCGGACACATGACAATCTTCCCTCCAATTTCTGGGTCACAGATCTCCTTGCTGAAAAGACGGAGGGGGAGAGAGAGAGATGGGGAGAAATATTACTGTAATGCAGAAGTGAACATGTCCAAAATCTCTGTGACAACATTTTCTACTACCCCTATTCCTGACGTAATGCAATTACCACAACATGGAAAACTTGGACACAAATAAACCAGGCTTAACAACAAATATCACATTCAATGAGCATGTTCCATAAACATCTATAGTCCTGAAACAAGAAAAACAAATGTATCGAGCCTCTAGAGTCCCTCTGTCCTCACATTACATTACAGATTGTATGGCAAGTCTCAACACACCGACTCAATCTTTTTTCATTTTCGATGCCATTTGATAAAGCATTTTTTTTGACAAATGAGAAACATTTGACTGAAAAGTATATAGCTGCTATCAGAGGTTATGGTCAACAAAAGAATACAGATATTGCATCTTATTCAATATAACAACATTTAGTGTGCAACTGCAAAAACACACTGACTGTACACAATAATTAAGAAACAAAGCAAGCTCCTGAAGGCTTAGTTTTAACAGTTATCAGCCACTAGTTACAAATAGCTAAGGGCAACAACAATGCATGTAACCACACAGTATGGGACTCAGGAGGCTCAGGTAAAGATCTGCGTTCATATATCCTGCCAGTGCCACCAACCTTGAGATGTTGTCATCGTAACTGAGCACACCATAAACAAAACAGATCACACCCATGACTGCAGCAAAAAACAGCATTTCTGTGTAAAAGCCCAGCCAGGCAAAGTAGATACCAATCTTCTCACCATAGTACTTCCTATGACAAAATACAAACAGGAAATGTAATGCTGGTTTGATATGCTGCACTAGAAAAGTGAGGTGTTTTGCTTCACTAAGTTGTACTCTTGCAATCAGCAGTCTAATGATAAAGCATCTAACTGTCTGCTCCAGATTTGGTTATTGCACAGATTTCAGATTTCATGTCTGCAGTGTCCTCACTTGATCAGATTGAGTGGCTGCTCCTTGTAGAAGCCGAGGAATCGAGCCCAGTGCCTATACAGGTGATACCTTTCACTCTCACACTGCATGTCTTGTGCTTTCTTCCAATACCGACACTGAGGAACAAACAGCAGATAAATGTCAATCAAAGATATACACAAACTTTTAAAGGGTTCATGAACTGCATTTTTTATATGTAATTGTTCTCTGAGGTCCACTTATAATGTTATCAATATTTTTACATAAAAAAAAAAACATCTTAATTTAGAAGTAATAAGTTATTTACTCTCTTGTTTTTGACTCTTTTTAAAACAGCTCAAAATTCAAAATTCAAGACTTGGAAGTAAACGCCCAATGCTATGATTGGATAACAGTTTTGCATATTTAAGGTACAATATGCAAGGATTTTTCGCCACCAGGGGTAGCTAACATCTTACAATAACAAAGGCGTATACTGATGACATATATTCCACATTAAAGGGACTATAAGTAACTTTTTAGGTAATTTATAATCTAAAATCAATATTTTTATTCATAAATATGTCCCCAATGGTGTACAAATACTTCTGCCAATTATCTGATTTATCCTCGTAAACGAAGAATTTATTATATTTATATACATGGGACGGGTTGGTCCACGGAGGCTACCATGTAGTTCCGCCATCTTGAAAAACTATAAGTCAAGTCAAGTCAAGTCATCCTCATTTATATAGCGCTTTTAACAATGTAGATTGTTTCAAAGCAGCTTTACAGAGATAAACATATAATTTAAGGTAACAGAGATTTGGTTTGGTTTTATAGTGGTTCTTAAAAAAAGTTTTTTCCAGCTAAAGTTAGCAGAGAGATTCCACAATAGCAGAGAGGGACAAAAAGTACGCCAACGCGTTTCCACAACGCGTTTTCGTTCAGAGCCAGCGTGACGTAACTGAAAGCAGCAGAAACGGAGGAGCAGAGCAGTGAGAGCCGCTTGTCACTTTTTAATTTTTAATGGCGGACCATACCTATGCTGAGCCACTGGATAAGAAATCCTCTTCGCCAAAACAGACTGTTACGTTCCACGCGTGTGTGTTATGTTATGCTCATTATCCTCTCTCTGTCTCTATCACCCTATCTCTGCTTATAGGTTGCTGTGATTGGCCGAGTCGGACGTCATTCATCTTTAAGGCAGGGCTTGATGATTAATTGGAGGCCGTCCTAGCTGGTTAAAAGAATGTTGTGTTCATTGATGCACTCTCTCTCTGTAGCTTTTGGTAGCAAACTCTGTGCTCTTTGTAGTGATCTGTGCTCTTAGTAGCGGAATGAGTTTGTGTATGCTTTTGCCTGAATGAGTGTTGTGCTATGTGCTTTGTACTGGACATGTTTTCCTTTTGGATGGGTGAGATTCATTTGTGTTGTCTACCTTTTGTTTGCTTTTCTGGGGAAAGAACATAGGCAAGTATATCGCGATATACATTGTACCCGTAGCAGATAATTGTTAGACACACCAGGTAAGAAGTGAGCGCCACTCCTTGTATTTCTGTTTTATTAGATAGTTTAGTTAGGGTGCCGGATGCACCGAAGATTTCGGTTTATTTTCTAAATTTTACTTTGGATAGATTAGTTTAGATTAAGGAGTGTTTTGTTATCTTGCGTTCTTTCTTTTGGCGCCACTTTTGTTCTTTTCCTATTTATTGTTTGTTTACTCACCCTATAATTTATTGTATATAGCACACATTATTATTTGACTGGATTCATTGGTTTCGGCTTATGGAAATAAATTCCAGTTTTTCTCTTCAAAATGAGTCTGACATGTGTTTTTTCACCACGCGCCACTTCCAGCAGTATACTCAATATATAAATGTTGCGGTACCAGCCCTAGACCTACAACGGGTCGTAACACAGACCAAAAATGATCGTAAAAGGAAACGTGACCGGAGGATACAAAAAACACGAGTGAATGTCAGGATTGCTTTTTCCCGGTGGAAAAGGATAATGCAGGAGAAAGAATACAAAAGAGACGCTGAAGTCCTGCTTTCTCCTCGACAGGTAAATCAATGTTACAGTCTTAATTACAAGTTTTTTTTAAATGCTTGGTTGTTTATTATATAGACAGAATAACATTTACAATTAAAAGTTAAACAGATGCATTGAATAATACAGACGAATAAATTCTGTATGTAGCTCTTGTAACTGCCGGGCATCTTTGTCGTCGTTGTATTGACACTCACTCTCCTCCTCTTCCTGGTCGTCCACCTCCTTGCCTAGATCCCACTGATCCTCTGCCTCTCTGTCCTCTTCCTCTACCTCTACTTCTTCCTCTCCCTACTGTTGAATCATCTGATGATGATATCTAACAATGCACATACTTCAAAAAAATATAACGAGTAAACAAGGTATAACTACTAATTACAATAGTTCATGTTTTTGACACTCATTACTTCATACTGTAACATTCGTTTGTTCGTTGTGTCAATTTGAAGTTTGTTTGAAATAACAAACCTGTTCACCCGAAGGAAAACTCGACGAAATGCTACTTGAAGACATCCTGTCATAGCTTTTTGGTACATAACGGCTACCGTAGATGCAACACGCATTTGAAACCTGAGGCGCTGGAGAGCACAATTCGTTTGAATGCAAAATACAATTTCACCGCTAGATGGGAGTAATTCTTACTTTATGTCCCTTTAAGCTGAATTATGGATCTTGTCTTCAAGCTGATGGATCTTTTATGGATGAGTGAATACATTAATGTTTTAACATGACTGTGGTGTGAAGCAGGGCATGATTGCTAGACGTATACCAGCGCCAGTCGCAACGCGAGTCCCGCTGATATAAAAGAATAAGGACATTTCATTCTACCGAACTACACGCAGCACAAGTGCTGAATAAATACTCACACAGGTCAGTTTATTAGACGAATTGAATGAGTGTGTTGAATGTTGTTAGTTATGCCTTATGGGTGGTGATGGCGCAGTGGATAAGACACATGCCTTTGGTGTGAGAGACCCGGGTTCGAATCCACTGTGAGACACCAATGTGTCCCTGAGCAAGACACTTAACCCCTAGTTGCTCCAGAGGCGTGCGACCTCTGAAATATAGCAATTGTAAGTCGCTTTGGATAAAAGCGTCAGCTAAATGAATAAATCTAAATGTAGTTAGGTTGTGTGATGGCTGTATGAGACTAAGTACGTTAAGCTAGATCAAAATTAGAATAACATACAGATCATATTCTAACATTTCATCGTGTTGAACTAAATAACATTGATAACATTTGTTTTATGTACATTTGCTCACCTGTCTAATAAAGTACATGCAACACTCGCGTCTCTGTCAAGTCGAAGTTAGTCGCGGACGTGGAGCTCTCGGCATCTCGAAAGATGCTGATCTTCGTTTTAGTCCTCTTTTTGTCTCAAAGACTGCTTGCCATGGTCCATAATGTTTGAACAAAACAACAACAGCGTGAGCGTCCTGCTAGGCATAACAGACCGAGGGTTACGCGGATATGACGTCATTGACTGTCGACTCCTCACCTCTGCTCACACGCCCCGTTTCCTTGGTTAAAATCGCAATTTTCTCACGATTTACAAATTGTTTGAAACATTTGGGATATTGTAAGTAATCAACTAAACAAAATATATAACATTGGCCTAGTGGTTTTTGGATATTTTACTGCAAAAATCCTACATATTGTACCTTTAAAATTATTTTCAACGTCCCTGCCATTACATCCGGAGTTGTTTCGAAAATTGCTTCAATGTGAAACATTTATGCATATTACACATGCTTTATAAGTCTTTGTTGTGGCAAATAAAGTTAAAGTTAAAGTACGGAGTTACCACAGTTATAGTTGACAAAGTATGACTTATGGTGTTTCATGTAAACGGAATTATGAATGAATGTACCATCGTTTGTTGCACTGTCATTCTTATAGGCTATTCATAGTTCATCCTTTTCGAAAAAGTGAAAAACTTTTACATTTTTTTAATAAAATGAAACGTGTTGTAATTACTTACTGATGACAAAACAGATGATGTCGCTCAATTAAGCTTTTTTATTCAGGATTACAGCGAATATCTTAGATCGAAATCTCAAGTTAGTGTTTAAAGCATTTTTACATTTATTCCAAAATAATAACTAAAGGTAGTATTTAAACAATATATTTTATTTGTGTATTGAATGTTCAGCTGTTCTTTGTAAGTCAACTTATTTTCAGATCATCAGTCATGTTCATTAAACACTGTCTGTCACAGACAAAAAGATGTATCTTTAATTACCCCAAGCTGATTGCTCATTAAAAAGCCTGTCGTCATGTTTTCAGGCCATTTCAAGATTTATTTTGATGTGACAAAGCAGTGATATCGAAGTGGGTGTGTAGTTTACTTACTTTTGTTTACTAAACCTTTAGTTAATTAGTCTTCCCATTAACGCCATAATTTCGGGTCTATCGATTATTTTTCTCGATTAATCGAATAATTTAACGATTATTATTTTCCTACTGGTGAATCTTTTGCTTTTTTCTGAATAATTGATTAATCCATTGATTCATTTACTGATAAATAATAACCAATAATTTACAAATAAATAATAACCGCAACTAATCTATGTATGAACTTTAACCTAATTATAATATTTAATCACAAAAGATAAGGTTTATGCTGTGTAGGCCTAATTAGGAAAGGTGTTTTACTATGGCTGAGTTCACAGTCACTTTTTGGGATTTAGAGCAGCAACTGAAGCCTATCTATGGGCTTCTGCCTTGACTTTATTTCTCCATGTCCCCCCGATTGGCTCATAGACAGTAAAAGATTGCCTGTGAGCTTCTCCTCCTGTCTATACGGTAATTTCACTATTATGCAACAAGAGAGTCGCGTGGTTATGATGCAATCGTTAGCCTATTTTTACAAAAACGGCTTCTACGGGGCCATAACGTAAGATACAAAGTAATGGAGCCTTTTATACATTGTCGTGTTTCTTTAGAAATAAACAATGGACAAATTAAGTCTTTGGACGCCTCAGATGTAAAGTTATTAGCTGTCAAAGTGACGCCAGAATGAATGGGAGTCAATGGAATGCTAACAGCAGGTGAAGTTCTGCTACAATGGCGGCTCCCGCGAGGCTTCAGTTTCCGGCTGATGGATTACCCCCTTGAGTCTAACAAACCATAGCAACATTTTCAAACATGGCGGTGTCCATAAAACCATGAAGTTTTACCATGATCGACAGCACGTAATTAAATTAAATAATAAAATTAAATAAATGAGTCCAATCGAGGCGCAAGTTCATCCATTAGATATTTAAATAACCAACAACAGTGTTAAATCCTTTGCAACTAGTTGCAGAGAGTACTTTTGAGCAGCACGTGTCACAGCTTCGCCAGTTTAAAACATTTCCAGACTATCCACACTTTACATTAGGTTCTATTTTTTTGTTATAATGATGAGGGCAATAATAAGGGCAATTTTCAGAATGCCTGAGAGCCGCCATCATTGGGGAACATAAACAGTACGACAAAGCGACGCATTCCACACAAATCGACTAATTAATCAATTACGTCGACACGTCTTTCCAACCCTACTGAAAAGCCTGTCGAACTATGCCTTGTTTAAAAATGAATCTGTAGTAAAGATTATGAGGAAAAACTAACCGTCTTACTGACACGATCTGATGGGAACTACGTTAAAATTAATGTTCATTTGTGTTTTCTTAATGTTAGGATCACATGATTGCAATGCAAAAACAGTTTTTTTCCAAAACTTGCCACTTCAAAATCCTCAGAGGCATCGTTTTGTTGCTGGAGCAGTAATCCTGTGTTTGCGTCAGTTTCGTATTTACTTGACATGACAACATGACATGCTAATCAGTGGGCGGGGCTAAAGAGGCAATGATGTAGAAGTAGGCTTCTTCTGCAGAGGCAGTTTTTTATTGCATTTTCATAATGAGACAACCCAATGAGCCATTTTGCCAGCTTGGTTTCAGTAAAAGCTGTTTTTGGAATTACGAGGAAGTTCTGAAACCTACAGGATATTTTTATAGTAATACCTCTTATATGATCAAGGAAAATTTCTCAATTCATGATCCCTTTACCTTTGTAGTTTTCTTTGGTTTAATATAATATAATATCATTGTTGTTACTACTACTACTACTAATAATAATAATAATCTATTTTTATTATTATGGAATATGTATTCAAAATCCACTGGAATCCACAAACAACTTCTGCTAGATAACATTAACATGAATGGAGCTCTAGATGGATCTATACTAAATTGGAAACAAGTCACAGCACAAAAACACAAAAGTGCATAAATCTCACACTCACGTCATGAAGGGGATAAGCTGAGGTGTAGGTGCCGTTGTTCAGCAGTCGTTTGATTCCCGTCTTATCTTTCTCTTTGCGGTCTTCCTTGTAGTAAGGGCAGCGGGTCAGGATGTAGTACACTATCCTGTTGCGTGTGGAGGGAGGAAAAAACGTGTCCTTATCATCAATCAGGAAGAAGTCAACCTTGTTCTTGTCAAAAGGTGCAGTGAAGTAGTCCGGCTCTGGCCTCATGATGCTGTCTGGAAGCCGGAAAGGGTGAGTGAGCCACTCCAGAGGAACTTCTCGAGCTTTGGGAATATCGCTCGCTTTAAAGGGCACCTTGATCTTTAGCACATCCGCATAGGTGGCCAACACCTCCCATGGAGCGTGGATTTTCAGATAATGTGTCTTACGATCATCTGACTCCTGCAGGGGGAGATTTTTTTGAGAGGGGAAGTGTTATATTGGAAAATGCGTAACAAGATATCAGTATGCATAACAAAACAGCATTTGTACAAAATCACATCAAAAGATACCTTGAAGTAATACATTAACTGCAATTTTGTTAGTTTAAATAAAGCTTTAAAAAAACAAGTGAAGGGTCTAAGCTTATAGACCTTTAATCATAAATATAATAAAATAACATAACAAATACAATTAAATAAAATCTGAATAATAAATGCACAATATATATTTTTTATATAAAGCAGAAAAAACAAGATTAAGGTCTGTGCTTTGATATAGGAGATACATACACTATATATATATATATATATATATATATATATATATAGTGTATGTATAAATTGGGCAATCTTAGGTCTTATTAATCTATTACTTGTTCCAGAGCAAATCGTTTTTGGTTAAGGTGAACATTAAGTTTCATAACTCTATATTTAGGCTATATTTCACTTAAATCCTGTACTAGAGTGCTGCTTGTACGTTTGAGAGATTTGTTTGCTTGTGTTCATTTCCTATAGTCTTTTATAATGGCTATTGTTGTTAATTTAAATATTTTTGCACAATACATATTTTATATAAATAATATGCCGTATTTGGTATTGAGAAAGGACTGTGATATGGACTTCAATGAAAGTTACATTATTACGGCATTAGACAGTCTTTATTGTGAGCCAGAACAAGGAAGTTGTTTTAGCGCTGTCATGGGAAGGACAATTACGGAGATATCGCTTTCCTCAGCGGTCATTTTTGGACATAATATTATGGACATCGACCTGAAGAATGAATGCTATATCAGATGCAGGTAATACACTCGTTTAGTCGATCTCTCTCTCTTAATACCATACTGTCCTCTACATAACACCTCAACCTTTAATGAAGCGACTCAATGTTCCTTCGTTACTAGTTCTAAAGCTACATTTTAGAATTAGTAAAGGTGGCTCAACTGTCAAACTGTCAACTTGAGATTTGAATCCATGGTGGAAGTAGTTTAGCACAAAAGAGGGTTTTTAAAGACAATCCGTTGTTGTTTCTTATTTTTTTACTCACGTGTGCAGTCGAACGGTTGTATAAATGCAATATCACACGAGTAGCTGTGCGATATGGCTGTATATCGGCGCGCTGTGATTACCTACGGCCGAATCACAGCCGTGCTTATATAGCCTACAGCCATATTGCACGGCTACTCGTGTGATATTGCTGATATATATAAATAAAATAAATGCATAAAATATATATTTTTTAAATAATAAAATAAAAGATCCATAATAGAAGTGCAACCATGAGGGGGCATCTGAGGCTCAGAACCTCACCGATTTATCTTCAGTCTCCAGCTCAAGACCAGACTTCTCCAGATTGGCTTCAAACTCTCTTCTTCTCTCCTGGAAGAAAGGCCACACAAAAACATCAGTTTCTTTCAACTTTATCATTGTACTATATCATTCATGGTCTCTTTCTCTTTTTTATCATTAGTTTTAAGTCATCGATTGATTCAGCTTTGTACATGAGGCTATTTTATATGTGATATTTAAAGTCCTGATGGTTGTAAACAAGCTTTGGACTACGTCTTTAGAGAAAACTCGTTTTTCCCACAAGCACCGGTGACCTATGGCTACCACATCTTATCTTATGGAACACCACCTCAAATGGGTGACTCAAGGGATATGACCTTCATTAAGCAGAGAGCCTGACCGCACATCAACCTCTGTATACAGGAGAAAACAGAGGATCAAGCCGGTTCACCAGCAAACCCTTCAGTGTTTTCAGCGATTGAACTGAATGAAGGGTCTGACTAAAGAGAAGTGGTTGACCCCCTGCTCTCATTTTATGCAATGACTGTTTGTCGTGCAGTTTATTGTGCAACAGCTTCTATCTGACTCTGACTCACTGTTTCTCACTGTGCCTTATGACCCAGCAGACATCTCACCCATCTCCATACCACAGCATGCCTACGTATAGGTCCCCATCACACTATTTTAGTACACAGTGAAGTATATTAAACCAGCCATTGTTTGATTGCTTAACAAGGCCAAGTACAGAACATTTTGGAGAGAACACACACTAATTAGAATTACTCCATCAATAGTAATTACAGATGATGGAGCAATACCAGAATTTTAAGCATGACAGAGATGAGGACTGTGGAAAACAAACTATTAATGAGGGGAGCAGAAAATCTGTGCATGAGTATGTGTCAGTCTCAAAGTGTGCATGAAAATGAAATGATTTTTTGTTTTTAAACACTCTTTGTATTTATGTTGATTTCATATGGTTTTGAAAAACGTTTAAGAAAATAAATACATTTAAAGTATTTTTTAAACACCTCGAATATGTGAGTGCAAACTATTTTCAATAATGTTCTTCAATATATATATATATATATATATATATATATATATTTTTTTTTTTACAAATATAACAAATTAATTAATTAATACAAGTTTTTGGGGGATTTGCGGCACATTTTGCAACCTTATTTCTGCTTTAAAAACTATCATGTAGGAAGTATATTCAAGTCATTGTGTGAATTGCATTTTAAATGCATCTTTGAATGAATTAGAAGATAGGACTAATAAGTGACTGTCTTGTCTGTGAAGTGTGTTGTTAATAATATTACTACGAAAGTCCCCATATTAGTGTCATACCGCTTTTTTGTCTCCATCCTTGTCGTCAACGTAGGACAGGACGAAGTCGATGCGCCGTACACCATCCTTGAAGTACACAGAGTCCCTGTTCTCCTCAAACTTGTCTATCTAAAAAAGAAACATTCTGAAGATTCATATCAACAGCATTCCCACTTATACACAACTACATGACCATACAGGCTTTCAGAGTTGCCTCCTGTCACAATAAACAAATGTGTCATGACGCAAGTGATTTCTATTAACTGTGCTTATTTTTTCAGTTGACAAAACCCCAACAGACCAGTGGAGAAAACATCAAAGGAGGTGATGCTCAACATACTGCATAAATCACTTTAGTGCTCAGGGTAGTGAGAGCAGAAATGTACTGCCGAGAAAAACATCATCCCACTAACACAGCAGAAATAGTATCATGACAGCATGAGAGGCTCCAGGAAGAGCTGCAGCAAGATGTGCTGAGAAAACCACAGGTACAGTATGAACAGAGCGGTTACTTCTGCACACATGTTGAGTGTAAGATCAACACACACCCACACACACTGGCTTAGCTCTCTAAATGGTGACGTTCCATAGTGGTGACCTCTATTGTTTTTCCTATACAGCTAGTTACAATTACTGTAACCTGCTACTGTAAACTGCTTAGCATTTTATATATTTATTTTTTAGATGAGGGTGTTGTCAAGAGAAGGTTTTTTCAGGTTTATGTCACTTCTGGGTACACATTTTTGTACAAAAATATGAATTTAAAAGAACACATCAAGTGACAAATTTGTAGTCAATCTTCTCTAATAAAATTGTGATGCTGCCATGATACAGTGATTGTATCAGATGATAATTCCTTTGGTATTTTCTTGCTATTGATGATTATTGAATAATTTGTTTATCGATGTCCTAGTATTTATCTTATATACCAAGACATTTCAAACAATGGCAAAGTTTTTATCCAGACACAAGTCAATAAAAGATATGCTAATATTATGGTAACTTGTTGTGAATGTTTTATGCAAAAAATGCAAATGCAAAAAGACAAAAAACAAACAAACACACAGACAAACAAACAAACACCCCAGCCATCCCAGACACAAAACCAAAATACCGAAACCACTGACATTAATACAATTATGCAAATGGAGTATAATAAAACCTCAGGAAACCTAAGGAGATTCACAATACATCTAACATCATACTTGTACAAACATGCCTTTGAGGTATGTCTGCAAGACCTGTTTTGCTATTGAGAAACATACTGTACTCTATCTTCTTCATCCTGCATACAAATCCCACAGGCACAGAGGAGGAGGAAATAGCAGCTGTCCCTACAAATATGCTCCTCCAGACAGTAAAACAAGCCAAAACAGATCAATCACAAAAATGGTTGCCTGCTTGCCACGTCCGTCTAAAAAAGGCCAGTCAGTGATCAAACCAGGGAAAGTCATTAAACTAATAAAGTCAAGGCAATGTGCCATATGTGAAGGCATTTTATTGTAGACCACTAATTAAATGTGAGAGAGCTGACAGGAGCACTTATTTTCAAAGAGGTTCTTTGTTAATCAGCATTACTGGTCAGATGGGACCTTTGCACGCTGCTCCTTTAGGAAAGGACATGGAGGGTTATTGATCACTGTTGACGTCAAAATGACAATCAAATGCTTCCAAGCAATCTATAAAGCAACAACAAATCAACAAAATCATTTAAACTCCAGGAATTCTCATTATTTAATGTCTTTACTCATACAAATTAATTTCTACTAATCTGAATAATTTAAGCACTAGACATTGGGTGTTCAAATCAAGGCCAAGTAGATGAAAAAAGCACTAGTCCCATTATTCCAACAGAGCTGTTGAAGTGTTAAAACAGTGACAAATCATGGCTTGTGTTCAAGACAGATACTGAAAGTCCACCCTTCCTCCCCTTATGACTCACCTCTCTCTCAAAAAAAAAACTTTCCCAAAGTGAAACAATCGAAATAAAATATGTCGATGTTGTCCAGTCTCAATGTGTTCAGGAAAAAAGACTATCATCAATGGAAAATAATAATACAGTATATGCTATTAATATATAGTACACTGAATAAAAACTATAATCATTTAAACATTACACATTCTGCATATTTCATAGGGAACTTGTGGTTTAAAGATTTGTTGTGAATAACAATGCACTATTCAAGAAATTTAATGTTCAACCCTAAAAAGGTTTAATTTTAAAAAGAGTCATTTAAAAAACAGCTCTAACGAAGTAAGCACAGAATGTAAAAAATCGATCGAGGCGCTTTGGCTTCACTTTTCAGGACTTGTGCGGCACGCTTGGAAGTAAGCAACAATCTCTGATGCCCTCGACGTGAACGTTGCATCCATATCTCAGTTCGAGCTGTCATAATTTTCATAAAGTGCTCCAATGGTGTTATGTCACAGAGAGGTATTTGTCCAAAATAGTGCTAGCAAATGTAAACAGCAAGCTGCACACTCTCTCACACAGAGACCTCTGATAAGAGTAGGTCACTCCCCCTCACTGCAGAGAACTGCAGGAAACATGCCTTGGCCTGGAGACTCTCCTGTGATGAACTGCTTTACACTGTGTTCTGGGACTGAGATCACAATCACATGCTCATTGTAATACTTCATTATTCACTAAAAAGCAGAGCTACAGTTTCAGTTCTAGATGCCCCCTCACTAAACTGGTAACACACGAGTGAGTAATTCAGCATCCAGGTTTAGAGAAATATTGAGAAAAAAATGTACCATTGCAGATGGCTTGCCAAAACACTCCTTTATTGCTGACTGCACTAAGATGAGGAAAGTATCATTAGCAAAGTGCACCAGCAAGAGAAACAAAGCAAATGCATAATCTATTGATGATTGCTGCTTACATAGCTTCATGTAAATATGGCAAAATCAATGCTTAAGACTGAGGAAAGTGAGTACTTTTATATTTTTAATGCAGTGGAAAAATATACTAAAAGGTCCAATGTCCATCTCAGGAACAACCAGAATCTCCTTCTGTATAATAAACATAAGAGTTTTCTAAACGTGTGAGAATTTGAATATCTTCGCGGTTGCTTAAGTCATCAACATACCAGGAAATGTTAAAAATGTGTTTTGAGGCCAAGAAAAGTCATTATTGCAATTAAATTAATGCAATCTTTAAGATCATGGAAACGTCAATTGAATAGTTATTTTCTAGTCTTAATTTTCCTTAAATAGAGTAAAACCCATTTTACATGCCATAAAAGAGTTTGATTTGTGGGCAAATTGTTCTTTAGAGTTGGTTCTTTTCAAAACAATCAACAAAAATCATTTGTCAACAAATGTCATTTTTTGTTCACAAATTCTATTATGATAAAGAGTGTAAATCATTGTATGTTGCGTTTGGTGGACATTATAAAAGTGTATTAATGGGAGAACCCCCCAAATCCCTTTGACCTGTCTTCAAGAGCTATACTTGGATATTTAGTTCAAATTGGCCCAACATAAATGTTTAAAGCAGAGATGTTGAGGGCAGTTGGGAGACCTCGTGTTGTGAGTACATTCACACACATTTAAAGTACCACAACCTTAAAATGTGACCCACTTACCACATTACAAAATAGTACAGTAGTAATCTGTTGCTTCTTCGAACAGGGTAGAGCTGAACCATAAACTATGACAATATATCTGACTGAGATGAAAATATCTGATATCTTACCTCCCGGTGACCAGGCAGCTGTGTCCCTCGGTCAGAGATGGAGTTAATGCTGCCATTATTACCTGCAAATGACACAGGGGAAATGACATTAATATATATATATATACACATATATATCAGAACCACAAATGCTATATAGTTCAAAACGTTGCACCTTTTAGTGGTAGATAAGGTACAAAGTGTTCCCTTTAAGGGTAACAAGCTGTTGTGCTGTTAAAATGTAAAGCTATACAACTTTAGTATGTTTTTAAGATTGAGTATAAAAACAGGAAATATTTGATTACATTAAAATAGGGCTTTTTCAGCACAGTAGATCGCAAACCAAAGGTGGGCAGTATTAAAGGTGCAGTAAGCAATTTCTGAAAAACGATGTAGAAAGTGGATCGGACCGAGCGCCATAATAAACTTGTAGCCAATCAGCAGTACGGGGGCGTGTCCACTAGGGCAGTGCAATTAATCGAATTTTGATTTCAATTTCAATTTTAGCTCCCAACGATCTCCAAAATAGTACAATCGAGTAAAAACGATTATTTTGTCATGTTATTTTGTCTTGTAACCGTCTATGGTAGTAACAAAGTAGGCTACATTTACTTCCTTACGTTAGGGCGACGTTCCTCTCGTTACTTTATTTTAATGCAATACATGCTGTTAAATGCATAGTTTATTCCAAGCGCACTGTATCTTTTTTATGGGCATGAGCGATGCTCAATTCACAAATGAATCACTCTTTCGAGTCGATTCTGTTCAAAGACTTCATCAAACAAGTTGGCAGATCTGTCTAAATCAGTTCGCGAATCAGTTGGAATGATCTGTTCAGTTTCCTGCACGCACTGAATCGTCTGAAGCACTTTCAATTCACACTCAGAGTCGTAACAGGAAGATTTAAGAACATCAAGACAGTCTAGTCTAGTCTACAGTCTAGTCTAGTGAAAGCAAATCTGCAAATGCATCATATTTTTGCCAGCTATGAAGATCTAGTTGAACATCTTCGTATGATGTCTGTGAATGAATGATTCCACAGGACGATACATTCGAGTTCATTTCATTGAGGTAATACATTTTACAACAAAACAGAGTTGGGGTACTCGACCTCGGTCTCGGACTCGAGTCCAATTTTGAATGAGCTCGGACTTGTCACGCACTCGGATGAATTTGTACTCGGACTTGACTCGGATTCAGACCTTTTGGACTCAGAAAAATGTCCGAGTCCAGTCGAGTCCGGGCACTGGAGGACACAATATTATTCAAAAACTAAACAAAACTATTTGTGCTGTTTCCGCGTTGAACATTAGCCAATCACAGACATGTATATTAAGTGCATGAACAAAGTGACAAATCAGAGGCATTTTAGAGTCAACATGCGGAGAATACGCTTAAAATGTATGTTCAGAATCAGCACAAGCTTTATCCTTTCGCAAATCCCCTCGTAAACAAAGTCTAGACTCGATATAAATGAGAGATTCACTGTGCAGTGTGGACACTTCAGTGTTTATGACGAGAGTTTTAGGGAGAGTGCAGAACGCGGTAAGTGATGGCTTAGCGGGAGCAAGCGCTATTGACAATCTAACTAATAGTTTTGTTTTTCGTGCTTCTAGAGGACCAGAGATTACGTTCACACTGTAAATTATAAAGAGTGATAAATGCATTTAAATTTGAGAGTGAATCCGCTAAATTTTAGTCCTGTTAGTCTTGAAATTGCGAAAGTGATAACCATAGCAACATTTTGGCGTCTAATCATTTTATGATTTTTGTTACATTTACACTTTAGTCAAAAGTTTACATACACCTTTCAGAATCTCCAAAATGTAACTTTTATTTATTTATTAATACGAAGGATCATAAAAACATTGTTTCTTTTTAGTACTGCATTGAAAAACTTTTTCACATAACAGATGTTTAATAGCCTAGTCCACAAGACAAAATACAAACACAAAATACAAGACAAATTACTTGATTGTAATATTGTGTGTCATTACCTGAATGATCCACAACTGTTTTTATGTTTGTTTTTTGTTTTTGTAATGGTTGTTCATGAGGAACAATCCCCCAGCTCCTGCACATTCTTTGCTTTTCCAGCATCTTCTGCATATTTAACTTACTAGCAGTGACTATGATTGTGAGATCCATCTTTTCGCACTGTTGACAACTGAGGGACTCAAACACAACTATCACAAACCCTGCAAACATTTAGTGATGCTCAAGAAGTCCATTAAGGATGGAACTGGATGTAAATTGTTCTTATTTTGTTGAAAAATTATATTAATTTAGTCCTGCCCTTCAGAGGCTAAAAAATATATATGCAAGTAAAACAAAATAAGAAACATTTAAACATCACCATTATCTTGCTCTAAAGTTTACCCCTGGCTCTTAATGCATCGTGTTGCATTCTTGAGCATTACCTTGCAGATTTTGAAAGATGTACAATAGGTAAATGTATGACTTTGACTATACATTGCAACCATTTTGTAAGGTTTAAAATATTAATTTAAGAGCTCAGTGTTGAGACCTTTCGCCGGAATTTGATTGGTAGCCGATCTGACCAATCATAATGAAGATTCACGCCATTTTTGTCAGACAAACAAACCAAACCAGTTAGTAGATTAAAGTCAGAGGACTTGAACTTGAAAAATGGTGTGTATTAATTTCTTTTTGCAGTTCTGATTTTCATTCATGTTTAATTTGTGCTATAACTAGAAGAGATCAGTTCATGTGCTGCTTGAACTGAGGCCTACACATTAAAGCACCACAAAACAGTATTTATTGTTTGAATTTCAAAATAATTATAAAAATTTGAAAGATGAGACTTTATTTCATACCAAAAGTAGGTTGCTCTGTCTTATATGTTGGCAGATTGTCAGTGTCCACTTTTGCTCCGCAATATATTTTTCAATGTGTGAGAGAACATGTGGAGTGAGAGCAGAACGGCTTGTCGGACGTAGCAACAGTAACTAAGAGGGACGGGTCTTTGTGAAAGGTCAATTTCAAATCATTTAAAACTTTGTGGACTCGGCCGGACTCGACTCGGACTCGGATGTTAAGGACTCGGACTCAAGTCCGACTCGCCCTCTTTGGACTCGGACTTGGACTCGATTGTTAAGGACTTGGACTCGACTCGGACTCGACAAAGGTGGACTCGGACCCAACACTTACATTAAATAAGCTACCATTGTCTACAGTTTATGAAATGAACACCCGCCATCCCGCAGTAATGTGTGTATATTGCGCAAGTGCCATCACACGAATGGTTTTGATTTAAACTAATTTGTTTAAAAAGTAGGCTATTGCCGTAACAAGGCAGGTTCGCATAAAATCATTATGACATATGACATTATTTTTTTATCTAACGAGCATCTGGTTTGGCGATGCAAAAACGGACTGTCGTGCTTATTGTTTTCTTCTTCTATGTTAACTATGTTAAAAAAAAACTACGAAAACATGTTACTTGTTCAATTAATAAACAGTTTGTTTGATGACAAATCGCTAAAGATGAAATTGGCCTCCCTTTCTGTCATTGTGAGTGTGGGGGTTTTTTTTCCGTTTTTTTTTCCGATTTTCGATCGATAATCGACTTTTGCTCCTCGATTTTCGAATGCCATTTTTGGCAGAAATTCACATCCCTTATAACAGCCCTTTTTATTAAAACTGAATTTGATCAAATGTAAGAATTTGACATAAAATATATATTTAGTAAGGTTGAATAAATTGTCCTTTATAAAGGCAAATAACGCCCTGGTGACCCCCTACAACAAATTACTTTGTAAACATGTCACCTTTTTCACCACTTGTGAGTTTGCAGGTCTGTTTAATATTTCAAAAAGTACAATAAATGTTCAAATTTAGATTTTTTTAAGAATTGTTGAAAGGTGTCTTTTAATAAATGCAACATGTTCCCAAAGTCATGTGAAATAATCGTGTTACATAATAGTGATTTCAATACTGACCAAAATAATCGTGATTATGATTTTTTCCATAATCGAGCAGCCCTAGTGTCCACTCATGATGAGAGAAGGAGAGACTGAGATTTGAAGACTGTTGAAAGAGAGATGGCTGAGAGACATTACAAAAGAAAAAAGGTCAAATCATATCACTGGAAAAAGAAGGGTTAGAGCAGCGTATCAGTGCGGCAGAGACTTAAGCAGGAAGGCCTGAAAACAGATGCCTTTAGTTGTGTTGTTGAGTAACACTGGTTTTGAGTGTCATTGTTTGTCGCCAGCAGTACACCAGCTCCAGACAAAACTGTGTTAATCACATATGGATCAGAAACAACACAACCTCGGCATCTGTTTTCAGGCCTTCCTGCTTAAGTTTCTCCAGCACTGGAACGCTTTTCTAATATTAACTCTTGTGTACTGCATGTTCATATTGTGTTCTTCCTTTTCAGTCGTTCGTCATGTTTGCTTTATTTTTTCCAAAGCTTTATTTTGCTTCGCTTATGATAAAGAGACATCCATTGCATGTTTGGGGGCGGAGCAAAGAAGGAAATTGTTTGTTTGTTTGGGTTGATTTCAAATATCAACAGTGTTCAACAATGATTCTCAGAAATCGCTTACTGCACCTTTAATGTAAACTACAGACTAGAGGTATTTAAATAACAATCATTCCACTATGCTTAAAGAGGCACATTCAATTTTCAGAATATTTAATTTAATTTAATTTTCCTTTGCAGAAGAGCAGCTCCAACTTAAACAAATTCAGTGTTATGCAGCGTATTCGATTTTAAAGCTGCTGAAGTGAAGGTCACATAGCACATCATTTTAACAAAAAGTTTTACAGTTGTGTTATTTGTCTTTGTGGCCCTTCTCCTCTTTCTCTCCCCCACATACTTTGGCAGAAATTCCATTGGTTAGTCAGCCAATGACTTAAATGCTGAGCAGCCGACTTTGTGGGATAGAAGCACTTCCTGTGGGGAACAGTCAGACATAGTGTTCTCTTTTTGAAACAGGATACACACAACATATAATTCCTGGCTAGTGGCTAGTGCATGATATCACTAAATCAATGAGCACTAAATCACCACCCAATCAAATTACATATATTTAACACTGAAAATTAGTGCAAGTAAATATATGTTCCACCATGGACAGATTAGATTACAGTCTCAGACTGGTTGTTCTGTTAATTTGATTCTGCTTTACTAAATTTTGGATTTTCAGTTGCGCTGCCTTTGTTCTTTCGGAACAACACTGGTATCAATATGTACAACAAAAACACAAAGCTACACAACACTTCAGTCATCAAACACATCTCTCACACATTCAAGGTAAAACTTTCGTGCAAATCTGACAAAAAAAGCTTTAAACACACACTCATACCCAGCCTCAAAGCAGAGGCATGAACCGTAACAAGTTGACAAGGCCAACGGAATGAAAGAACAGACAAAGACGTCAACATTTTTTAAAACATCTTCAGCATTTGGAGCAAAGTTTACATCTCCAAATATGTGGTACCACAGACAAGCACATCTGTCACAATATGGTTTCTGAGATGCTGATGAAGCGTAATAAAATGATAATGACAGGAAACGACTATGAAGCAAAAGAGTATCAGAGGATGAGAAGATGGCAGAGCGGGGGACTGACAGACAAGCGGCACACGTAGCTCTGTTCGTACCTGCCTGTAAGGTCCTCCGGTAGCCCGTCAGAACGGCACAGCCATCTTAACTCAAGAGACGGTTAGGGGTGTAAAGATGGAAATAAAAATTTAAATCCACACAAGCAACTCTTTCTACATGCATTTCTTTTAGGGGGAAATTATTACATGTCTGGGCTAACATTTAAAACCCATTACTAAAATCTCAAAAAACTGCATTTGTAAATAGGTGTAAAGGCAGGGGTGCACATAACTGGTGCGCAGGTACACATGTGTGGTAAAAAGAAACGAAGCGCAGCAGAAAATGGAGGGAAGCGTTTTTGAGTACCAACATTTTTGGGGACAGGGACACATTTACTTGGAAATGTTTACTTGTTCTCTGGCAATCTTGATGATAAGTGTGTTCATTAATTAAAAGGGGTGCAACAGATCGCAATTGTCCGTGATCCATACTGACCAGACCCCGTGGTTCAGTCCGCATATGATTCACGAATTAACTGCTAAGTTTAACCATCATAGAGTGAAAGTTTATCATTTGGAAATGTTTTGTCTTGCCAATTTACACATTAAAACGATTGTAAATGCGGAAGAAGAGGCAAAAATCGGGACTCGCTCGCTATTATCTGTGCACACAGCCACAGACACCCAAAGCACGCGCACACACAGTCAGAGAGAGAGAGAGAGAGAGAGAGAGAGAGAGAGAGACGTTTCAGACAGTGTTTGAACACCGAATTGATTCCTCTTTCATGTTCACTTGCGCTTATTATGCCAAAATAGCCGTCTCTCTAAGTATTCTTTCTGTTTGTCATAAGTGAACAGTTGAGAAAGAAACTAGATGTGTGGCAGTATATTCCGTCCATTCATTCGGTCTTAAAGTGACATCAGCCTAATATTCCTGCTGTTGTCTGCCTCATTAATGTTAATAATAGGGCTGGGTAAAAATTTCGATTCATAAATGCATTGCAATTATTTGTTTCTCAATTCAATATCGATTCATCAAACCCTACTAATCGATTCAGCCCACCGGCCAGTGGCGGCGCTGTGTGCAACACTCTAGTGAGAGCGTTCAGCGTTGTACAAGAGGCGCTTTACCAAAACAGCAAGATGACGGACAGCAGCTGCACTCCGTTCAAGCCTGCACCACCAACCAGGGACGTCGTTAGGCCTATTTTAGGGGGGCTGAAGCTACCCCAAAATTTTCCTAAGCCCCCCTAAATGATAATAAGAACAACATAAGTATCTGGGAGTCTCCCGCATATTGATAGCGGCTCCCTGATGTACGCAAATTAGTTCAAATCTCCCGGAATCTAGAGCTCGCGAGCTCCAAACCGCGTAGCGCGCGCACGACAGAGGAAGAGCCCGTGCGTGTGTGTGCGAATGTGCACACGTGTGCCTCACGAAGCACATTTTTGAGTATGCACATTTTGTGCTTCTGTGTACATTTCTTTTATAACTTGAATGTATAGGAAGAAAGAAATATACTTTCTACTACTTACAGTTACATGCACTTTAGAGGTGTTAATAAAGCACCTGTTTGTTACAGTTGTGGTTTGTATTCAACACATTTACAATATTATACAGTTTGTTCTGCTAAATAAACCATGACAGGAAACATGCTGGGGTCAATTTGTTCTTAAACATTGGCAATACTGCAAACATTATTTAAAAATATACTCAGGTACTTAATTACTTTTGTATTTACTTATTATTGAATCGATATCGAAGCTAATAAATCAATATCGAATCGAAATCGAATCGAAGCCTCAAGAATCGAGATCGAATCGAATTTTGAAATTCCTAACAATACCCAGCCCTAGTTAATACAAATAAAACAAAAACATCATCATCTTCTACCATGTTCGAGAGAAAAGAGGACAGTGAGGAGAGCAGTCAGGAGGAAAGTGATGACGACAACTTGAAGTGTGACTACCAAGCTCTCCAGGTGCTCCTTTGAGAACCAGACCAAAAAAGTTATGTGCACCCCTGTATAGATGGCTGGTCTCTATCATTTCCATTCTATGAGAAGGCTAATATTTGCTCCGAGCAGAGCCAACGGGTGTGGTCTCACAGGCTTCCTCTGATCATGTTATTATGAGTGATGATTAGGCCTTCTGGGAAAGAAAGGCTTTGATAATGACACCTTTGTGTAATACTTTGAAGCAGAGAGGGAACAAGCAGCAGTAGTGTTGATAAAACCTGTCTGAATACAAACCTGTGGCCACCACAGTAATTTCCTAGTAAACAAATCAACAGTTGTTTAACTGAATCTGTGTGCTAAAGCATAAATTTACTGTTCAGCAGAGATGGGCTCAGCAGATGGGCAGAAAATATATTCACAACTCCAATTCAGCCTCACACTGTCACATGACTAGCTGTAGTATGAATATAAAGTGAACTGAATTTATCGGCTGAATGAATCAAGCTTAAACCATTGCACTCTTAATGCATGGCAAAACACATAACTCCCAACAGGAAAAGTGTGTCGGGAAACGTCATAGATTCAGGTCAGAGAAGATTTCACATTAACGGCAACTAAACCACAATTCCCAACCACATTTTGTATCCATGGCAAAGTCTTTGAAAAAGCTGCACAATAACACAGGAACCGTATCTTTATCAACAGGATGCAATGGTGGCTCGGAAAGTAATTGGGGATCTCCAGCAAAGTCTTACTCTTAAATAGCGAAGCAAACAATGAGTATACTGTGAGGTCAGGAGAAGGAGTGTTTATAGATGTACAGATAATATTCATAATTCAAATTAGATGTATACAAACAACTTTGAGTCACGTACACAAAAAAAAATGCATAAATCCTAATACAGTTCTCCGAATTAATAAAGAACAGCTCCCTTATCTCAATTAATTTTTTTTAAATGTTCCTTATCACTCTGTTGATGCTCAAGGGCCATGATACATATAAATATATATATTATTTATGACTTTTACTGGGTCAACTACTAGTTCATAAAGTATGGCTATCAAAGAAAAAACTAAATTAAACTGCATGTTGCTATAGCAACAACTCTCACTTTCTTTTGCCTGTTCACCAACAAGCGCAGCCACACTTGTTGGCTGTTGTCTGCAAGTGTTGTGACAATTAAACAATTTAATTCAGATGTGCTCTTTTGAACAAAACAAAATCAAGTAATTTTATTTATGCTATTTGAATAATAAAACATTTTAGTAGAGTACCTCTGTAACTAAATGAATTATTACTTTACATGACAGATCAAGAGAACACATACAAACACAGCAGGCATGGTGTGGCAGGGATGGCGCGGGAATCTAATCAGGGTCCACACCGGGTGTCTATGTCGCATTCTCTAAAGAGGATACCATGAGGTCTGCCCTGATAAGAGACTCGTTCTTCTGTGTGACAGTCCAGCGTGACAATGCACTGATAAACTCTGAAGAGACGATAGGACCATTCACACTGTCAGACACTATAGTTTATTATACAATCCCTTGGAAAAGCAAGAGACTAAATACAAGTTTTTCCACAGGACAGAAATAACAACACTTTGCATTGACAAAATTACTTTCTGATGACGAGAGCTCAGATGGTAAACTTCAAAATAATCTTTTAATAATGGCATTTCTATGATCCAGTTGGATTATTAACAATTGTAATGTGTCCATTTTGCTGTAAAAATGATGAGTAGGGCTGCGCGATTAATCGCAATTTACATGAAATTGCACTTAAATCAAGTTGGCTTATCGCGATTTTGAAATCGCAAGGGCTGCAATTATTTTTTATGCGCAGCTTGTCATTGATGTACGGCTGTGTAAACGCTGCTCCATCTGAAAGCACTGCGAGTTTGAGTCACTTATAACGCGAGACGGACATGCGTCAGTGGAGGGAAAATTCCGCTGTGCGTCGGGTGCAAAATAGGAATGATACATGCGTCGGTGTACAAAGTCAATTGCGCTGGGTGCAAGATAGGGCCCATAGTGTTTCTTGAGTAAAGAAAACATACTTATTCAAACATCAGTTCTTTATTTACCTTTGCATTGCAAACAAGCAAAGATATCCAAAATGTGTGCAAATAATTTACGATGGAGGCAGGTGGAGTTATGAGGTTTGACCATAGACTGTAAAAAAAAATGGACGACGCCCCTTCATTCTCTTCCATTGTCGAGAAGTGAAGCCGCCATTGTCCCGATATGGCGCTGACATCTTGGGACTTGAGTCTGCGCAGTTGCGATTTCGGGACCAGACATGCGCAGTAGTGAGCAGGAAGTAAAGCCGCGAAATCAACGTCCCGCTCTGGTCCCACCCTCACTCTCGCTGAATCAAGCGTAAGCACGCGCCTCTGCTGCAGAACAAACCATTATGTCGGTGTGAAATAATTAATTATAGAAATTTAGATATTAAATTTAAAGCTCCAATCTCCTCAGTCCTCCAAAGATCCCGAAAAAAAGTCAGTTGTAGCTTCAGTGACTACTTTGCTCAGAGAACCTGTCAATCACAGCTGTCAATCATGTACGCCACAGCACCGTTTTTATAGCATCAAATAACTAACTAAAAACAAACTTATTTTAAAAACAAACACTTGAAATTACATCATCGTGATGAAAACTACAGTAAATGACAGAAACTATCTTTGGAAAAAAGATATGTGAAGTGTAATTTAATTGTTTAGTTGGTCTCACGTCCCATTGAATAACACAGGGAGGCGGGGTTTATGACCTATACTAGGACCAGTCACCGGGGGGCGATCGAGACGCTTTGGCTTCACTTTTCAGGGCTTGTGCGGCACGCTTGGGTTTGGCCGACGGTTTGAGGATCCGATAATGGAACCGGAGCTTCCAACGGCAGCTGCGTCAGCGATGACATTACCAATTGTCGATTGGCTCTTTTCTTTAGAAGGCGGGACTTATTCCACCACATTGCGCGTTGCACTTTCTCCAATTCATAGTAATACGAGTGACCGTCTTACTGTATATAAAGTCTTTGGTAAAACTTCAAACAAAAATTACTAAATATAAGAAACGTGGTTTCCACCTGAGAGTGACGATATATTCTTATTTGTAGCATTTATTTTTATTTATTAATTTATTTAGGTATTTGGTTGGGAAACACTGCTCTACAGATTCTGTTCCAAGGAGCTCAGAACATCCTGAGTTGAGATACTGAGGTTTACGTAAACATCTGTATAACCAAAATTTGTTGTGGGCCATGACATAAAGAAGGCAGCTGTAATTAAACCAAGTAAAACAAAAATTGCAATACTAAAAAAAAAAAACAGAGGTAGTCATGCAAACAAAATTAGAAAAATAAAAAATGGTCAAGTAACCTCTATTTGGACGACATGGGATTGATTACCCGAGTCCAACTCAATGTTTACAAAAAAGTAATTGGATTTAAATATTTTAGCATATCTAAGAAGTGTAATTTATATAAAAGACCATTTTAACAAGCTATCTAACACTAAACACAATTAAACTGATGCCCAGTAATGATGAAACTATATTGTTTTTACAGCAATTACGAGGATGATGATAGGAAGCAATATCCTATATTACCAGGCTTAATTACTGCAGCAACAGGAAGTTTTATAGTTGTATTAGTGATATTAAAGTTATGTTATGCAGATTTAATGAGTTGGCCATTAGCTGTGGTTTCTTGTAGTGCACTTGTTGCCGCCAGAGGTAGACAGTAACAAAGTACTAGTACATTTACTTGAGTACTGTATTTAAGTACACTTTTTGAGTATCTGTACTTAACTTGAGTATTATTTTTTTCTGGAAACTTTTTACTTTAACTTCACTACATTTGAAAGACAAATATCGTACTTTTTACTCCACTACAATTCTGTCAATGCCTTTGAGTAGAAAAGTAGTAACATCAGTCAGTGGATGATTTTGATCGGAAATAAAAAGTCGGATTGACATCATTCTGACTTTGGATTCTGACATCAACCTGATTTTAATTTTCAACATTGGGTTTGGTCTTCTAAATGCTATTTTTGTCATTGTTTTGGAGCACACTAGCTTATAGATAACAGTAAGGCAAACATATTCATGCTAAACGGCAAAAAACTTTAAATAGGCCACTATTTAAGGGATCAGCATTTGGGTGTCTGAAACCATTGTGGACGTTATTGAGAACATTTATTCAATCTCACATTCAATCCCACAACTGGAATTTTGTTCTAGAAATAAATGTGATATTGATATAAGGGTAGGTAGGCGGGCATTGATTCAGAGGCATAAGATACTGTAAGTATTACATACAACAATGTAACAATAATAAAACAATGCATTGACATTTACTTTTGATAGGCCTACTTAATAAGTACTTTAAAAACGAGTACTTCTGTGCTTTTACTAAAGTAAAAATCGGTCTTTACAACTTTTACTTGTAACAGAGTAATATTTGAGTTTAAGTTTATATATTATTTATATTTATTTTAAATATATTTATTTGTTATATTTATATTTATAATATTACTTATATTTAAAAAGGGAAGTTGTGTACTTTGTCCACCTCTGGTTGCCGCTAAGCATCTGGCCAATATAAAATTAATTAAATATATAAAAATAATTAACTTTGAGGTTCAATGCATTTCAGTGCAAAATATTTCCGTATGTTAATAAAATAAAGTGCAAGTAAGATATATAGACACAAAATTCAGAGTCACTGTAAATCCCTCTGTTTTTTAATCACACATTGCAGACTTAACAATGTGAGCCATGGCACTGCCACAGTCCTGGTCGAGAAGCATAATCATATTACTTTCCAGTGAATCACCTATGATTAGTACATGGATTAATTAGTTGCAGTGAAATCCAAAGCAGGAGGGAACAGAGAGATTAGGCTGGGGTTCCCCTGAAATACAGTATATCCCTTATATTCTACATTTTCTCATTCCTTTCAACCACTCCCTCTTACAAAACATACACTGTTGTGACACAGGCAAACCTCGGCATCAGTCAGAAAAACTGCAGAGCAAATAATAATATTATTATTAATAATAATAATAATAATAATAAGTCACTCGGGCAAACAAACACACCAATGTGAACATGAGCCGTGGACATAAACATACACCTACACACCTCACACTTAATAAGTCTCTTAGCCTAAATGCATTAGCAGCTTTTACTCTAGCTGTGCAACAAGCCTCGGGACGGCAAGAGCCACATCAGACCCAATACTGATTCATTTCAGCTCTGCTCAATTATTCATTTTACATTATTAAAAAACAAGCCGAGTAATATTAAATGTGGGATCAAACATCTGTCACATCCCTGAGCTAAAACATCAGCGCAGGATATTCTGTTTAGATAATACCTCACATTTAGTTGTCAGAGGGGGAAAATCAGGAATATGTTCCTACCTAGGTCCTGTGTCAAAGGTGGCCCCACTAAGATCCTCTATGGAGCCTATTCATTGGTTATCATCCTACAAATATATATAAATATAATATGATTTTTCTCTTTGTTTGGTTACTTCAAAATCGTAACTAATACACTACTCTATTCAATATGAATACAAAGACCATTCACTCCACTTCTTTATACCACATTATTAGTGTGAAAACATCATCACGCCTGATGTTTTAGTCAAAAAATGTCCTGTGTGCAGGGGAACTGAATGAACTGTGAATGAGTCAGAATGACAGCAAACATTTAACTGATTCAACATGGACTGTTTGATTCTCAAGTTATGGGACTGAGGTCAAGGCATGTGGCAAGACGGAGTAACGTGAAAGCTAATAAAAGAGCTGGTTCAAACTGCTTTTAAAACTACCATTCATACAATGATGCGTATGAATAAATATCACGTTTATGTTCTTTTTCGAAATCCGTAGGTCACGTAGCCTATGCTCATGTAATTGGTCTGTCCTCTACACTCAAACCAGGGCTGTTTTTGTGGATTTAAACAATGTCAAAAACACACTTTTGTAATACAGCACGATGAGGTAGTAGCAGCTACCAGTCTCTGGGTGTAACGTTAGACCGCAACTTTTCCATACCTTTGCCATTTTAGGAACTTAGCCTATTTTAATTTCAGTTCAACGCCGCTTATTTGAATACATGTACTGTTTATACCTTTATATTTTGTTAAAGGGACCTGACCTGGTGAACATGTTGCATTGTTTTTTCATCGTTCTTTGTCTTTGAAGTGATCCTGTCAGCTGATTTAATGCAGCGTCACATTCATTTATCTTTTCATTTACGATGACAACTCCCAGACTAACCTTCTCATTACGATTTTGAATACTGCATGTAAGATTTACATAACTATTGTAGCAGTTCTTACCTTCAATCTGAGAATCCAGAGTGTGGGACATTTCTATTAAAGTAGCTTCTTTCGTCTTCCCCGTTATTCTCTTCATGTTAAGTTCGTGCGTTTCTTTTCTCCCACGGGACAATGAAACAAAATCTGTAATTCAGTCTGCCTTTTTGGCCGGAGGCGATTTTCGATTTCAAGCTTTAAGATTTTAGTAGGGAGAATGTAACGTTAGTGGCTAAGCTGTGAATCCGTCGCTAGCTTTCTTCTCCATAACATCAATAACTAACGTTACAGCAAGCAGCGGCGAGCTGATGACTGGAGATGTGATGATGATGATGATGATGTCTTAAAGGGGAGTGACTTTCCGTCGGCATACTGACATTAAAATACTGAAAAGTATTATTTACGGGGTCTCTATAAGGTCACGTTCTTTATTACTGTGTTCTTTTTTACATATGTTCAGTCATTTCTACATTTAAAAAAAAAATAGAATACAGGATTAATCTGTAAAAGTGTATATCTATTGAGCATTTCTGTACTGCACTGCTAAGGGCATTATGCATCTTATACTATTCTATAAATCCATTACCTCAATTAATTTTTAATTAAAGTACACTGGGTCAGTTCGCTCGTGCTTCTATCTTACAGCATTGGCGCCCTCTGCTGGTTATTGGACAGACAGACGCCGGGTTTCCCAATCCTCCGTAGTGCCCCGTGAAGTGGACTTTAAAGGCATTTAGCCATTCAATGTATTTTGATAGGCTGCGTTCACGCAATGTTAGAAGAATTACCGTAAATAAGAGATGACGCTGTACTTGGAGCTGTTAACGTCCTCGGATTCAGATACTTTTCCTTGCACTGGTCGCGTGGTACAGCGGTCACGTGGTACAAGTCGTAGCTCGCAAAAATTTCAATTATGAGTTCCACGATCACGTAAATCAGAATAGTTACGGTAATGGCGTGGCGCACCGAAATCTTAGGGAGCGAGCAGGGCAACCGGAGTAGCCATTTTTTTGTAAATCTGAGACATATTAGTGAAATTAACCATATTAAACATTAATTTATCACTAAATTTAGTGGTTTCAAGTATAAATAATAATTATTAAGTTATTAAAAACTACATAAATAAAATCGTATATAATCTCGCAGATATTTGAACAACACTGTAAACTGACAATTTTTTTAAAATTAAATTATATTATATTATATTATATTCATACACCCCTTGCTATGCATGTAGGGAGCTGTGAACACTGACCATGTGAGAACTAGAACGCAGCTGTTGTTTTCAGTCTAACAGATAAACTACATTTCCCACAAAGCATCTCTTCATTGATTATGGGTACTAACTGCAGCTAAAGGTATGCTACTGCTTATGTGGACAACTAGATACGTGTCAAATAACTAAGAAACTTATAATTTATGGTTGTTATATTTCTACCAGCGTGTTACCGTAAATGTCGTAGGTTCTGAGGGCATTTTGAGATATTTTGATCACGTTTATCATCACAGCTAGGCGGGATAACTTAGCTGCGTTAGCTGGCTTAACGTGTCATCAGAAGATAATGCTCACTGACATTACATTAACGTCATGATTTGTTTTAAATGCCTGTAGTTTTGCAAATTTCTTCTTCTTGATCTAATACGTAGACATGCTGATTCCGTTTTTGTTTTATTCAAGCTTACACCATAAGAAGAGGACAACCTTCAGACTAAACGCTATGGCCATAACTTTGATCAATACTCTGGAATCAATGATTTTAGCTAAACGGAACAGCTCGCAGTAACTGTGAGTCTTCAACCGCAGTAAGATACCTCCATGCACCCAAGCATTGTTCCAGCTGTATATATTTTTTACTTTCTTAAGATTAGTGGGATTATGTAACAAGGGCATAAAGAACAACACCATCACAAGATCTGTAAAATAAATGAATATGGATTTTAATATAGATAATGTAGCCTATTGAAATGCATGTCCTTAAGTATTATTAGATCACCGTATAATACTGTTATGTAATTATATGTTTTCTGAGTGAAGATCTCACTGCTTGTTTCTCATTCTGGTTCCTATAGGTGTCTCAAGAGCCTTTTGGTGAGTGAGAAGTTCCTCATCTTTGCTTTTCTCTCCATAGTTCATGTCAGTTGGTTTGTTATGAGTTTGTCATAAAATAAAGTTCAATATCAACATTCTATGAAGTTTATTAGCACTAGTGTTATGTGGAGTCAATGCCTTTCCTATTTACTTTATATGCTACTCTTTGAATAAACTGTCTGTTTGTGCATTACTAATACAAGTATTTCTTTCTTCTTTAGATCTTTCACTCAGCATCACAGCATAAATATCCACCTTCTAATCGTATCTCTTGAACTAACCTCGGAATAGTTGTAGCACAATGAGTGACCCAAACTGCAAAGAAAAGGATGCTCCCAACAGTCTGTCTAATAGAGATACGATTGAACTTCCAGATGATCTCTCCCTGAGCGACTCTGACTCTGATGAACCCACAGAGCATTTCGGCAGAAAGATTGAGGACTTGTCATCATCCTCCGAGGATGAAGGTGAGACTCAGCAGCATGTCAAGTCTGTTCCTCAAGAAAATCCCACCTTCAGACTGATAGGTGGGAGCTCTGGTTTCTGTGATCGGAGCAAAGACATCTTTGCACAGTTGGATAGTGCAGCGAAGCTCACGTCTAAGGATCTAGGTGAAGACAACATTCTTGATGGCATGTTTGCCCGTCCTGCTCCACCGTCACCTCCGCAGGAAGCTCAAGGGAAGTGTAGTGTTGGCCAAGAGGCAACCAAAAAACAACCTCCAGGTAAAAAACTCCCAGACTACCTAGCAAACCCCGAGCGCTGGACCCGCTACAGTCTTGAAGATATTGCTGAAACCAGTGATAGAAAGAATAGTCAGGTCGCTCATGAGTACATTCAGGAGCTTCAAGACAGCCGGAGGTCTCAAAAAGCCACGCTGGAGACTTTCACTCCAACTTTCAACCAGGATCACAGCAGCAGCAGTGATAATAAGATTGTGTTCACTAAACCCAAAAGCAAAGATCAAAGTGGGAGCAAACTTGACCATGCTAAGAAGGAAGCAGTTGGCCTTCAACATTTGGATGATCATCACATTTCATGGGGCAATAAAGAGAAAAAAAGGAAGTGGGGGTCTGAGAAAGAGGAAGAAGACAAAACGGTGTCCAGTGCTGTCTTCAACAGTGGCAAGAAAGTAAATCGCAAACACTTCCGTAAAACACTGGAAGATGATGAAGGTGGCGCAGAGTGAGCACTTTGAACCTAAATATTTAAAACTACTGTTTTAATGTTTATGTACTTCAAACATAACGTCGTTTTGTATAAAGTGGTTTGACAATCCAATTATCTTGGTTTAGACTGTATAATCAATGAAAAGCTCTTTCTGTCGTACTGTACAGGTTATTTCTCAAAGGATAGCATAAAAAATAACCCACATCTATAGATTGCAAACCTGTATGCAGTGGTATCAGTGGTTTAGTGTGTATACAATTATTCTGTGGTCATTTTTATGACCACTTTTCATGAATAAATTTGACTCTGTTGTGTACTTTGAGATCACATTAAATAAGTATGCTTTGTCTTAATGTTGGTGGAAGTGTTTGCTCAATGTTTTGCATGGTCATGTGGTTGATGATGAACAATGCAAATGAGGAGATTAATCCCACTTCTGGTACTGCAGCAAAAGGCTAGATGAACCATGGAGTTTGAGGACATCTGCTTTCAGCCAAATCCCACTGTACACCATTCTTGGATTCAGACACATTTTCCCCTCCTCTTTAGAGCATTTGTGTTTTAGGAAATTATTACAGTTTAAAGTCTTTAGAATAATATCCAGGTATTTTCAGAGAAACCAAATGTTAGGTGGTTTCACCAACTTTCTCCTTAGTTTTTTTTTTTTAATGACCTTATGGTCCTGGTAAACCTGGAAAAATCAAGGTATTGCAAAAGCACAATTTGCGGGTCTAGAAAAGTCATTGAAATGTATGTAGTCTGAATAATTCTTAGTAGTTATACTTGGTTATAAAGTATTTAATTGGATTAAAAATACTTTGTGAATGCAATCCCTGTGTTTTGTAGTTATTTTGCATTTTCATGCAAACAATTTTGCTGGCCCAACGACGGAATCGAACGGCCTACTTAAGCTGCTTGCTTAATCTGACTCCAATTTCAAATGATTATTAAATTTAGACTGTTTCTAATTAGGAACAAATCATAAATATTGGTTATTCATTTAGATTTTATTCTGGGTATCCCATACTTTCAATTATTCATTCATTAGGTACCTGATGTCACATGGAGTCGCACGCCGGCCTGGTTATGTGGAATACGAACAGGGTTAGCTATTACCTTTAGATGGTTGCATACTGCTTACTCATCCACTGCCGTACAAATTGCTAAGTCAGTGATCGATAGAAATCAAAAGGTCTCAGATGAGGTGCCTAATTTTCCATTTATTCATGAGCCTTTAGTTTGACCATAATGTACTCATAATGATTTAAGAATACAGAATAAATTAAATATAATATTTTATTCGTCAGGTAAAAAATCATGCCAAGTACACAACTAAGCAATTAGAAGCCAATTCAGAAATAATAAATAACATCAATTGCTCAAAGAATGAATCTAAGAGTAAGAAATGTATACCTGACAGTGGAGATACACACACAGCAGTGTGTGGAGGTTTTCTGGTTACAGAATCCCCAAAGACTATTCTGCCAGTTTCCCTTAAATACCCAGACTAGAATAAAAGAGTTGTACGATTTTATTTACACAAATATTTTTAGATTTATCTTGATGTACCTATTCCTATGCCCCAAATGGTTGAATCTGGTTTCGGGGGAGAGGAGCAATGATTATACTGTATCTTAAAGAGACCCCACCCAAAATTTTACCGAACACACTGAGACATTATTTAAAATGAAAAAAAAAAAAAAACATGAAAGGAGGAAAAAATAGATTCACAAGATACATCATGTTTTATATCGTCATTATTAGTGAACCTACAGTGACTTGAGCCATGTGAAAGGAGGGGAGTAAGGAGAGGGGGGCTCATGGACGAGGATAGAAGTCTGGGCGTTTTCCTATGCTTTTTCTTTGAGATCATTTCTCCAGATTTGAGTTTTACACCAGGTTTCTCAGTCAGACAGTCCCAGACTAAAATGCATGTTTGAGCTGTTTTAACTAAAGCAACTTGCACTGACATATCACTGCCACTGTTTTGTCTTAATATGCAACACCAGTAATGTTTTTTTCTAAGGCAAGTTTATAAAAGCTACTTAAATGTCCAAATGGCAGTTTTATTGCAGGGTTTTTTTATCTCATGTTCTGTCTTAGCATAATGTGTTGCCTTCATTTTCTTGACTGAGATACAATTATTTATTGTACCATTTTTTTAAAATGAAATACTATGGTTCCAAAGTTTTATTTTTATTTTTTCCTTTTTTTCTGGATTCTAGGAGGTTAAAGCAGCAAGTATTTGCATGTAAAAAAAAATATAGCAGTGCAGTGACAACTGTGCCCAATTATCCTAACTCCTTTTATGACTTTAATAACACATTCAGAGCCGAATGACTGTTGCCAATGCAGTAACGTCTGAGTTTCGATCTCAGGTTTTCAGAATAGATCTCTCTGTATAGAGCTTGGTATTTAGAGAAATACAACCTTGGACCCGCCCTTCATCAGAAAGCGATGACGTCTGTAGTCTCACCTGTAAAGGCATCACGATCATACCGTCGAGCTCGCGGATGTCTTAAATATAAGATGGCAAATGCGGAAGTGTAGGTTACACTGCTTTCGATCGGTTTGAATTTCTCTCAGTAGTTAAAGCTGGTCTTCGGGTATGTGAGGATAAGAGAAGAGAGACTGACATCGGTCTGCCTAAACTTAACTGAG